>NC_066855.1:7205978-8405978 GCF_001640805.2 Lates calcarifer | reverse complement strand
ATTGACGGTGCTTGACCATAGCAAGGATTGAGCCTTTTCCCCATCATACTTTTTTTTTCCAACTCAACACTCTTGATCTTTTGGATCACCAGGATTCCTACCCTTAAATGAGAAAGAAGTTTTAGGGAATCACCCTTTAATGAAAATAAATAATACGTGAATGAGCAGTGTGGTATCCATCATAGATACAGCTTCACAGATCAAACTAGGAATTTTGAAGTGCTAATGTGCATGCCAGTTAGCAAATCAGCCTGCTAAAGGATGCTGACATGATCAGATAGGCTAGTCTACCATATCATTGTAACACAGTATCTGACACCAAAAAGAAATAATAGTCTTGTGATGGTTCTCAAGATTACTCTTAAAATTAACCAGTGCGCTCATAACACTATCAAGCAACACGCAATTACTGATCCATACTGAAAGACGTATAGATGTATCTCAGCAGATGAACCCTAAAGAGTTAGCAACCTGCTACCACTTCAGCGAGTGCTCACAAGCTGAACAAAAGGTCCTGATTTTCTCAGGAGAATTGACATCCTGGAGTGTCTTCTCCTGAGGTAAAGAAAACCAACAAAGTAAGCTAAGTAAGTGAATGTGAAAAAAAATATTTTTTTATTTAGTTTTTATTTATGTTTACATATTTCATTTGAAGATGTCAGTAGCACAGTGATAGCAGTAAAGACAGTGACTGAAAACACTCTGCAGTGTTAGAACAGGTGGAAGCTGACCAGTTGCTTTTTGGCAGGCATTTGTTTCAAGTTAAATGTTTTGATTCTTTTGTATTTTCTTTTTACTCAGAGACAATATGAAACAGTGCACCTAAGATTTTCGCATTGGACCCCTGTTGCTCTGAAGAAAAGTATTTTTGATTTGAACAGAAATATGAACATTACTATATGAAAAGAAAAAAAAACTACACGTGAATATTTCCATGAACCTCATCACAGCTGTTTGTGTGCAGATTGAATGAGAAGAGCATTCCCAACCCGTGGATCAAACAGAAGCCACCTTTCTCATCGAGCTTGTCTCCTATCGCCATAGTATTCACGTACTGACTCAGAACAAAATATAAAAGGAAAAAAAAAAGGCAAGGGAAATTCATCAGTGGACATTTTCATAATGCCGGACTTTTAAAGGCTTGCGATGTCAATTCCTTGTTGAACAGGACTTTGGAATGGGAAGCAAGCGAAGAGTCTCCTAACCTCATTGCTCCTCACTTCAGTGTTCACCAACAAGCCAAGTAGTCCATCACCGCACCCACGCTCATCACAGAGAGTCGCACCATTCGGCAAACAGACGTAGCAACTCGGACAGTCATGTATTACTCCAGTATTCTATCAGACTAGTCGATGTTCATCACCAGTCTTCCATACAGCACAATATGCAACAAAAGTGCAGAATGTTTTCAGAGAGATGCACAGTGCTACAGTTGTTTATTTTAATGATTTTTTTATTTTATTTTATATTTGTCTTATATATCCATCTATTTATTTATTTATTTTTATTTATCTATTTATGTATTTATTTGGTCACATGGTTGTTTGTGTCATGTATTTGTTTACAAGCTAGATTTTATGCCAACAAAAATATATCAAGAGCCATTATGAGAAACCTGTTCTATTTAATTTCTCATCACCCACTTGTTTGAGCGCTTATTTCCACACAAAAGAATCACTCTGATAGCAGTACTGACAAGTCTTACTTCTCCAGTGATCTTTATTTAGAGCTTGCACCTCTTTTATCACACTTAATATCTGGCAACTGGAATGTGTGTGTGAGATGGGTGGATGATGGCTGACTGAGAGTGAGCTGAAATTCTTTTGCGGATCGGCACAATTCTGAGCTGAGTGGGCGTGGAGATTGTTGACTTATTCAAGAATATAAAATTAATTAACATTGCCAAACCCTAACAGGCACATGGTTTCTCTCACACGCGTTGAATGCTCGCTAAATTTGCTTCATCTCTTGCTTTTATGCCTTGTCCCTTTGACCTGTCTGTCTTTACCTGTTGTGTAGCCATCATCACAAGAGAAACTGTACGAAGTTGTTTGCCTCACTGTCCGTACACACTTTATGATTGCTCACTATCATCAGTTTCATCTGTCTCATCACCACATCACCTTCACTTTCATTGGCCCAACTCTGGCTAAGATTGTAAACTATTCTCCATTCATAAGGGTCAGTAGAATAAGGTGTTTAAAAAAAGAAATGTCTGTACCATAATTTAAATATAAAAAGTGCACTATTATAACTATTGCCTGTGATAAAAAGAACAATTATGATTGAATTGATGGTCAAAATAAAGAGAGATCCACCTTATTGTTATGGTTACAATAATAAACCCTAAATTCATGTGTGTGTGTATTTAGTTTCTGGGTTAAAATGGTGTCTTGTTCATTTTATGTGGCTGTTCATTTTACCTTGCACTTATGGTGAAAAAGTTACAAACAGTATTTGAATTATTTGCAGTATCATCAAATAATATAAGACTAATAAAATCAACCTAAATGGCAGTGATTCTTAGACAAGATAAAAGTGTCAAAATAGCTCTGAAACTTGGCTATGAAAGTTCATTCTTGACCTTGGAAAAAGTAATGTGGCAACAACCCACTCTACTCAATTTCAACTTACTAGGTTTTCCTGGAGCTTTTAATTGCATTTTATGGTGTTCATGACAATGGAGTTTTCAGTCACTTCTCACAGTCATACAGAAATGTACCACCGTAACATAATTGCTGAGGAAGGCCATCAAATGTGCTTGAAAGCTCCACAAGAATCGTAAATGGGCTTAAGATTTATGTATTTATTCATTCATTTTTGTCCTGGAAATGTGTGTAATAGTGTTCACATTCTGGTGTTAATCATCTCAGTGATGTAAAATTGACAGCCTAACAAGGCAAGAGTGATAGGTTTTTTTTATTATTATTATTTTACTAGAGGAAAAAAGGAAGCCATGCCGCAGATTTGTTAAGTACTTTACGAAATAAGTACAACGACGCGCTAAAACATGGCATATTCCATGGAAAGTCAAATAAATTATTACTTTTCCCATCGGCTATTGTAATGGTCACAGCACAGGTATCATTGAACTCAGTCTCTGCGTGATTGCGAGATTTCCGATAGTCTCTGAAGGCAGCATCAGCTCCATCCAGTCGAGTCTCTGTTGCACAGTGATTCAGTCGAGGGACAAGGGGAGGGCTGACACCACAGCACGCTCACCGGCCACTGGGTCGACGTCAGAAGTTAACAGTCGGCTCCTGCTTCTTCGCATTCCCGACATTTCTCCACCCTACAAGAAGAACTACAAGAGGTATGCTAACACGGTTCTGACAATATTGTAATGCGTTGCACTGAATGTATCAACAGTCGCACGTTTCCATGAACGTTAAGAACCCACATCAGCAGTATTTACGGTGTAGCTAACTACATAATAGGCTGGTCGCTCGGCTAGCAGCACTAGCAGCAGCTAACGTTAATTTTCAAACCTAGTACAGTTAAAACGTTAGCTAGCGTTAACGTCCAGCAACTGGCTTTACATAACTGTAGCAAAATGCTAACGCAGGAGGGGGGCGGTCAGATAAAATAATGCAACTGCGACGTCGACGTCTAAATACGTAAAGATAATTAATATTACTGTCACTTCTGCTGAATCAAATTTTGCTTGGTGTTTTTCGGTGTTGTATTGTGTTAAGATGTTTCTTTAAGCTAAACTAGTTAACCGTTTTTTCAGATATTAACTGCAAGGGCTAGCGTGTTTCCTTAACTGTTAACTTGCTTTGGTTGTTGGTTTTTAGCTGTATCCTATATGCCTTACGTAAAATGGTTAATGGTTTTGTTAGTCTTTGTCTATACTGTTTGAATATAAGCTACCTCCGGTCATAACTTTTCTGTTTGTTAAACGCTGAAACATTCATAGCTCTGCCCAGCCCTGACCTGCCTGACAAACCTCTGATAAAGTAAATAAGACATTTACATACACTGCCTCAGAGGAATGTCTGACTTTTGTTTAGTTGAGATGTTGTTACATGTGTTGCAGACTATTGGACGCTTAATCTGCTGATTTACCAGTGTACATCCCTGCATTCCTCCACTGAAGGGCAATACCCATATATACATTGGTAAACAAAACAAAGTTACAGAGTTCTTCAATAAATCAAATAGTAAACCCAGTAGATCTTAGTGTCATAAAGTGATAAAGTTTTAAAACTTTAAAACTAAATTTAAAAAATGACAGTGATCTCGGTGGAGCTTTATACCACAGTGAAGGGCTGAATAGTGCAGGCCAAGTCACCTTAGGTAATGAGGCATGTGTTAGGAGCAACAAGGAGTGTTCTACCTGATGATTTCAGGTTCATAAGAGAGGAAATTTTGATATCCAACTCTTATTGACATTGATTACTTGGTATCAATTACTTCACCAACTTAAACAATGTCTGTTTAAAATCTTTATTTGATAGTATCTGATATCAGCTTCTAATGAGAGCATGTCCACAGTAGCCTCCAGGTAACCTTGGCCAATATTATTAGTTTTCAGCTGCTCAGGTTGTTCAGATTATTTGTGTGTTTTTAGTGAATTAAAACATTTAAACAACATATAAGATCCAGTAACTCAGAGTTGAAATTCAAGAATATTTCATCCCCTATATGTGTGTGTCTGTAATTCTACAATGTGAATATGATGATGATAACCTGTGGACTTGTTGCTGTAATGGGGCATAATACGATAAAGTTCTGTCATTTTCTTATTTCTCGTCAGGCAGAGGGCCATGAAAATGTCAGTAAAGATAAGTTATGATACGGCAGAGCTTCTGTGTGTCTGTGAATGTCCGGTAACTAGTTTGTGGAACTGTTTGTCCCTGGAGGGCAAAAAGCCAGAAAATAAATGTTAACTTAAGGGTAGTAAAGCAGCTTTTTTTCCTCCTCTTTTTTACTCAGCAAACAGTGTTTCACACTACCCTGAAGTCGCTTGCATATCATGAAAAGACTAGATAATTGAAGTTAACTTTTCTTGTTTGGTTGTGTAATGGATCTCACTAAATAAAACAGTAATTTGCAAAGATTTTTTTAGAAGTTTGCCTCTGTGCACTAAAACTAAACTCTTCCATCATAAGTTACTGAGTAGCAGCAGTAGCATCTCTCCATTTTGTTAGGTATCAGACATGAAACACATATGTGTCTCAGGTCTGGTGCATTGGGTATGGTCTTCCATGCGCCATGTATTTTACTTATACTCTGTAGTCATTTCAACACCTCAGTGCCTCAGGGGTGTTAACTTTTACCTAGTTTCCACACCATGGCCCTGCTGTCCTGTCGTGCTCTGAACTCACCATCTAATATTTATCTAAAGATCAAAATGTGAGGTTAGTTGCAAGGAAAAAAAAGTCAGTTCTTCAGAAAACCATTTTTTTTTCTTAAACTGTAACATCTTTTGAACAGACCTTACCACCCATAGCACATTTCCCTTATTAATTACTCTATTATTATAATTGTAACTTAATAAAAAGTATAATTGTTAAGCTGTATCATTGTCTGGAAGTCTTTTTTATAACACAGCTATATAGACATAAGCTCTAACTGTGTATCAATGTTGCAGAGATACTAAGGATAACTACACTGTTGGTGCACATTAAGCTATCAAAACATTTACTCCAGTCAAAGGGATATTGATAATAAAATCTAAGAGCTCCTTCTTTATGCATGTGGTCAGTGCTGAACTGAGCAGGTGTGTTGTCTGTGCTGGCACTGAAAGAAAGAGGCTGAAATTTACTGCTGTTGGTCCTTGGCACGACTGTATCTACCAGATCTGACCTAAAGAGCAGAACCTCAATGGCACTGTGTGTGTGTGTGTGTGTGTGTGTGTGTGTGTGTGTGTGTGTGTGTGTGTGTGTGCGCGCGCACGTGCGCAATAAGAGCAGACGTAGCCTCCACAGGGGCACAGTCCAGTGTCAGAGTGACTAAACCTCAGGGCATTATCCATAGCCTATTTGTGGAGGAAAATCAATTCCCTTTGTGAAGAGAAGCAGTAATTGCCTTAAACAAAAAAAAATGCCCAATCACATCAACAGCCAGTCAGCGCTTTCCCATCAAACTCTATCATTTTCAAGCTGACTTTGCATTTGAAAGGAGTCATAAATAATGTGAGCTTCTCTTAAAAAGGCTCATGCATAAGATGGATGTGTTCTGCCAGGCGTACATGGCACAAATTTTGCAATTCATCATCAGTTTGATGAATCATCTGTTAAGTCCCCTCGCAGCGCTTGGTATCACCTTCAGGGCTCAGTTTCCTAATCAGCTGCTACTGTATGTATGGTGATCACAATTCACAGAGCATAAGGGATATTGCTGTCGGCCATTTACATTGTTCTTTTTGTTTGTTTTTCTTGTTGGCAGTTTGCATGCAGTTGTCAGGGTCCTGTTATTAAGTGGGTTATTTCATGGTATAAAAAGCCGCTGTAGGGATGTTGCTACCCATGTGCCCTTCGTTGTAATCTGCCCCCCTACCTAAATGTCACAGGCAAGGTCTCATCAGAAGTATTGTGTGTTGTTACTAACCATAAACCGGAAGAGCTGGCAGGACTTTCTCTATTGCACAGCCGTTACAGAGTGCTCTGGGTGTCACAGGTAGTACTCTTTCTTGAGCAGTCATGCTAAGAATTATCTTTCTTGTCACTGACAAAATTTTTGTTACAGAAAATGATGCTGCTCATTCTTTCTGAATTTAAGAACATTGAACCATGTATTAGATCTCTTATAATCATGTGAAACTGTAAATATTTACTACATCCCAATCCTGTATGTTTACATTGCCACTAATGAATTCAAAATGTTAAATATTTGTGCATGATTTCCATTTTAACCAGCAGCCTGTAGTTTGTTAGTATTCTTGTTTCTAAGGTGTTTGAGGTGTGACACTTTGCATTTGCCTCTAGGTTGCTGGTTCCCTATTTAAACTGTCAGTTAAAGAGAGCTTCTCTTTTTCTTACCCTTCTGTTCAGTAATCATGGCAGAGGCCCACCAGGCGGTGGCCTTCCAGTTCACGGTCACCCCAGAGGGCATCGATCTGCAGATGTCCCACCAGGCCCTCACTGAGATCTACCTCTCTGGCATGCGCTCGTGGAAGAAGCGTATCATCAGACTCAAGGTATCTCCACTCCTCTTGTCACACCTGCTGTCTGTTTTTTTGTTTTTTGTTCATGCGTACCCTTTGTCATCATCCATCAAACGGTAATGTAATAATCACAGCCATGCTTACAATGTACCCCTTCTTTCTTGTCATTACTGCTTTTCCTTGTCTCAGCACGTCAGAATTTGTATCTGTGTCAGAGCTCAATGTTGAGGAATCTTTTCCAGCACACTGTTCTGTTGGCTTGTCCATGTTGTGGTTATATCATTTTTGTTCATTATCTGCTCACTCTATTCATTTTTCAGAGTTGTTGCTTTTCTTTAGGCGGTGAGTGCTAAAAATGTACAGTGAATATTTATTGGATGATTCCTTTAAAACTAACCCAAGAAAAAAATATTTTTAGCTTCTGTGTACCTTAGAAATAACATATATTTGTACATAAAAATCTCTCTATAAATATATAAATCTAAACAAACGACCCTCAGACTAAACTTGACCTTTTCACTTCAGTCATTGAAACACTGAGACAGACTGAAATGCAAGAGTTTTGATTTTCAGTTGTTAACTTGAATTGTTTTAATTGTAGTCATTTTAACTATTAGCTTGTTATTGCTGTTTTTTTAATATCATAAATAATTCTTAATTTGAAATGTTGTGTTGAAGTGTTTTTGTTTTGTGTAACCCTGTATACAGGATGCTCCTAAAAGAGTTTTTTTCTGTCATAATGTGTGGACTTCATTATCAATCAATAACTAATGCCACGTATTATGACATACTTTCTGTGTGGGATGTCTGTATGTATTTGATCCTCACTGTCATCGGTCATTCAATTTCAGAAGCAATGTTTATAAGAATTAAAAGTCTTAAATTAACAGTTAAATTAGGAGTAATTTGTTGTGTAAATCAGGTGAATGTGTGACACTGAGCTAAATACAGTTAATACAATCAGAATAAGACATTAACATGACAGTTATTAGCTCAATCTAATCAGTATACTGATTGTATTAAGAATCCAAGAAGAATGGGATTTAAAATCAGTCTCTCTTCTCTGACATTAACAGAACAGTGTGATAACAGGGGTATATCCTGCCAGCCCTTCCTCCTGGCTTTTTGTGGTCATAGCAATCCTGGCTACTATGTACACTCGCTCTGACCCCTCCATGGGCCTCATAGCCAAGATACAGGAGCACCTCCCAGTCAGGTAACACAACTCATGACTCCATGAAATGGTTAAAGTTAATGATAAATCTTATGATTCACTCGAGAACCCTGCGCACACAAAATGTTCCCTCTCCCTGATTGTACATTGTGTCACAGAGAAGTCAGTGTACCGTATATACATGATACAACATAAGTGTGTTTTACATAGTTCTCCCCTCCTTTCTTCCTTTTTCATAGTCCTCTGTAATATCTTTGTTTTTTCTGTCTTTACAGTATACTCCCCCTCTTGTTCCTTTCTCTCTCCTATTGCTCTCTTCACATAAATCAGATTTTGTATTCATTAAAAAGAAGAATATTGCCCACAGCACTGATATGGCAAGAAAGAAATGGGACGAATTCGTTTGAGATTTCCTAGCTTGATCTTGTAATTAATATAAAAAATTCTCTGTCGTTTCTCTTCCCATCCTTTCTTATGTGTGGTTTCTTTACTCCTGGCCATCTTCCTCCAATGTCTTTTTAAAAATTCTGTTATTTTTTCACTTACTGTTTTTTTTTCTTCATTTCCATCTGTCCTCCTTCTCCCACCATTCCCAGCCAGTCGATGAGTACCCAGTGCCAGGCGGTGGTGTCAGCGGTGCTCTTTAGCACCATGCTATGGCTCTTGCTCATCTTCACCATGCGCCTGTGCCTCAAGCAGCTCCTCTCCTACCACCGCTGGATGTTCGAGCAACACGGCAAGATGTCTAACACCACTAAAGTCTGGGTGGTCAGTGCTGTTTCACACTTTTTAACCACACTTTTCACAGTTCCTCAGTTCTGTGGTCTTTGGTGTTTCTGAATAGTGACACATACACGCTGTTGGTAAAAATACACCCAGTACAGTGTAATGTATTCTAAAGAGCTTTTGTCTTTCTAAGTGAGTTTGCTGCAAGAGGTATTTTTATTTCACCAAATTGTTTGAATAGAATTTTATGATGTATGATATTCTGAAAAACTACTTGATGGAAAAAAACATAGGTATGTCCTCATTTCAAGGTTTGAGTGTGTATATGCTTGTGTGTGTGTGTGTGTGTGTGTGTGTGTGTGTGTGTGTGTGTGTGTGTGTGTGTGTGTGTGTGTGTGTGTGTGTGTGTGTGTGTACCAGGCGCTGGTGCGGATCTTTTCTGGCAGAAAGCCTCTGCTCTACAGCTACCAGGGGTCGCTGCCAAATCTGCCTGTGCCCGCCATCAAGGACACAGTCAAGAGGGTGAGACAGTCACACAAAGCAGAGGAAATGACAACACGCTGATCACTGACCATAAAACAGATGGATCACTTTCTTACATTCATCATTTTCTGCCTCTGTTGCACCAGATGTCCTTCGCTGTTGTCTTATCTGGTTGCAAATGCAAGACAGATCTAAATTGAGATATATTTGACAGATGAGAAGAGATAGAGTGGAAAAGATAATTGATTTTATATCAGTAAGAATTAGAGTTGTTTTCCTCCTTGGTAGTTTTATTTCTGTTGAATGATGTTTATTATTATTCAGTTGAACTTTGATTCATTTAAGATGTGTTTCCTGTTTAGTATTTGGAATCTGTGCGTCCATTGATGGACGACACAAAGTATGAACGCATGACCAAGCTGGCGGAGGAGTTCGAGAGCAGCCTGGGTAACCGTCTGCAGTGGTACCTCAAACTCAAAGCTCTCTGGGCATCCAACTACGTAAGTGGTTGAATATGGCTACTTCAAATGTCACTTAAATGTCCGATGCAAAGCAGTCCAAAAGAAATTTAAAATTCCATTAACAATGCATATCTTTGTGAGGTTCTGTGGTTTGAATTATTCATCCTGTCTGAATATGCAAGTGGGTGGCAGCCAGTTGGCTGCAATATTAGCTTTCTCAACAAGATTTTTGTTGTGTGTTTTTAGGTTAGTGACTGGTGGGAGGAATACATCTACCTGCGGGGACGAAGCCCTATCATGGTCAACAGTAACTACTATGGCATGGTATGAAAATCTTTCTTTCTTTATTTCCCCTAAGAATTTGGGTGTATACATAGTGTAGTCCTCACTGTAGATTGACATACTGGACATGTATTTGTACCTGTTCCTTACAGATGAATTTGCTATATTGTACGGCCTTTGAGATATTTAAGGATTCATTCTGTGAATCATTTGTGTTTGGCATGAGAAGGGAAAAATAATGGGTATGATTGTTTATTACTGTTTCTTACGTGAAAAATCATTCACGTATCTACCAATCATCTATCCTCCTCCTCCTGACTTCCTGTATCTGTTTGCTCTCTCCCCAGGACTTCTTGTATGTAACACCCACGCCTATCCAAGCGGCCAGGGCAGGCAACAGCATTCACGCGTTCTTCCTGTACCGTCGCAAACTCAACAAAGAGGAGATCAAACCTGTGAGTTTAGCTACCAGTCATCCCCAGCTGCTCCATATACATAGAGACATTCATTACTCATGTCTCTTCGCTATGGCAATGGATGACTTGTCAATCAGATGTCTCAAATTTTGAGACATAAGGATATTTCTGTGTGGAACTGTGTTTGTGTTTAACAATATGCATATTACAATAGACCTATAAGGCCATTAGGATTTGTTTTTATTGTATTTTGACTGTGTGCGTAACATCCATGCATCAGTGTTTGTGTGTCTTGACTGTTAATGGTAGATAGCATGTGCATGATTCATTCATTTAGTTTATGTGAAGACATTTTCCTCATGTTCTCATACCATGCTCATTTCTCACCCCTACCTTTTATACTCTTTTCAACCTCTCCTTTACTTGCTTGATTTTTTTTATTTACTTCCTTACTTTTCCTCTCACCCTTTTTAAAAACTTATTTTGCTTGACTCTACATTTTCCTCCACTGCTCTCCTCTGTTCTTCTCCCTACGCCTTCGCCTTCGTCCTCTCCTCTATGTTTCCCAGAGTCGTATACCAGGCACTGTCATTCCTCTGTGTGCCGCTCAGTGTGAGAGGATGTTCAACACCACACGCACTCCTGGAGAGGAGACGGGTAAAGAGACTGACATGGACACACACATAGACACACACTTTGGCAACGTGATGTTTCTCACAGTGCTGATAAATGATACACGATATTGCCTGAAAATGAGCAGTTAACATCTACAAGGAATCCCCCATTGGCTTTGTAGTGAGTGATGTTAGCACACCACTGATGCAGAGAAGATGAAGCACACTGAAGGTGTCTGAACCCACTGGGGTTTAAACGTGGGATAGAAAATTGTGTGAAAGACAGGTGTGTGTGTGTGTATGCGTGAGTGTGTATAGTCTCCTAAAGCAAGGCGTCTGTGATGCACTGAGTCTGTCTGCTGTACAGCCCATCCTGTCATCTCTCATCTGTCTCATCTTGCCTTCTGGTTTCATCTCAGGTCTGTCTGGGTTTCTGGAAAGGTTCTGTCTCTAACTAATGTCTATTCTCTTCTGCCCACACATTTTTGTTTTCTCCTCTATTTCATCCCAACATTCCTTTATTTATTTTTTTCCTATCATCCCTTTTGTTTCATCTCTTTCCCTCCTCTCTTTCTCGCCCATACTTCGTTTTTGTACTGGCCCATCCCTCTTTATCCTGCTCAGTGGTTGTTGAGATCTGCAGTCCCTTGCTGTTCCTATCAGTTTGAGCGGATGTTTGACACTTGTCGAATCCCTGGAACACTAACAGGTAGTATTTATATTTTTACACAATTGGCCCAATCCCAGTTTTAGAAATGTGCATAACATTACACTGTGTATAATAGCTATTGTAAATTTCCCCACTGTGGAATTATCTTATCTTATCTTAAATAATTTAAGATAAGATACATCCTTGTCTCATATACAGTTGTTATGTAATGTTCTTATCCATCATATTAATGGTCACCCTGTCAGTCATTTCATATCTGAAACCACAGTGAAAAGAAACACAAATTGTATCTTTGCTTTCAGTATTACAGCACAGATCTTTACTCTTACATGCCTCCTGCAATATGTTTTCATTCCTCCATTTGCTAAGTAGGCCTTAAGCTATCTGTTTAGAGTCATCTCAGTCTTCCTGATTCCACACGGTAGGCTACATCAACATAAAACTGAGGAGTTGAATTGTGGAATTGAATGAATTGAATTGTTGAGGATATTTCACTGTTTATCTGAATTCAATACAGTCAAGTGTTTGCACATGGTCTGGGCCTTAATCACTCAGGTTTGTTGTCTTTTTTAAGGTGATTTGTAGAGTGGAGTCAGATCACACACCCAGTGTCCCTCCCATGTCACTTCTTTCTGGTGACAGGTGCTGACAGGGCGTGTCAAGTATGTTGTGATAATATTTCAGGTGTCTACCTGTGTAGATGAAATTGATGTTTGTGTACCTTGTAGACAAAGAAGGAGTGTCCATGTTTTCCTAGAATTATTTTATTCAAGTATGTTTTACCTGGAAGATTCCCAGTGCAAATATAGTTTTCTGTTTGAGGCCAGTAAGTATCTTCACCAGAGCGCGGGGGTTAAGTAGTCAATAAGTGAAGTTAAACTGTTACTGGTTCATTGATTCTGATGTTTAAGCAGACAGCTCTCTGTTCACATGGTATTACAAGGCAAGTGTATAGTCGGTGTTGCTGATGTGCATAGATTTTAGTTTAAAGTTTTGGTTTATTAATTTTATAATTTCTAATTTTATCCAATTAATGTCATATGGGCATGTTGCAGAGTCAGCTGCTGTGTGCATCCTAACCAAAGCTAAATTAAGGGTAAAATTTCTTTAAATTAATCCAGTGGTGTAAATAAATGACATGAATGTGAGAAAAAGTCCATGCCAGTAAGACTGACAAAATGCTGAATACAAAACACAAAACACACCTAAATCCCTAAATTATGTGCATCATCTCATGTCACATGGTCTTAGTTAGCACCTCTATTATAACTGCAGAAATACACACCAAATTTGTGCCTTTGACTCAGTAACAAAATATTTTATATGCTCTCTGCTTTTTACCTCTCTTTTATTTCCGAAGACACTGTGCAACATTGGCAGGACAGTGATTACATAGTGGTATACCACAGGGGTCGCTACTTTCGTCTGAGGGTGTACCAGGCGGGCAGACTCCTGTCGCCTAGGGAGATTGAATTCCAGATTCAGAGAATCCTTGATGACCCTTCACCTCCTTGCAAAGGAGAGGCCAAACTTGGGGCTCTGACCGCTGGAGACAGGTCAGTTTGACAAGATTCCACTGTCTACATCACATGGACCATATAACCCCATACATTCTTAATGTAATCAGTTTCCTCTTAATTTTTCCCCAGAATTCCATGGGCTAAAGCCAGGATGAAGTATTTCAGCAGTGGGGTCAATAAACGCTCCCTGGACTGCATCGAGAAAGCTGCCTTCTTTGTGGCCCTGGATGATGATGAACAGGGTATGATGGGAGATGACCCTGCAGCCAGTTTAGATCGCTATGCCAAGTCCTTGTTGCATGGAAAATGTTATGACAGGTAATTTTACACTAACCTGACAACTGCCTTGTGAACTAATTCAGTAACTAGTTTTTCCTGTTCTGTTGTTGAATTGCTGGAATTTTCCACACAGCTTTAAATCATTATCTTGGTTATCATGCAGATGGTTTGACAAGTCCTTCTCAGTTGTTTACTACAAGAATGGAAAGAATGGCATAAATGCAGAGCACTCGTGGGCTGATGCACCAGTGTTATCGCACCTATGGGAGGTAAGGAAAATCAAAGAAAAATGGGTTGCACACTTTTGTCATCTGGCTGTTGGAAGAGAATGTCAGTTTAACGGTTGTGTGTTTTCAGTTCACCTTGGCCTTTGACAGTTTCCAGCTGGGTTACAATGCAGAGGGTCACTGCAAAGGAGACGTGGATTCATCACTGCCACGACCACAGAAGCTGAGCTGGGAAATCCCTCCAGAAGTTAGTCATCCACTCAAACATTATCCTTAAATCCTTAGCTCCTTTAGCTAAAGAACACAGGTTCTTGCTCCCTTGTCAGTGCCAATCTATCTATCGGCTTTTAATACATGGATCAAGAAGTCTGTTTTGAAATGATGCCTGAATTGTAAATAACATAATTTACATTATCCTTGTAGTGAAAATATCACAAGATAGTTATTCCCATTAAAATTAGTCCAATTTTAAATAGGTACCATCGCAGGTAAACATCTTATTTTGTTAACTTTGTTTTTCACAGCATCACGGCATGATGCTCATATCGCCACAAATATGACAACAAGCAACATGTATCATTATTATTACAATATCTAATATGTACCTCAGGCTTACAGGATTATTAATAGAAATCTACAGTATGTTTACAGCGTAGCAACAAGATCCTAACTATAGTATGGTCAATAGTAGGTGGTTTACAAAAACAAAGTACCAGCTCTTCCAGATTTATTTGATTTATGGATTTATTGACAAATGATTTGTCACTGAATTAATCCATACACAAATCAGTACACAAACCAATGTCAAGTTGTGGTTTTTACAGCGCTGGACTTTCTTCTTGGCCAAATTTATGTCTTGCAGTAATTTCCTTGAGTTCCAAGCGGTTGCCTGGCAACCTTGCAGTAAAGACTTCAGCTAAGTTTGCTTCATTTTAAGCATATAAACATGAGCTGTATTGATCCTCTCATCCAACTGTCAGAAAGACAGTGAATCAGCATAATTGCTTGTTTCTTTCAGGTTTCAGTTGCATTTGTACTGCCATGCATTGTATTTTGAATATGCCAATGACAAGTTGCTCATTGTGAAAATTATCACATGGGCTGAAAAGACAAGAGTCTTGCCAGTTGATACATATATTAGTCAAATACATGTGACATGTATAGCAGTAAGGCTGGCTCATTAGTTGAGACCATATGGAAGTATGGGTTATGTTTTTGAAACCATGGTGCGGTGGTTATAGATATCTCAGTCCTGCTGATGTTAACTGTTGAGATGTGTCTGCCTCAGTGTGAGGAGCAGATCTCTCAGTCCCTGGCAGTGGCCCAGGCCCTGGCCGATGATGTCGACTTCCACGTTTTCCCCTTCCAAGACTTTGGCAAAGGAAAGATCAAGAAGTGTCGAGTCAGTCCAGATGCCTTCATTCAAATGGCTCTTCAGCTGGCCTACTACAGGGTGAGTGTCTATCTGAGGTGGAACTAATATAACTGGTATAAACATGCACATGATCCAGGGCAGTCTGTTGTTTTGGCTCTGTACTCCACAGTGTTGGATCTGAAAACAGACACCACAAAAGGAAAGTGCCCCCCTCAGCTTTAATATATGAGGTTTACATTCAGCCTGGGTGAACAGTGGAGCCTTATCACTGTCGAACTCCACCTGCTCAAAAAATTAGGGAGACTATGTGCTGTTCAGGCAGTATGGATGTATAACCCTAGCATTCGAACACTAATAGACTGCACATGTGACAGCTGAACAGAAAGAAAATCTGACTACATTAAATTTAGACATTTGTATGCAGGATTTTAGACTGTCATCATGTAGTTGTGATTTTTTGGGGGGGGGGTTCCAGGACCAGAAGAGGTTTTGTCTGACGTATGAAGCTTCCATGACCCGTCTGTTCAGGGAGGGCAGGACCGAGACTGTTCGCTCCTGCACCAATGAGAGCAGGGCCTTTGTCCAAGCATTCGATGGTGGAGAGGTAAGACCAAGGAAACATTCTCTCAAAGGAGGATGATTACAGGTTCTCTGGTGAAAATTTGCAATCTGCATTTTAAATGATGACGTCTAATTGCTATATTCATCACATAAATCACACAGTGTCTGTTTTTAAGGTGTTTCATGCTAAGACGCTCATGCCGCTTGTGCTATTCTCTACCAGGCAGCAGATGTGTGCAGTCGTTTGTTCCGCACTGCGTTAGAAAAGCACCAGCTTCTATACCGCTTGGCTATGACCGGAGCTGGCATCGACAGACACCTCTTTTGCCTCTACGTGGTTTCCAAATACCTCGGAGTGGAGTCTCCTTTCTTGAAAGAGGTTTATTTCTTTCCTTTGTTGCTTTGATCAGACAAATCATATCAGTCCAGTTCAGCTTGAGTGTTTATCTATTTATAGCAGAGCTGATATAGCGGAGGACTTCAGCAAACTGATGTGTCGGGCTTCTTGTGGGCGTTACAGGTGCTGTCTGAGCCCTGGAGGCTGTCCACCAGTCAGACTCCTGTTCAGTTGTCGGAGATGTTTGACCCAGTCAACCACCCAGAGTATGTCTCCCCTGGTGGGGGCTTTGGTCCGGTCAGTGTTTAACATTACAATACAATTTTACTGGTTTTGTCTATGTAATTACATTGTCTTTATACATTAGTGGACGCTCCTACAGGAAGTGACTCTGCGTTCTGATGTTCCTAAAGCAGCCATGAGTGCAAATACCGTCTCTGTGTATTTCAGGTGGCTGATGATGGTTATGGGGTGTCCTACTGCGTAGTGGGAGACTGCATGATTAACTTCCACATCTCGTGCAAGCGCTCATGTCCAGTCACTGTGAGTTGAATTAAAGTAATGATTTGAAATCTCGTAACTTCACAACTTGTCAAAAACCTTCTCATTCTTTCATTTTGTGTCTCCCTTCAAGGACACCCACAAGTTTGGTGCTCAGATCAGAAAGGCTCTGCATGACCTGCTACAGCTGCTGAGCCCCACCCAAAAAGAGCCCAGCAAAGTTGAAGAGAGCCGGCCCGAGGTCAAGAAAGACCTGTAGACGGTTACTCAGGGGAAAAAGGCGTGCTGACAGGAAGGTGTGTGAACTGAAATGTTACAATATGAAGTAAGGAAAGAGTTTTTTTTTCCCCCTTGCACATCGGGAGAACTTTAAAGCCAGTAAGATGATATTCAAAAGACGGCTCCATGGGGAAGCTGGTATGATGGAGGTGATGTTTTTACTAATATGCATATGTATTTGTGTGTTTATATTAGCTATGTGATGGGTGTGTGGAGAGAAAAGGTCCATAGAATAACAAATCAAGGAGTGTGATTCAAATGCAATATGGTTTATTGGTTTAGTTTTAACAGACAAATCACTGAAAAAAATTGTAATCATGAACCTTAAATGAAAAAGTAATTATTGAGACATGGTTAGATTATTTTTAATCCTGATGTCACCTTATTGCAGGGAGGAATTTAATATAAATTCAAGTGCAGTTTGTTTTAACAGCATTAAGTACACTACACTTTTTGTGCCACTAATTGTTTGTTGAGGGATTTGTCTGGAAAATACAGTTGTGAGAAAACATGCAGGACTGTTGAGGTGACTTCAGTATCTGAACCCAACATTGTCATAACAGCGAGAACAAGAATTTTAAAAATCTTGGAAGTCTGTGACTTCTCAGTGTTTACTCATTATGTATAGATCTGCTTTTTACATACATGATTGTAATGCTCTGCTCAGAGTGCCAGGCTGTTTATATACATGTAGTAATATCACACTGCTTTATTAAATTCATAGGTTAGCATTACTGTTTGATTAAGTTCAGTTCAAGCTAATTCAAACTGTACATACACATAATGTTGATCAGATTTTCTTGCAGTGGTCAGTAAGCATTTCAAACTGTCGAAGTTAAAAACTGTACTGTAAATGAACTCCAGTTATTTCACTGCCATCTATAAATCTGATTTATATTTTTTCTTTTTCATCAATAAGCATCATAACAATGATGCGAGTTATATTTATGAACATGGTGAGCAGTTATTCAGTCATAAGCAGTGCTGCAGGTCAGATGTGGGTTACACGTGAAGTGACATTTTGTAGTCAAGCTGTCTGATTCAAAATGGATGGTATGTTACCAGTGAAGCAGATTCCTGTTATTCTCTGCTGAGTTACTGTTTTTTGTTTGTTTTCACTTCAGATTAGTTGGGCTTGTCTCATTATATTGCTATTGTCAGCCTTTTTTAATGCAGTATTACAAGGGAACATAAACTCATTCTTAAAGAAAAAGACCTCAAGTGTGTTTCTTTGTCTTGGTTTAAAAGAGTACTCCATTGATTGATTTAGCTTTGCACTGCTATAACATTGTCAGACTTACAGTGGACAATTTAAAAAAACATCAAAATCAAATCCCCACATTCCTCCTCTTTGTCAAAACCTGACACCTTTGCTACTACACTAGCAGTAAGTGTAAATAACAGTAAGTCCTTTTTCTGCAGACACAAACATTAAAGATAAAAATTAACTCCATTAAAACATGAATAATATGTGTATGTACAATGCCAGATAAATATCACTCCTATACTGTCTGAAGGATATAGAAACTTGAGGAGTAATTGATTTGACAAATATTTCTATTTGTCAAAAGCATCAGAAAGCTTTTTTTCTGACAGCACTTCAAACAGGTCCACGTGCTGTCCTTGTTGTGTTGTGTCTTCAGTTCTAATAGAGAAGTCTCATATATGCCAGCACATACAGACTTTCAGGAGTGATTTGAGTGTCCTGTTCAACTTCACCTAGGGTGCATTATTACATGAGGGTTCATTAACTTTCTTCTTTTCTTTCTTGTGGAAAATCTTCCCATCTGACTGAACTTTCCACTGAAGCTTGGCCCCCTCATCACTTCTTTTGGATCTATGGAGGCATAAAGAAATGTAGTGACAAACCAAAAAAAAAATGTTTATGTAACACTATTTTACTTTACTCATCAGCAACAAAGAAGAAGAAACAAAAACTTACTTGTTCCAAAATAGCATTACTCACAGCAAAATCATTGAAGTTAAGGGGTGAATTTGATTTGAATTCCATCTTCACAATCCTCCTTACTGTTTTTGGTCTTTCTGTAGCTAAACAAATAGAAATCATTACATCAAGTATGTGCTCAGTTTCCTCAAATTAACCATGTTAAGGATGGCATTTTAAAAATAGAATCAGACTGTAACAGATATGCTTACCTTTATAGCAGTAGAATGGATGTCCATCAGTACAACCTCTGTCATACCACGCCTTGGCAGAGGGGTTATACAATGTACAGGCTCCGTCATTGTTTGGCTGAGATGACTCCCAGTATCTGAGGGAGCTGGTACTCTGGTCTGACCATTTCCACTCATCTCTGAACAAACCGATCCAGACCAAGGACAGCCCACTTTCATTAATCATTTGCTGTAATGCCTGATTTTCAGCCTGGTTGCTCACACTAGCCAAGTCCATATAGTTCTCTCGACAGTGCTTTTGGGTTTGCCTCCATGCCATATTTTGAAGAACAATAATGTGCGTCTTTCCGGACCCCTCAGCCTGTGAATGCGTAAAATGTAAAGATTAAGGTTGTTTGGAGAGAAAGTTTTCAAGCTGCTGCACACATTCTTAAAGTCGCTTTAAAGAAATACTCCGGTTATTAAGTTGAGAGAGGGACAGAGGTGACCCTGATGACATCATCAGGGTTTTCTTTAGACTTCACAAGGGAAGAGCTGCCAAAGACACTATACAAGTGTTTTAACAGGCTGTCCCTTTATTTTAAGACAGAGGCAGGTGAGCTGTCTCCCCCCTCATTCCAATCTTCGACTGTAGCGGTACAGTATATTCACTGGACAGACGTCATCAGAGTCTGTGGGTATGATCTCTCTCCTCACAGCCGTGATTGTCACATTAAAGCTGCCTTACTCACCTTCCTGACAGACAAAAGGGAGGGCAGTTTGACAAAGTGTGCTGAGCCATTTCCCATCAGTCCTCATGCCTCCACAGTGGTGACTGGAATCAGGAGAAGAGTCCCAGTTACTGTATTCGGCCAATTTGTGACTCATGGAAGTTTCTCCCACTGACCACAGCCAGGACGCTGGTCCGCTCTCTGTCAGACCGATCCAGATCTCTGCTGTCACGCCACTAGCTGCTGTTTGGTTCACCAGCCTCTTCATGTCACCATGGCTGCCGATGGTAGCGAGGTCAGTGTAGTGACTACTGCAATAATTCCGGGCCTCAAACCAGCTCTTAGCCTCGTTTATCAGGTGATACTCATGATGAATGTGTGAGCCCAAAGTGACGTAACCTGTAAGACACCCATCAAAAATAACAAAGTAGGCATTGTTATAATGTGTCTTTTAATCACTTATATTTCCTTATTTTATGTGAATGCACTTACCTGAAGTGAGCAGCAAAATCATCAGATACAACATATTCTGTCTAAGATGTAAGAGAATAAATATTAAATACAAGTTGTTTAACAAATCAACCAAACACTTTCGCACACAGCTATGATGAAAATGTCTCAGATGTATAGTGCTTATTAGCCTCTCTCAGGGCTGGCTTTTTTGAGGCTTTAAGTTGAATTTATTTTAGACAATTATATTAAATATGTTTACAAAAGATGATTTTACATTAGCATAGAATAAAAAAATGCCTGTGAATTCATTGTCTTTTGTGGGTATTTTGAATTTATCTGCATTTACATGTATTTATTTGGCTTTTTTTTTATCCAAAGTGACTTTACAAGTTAGGGACCACACTAAAGTATCAAAGTTCATAATATTCTACTTAAGTAATATCTGCTTAAAATTGTTTTAGCCGCTTTATCAGATGAATAGAAACAAACACAAACAAAAACAAACATTCACAACTAAAATATATGATTTTCTCGACAGCTACAGTGCTCAATTTTAATAGTAAATGCTTCCAGTGCCTTAATTTCTTTCTGCAGCATCTGCATTAAAATTAAAAATGCTCTATTAAGGACATGATGTCTGTCTCCTCGACGGTTCCTATAGCCCCAACATCATTATATGTTGCAGTGCTGCTGTACACCCAGATCCCTGCTCTACTTTGTGAATAATTTGAAATACCTAAATCACCCTTCTTACCTGATGCACAGATGTTTTCTCATTAGGGCTAAAGCGAATTCTGTCTCTCTCTCTCACTCTTCATATGTGATGTGCTTCAGTCGTCACCTGTGGGCCTTTGTATTTGTCTTTATGTAAATGCCGTTAGCATCTGACCATTGCAGGGGCATATTTGCATTTCACAAAATATATGTAAGAAGCAAATATAGTTATGAAGTTACAGCAGGCTGACATAAATGTGATGTTTTGCAAGTAATTCAAAGATAAAAATGGATTACCCAAAACAGGAGTGTCCCAGGTTTCCTGAGAAGTACCATACAGTCGGTCATTTATTAACTAGTTGGTGAAAAAGAGGAACATGCTACAGTTACTGAAGTTAGTTTCCTCTCTTGAATCGCCTCTCTGTGTTCAAGTTTCATCTTAACTGTCATGATTAAAAAAAACCCACACAGTTAGTGACAAAGCCTCTGGGTACGGGTGATGATATTGTCCTGTTTTTGCCTTGTTATTCTTTCTCTTCCATCTCCCTCTCTGGTCTGCCACCTGTCTTTTTGTCTCTTATTTCAGCTCTGAGGTCACACAACCTTTGCTCATTACCCTGCCTGTCAGACTTCAGCTTATGCTCCCAAAAGCCACCAATAATCCACATACACTCCCTGTCCCTCTTTTCTAAATCATATACCACACACACACACACACACATTTTATTCACCTCTTTGTCACCCCAGAGCACCACTTATATAAAGCTCTCCCCTCTACCCTCGCTAGTTGTTTCTCCTCTTGTTTTCATCTTCAGTGAACATCTCTCTCTTTTCCTGTGCAGGTACGTGCTTTGACTTTGCCTCTACGCTGTTGTTTTCCTAAACCAGGGTGTTTCTTTCTGTGCAGTGCTGTAATCATTTGTTTATAGACAACTAAACAGTGTGTAGTGCTGTAATCAGGAAATAGTTTCAGCATTTTCTGGTGAAAATGCACACAGTTGGATTTGACTACATAGTATTGTTTATGGACTATGAATATTTTAGTTTGTTTAAAACTAAAATTAGGCTATTAATATAAAAAATATAACAAGAGATCAAATATCTACAGTTCCTCTCAGCACTACTGAGCTTTTTAGCTTTTTTTTTAAATGGGAAGGTTTCACAACAGCTATATAAACACAACACAGACCATGTCATAATAAGCAACTACAGAGCTGGGGGACGCAGGACTTAAGGAACATAAGACCCTGGGAAAATAGGGCCCTGGAAGAGCAATAGGTAGAACCTGGAAACATAGGACCCTTTGTCATTATGTGCCATATTTACCTGGGGAACACAGGACCATTGGAACATAGGAATGGCTCCACCAATTCACAGTTCCCCTCAGCACTACTGTGCTTTCTAGTATCTTTCAGCTCACTGTTTTGATTTGTAACTTTAATATAATATAATACCTATAATATGCTGCACTCTGTCTGCTCAGCAACAACTAGAAGTTAGCAACTAACATTAGCAAGTGAACATGGTGGAGCATTTAGCACGTAAGAGCTCAAGAACCAGGTATTTTATACAAGGAGAGTGAACTTACATTCATTACATCGCCAGAAAAACAATGATGAATGACTGAATTTTCCCAGCCTAAAAGTTGTCATCCTAGTTAAGTAGTCATATTTCTTTCACTGTAGTGTCACAGATACAATATAGTCTCTGTTTTCATGGCACCAAACAGAAAAATCTGCATTTAATAGCCATTTGAGAAACTATGGGATTCCATTAAAGTACAATCAATTTAGTGGGCTCCTCTTGATCAAACCATAATATGTGTTTGGACACCAGACCAGTGGGCCAGACGGTGTTGATAAAGGTGTGTTATCTCTTGTAAATTAGGAATGCTCCCTCATGACAAGTTATTCTTGGTGCCCTTGGCCTCTCTGTCCGTCCGTCCTGCTGAGCGCTCAGTCTGTTTGGCCAGAAACATTCAACAGTGACGCGATGTGATGAATTCCTCTTCCAATCCCTCATCTGCCTTTTGTCCATGTGCCCATGTTTATTCAGATTCACATGCTCATGCTCTGAGATCTTGGCTACAGACTAACAATGAGGAGATCCGAGACACCCGGATGGGCTCAGTGCTTGATCTACCATGTTAATATGCTCAAAGACAGGCAGTCTGGGAGGGCTTCCAGTTGTTGAAAATAGTGTTTTGACTCTGTACTCTGTGAAATACTGTAACTCCTGTAACAAGTCACACTGAAACACATGTATAAACTGCTGAAGTAATGGCTAGAAATGCTACAATATTTCTGGGGCTCCACACACACTGAGACAGTTCAGGGAGACTGAGTGTAGATCAAATGATAATAGAAGACTTGGCTGGTGTTAATAGCAGCCAGCCAACCAGCTTAATCTCTCCATCCCACATTCTCTCTTGTAAATCAAATTAAACAAGAAGGATAGGCCAGCTGATACCTCGTTCTTATCCTGGGTAACAGGACACTGCTTTGACCCATAGTCCCTCCGGCCTTTTCTATTCCTAGATCATTAGCTACAAGTGGCCTTTCCTTTAATCTTATTCTTTGAACAAAAGCACTGGCCTGCGTTGAACCTGTTGTACATTTCCAGTGGCTGTTTCACACTAAGTCATGAATTTTTCAGATTTTCATCTGTTTATGTGCATGTGACCAAATATGTAATGTGGATACTGCAGATGTTTTTTTTAGTTATATTTCTGTGAATATAAAAATTTATGAAAATCATCATTGTTGACCTGACTAAGGGTTGACTAAAATGTTGTGTAACATTGGCAGAAATAGTGCCATGAAGTCCAACAAACTGATAAAGAAGCTACACAGCAACATTTACAGTATCCACAGTTAGCTAACGTTAGCTACCATAAGCTACTGGTCATACCAGACCAAATGCGACTGTAGCTGCAAAACTCCTCGGTGTAGTGAATGGAGTGTGGTTGCGATTTATTGCTTGCTAAGTTTTTCATTTGTAAGTGGAATATTGTGTTATTTAGTCTTTTAAAATTTACATAGTCTAACTTTAAATTTTGTCAACCCTGCTGAAATCCTTCAATTTATACAAGCTTGCAGAGTGTAATATTGGACAAACTGGGTGCAAATTCTTTATGTATATTTAAGACTTATTCTACAAATGTATGCAGTCAACATTATGCTGTTGCACAGTACTTTTTTTTTCATTCATGACTTTCTCTGTAGTGCCACCATGTCTGACTTGGAAGATCATGGGTGAGTCAACTTGTTGATAAATTTTTCTACGTAATTCGTAATACATGAGTTTCTTTTATTTTAAAGCCTATCTGATATATTCTTTCAATTCCTTTTATTTAGAGGGCATCAGGAGGGTAAGGACATTCATTCATTCATTTGATAAATCTAGCCGTCTCATTGTTTCCCTCAACTCAGTTGCTCTGCCCCTCTTTCTTTCTCCAGAAGAAGATGAGGAGCAGGGAGAGGGAGGTGAGGCTGTAATGTAACTTTGTTTGTTGCCTGAATCTCTTATTAGCAATGAAATTCTCAGATACAAGCTGTAGAGCTGTAGCAGCACCTTGTCATTGAGTGACTCCACAGGGCAAGATCCAAAATGGAAATGTTGATTTTGCATAGTGTAATCCACCCTGTGTTCACTGTTCTTTATGTGTTTGTTGGATCATTAACCCTTGTGTTGTCCTCTGGGTCAAAGTGACCTGGTGGCCTACAATGTGCCTTCGTGTGTGCGTGTAGTAGGATTTGTTGTTGTGCATGACATTCGTGATTCTGAAGTGGTTATCTTTTGTTTTTGAATAATAGAAGAAAAAAGTATACGGAATACGAAGGGCAATATGAAGGGCAACGGGAGGGTTAAGTCTACCACCATAGTAAAACATAAGAATGTTTCACTTTTGTAGAGCAGTACACAAGTCATTGTTAAGAACAGTGTCCTTTTGCCTATTGGAGTTAAACCTGGATTAGCTTTATCTGTCGAGTTTTAGAATCAGAACGTGGTTTCCAAACGTGAACTGATTCACTTTTTCATTGCTACTCTGGTTGTCACGTTGAAGAAGAACGTCCAAAATACAAGTAAGAATACACGGAAACACGACAACATCAAATACATATTGGCAGATTTCACCACAAAATGCACTGATGATCTGATCAGTTAAAAAGCGTGCATGCTGATATGCCTTCATGTTATTTTACAGGCCACTGGTCACACAGCTTGCTGCCCCTAAAATCCCAGAGGGGGAGAGGGTTGACTTTGATGTATGTTCCTATAAGATTGTTAGTAATGGAACAATTACATGAATACAGCACCAAAAACGGTACTAAATAATCTTAATCTGTGTATTGGCTGGTTCCTATTAGGATATCCACAGGAAAAGGATGGAGAAGGATCTTCTGGAGCTACAGACTCTGATTGATGTCCACTTTGAGCAGAGGAAGAAAGAGGAACAGGAGCTGATTGGACTCAAAGAAAGGATTGTAATGCTTTTCCAATACTGTTTACACAACAGCTTTTTATTTCTATTTCTTTTTATTTCTATTAGTTTATTTGAGACAGTTAAAGAGACAGTTGTCAGCTTTGTGTGGATGCCTAGCTGATGTTTTTTTTTCTGTTGCAGGAGAGCCGGCGGGCAGAGAGAGCTGAGCAGCAGCGAGTGAGAGCTGAAAAAGAGCGAGACAGACAGACACGGATTGCGGTAATTAGTGTTTAACATTTGTGACATATGTGGTTTAATCCGTGCGTGTCAGTAATCAATTCAGATGACAATATTTTGACCCTACATACTGTAAAAAAAAAACAAAACAAAACTGATTTAAGTTAAAGAAACTGCAGTAATCAGCCGATGATGACTTCTTCAGGAGGAGCGGCAGAGGAAGGAGGACGAAGAGGCAAAAAAGAGGGCGGATGATGAGGCCAAGAAGAAGAAGGTGCTCTCTAACATGGGTGCCCACTTTGGAGGTTTCCTGGCCAAGGTCAGAATAACATATTTATAGGCAGTTGTGTCACTGTACACTGCACAATGTGGAATGCATATGATTTTAGCACCCTCTGAAAGAAGCATTTAGTCGAAGTCGATTTGCGTTATCATCCTGGAAAGTGATCTGTGTTTGTTTCATGTAGGCAGAGCAGAGGCGAGGAAAAAGGCAAACTGCAAGGGAAATCAAGAAGAAGACTCTGGCAGACAGACGGAAGCCACTGGCTATTGAGAACCTGAGAGAGGACGGCCTGAGGTCATTTATTGGCTCATTTGTTTTATTTTTGCATTTAAAACTAGTCCCATGATGTAGGAATGCCAGTGGGTAAGCCTGGCACATATTATTTGAAGCTGCTGCTGCAAAAAAAATAGTAGCTTGTCACCGTATAGACTTATAAAGATTAGATTTAAGTATAGATTTTAATAAAGATCTGTTTTTCTGTCTATGTTTTAGAGAGAGAGCCAAGGAGATGTGGGAATGGATCTACCAACTGGAGTCAGAGAAATTTGACCTGACTGAGAAGATGAAGAGACAGAAGTACGAGGTGAGCCATTTAGCTAAGAATCCACAAAACTTGGATTTCAAAATGGCTGATCTTTGACGTCAGAACCTGTTTTTTTTTTGTTGTTGTTGTTCTGTTTTTTTCCAGATAAATGTTCTCCTGAACAGAATCCAACATGCTCAGAAATTGTGAGTCAACCTGCTCATCTAAGTCTATCATAACAACACCCACGTCACAAAAAAGAATAAGCAGAGCATTGTGGAGAATTGCTTTGCATTGACTATGCAAATATACCACAGATGGATAGCAAAAGCCACACATGGACAGGAAACGACAAACTCACAGCTTTTTAACATTTGCCACTTTATAGGATGCACATGTCTAAAATATTTACATGAAGAATTCAGGCAGAAAGAGAAGTCAAACAGTGAGAACAGTCTCACTTGTAGGTAATTTCTGTGAAACACTGCTCACAATTTACACTCTTCTCTTGTCTCAATGCAGCAAAAAGGGCCATGGTAAGGGGAAAGTTGGAGGACGCTGGAAGTGAACTCACACAGGAGGCACAAAGAAACAATACAGTTTGCTAGTTTCAGGATGAGATTGCAGACGTTTTGCAGTATTCATCAGTTATACTAAAAGAGATATGATAGTGGTTTGTGTGGCATTTATTGAAAAATATCCACTTGCAACTGCATCTGTAATTATTTGAATGCATGTATAAATAAAATTGATTTTTTGGATCCGTGTCAGTCAAATTGGAAATGAATTAGATCAGTATTCGTGAAAATTCAAACATGAAATTGATAAAAACAAAATGAACAGCTACAAACAAAAATGCATCAGTAAAATAATTAAAAAGCAGAATTAATAACTTGCATTGCACAGTTGCAACTTCCTCGTGGAGGACAAATCAATTCAGTGTGCATAAGATCTTGTCTGTACTGTGAAACACATCACCTTGACTGTCAGTCTGCTGCATCATGTGAATGTAAAGACGTTGACAGTGGGAGCAGAGTAAGCAGCTGTTACTTCTTCTGTGGTTTGAAAACACTGTGGGCGCCATCGCTCTTCCCCTCGTGCCATGGTTCAAATCCAGCCTCTGCAGCGATGCTCGCCACTTTCTTCGCAAAGCCTGCCTCTTGCTCTTTGTTCAGATCCAAAATGTACCTGGGATGTACGGTGACACACATATACAACTTGAATGCAAAGATGCCAATCACAAGTCATTTTTACCTTTTACAAACAGTCCTCAACATTGAACTTAAATATGTGTCCGACACAAAATATCTGCTACACAATAAGCAAATTACACAGCAGACTCACTGTACTCTTAGTGACTGTATTGTCACCATGGTAACAAGCCCTGTTACTATATAAAAACCCTCACTTGGCCAACTCCATGACAACCACAGCGTCTGGTGCTGCAATCTGTCTCATCGTCGGGCCCAACTGGTGCACGCAGCTTTACAGCACAGACCGAGAGAGAAACAGAAATGCAGATATGAAACATGGGCAGCAGTCATATCAGTAGTCTGCAGCTGAGATGACTGGATGATGAAGGGATTCTATTTTAGGTTGAGTACCTATAGTCATATTGAAGAAAACATATCACATATATATATATATATATATATATATATATATATATATATATATAGTCATTAAGTAAAATTAGGGAAATAAAAGCCCTCACCTGACAGAGAAGTGAATAGTGTTGAAGAAGTGGGAGTATTTCTGTTTTTCTGGCAATTTGTAAAGTGCGTCCACAGGCAGGAAGGTCACAGAGACCCCGTTTAGACGCATCAGATCTGCAGAGGATTTGAGACAATTCAATACTAAAACCATCAGGTTTAACACACAGTTGCTGTTTTCTGTGTTTCTGAACATCATGTGGTCGGGAAGTGATCTACCTATACACTGCGAAGCTTTAAGACCCAGTTCCCATTCACACTTCCATCTAGATATGTACGTCAAAACTCAATGAGACAAACCTTTCACCTCAGTCTGAACCTTTTCACTGTGAGCTGCCACTGTGCTATTTTGCTCCTAACCTGCACTGCACTGCCAGTTATGTAAAGCCACAGGCCTGCTGGTGTTAACAGCTATTTACCGTTAACGGTGACTGATTTTTGGTCAGTCTGTGCTGATGGCTCTTCTCCCTCTGTGCCTGAGTGAGAAGTAGAGGGGCAGCCCCGTCTGCTGGACAGCGACTGGAACAATGCCTGCACATTTGAAAAGGAGATATCCTGGGCTGTCTGTGGACGTGAGGGAAGGGAGGGAGGGGAAAACACAGGCATGAATATGATATAATCAAACATATAATCCATGCAATTACAACTGTATATTTTACCTTGGTATGTTGCCCATTCTGTGTCTTCAGCAGGCTCTTGTCATCAGTTTCAATGCCAAAGGAGAGGTAAGGACTGGATACTATGTCTCCCCAGTAACCCCTCACAGACATTTTGTTCCCTCTCTATCAACACACACACACACACACACACACACAGTTAAGTCCCTTCATGTATTGTTGAATTGTATAGCATCTCAAAAAAGAGACTAACCCTTACCTGACTGAACACTCTAGATGAGAGCAAACTTGGATTGGTTATTTGGTAGACACCTTCCCTCATTTCGAACGCCAAACCCCGTTCCCTCCATTGCACATATTGTTGTTTATTGATGACACCACACTGCAGACAGAGAGTTATACACAATGCGCGTCTATCGCAGTGCAACAAGCCTCCAGACTACTGAAATTTACTGTGGGCAAATGTTCAAATACCCCTTTCTCGTGCAGTTTCATTGTAAGGTCCCAGTCGAAGCAGCCTCTCTTGGAGTCGTAGCGAGTTCCCAGGTGCTGCCTGACCCGATAATCCCAGGCTTTGGACATGAGGATAGGAGGAGGACTCTCAGATGAAGATAAGGAAGACTGAGGCTGGATCCACAATTTCAATATTCTGGCCAGCTCGTCTCGCTCCTTGAACTGTAGAAATGAGAGGATGAAATTAGTAGACTTTTAGCTAAGTTTGTGCACCACAGTAGCACTCTGTCAAAGTCTAGTTTCACATGTTTGAAGGAGCAGGCCTTAAAGTCTGACTCAGAAAAGGTCTTACAGAAACAAAGAAGGACAGGCTTTGTTCAACAGATTATTGTACCTTGAGAAGAGTTGTGTTCAGACAGGGGTGTGCAGCTGTCTCCATTGTTTCAGTAACACACAGTGAGAGCTGTGATGCTGCATGTTTCAATATTTCCTCTGTTTGACTGCGGATCTCACCATTCCCAAACACCTCCAGGTAAACCTCTGTCTTCTCTGTGAGTAAAAACCCAGCACAAGACAACCTACAGGGTTTAGAACACATCTAGCTTTTAAAATTAATAATTCAACAAAATACCACCCACCATGAAGTCCCATGCTTTCCTGGGGCATCAGTGCCAGGTAGAGGAGCAGCAGCTGCCTGGCCACCACCTCCATGCTGTTTTCTATCACCCACACCTGCAGTGGAACAGAGAGAAGAAGTCTGCAGCTCACAGTAGAGTCTACCAATCTGTTCTCAGGAATAACATGACAGGCAGAGGCTCACATGAAGGCGTTCATCATTCTGCAAACCAGCGATGGTCTTCAAAATATGTCGTGGATCTCCGCTGCCAACCAGTAAAACATTGAACTCCCCTTTATGTCTCACAGGGCCTAGACAGAGAGAGAGCAGTGTTGCTTCCACATGATGTACTTCTAAGGCTGGGTGCTGAAGCTCAATACTCTTTTGGTGCCAGTAGAAGTTTGTCTGTAGCACTGAGCACTAAAAATTGGTGTGGTCAGATCTGCAGTTTTGTGTACTGTTTTGTGTTCTTTATGTAGATATTTAAATAATACATCATAATAATTCTTCCAATTTCATACTATATTAACTGTTTTATTAAACTGTATTATTGGAAGAGTTTGTCTCCTCTTCTTAAATTATTTTTTAAAATATAATATCCAAAGTAAGGTACTATTAAAAGTATTGTTTTGATATTGGATTTGAAATGGCAACTGCACTGTAAGATCTTAAGTGTTTCATATTGTGCTGTTTTATTGTAGTTGTGTTTTATCTAATTGCTTCCACTTTTTTTCAGGTGATTAACTCAAACAAAAACCTTTTCCAAAGCAGTACTATTCAATCATAGAAGTGCTGTTAGGCTCCAACCAACAATTATTTTCATTATTAATGTGTGTGCCAGTTATGTTCTTTAACAGTTGATTGATACGTTAGTGTTTAAATGTCAGAAAACAGCTGATTTCAGCTGCCTCGTGCACTTAGGCTCTCACCTGTGCTCAGCAGGTCACGCGCAGGACTAAAACCCCACCAGGTGATGCAGCCGGCGCCCTCAGATGCTCGTCCAGCACTCATCCTGTAATATGACCGAAAAAGCCTAACGAAGCTGTACAACTGGCTGTAAGTGGTTCACATCATAATATTAACATGTCAACTGGCTCGGTATTTATGTGAGACAGTTTAGCTTGGCACGAACGCTAACTAACGCTAGCTAACATTACTCAGGCAAAGTCTAATGCTAACTAGCTTAGAAATGTAGCCGTTTACGGGAACAAACCCGCACCTAACATGAATTTGGTGGTAAAACCTGCCATAAGGTGCGAGTAGATAGTGTCACCAGGCTGCAAAATAAAATAGGTGCAAGCAAAAACTGGGATAACTCACCTCACAAACTGTATTTATGGCTCAGGAAAGTTAGCAGCTAACCGTCTGAATAGATAGTTTGTGTTCTGTTGCTAGGCAACAGTCCTCAAATAAGGAGGACAGACGCCGTCTACCGGTGATATGGTTGGATTTGATAGTAGTAAAGTAGCCTTCTTATATATGTTTAACTTTAAAGACCAATAAATTACTTCACAGTAAAACCTTTGGAATAGTGCTTGGAGATGTCTTCTGTTGTAATTCAGCACTATATTAATAAAATTGAATTGAATAATACTGCCATAATACTCGCCACCTGTCAACAATATCCTACACCTCTCTCCACTACAGAAATTTGTACACCTCTCAAAGCTTTTCTTGCATTGTTTCCTACAGCAAAACATTAAGAAAATCAGCTAGCACTATCTACCTATTATATTTAATTGAATTAAAGGTAAGATAATTAGAGAAGCATTGATGTGAAACTGATCATTGTGGGTTTATTTCCAGTTGAAAAGATCCAGAGCATCACAACAAGCATTTCTCAGGACTCTGGAGCACCACAGTGCTACAGAATGAGCAAGAAGGTTCAGTGTACTTAACATGAGATGTAGGGGTGCTATCATGTCTTCAGAATCAACAAACTTTTCAGAAGAACACAGAGTAATCTTAAAAGCCTCCCATTATGCCACAAATTTTTACTAGGCCCATGCAAGAGCATTCACAAAAGATTCACATTTACATGTCTGTGTTTCTCTATGTATACAAGTACAGTCATATTAGTTTACAGGGGTAACAGGTAAGTAGGGGGCACATGGTTTATTAACAACCAAATATCAAAAAACGAATCAGTACATCACACCCCCACACATACACACATTAAGTACCTCAAAAGAAAGAAAACACGAGAAACTGAACACACAAATTGAGAAAACATCGGGGTTAACACAGAAACATATCGACAGTAAGTTTCTGAACTGAGACAGGTGTGACTCTAGCGAGGTTTTGCTTTGAGTGCCGCATCGACTTCTTCTTCTGGCATGAGAGTGTGCCACTGGGCCACCGGACGTCTGGGATTGGCCAGCATGTCTGACCAGTGGCGCAGGCCGACCCCTGTAGCTCCATAACCCATGAAGGTTTTTCCAATGGGGTCGTTGCTCCCGAGTTTATCATAGTCAAACACTGTGATGACGACCTGCACTTTCTGAAACCAAAGAATTTATCAAATATTATTATTATTCTCCACATCAACACTTACTGTAACATTTCAAACTGATAATTAATGTGATGACACTGCCTACCTGTATCTGCTCAAAGGGGACGTCAAAGCTAAAACTTTCATTAAAGTAGGGGTTGAGTGTGTTTTTCTTGACAGTTGTCTTTTTCTTCTTAATGCGTTTTCCATTTTGCTGTAGAACAATCTTCACATATGGATCTTGTGGATATAGAAAAGAACATGATACAGCGGTCCATTTTAATGAGACATGAAACAAACATCTGAGATAGTATGAGTGAATAGCGAGAGATTACCTGACAAGCCACCCACATCCATTTTCTTCAGATTCTTTGCCTCCATGATGTTCACTGTCAGTTTCCCAGCAGTGGGTACATAACGCAGAGAAATGCAAATATCACCCAGTTTCTCCTGCTGAAAGGAAATATCATGGATTATTATGTCCCATCAAATTAAACTATAGATGTCTTTTTATTAAACTCCTGATCCTCCAATTTTATATTAATTGGAACAAGGTCAAATGAAAACAGTATATCATACCTCTTCCTTCTCCCCACTCTCCAGGTCTCTCCACTGTTGCATTGGCTGGCCCAAATCAACACTGTTCATAGGAATCTTTATCTCACCAATCATATCATGTTTGGAGAAACGATCAAAGTCAAAAACTTGCAGCACCAGCGTCTTTCCGCCCAACTCTGCATATGGGATCTAGAAAGAGAAGTTATTACAACATTGAGATGACATAGGCGATGGTAGATTGTAGGCAATTTTGTGTACATGTAAGAAAATGTATGAATTCAGGCAGTAACAAAGAACATACAGTGACGGGATGCAATTCAAAACATACTGCATTGTAATTTTTTGGGGAGGGATACCTTGACAGACGCCACTCAGGGAATGAAAGACTAAAGACGAGGGGAAGTAGAGACATAGGCCAAACTTCTGCCTCATGAGGGGTAAAAAGTGACATGTCATCAACAACCTGGAACACCAACACAAGCTGCGACAGAGACATAAAGAGAAGAGAAAGAACAAACAAACAAAAACACAGACAACATCAAGTCGACGACAAAGGCACGATGTCAAGGACACGGTACCTTGAAGATGAAAGTCTCGTTGAAAACGGGGCATAAGTTCTTGCGCTGAACCTTGGTCTCATACTTCTTCTTTTTGTCTGGCAACAAAAAGACTTTGACATAGGGGTCTGAAGTTCCCCCCATGTCCATAGCAGCAAGGTCCTGAGCCTGAAGGATACCCACTATGAGCTTCAGAGGAGAGAAAAAAGGTGTCAGACAAGTGAAAGGAAATATATTTCAGATAGTCATTGTCTTCAGGTCATTAATATGAATGCTTTTGTTTTCACACAGGACCTACCTGGGAATCTGTGAAGTTGTAGTCCAAGGAGAACTCCAGCTTACCCAACTTTTCCTGTTCTTTCTCCTCTTCCTCCCCTTCCTTCTTTACCTCCCCCTCCTGGAAGATGAAAAAAACATCAATGCATTGGATCAATCATCATGAAGATCTAGATCAGGTAAGACTATGCAATAATAGATGACTGGAAGCCATGTACCTTTTCTCCAGCCTCTCCTTCACCTTCCTTTGTCTTTCTGCGGCGACCTGCCTTCCTCTCCCTCACTTTCTTTGGCTTTTTCTTTTTCCCAAAGCATTTTTTGAAAACACAGAAGATGAAGCACGCCACCAAAACCAGGACCACCACAACAATGGCTCCCACTGCCCACATGGGAACTGCAAAATAAAAATAGGTGTATTATCAGGATTCACATAACACAGGATTTTCAAGAGCATTAAAATTTTTCACATCTTATGATTACATTAATCTAAACAGTTCCAACAGTATTGTTGAACGTAAACTGCTTTGAAACAGAACTAAGAGTATGATGCATAATTTCCTTGCAGTAAAACATGATACTTCTTCAATACTTTATCTTTACACAGTTTGCTGAGCATGCACACATTGTTAGCAACACCCTTCTCCACAATCAGATAATAACACACTCCCTAGCTGGGAGTGGCCTTATTCAACCGCAGTCACCAACACTGCTGGGGCAGTTTATCATTAAGTGCTTTGCTAAATGCAGCTCAGCAGTGGTTGTTGACTGAAAGGAAAACAATTCTAATTGTATTTTTCTACTTTGATTGAATATGTCAAAAACATTGTTGGTAGCTAAGGAACAGCTTAATGTTCATCAGAAAAAGCTAGTCTAAACTGGTCAATACAGATATGAAATAATATATCATAATGTGAAATCTGTACAGGGGTGGCTTTACTCCTCCAAAAAATAAACAGTGACACACACATTGTTTCAGTGAGTATATTAACTTTTGTTTTCTAGAAGTGGCTTACTCGGCAGATGACTAAGTTCATTCATGAACTTGTCTTTCATGTGGTTGTAGTCATGGCTGGGGTGATGTTCTGTGTGGGAGTGCTCATGGTGTTCTGAGTGTGAGTGCTCATGATGAACTGGCTCTGTTGCTTCCTCTGGCTCTGGTTCAGACGGCTCTGCAGCCCTCCGGGCCCGGGCTCCAGTGCTGACCACCCTCATGTCAGCTGTCAAAACAGAGGAATCACTGCAGTGTTATTCACGATGTGTTGGTTTTTTACGCCCTCTGTCAAGTTGGGCTATACAGTCAGAGATAACACAACTTCGTATGTATGCTGTGTAATCCCTGTGTCCATACTTTGCAGTACAGTACAAGAGCACAGAGCAACTCCAAGCCAGATGCTCAACATGGCTGACCTTAATCCCTCTGTTACTCTCATTCTCTCTGTCATCTCCCCCGCCCCACAACCCATGCTTCCACTCCCACGTTTGTCCCATCCCATTTTTCTCTCGTCACTGTCTCTGCATGTAACTGGATTAAACTCTGGCAGCTTGCACTACAATATTAATCCAAAATCCCAGATCCTCAAAGCTTAAATAAATAGGGGTTGGTCCCCTCCGAATTTTCCCATCCACAACTGTTGTTTTGGTCCCTATGAACTACAGAGTTTTCTGGAAAGACAACTGTTTATCGAGGCATTTCAAATGAATCCCAGTATACTATGGCCAAGACTACGGTCAAAACCCTGGTTTTATTATTTGTAGTTTTCATGAATATTTATCCCCACATTCTTATTTAAATAAGAAAAAAACACTATTTTTAGAATATGCTGTATATGAAGTAAGTTTTTTTTAATTGGAATCAGCAATTTTTTGACGGCAACTGTACCATCTGCGTTGAATAGCGTGAGAGACCTAATGAAATAAAAACATTTTAAGTGTCTATTTACATACATGGATAACTCTTTCAGCTGGTATTAGAGGGTTATGATTATGTTCAGATTCACAGGAAACAGTTCAGAAACAAATGTCATTTTATCATTTAGAAAATGTAATTAAAAAAGTCAATCCTTTTCTCATTGGTTAATTTTTTTTTGCATTGCAATGCTCTTGCACTTGATCGTAGTAGAAATGTTTGCAATCTTATGCATATTTATCTTACCTGTTGATATGTTGCTTTAATTTCCTCTATATGGAAAGAGTTGTTGGAGCAATTTTGTAGTCATAGAAGTAAGTGTTTTTCTTGTTGCTTCCCTTTTGGCCTGTTGGAGCCCTCATGCACCCATCGTCCCTTCAGTATGCTGTTGACTCTGACTGGCTCTCTGCAACCCTTTCCATCAAAGCCAAAGCACTGGCAAATCACTAGAGCAGTGTTGTGGTTTAATCCCCCCTACCCCCTCCTCCCGATATTAGAACGCTGACAACACATCTGTTGCTTTATGTCTCTGACTGAAGACTCACAAAGAGCAACGGTCACCTTCTCTTATATTAACAGCTCCACTATTAACAATTTCACATGTTTAATAATTTAAGGCTTTTCTTTGCAGAGTGGAAAAAATAACTGTTCATTAGACTGATGAACTGATGGCAGTGGTGGTTTTGTTTATCCATTAGACTGAAGAGATTGTAGTGCATCCGGCTCTTTGCTAATCCCCTTGGCATAGCTGTCCTTGCAGTCTACCAACAGCTTCTATTGCAAGTGGATATTCCAGCCTCCCCATCCCTTGGCTTACCATTTTACTGTACCAAACACATAGCCACATTTAGAGCACTGTGAACAGTAATCCCCAGGCATGCTGCCACGTGTTTGCACTGCTACATCTGGAGATCTCAGTGGCTCCAATCCAACACACAACAGCCTCATCCAGTACTTACTAAACTGCAGAGTGGAAAAAAACACATAAAGAGACACTATCACAACAACTACATTTGAGAGGGTGTCAACACAAGGCTTTTTTAGTCAGCTTAGCCAGCTAATTAACAGGACCTACATCGGACCATACAATACTAGAGACCATTTTAATTAGACCCTAAGGTGTTTTGTAAACACTGCTGCATGTTCTCATTCAATCATAATATTTCTTGGTCAATTAATTGATTGGATCCAAGTTATCAAGAAATCAATCACCGATCCAGTCTTTTTCTCAACTGTACATTATGTGTTGCAATGCAAGTCTCACTAAATTGCAAATGAAACACAGACAGAGTAAAATAGGAAATACGTCTTGCTGTGATGTAGTCTGTTGACACACTTCTATTGGTGAATCTTATCTTTGCTGAAACATATAATTTACTAAGAAGCATCATGGACATTTTTAACCACAAGCTCTCTGGTAGCCTAATGTTAAACATTAAGCTCCCACCCAATGGTGAGTAAGCAAAGTCCCACTGTTATCTTTACAGTGTTCTATAGGCACAGACATGACATTAGGAAAAGCACAGAAGGTATGTTTAGACTGCATGATTAGTCAGATGACTGTCTGAACAGGTGGACATAGACAAAAACAAGGTCAGCATAATCTGACTTTATTCAATGTTTGCATGATTATACAAATTTAAACCATTTTGATTGACTCAAAATAGTATACAATTTACAAAACAGTTGTGAATGTTACCTCTGACTCTATGGAATGCATGACACATGATAAACTGAGTCCAAATGCACAAGTGACTCATTTTAACAGCTTAGGAAAATGGTAGTATTTAGCACCATACTGGTGGAAACACTGATTTTCCACTGGGGTGTTTTGAGGTATTTTCTGTTATTTTGCTTTTAATTTCTCTTGTGCCATTGGTACAAGAAAGAAGTTTAGGGTAACGGATAAAAATATTGTAAACTTGTCTTAACGGAAAAAAAGGTTGTTGTGAGGGACTATTGCCCACTTGACTCTTTATCTTTTGAAATGTGGAGCTTGTGTCATTGTACTGCTGGTGACCTTTACAGGGTGTGTTTATCAAAGAGGTATTCTCCCATTGAACCCTGTGTCTCAGACGCAGTGAGACGGGTCAGGCTTCCAGCATAATCACCCAGCTTCTTGATGGTGTCATGGCTGTCGGTGAGGAAGTGCTGCTCGAGGAAGTCACACAGCTATAAAAGAAGTTAGACAGAAAAAGGTGAGTAAGATGGGAAATAATTCTATAAAAGTGATCTTCCGGACTGTGATTGCTTAATACATACTGAACTCACACAAAAAAGTATTTATAATATGCAACACTGTAGCTGATTCTTTTTTTTTTCATATTCATTATCTCACACTACACAACAACCTTAGAACAAGTAGCAGTTATATCTAACAGTGCCAGACATACATGAGGGTCAGTGTGGTTGCCAGCTCTGCGGTGCACATCAAGGATACACGAGTTAAGGGACTTCTGGTAGTCGAGGGAAAAGGACAATGCATCCAGACCACCTCTCCAATCCTCCCTACTTGGTTTCTAGAAGAGAAGGTTATATTTAAATGGATCAACAAATGTACCGATCTCAATAACAATGGCTTAGAAATGACACTCGTAATTGGACATTTTAGACTTACAGCGATAGTCTGAAGCAAGATTCGGCCTCCTCTCATGTTTTGATATTCCAGCAGCTTCTCAGCTTGTTCCCTCTCTGTCACTGAGCGCTCCAGGAAAAAACTGGAGAATTTTGGCAAGGCAACATCATCCCTGTCAAAGTACATCCCCTAAAACAGTTGAAAAACAAAAATAGAAAAACAACACAATATTTAGGGGCTTTAATTGAAACGTGAGAAGAAAAAGAAATTCAGGCAAATAGGGAAATATTTAGCAGTGTACATTGCATAACCATACCAGAGCAAGGTAGGTGTAGGATGCATTTAGCTTCAGGTTGATGAGTTTGTTGATGTCTCCTTCGCTCTCCGAATGGAGGTTTTGTTTAACCACAGACTGCATTTCTAAAAGACAAAAAAAATACTGCAATCAATGCGACAAGCATTAGGACATACCAATGCCAGTGCAGGGTGTAGCCACTAATGCAAAAAGACAGAAAACATGTCAGAAGATAAAGATATCTCCCTTACCCTTCCTTTCTCAGCAAACAGTCTTCGCTAACAAACGGTTTAAGTCACTCGCTCCCTGAAGTTAGCTTGTTAAAGTCCTGCACTTCTTTACCAGCCTGCGTTTACGCAACCGATATTTAACGGCTTCAGTCAAACATCAGCCAGGCTATGTGTTGTTGTGCAGTGAGCTCAAGTGGGCTGTAACCTCTCAGGTGAGGTGGAGAGAGGGTTCTGCTAAGGTTAGGACATTTTGTGTTGAACTGAAGCTTGGTTAATGTCGTTTGTTACAACACTTTTTAACTAGCTACTTGCGCTCTCTTTACAAGTTAACGCTAGCAGGCAGGCTGTATGCTAACTCTTAATTTAACAAACATTAGCCGAGTTAGCACCAACTAAACATTAAGCTTGTTAACGTAACTTACCACACAGACATGTTAGCTGAGCCTGGCTGTGGGTAAGGTTTAGTTAGTCTAATATAAGTCAACATTACCTTTATTTTGTCACTCACTTGCTCTGTGAAGTTAATGTTACTCCACTTCGCCAGTACTGTGGCTGGCTTTATCTTGTTTACACCCCACAAGACGACGACCCTCCCTCAGCTTACGTTAGCCACCGTTACTTAACTCGTTTGTATGTTCATGCTGTTTGTGCATCTCTACTGCCACCTCTCGTGTTGGAGACACCTTACATATTTCAGTCTTAAAATGTGTAGTTCAGGTCACAGCTCTCAACAGACAGGATATAAGTTCATTCAACTAAAACAAAATGAGGTTTATAACTCAGTTTTATGTCACCTAACTGTTGTGTTAGTAATATTGGAATAAAAGAGTCTTTAAAAAGGCATTTTGATAAAGTGTTTAGAAAGGGCTTCACAGTAATCAGTCAAGATACAAATGAAGTTTTGAGAGTGTAGATAATAAGCACACCATAGTTGGTAATAAGCACATCAACATACATGGTTATATGACAGATTATATATCAAAAGCCAGCATATGTATTTGAGCAGCAGGCAAGGTTCAGCTTGAGTCCTGTGGTGTATGGGAAGCCAGTGGATGTTCAGAATTGTTGTAACTGTGTGTTTTAGACATCCAACATTTATATTAGATGTAAATGGAAACTTGATACATTTTAAAGTTTGTATGGATTCATGGTAAATATGAGTTTTAGTAACTTTAGGGTGCAGGTCTTAAATGTCGTATGAAAAACAAATTATGTTTGCATGAACGTTGAATCAATAGGCGTGTTGTGCTCAACATCCAACAAGGAAGCTCATTACAGTTGTTCATATAATATTAAGGAAAACTCTTATCATTTCTGAATGTGAACTTCCCCCTTATGTTTCCCCAAATTAAACTGTTGACAGTGTTTTATTTCATATACCAGCATATTTATTGAGTGCTACATCATAATATGAGACCATAAATACTGTAATGCCTTGATGATCTGTAAAAAATGTGTTGGTGATGTTCTCTGTTTGTAGTTCCTTATACATCTCAACCACAAGGAAGCTATAAATATCGCTGCTTGGTAAGACAGTGCAAAGAAACCAAAAGTAAATCCACTGGTCTGTGAAACCAGCTAACTGAAAAGATTAGACAGTGATTTTAACTAAGAAACCATTAAAGGTAAATGATTTTAGAGTAGAATTTAAAACAAGACAAATAACACTTATTTTGCATAGCATTTGAAAGGTTTGCCTGGGTGCATAGGTAAAAAAAACTTTACATCCTTTATTTACACATCATAAAGGTACAGAGACAGTCACAAACACAAAACTGTAAAACTGATGATCAGAAATATACAGCAGATATAAAGCAATTACCACCGATAAACATGTAAAACTGGCAAATTTACTTGACATACCTTTGACAAGCTGCACACTTTGACCGTTAATAAGGAAGTTACAGGCGGGACAAAGGTCTCTGTGGTTGTTCAAGGCCAAAAAGGAGAAGCAGCTATTTACTTAGTCACTTGCCAATATGAGAGGGGACCAGAGGTTACGAAAGGAGGACACGGTTAAGAATTAAAAGTCAACACCATCGGAATAAAGTTGATATTGGACTGCGTCAGCCCAGGCTTGAAGAACATCTTTGCAAACCTTAATTGTTGTTTCTGTCAGCATACCAGAAGCCGTGCTGAAAATAGAAACGTCAAGTTTATCTCGGGACAGCGAAGGACTTAAACAGGTTCATAGTATGTGTTCTGATCAATAAACGGTAACAATGATCAAGCCTTTGTCTATCAAAATTACCTCAGACCACTTGCTGCTGTGTGTCTTCCTGTGTCTTCTCTGGGTAAGTTTTTTTTTCCCTTTTCACTTTGATAGCAATCAGATAGTGTAACTTTACTCAGAAGCAGGTTACCCTCAACAAAAGGAAACTATGCAGTCAAAACCACAGTAAAGGTTCAATGCATGATATGCATCAAAATGAAGTTTAGGTGTGGATTAAGGTTGGTTAAGATGTACAGAAGACCAAAGAAGACAGTTTCACAACACAAGAATGATGGCCTTTTTAAGATGGTGAAATATGAATAAAAGTTTTCCCAGCTGCAGTAATCTGTTCTCACTCACTTCCTCAGAGAGACAAAAGCAGAAATGAGGAAATAGCTATTTAAAAAAAAAGCTGTATTTCAGACATGTATTATTATATTGCATTCTAGACACTGTTTTGTGTTTTGTATTTAGAAAAAGATAAGAAATTTTAAAAGTTATGATGATGTGTGATTGTTAGGTAACTATTGTACACAGATATATCTGTATTTAATATATGTGATGTGCTTCTGCTTAAAAAGAGGCAACAGTGGGCCAATTGAGTCTGAATCAAGTTTTACACTTTTATTAGTGTATTTTAGGTGTTGTTATAATGTTGTAGATTTGGAAATACAAGTACAAAATGCAAAAAAGAATTCCGGAGCATAATTTGCATTTGTCGTTCTCTGACGCCTCCTCAAGGTCTCTGCACATCACGTAGTGCAAAAAGTTTTGTTGAGCTGTTTGTGATGTACAGTTTTGTGATCATATAGGATATCGTTAAAAGTACAGTTGAACACCTCTAAACAGCAGTGCTGTGTTTTTGAACATTATGATATGAATACAAGCATTAAGTAGAAATTACATTCACTCAGAGACTGTATTAGTGTTTTCTCAGCTGTGTAGTTCCACAGTCAGATGAACACTTCTAACTTTTTACATTAAACTTTGGGTTTCTCACTTTGCCCTAATGTATCTTATTCTGTTTTTAGGGTACGGCTTACTCCAACACAACATCAACACCAAGTGCAACGCTGACAGCAACCGTAAGAAATGTAATACAAACAAAAAACTGACAATTCTAAACATTTTTGGGCTTAGGCAATTCTCTTCTCCCAGTGCCCCAATGAATCTTATTCTGTTTTTAGGGTACTGCTGACTCCAGTACAACATCATCAACACCAAGTGCAACGCTGACAGCAACTGTAAGAAATGTAATACAAACAAAAAACTGACAATTCTAAACATTTTTGGGCTTAGGCAATTCTCTTCTCCCAGTGCTCCAATGAATTTTATTCTGTTTTTAGGGTACCGCTGACTCCAGTACAACATCATCAACACCAAGTGCAACGCTGACAGCAACCGTAAGAAATGCAATACAAAAAAAAAAAAAAAAAAAGACAATTCTAAACATTTTTGGGCTTAGGCAATTTTCTTCTCCCAGTGCCCCAATGAATCTTATTCTGTTTTTAGGGTACCGCTGACTCCAGTACAACATCATCAACACCAAGTGCAACGCTGACAGCAACCGTAAGAAATGCAATACAAAAAAAAAAAAAAAAAAGACAATTCTAAACATTTTTGGGCTTAGGCAAATCTCTTCTCCCTGTGCTCCAATGAATTTTATTCTGTTTTTAGGGTACCGCTGACTACAGTACAACATCATCAACAAGTGCAACGCTGACAGCAACCGTAAGAAATGCAATGCAAAAAAAAAAAAAAAAGACAATTCTAAACATTTTTGGGCTTAGGCAATTTTCTTTTCCCAGTGCTCCAATGAATCTTATTCTGTTTTTAGGGTACCGCTGACTACAGTACAACATCATCAACAAGTGCAACGCTGACAGCAACCGTAAGAAATGCAATACAAAAAAAAAAAAAAAGACAATTCTAAACATTTTTGGGCTTAGGCAAATCTCTTCTCCCTGTGCCCCAATGAATTTTATTCTGTTTTTAGGGTACCGCTGACTACAGTACAACATCATCAACAAGTGCAACGCTGACAGCAACCGTAAGAAATGCAATGCAAAAAAAAAAAAAAAAGACAATTCTAAACATTTTTGGGCTTAGGCAAATCTCTTCTCCCTGTGCCCCAATGAATTTTATTCTGTTTTTAGGGTACTGCTGACTACAGTACAACATCATCAACAAGTGCAACGCTGACAGCACCTGTGAGAAAAGCAATGGGAACGACAGAAATGACAAGCACACAGTCAACCACTCTAATGACACCCATTCCAACAACAAGATCACGTAAGTATGAGCCACTGTCCTTTATCTTTGGTTGGTAACATGCTTGTATTTTCTTGTATCATAGTGCAGACTTATGTGAATGCCATTAATTACTAATGATGTGGTAAACATCTCACACTTAACATTAAAGCATTTAAAGTTGTTTTTTACTGGTAGTTGATGTCTAAATATCTGAATCATGTTTTGTTGATGATATGCAAATCTAGATAAACTGTCATGTTAAGCTGTACTTTGAACTTTGAAGTATTATTTTAGTGATTGGTCCTGATCAGATGAGTGAAATGAAACTTCTAATATCATTAATATAATATCAATATACATCAGTTTTAAAAATTGAACTTTCTCATAGTTTTTGCTCAGTGTCTCTTTACATCTTTAGCTCCTCATAATCCCAAATACAAGAAACTAGAATACTGGAGCTGAATTCTTTTTTTTTTTTTTTTTTTCCATTATTTGAAAAAAACACTAGTGTTCAGTGAAAAGGAGAAAAATGTCACTGCAATAGCAGAGGATATAGTGATAGACGTAGTCTCAGGACTCATAACTGCGACAAAATACAACTTCACTCTCTACACTGTGTGTGACAGTGTCAAGCAGTAGAGTAAGCCTCACTGCAGTCACTGGTGAGAGAACTTCCTGTCATACAACCATAAAACAGGAGCCAGCACAGAGCTATGTAACAACATCTCATTTAAAGTTTCTCAGTAACTTCTTTCTCTTTGCATTCCTAGCTCCTCCTAATGCAGAGAACTTTCAATGGACTGGACAAAATGAGACCAGTATAACTCTGCAGTGGAAAAAAGTGGAAAACATCCTCAACTATACCCTTGTGTTTGGTGAAAAGGATAAAAACGTCACTGCAACAGCAGAGGATACAGTGATAGACGTAGTCTCAGGACTTACAAATGCAGCAAAATACAACTTCACTCTCTACACTGTGCGTGACGGTGTCAGAAGCAGTGGAGTAAGCCTCACTGCAGTCACTGGTGAGAGAACTTCCTGTCATACAACCATAAAACAGGAGCCAGCACAGAGCTGTGTAACAACATCTCATTTAAAGTTTCTCAGTAACTTCTTTCTCTTTGCATTCCTAGCTCCTCCTAATGCAGAGAACTTTCAACGGACTACACAAAATGAGACCAGTATAACTCTGCAGTGGAAAAAAGTGGAAAACATCCTCAACTATACCCTTGTGTTTGGTGAAAAGGAGAAAAACGTCACTGCAACAGCAGAGGATACAGTGATAGACGTAGTCTCAGGACTTACAAGTGGGACAGAAAACAACTTCACTCTCTACACTGTGTTTGGTGGTGTCAGAAGCAGTGGAGTAAAGCTCACTGCAGTCACTGGTGAGAGAACTTCCTGTCATACAACCATAAAACAGGAGCCAGCACAGAGCTGTGTAACAACATCTCATTTAAAGTTTCTCAGTAACAGAGAGATGTTGCTCACTGAATAATTTGACTATTGCTGATATTCAAATTCAAGATGCATTGTCATATTCAACTCTAGATGTAACAAATTATAATTTATTATTATTATCATTGGTCCTGTTTGTCAGTTAAATAAATGTAAAACTTGCAATAGCCAATAGACACATGATGATTTTAGAGATTTAAGAGGACTGATTTCTCTTTGCATTCCTAGCTCCTCCTAATGCAGAGAACTTTCAACGGACTACACAAAATGAGACCAGTATAACTCTGCAGTGGAGAAAAGTGAGGAACATCCTCGACTATACACTTGTGTTCGGTGAAGGGGAGAAAAACGTCACTGCAAAAGCAGAGGATACAGTGATAGACATAGTCTCAGGACTTACAAGTGGGACAGAAAACAACTTCACTCTCTACACTGTGTTTGGTGGTGTCAGAAGCAGTGGAGTAAGCCTCACTGCAGTCACTGGTGAGAGAACTTTCTGTCATACAACCATAAAACAGGAGCAAGGACAGAGCTGTGTAACAACATCTCATTTAAAGTTTCTCAGTAACTTCTTTCTCTTTGCATTCCTAGCTCCTTCTAATGCAGAGAACTTTCAACGGACTACACAAAATGAGACCAGTATAACTCTGCAGTGGAGAAAAGTGAGGAACATCCTCGACTATACACTTGTGTTCGGTGAAGGGGAGAAAAACGTCACTGCAAAAGCAGAGGATACAGTGATAGACATAGTCTCAGGACTTACAAGTGGGACAGAAAACAACTTCACTCTCTACACTGTGTTTGGTGGTGTCAGAAGCAGTGGAGTAAAGCTCACTGCAGTCACTGGTGAGAGAACTTTCTGTCATACAACCATAAAACAGGAGCAAGGACAGAGCTGTGTAACAACATCTCATTTAAAGTTTCTCAGTAACTTCTTTCTCTTTGCATTCCTAGCTCCTTCTAATGCAGAGAACTTTCAACCGACTGGACAAAATGAGACCAGTATAACTCTGCAGTGGAGAAAAGTGAGGAACATCCTCGACTATACCCTTGTGTTCGATGAAGGGGAGAAAAACGTCACTGCAAAAGCAGAGGATACAGTGATAGACATAGTCTCAGGACTCACAAGTGGGAAAGAATACAACTTCACTCTCTACACTGTGTTTGGTGGTGTCAGAAGCAGTGGAGTAAACCTCAGGGCAGTCACTGGTGAGAGAACTTTCTGTCATACAACCATAAAACAGGAGCAAGGACAGAACTGTGTAACAACATCTCATTTAAAGTTTCTCAGTAACAGAGAGATGTTGCTCACTGAATATTTTTGACTATTGCTGATAAAATAATGTGATTGAATTTAACTTTTCATTTACTTAAAACACCACTCAAATCCCATTATTGTGGTAAAAGCTCTCAGTTGCTTTTCTCTAATGAAACTGTCAACTGTCTGTCTTTTCAGCTCCTGAGAGGGTTAACATGGTGAGAGTGACACAAAATGACAGCAGTATAACTCTGAGGTGGGACAAGGTTAACAGCATCTCAACATATGTCCTACTATATGATGGCAATGATGGTCCGGTACGGGAGGATATCAGCGCGCTTCCTGAAGACATAACTGTTACACATGTCGTCTCTCCGCTTACTGCTGGAAAAAAATACTATTTCATTCTCACCACTGTGTTTGGGGAAGTCAACAGCACTAAATACACATTTGAAGCTGTGACAGGTAGGTGATCTCTGAATATTCATATGTAGTCATATGTTTTACTTGTGATGCATAAGTCATTAGACAAATTGTTGTTTTTAACTGTACCTTTAACTGTACTTTCTTTTCATCAGTTCCACCAAAGGTGTCTTCGGTTGATGTGACTGAACGCTCTGTGACCAGTCTAACTCTGAACTGGGAAAATGCGGATATAAACTGGACGTACTTGCTTCAGATTAATGGCAGTACTGTGACATTTACCCAGGACATATACCCAAAAGTGTCATATTCAGTCTCACCTCTCAAACCTGGGACACAGTATAACTTCAGTGTGATCACAGTGTTCTCTGGATTCAACAGCACAGCTTATGAAGCCTGCACAGTAACAAGTATGTGCAGACACTCTATCTCTTAAAACTGTTAAAAACTGTTAAAAACTGTTTTGAATAGATATCTCTCAGTATGAATGATAAGATTTTGTTCCACATGTAATTTACAAAGAGCCTACAAGTCCTGGTTCTGTAAAACTAAGCTGTCTGCAGTTATTTTCTCATTCATTTCAGCCATAGACTGCGCCAGTGTGCCCTGGCATGTCACTAACTCATCGATCCATGGGATGGTTGAAGGCTTATTCTCAAATGCAACCGCCACTTATGAACAAACTCACATCAGTCCTCAAGGTAGTAATGTGTCATTTACTGGCCTCGTCCCTGGCGCAACCTATAACTTGTTCCTTGAGTACGAAACATGTTCTCAACGCTTTCCACAATGTCACCACACTGAAACAGTGCGTAAGTATAAAACTTTCTTACCACATTAACATTTTGTTTGTCTGCATTTCCCATAGAAATAATATGAACTACTAGCATGATGTTCCTCAATCTATACTTTAAGATGAAAGATTTCACAACATTTTAACCATAATGGTAGTGGAAGGTGCCTGTTGTTTTCATGTAATTAATTGAGGCATGTTTATTTTTTTCATACACTTGAAACCAAATAGTTATTCCAAGGGAAAAACTTCACAGGATTTGTCAAGAAACCTTCTATACCTTTTATTCACTACAAGATTTTTAAAATCATTTTATCTTTAAAAAGTGAGAAAATAGTGAAATGCTGTAAATGTATTTTTGTGTGTGTGAGTGACTAATCATTTCAGTGAATGATTGTTTCAACACTACATTATGTGGCATTACTGTGTGATGCTGGACTATTTCTTTTTTGATGAGAATAGAGGGCAAACGCATTTTTTTGCTATGGAGGGCAAATTTTAGAATGGTGGGTAATTGTCATCAAATCTCTGTGTTTATAGAATAGAAATGCATGAGTTAATCTGTTTGTTGATAAGTTATATCTTTGCACTGTGCCGTTATGTGTTGTTAGTGATTGTAAAGGCATCTTTCTTCTTGTTTCACTCAGGTCCTTCAAGTGTAAGTGCTCACTGTGATTACTTGGGAGCTGGCTATTCCATCTCTGTTGTGTGGATTAAACCAAATGGTGTGTGGACTCAAGTGGAGGTCAACGTTTCTGGGCAATCTCACCCAGTACCTGCAAATGGGGAACAGAGTATTCAAATATCTGGATTCCAACCTGCCCGAACATATGAAGTAACTGTAGATACACTGTCTGGGCATGTGAGGAGTTCTGCACCATATGTTTTTCTGTGTGATACTGATCCAAGGGGTGAGTCAAAGTGAATATATTGCTCCATATAAATACTATTTAAATGTATTTCCTAAAATAAAAGATTAACAATATATTCTCACTTTTCCTAGTATTGTGATTTTTTTCAGTTTTTGTACATGACTTGCTTGTTGTTTCATTTAGGTTCTTTTAATTGTCACCTTTTTTCTTCCATTACAAAATTCATCCCAGTGGTAAAATAAAGATAATTAGTCTTTGATCCAAATGAGTTGTGTTGTGTTGAGCACTGTATATTTCAAACATTTAATCAAGATTTTACTCCCTATAGGAGTAATTGCAGGATCAGTATTTGCTGTGCTGCTTTTTGCCCTGGTCTGTCTGGCTGTCTTCCTTGTGTTAAAAAGACCAGATTTAATCAGGTTGGTGCTGCCCCAGTGACAACACTATAGTTATATTATATCCCAGGAATTTACTTTGTTGGACTCAGTCAGTGAAGCTCTTTGTTTATTTCCCACAATAGAAAAAAGTCATTCATTGGTGGGGCCAAACTGTCTAATCCAAAGAGCAAGTAAGTAAACATTTCATCTCTTCATCTTTTCGTCTCAGTGTAGTAAAATGACTTAATTCGATCTTGTACAATGAGGTATATGTTACGTGTATTTTACTTTTTTTAGAGCTATATCTGTAGCAGAGTTTCCAAACCACTTCAACCAGTTAAGTGCGGATGACAACAGAGGATTCAGCCAAGAATATGAGGTGCATAAAAAAACGAATTGTATTTCGTTCTTCCTCTTCATTTTCTTCCTGTTTCCGTATGGGATCATAAAATTGCGTCTGTATAATTGTGGTACTATTGAATTTGTTTTCCATTGACCTTTGCCTAAATCACACGCCATGTCATCTGGCCACATTATGCAGAACCTTGTTCCTGTTGGCACAGAGCAGACACGGAAAGCCGCAGTTCTACCTGAAAACAAAGCGAAGAATCGTTTCAACAACGTCCTGCCATGTAAGCCTGTCCTCTGACTGCTGAACCTCCCTATCATGAACAACAGAGACTCATGAAATGGTCCAGATCTACTGACCTATTCTGTTTTGTTGTGGTCCACTGCAGTTAAACCGTCCTCTGCTGTTTCATCCTAGATGACTGGTGTCGAGTGAGGCTAAATACATCAAATCCCAATGGGACCTCTGACTACATTAATGCCAGTTACATGCCAGTAGGTATTCATTCATTACTGACTATCATTTAATAAAGCTCTATCAGTAATTATAGTTCAACACTATACATTAAGACTGGAAATCATGACACAAGCTCAGTAAAATCCTTTTGTAAGTTAGGACAGTTTTGATAAGCTTGAACCATTCACTATCTGGTGTTAAGGTGTGACAGTTCAAAGTTAATAGTTGCTAAAACATTCTATTCAAAACAGCCTAGCAATTTATGCTGACTTTCTGCAAATTCATAAAATGTTGATAAAAATAACATATAAAATGGTGTTTTATTTCATACTGAACAATGTGGCCCATGCTGTATTGAAGCGTTAAAGTGTACATACTGTATTAACTTTGATAATTTCTTCTCAGGGCTACAACAGCAACAGAGAGTACATTGCCACACAGGGTCCTCTGCCCTCCACCGTCAATGACTTCTGGAGGATGATTTGGGAACAAAGAGTGAAAGGCATCGTCATGGTAACCAACTGCATTGAAGGAGGACGGGTGAGTCTTCAGGAAAATCTGATGTTTTATCGTCTGATTTTATGGAAAGATAAATCCTGAAATTTTATGAGCTGTTGTGAATCATTTGCTCTTTCGGTCTATTGCCACAGCTACATTGAAACAACAAGTTGTTTGTTTTTTTTTTGTATATTTTCTTTTCTTAGACCAAGTGTGAACAATACTGGCCTGGAGACGGCAAGCCTTGCCATTACGGAGAGCTCTTGATCACCACCAGATCTGAGCAACAGGAGACCAACTGGACATTGAGGGAATTTAGTTTGAAACATGTATGAAACATCTCTAAAAGTTTTATGGTGTAACTAAATAGGTTGGGTTTTAACATTTCTCTGAGTCATGAAGCCAAGCAAAGAAAGTAAATTGTGACTGTGCCTACACTGAATTGTCAGGAAGCAAATAACCATTTATAAAACATATATTAAATGTATTTTTCTTGTTAATGTCCCCTGAGATGTGTGTTTGAATTTTCACACATTTCTTTTCAAAGAGAATAATATTTGTTGCATGTGATTAGAACTCCAAGCATCATTTACCAGCCACTACATTGTTTCAAAACAGAGAACTACAGTATTTGAATCTCTCTTTGTGAATTCTCTTAACAGACAGAAACCTCAGAAAAGCGGAAAGTGAAACATTTTCACTTCACAGCCTGGCCGGACCATGGAGTCCCTCAGGGCACCAAAATCCTGATCCAGTTCAGAGAACTGGTGAGATGGCATATAGAGAGAGAAGCGGATGGAGCACCAACTGTGGTTCACTGCAGGTACAGGATAAATGCTTCTTTTATGTCTTGAAAGTAACCTATACCATTTGTTGGGTGCTTTATATGGGAACCTAAATTCTCATTTAAAGATGCTTTTATTGGCATGAAAGTAAAGTGCCAAAGCATGAAAATACAATTTAGCCAGTTGCACAACAACATAAAAATAATTCAACAAAACCAAGATCGATGCACACGCACACACATTTAAGTATAAATGATGATATACATTAAACAGCAAGCAATGTGCCCCCTCCTATGTTATTTTCAATTTTTCTCCTCTTTTCGTTGAATTATCTATGTTTTAGGAGGAAGTGCATTTCTGTGTCAACCCCAATTGTCGAACAGTGGCCACATGTTCTGTTTTTGTTCGTTTAGTTAAATTTGTGGTCAGTGAGTCAGGGTCTGTCTCTGCTTTCTATCTCTGACAGATCTAATAGCTCACCTTTTGCTGTGTTCTCTCTCACAGTGCTGGAGTGGGGAGGACAGGCACTATCATTGCCCTGGATGTGCTACTTCAGCAGCTAGTCAAAAAAAGGGGAGTGGGCATCAATGCTTTTGTGCACAAGATGAGACTGAGTCGACCATACATGGTGCAGACAGAGGTAAAACTGATCATGTTGACTTGCTTCACCCAGGGCTATCACTTCCTTAGTTCGATGTTTAGACACAGTTGGTGGTATTGGTACAAGCACTCATACCACAGCATGAGCTGTGTTTAGATTTCCATGTAGCTGCATTCCATCTTCTCAAAAACATTGTACTTTACTATAGACACTTTAAAATAGATTGTCATGATTATTATTTATTTAAGTCCTGTCCTTGTATCAAGGTCTGAGAGAAAATATTCCAATCATGAAATAATAACAGAAAACCTGCAGTGTGTGGCATTAGGTCCATTGATTGCACTGTTTTTATGTAACACACTAAGATACAGTATGCTAAGTTTACTTTTCTGAGTAAGAACTGAAATCTTGATTTCAGTCACATTATCATAAGCCTCTCTGCACCACTGTATATGCACTTTTTTGGTGAAGCTTTATTATATGTGCAAACACAAAAGCTTGACTGATATTATTGGGAAACTCAGGCTTGTAAACAGTGTATACTGTGGTCTGCACACAAGGAAGTATTAGCCAGAACACAATGTATGTACATATAGTAGACACTCTACACCCAAAAGAGTTCTGCTTTTCGAATGACCAGCAATTTTTATTTCCTTTTAGTCTCAGTACGTTTTCCTGCACCAGTGCATAATGGACAGTCTGCAGCCAGACGAGAAGATGGAGGAGAACATATATGAGAATGCAGACATGATATATGTCAATGCCACAGCGCTCCGAGAGCTTCAGACAAATGGCTAAAGGCAATAAGATTGTCAGCTGCAGTCAGTCTTTTATGCACTTGATGAAAAGCTAATTGTGAAGTCAACATACTATATTTTGTTATTAACTATAAAAAGATTTACAACACATATTTACAGTATATGCATAGAACACTTTAGGTTTTATTTAACTTTTTAATTATTGTTCCTTAAATCTGCTAAATGTGTATCAGCATTATTATTATTATTATTATTATTATTATTATTATTACTATTGTGTGATGACACAACACTCCAGATGACGAAAGAATGTTTTCAAATTACATTTATTAACAAAAATAAATGTAAGTAGAAAAGACTGATTTTCCTTTTGTACAAGACATTAAATATTTAGTAGTAACAAAAATATCTGAATGTGTTTTTACAAAGTCTGCAAACAAGATGAAAAACCCAGTGTGCACATTAGTGTCAAACTGAACAGTATCAGAAAAGCAACGAGCCCAAAACTTTGAATACATCTTGCATCGTAAGCTGAGCTTTAGTTCCAGTGTTTGTCCTCCATGTATCAGTATGTCAGTTATCCTCTATGAGTTATCCTCTATCCTCCTCTGTGACGTTGTTACCAGATGGGTCCTGGCTACTGGAGACTAAAGTGAAGTTATCGGAGATGAGTTTCTGTCTGGCTGTTAGGGCCTCAGGGTCGATCTTTTCTGATGCAGAATGCTGCTTCCCCGGATGCAGGGGTTCAATTTTCCCGGCTGCGGGTGGGGGAGGGACAGAGAACTTCTTGGCGATGTTGTGCAGGACGCAGCACGCCTTGATAATGTTTGACTTTTTGTCCAAAGAGGTTTCTTGCGCAAAACCAAGTTGCATCAGACACCTGAAACGCCTCTTCAGGGAGCCGAGCGTTGTCCGCATGACGTCTTGGATCTTTGCATGGGCCTCATTGAAGCGGGTCTCACTGTCGTTCTCAGGTTCTGACACAGGAGTCAAGACGTGTTTGCTCAAGTGGTAGCCTTTCCCACCTTTATGACAAACACAAGACAATGCAGTTAATACACCTTTAGAGAAACAAGACCATCAAAAATGTTCATCATATAGATTGTAATGTAATGTCTCTTATTAATGCAGGTGAAAATAAAGAGGTAGTACAGATTGTGGAGGATATAAACTGGCCTTGCAGTTTGCCAGAAATGAAACTTGTAGCTGAAACACTGATCTGTCACCCATGATGAAGCAGCGTCACTAAAGCAGGTTCAGGGCTAAATAGAAACTTAAAGGATACACATCATTTCCTGTGCACACTCTAAATGTACAGCGGCTTCAAAGTGTGTTAAGACCCCTTCACTTTCTGCACACTTTGAGTTGTGTTGTAGATTTAATTTGAAAGGGATAACGTTGCCATTTTTGCCCATTTACGCTCATCACACGACAAAGTGAAAATATGTTTTTAGAAATGTTTACAAATTTATTAAAAATCCAAAACTGAAATCTCTCATACACAAAAGTTTTCACACCCTTCACTGCGACTCTTTGTTGTGGTCACTTTCATCCTGTTTGCTTAGATAATCATTGAGATGTATCTGGAACTTCAGTTCACACTGCATGTCAGGAGGTATAAAACCATTTCTATAGCACCATGGGTTCAATAATTCTGAAATTGAAGAGGTTTGGAACTACTAGGAATTGGCCGTCCAGCCAAACTGAACAACTGGGCAAGACTGGCCTTGGTCAGGGAGGTGACCAAGAACCCAATAATCACTCTGTAGTTTCAAGAGTCATTTGCAGAGATGGGTGAAGGACGACAAGCTCAGCATCAGTCAGGCCTTTGTGGTAAAATGTCTAAACGGAAGCCACTTTGAGTAAAAGGCATGTGACAGCTCACTTGGGAGTTTACCAAATGACATTTAAAAGTTTCTCTGGCCTGATGAGACTAAAATTTAACTCGGAGCAGAACAAACTCTGCGTCTTCTCTCCTTCACAGTTTTGTGTTTCCTCGTCCCTCTCCTCTTGTTGCCAAGAATATGTGCAAAAACTGAAAGGGTTGTTACTTTGGAAACCACTGTGTATATAAGGTGAGAAGCAGATCCCCTGCACCAATGACAACTGGCATTTAGGATAGTGATTGTAAAGTATGATTGTGTTGAATGGGCTGTTAGAAGATGGTAGTGACAGAGTATCAGTGTTGTGTAATTTAATATGATAATCTTCACAATTATTGAGTGCGAAACTTTATTTTTGACTTTGGAAATGGTGCTTTTGATGATGTTTTAACTTTCAGTGGTCTACTTATTAGCTTTTTCCGGAGATTTCAGCCACAAGCTGTGGTTTTCTCTGGAAAAAAGCTAAGAACTTTTTTTATTTTCATATTTTACATCTTACCAATAACCCAATAGGGTCCGTGCAACTCTTTCTCGATCTCCCTTCCCCTGAACGACGTGTCCCACATTTCCTGCTCAAAGGTGCTGCCCACACAACATTTCTCAAGGCTGAGTATGTTGCCGTCGGAGTCGCATATGATCTGGCTCACGATCGACGTGTAACCCAAGGTGTTGACAAAAGACCTGAAAGTGTTCTTCTCATAGGGAGAGGCTCGGATTTTGAAGTGAGCTGGAGCCAGGACGCCCAGCACATCGGGGATGCCGCAGACTTTCTTTATCCTGGAGGCGACGCTGGCTTTGGCGTCCCGGGTCAGCGGGAATGAGATGAACTGATCAGCCATCCCCGCGATGACCCCGGAGATTGTGCCTATGATGGTCGGGGAGGACTCCGCCAAGCTCGACCCGAGTCTCTGCAGGACGGCGACGGAAGAGGCTCCGTGTGCGTAATAGTTGAGCGCCACCATGACCATCACGTCCACGGGCGACGTGGGTTTGTCCTGAGTGACCGTCCACATGCGGATGCGGACGGCATCTGTGATGAAAGCGATGCAGGATCTGGTGAGGTGGAACATCTGGAACAAAGCTTCGTCGTCGAAATCGTCGAAACAGCTCGAAGTCCCAAAGTCTGCGTCGCCGTGTCCGAGGAGTTCCTCCTGGACCGCGAGCCACACCGGGAGAGCAAAGGCCATTTGTTTACTACTGCGATGTGTTTACACACACACACACACGTGTAACTCTGGCAGTAGGCCCGACAAAGATTACCGGAGAAATAATAACAAGTGACGACTGTCGTGGAAGCACGGTCTTCTTCTTTCATGCTTAAGCAGTCTGCAAAGCTGTGTGTTACCGCCACCCAGTGGACAAGAGTAAAACCACAAACACATTCAGCTTAATTTAAACAAATAAATATATATATTTACATATTTTTACATTTTGTAAACCGTGTGTCTCTTTATGCCACAGTCCTCAAAGCACTGCCCCCTTGACTTGTGTGACAGTCCAGGGCTTTCAAGTCCATGTTGTTTCCTGGTTTGTTGCTTTCCCTCTCTGTAAGAAATACATGACATTCTTGAAATGTCATGTATTTATTACAGTTGTGATTTATGCCACCTTAATGTTGTAAATCTGAATGAGGTCATTTCTGACACGTGCTTAAACTGCTCCAGCACCTGTGCTTTGTTGGATATCATGAATATAAGATGTTATTATTTATTTTATATGATATTAATGATATAAAAAGTGTAGTAATTGCACAAAATATTAATATAAAAGTCTGTAATTTATTGAAAAATAATCATATGGTACCTTTTTCATCCAATGTACAAGTTGCTCTGACAATTGTGATACTGTGTTACATCACATTTGTCACTGTTGTTAACACACACACACACACACACACGCCACACACACACACGCCACACACAGAGTTTTGCCCAATATAGACAGCAACACCAAAAGTCAGTTCATTCATTAGACCTTTGCCCCATGTTGCAATGTTCCTGCTAACACATAAATATAACAAAACCCTTCTTTTAAAAACAGGGAGTAAACACACTATAACAAATCCTCCAGCTGCTTCACGTCTCCTCTGCCTCTAGCCAAAATCAGTTTCTGTTATCATTTGGGTGACAAGTAGAACATTTTGTTGACTTCACTAATGGAAACATCTTTCAGCCTGGGTATTCCCCCTTTGCCATGGCCTTCTATCCTCTGGCCTTGAGTGTACACATCTGTGACAGAAAGGAGACATTCAGGGGTGTTAAGGTCAAGATGAAATATGTTGATATCTTTATTATTCCTGGAAGAAGGAATTGTAGTACTAATTACCGGAAAGTGGAGGCTAGTATGACAGTAATATTAATATTACTGGCCATTGGAGCACAGATCTTGCTAGGCTGTAAAATTGTATTGTTACCACGCAGTAGGTCACAGTTAGCACATGGAAACGCTCTTACCTGTTATGTTATCCACAGAGTCAAGTGGTGCTGTGCTGTACATGTTAACTCCAAACAGCAACAGCACAAAGATCACTAATGCAACCAGGAAATAGATTGGTGCCGCAAGAGCCCAGTATCTACACAAGACAAAAAACAAATTCAGCTAACAGATCATAAAACCTCCACCATGAGACATGTATTTCTGTGTCTTCAGGTGTGCATTCTTTAAACTGTAAAGAGAGGGATCGTTATTGTAACTAATATCTGATTAGGATGTTTTCTACTTACTTTTGAGGCCAGTAAGTGAGCCCTATTGAATGAAGCCACTCCTCTGGTATGAAAGCCCACAGGCAATACAGAACTGTGAAGAGATTAAGCAAAGTAGATATGAGTTTTGTTTTCATATTTGTAGCAGATTCTTAATTTACTACAAGCAAAGTAAATACATTTTAAAAAGTCCTACAGACATCAAAAACATCTCACAGACTTGGCAACAAATTAATTAGATCATTAACCTCACTTCTTAATTTAAGTATTTAAAAAAAAAAAAAAAAAAAAATTTCACCACATAATGAAACTGTAAGACTTTTGTTCTTGGCTATACAACTGTTGCTTTTTGAGTTTTGCCCTTTTTGTATGAAAATAAGTTTTTCATACCCATGTAAGAAAAAAACTATTGTTTCTGTATCTTTTGCTTTAAGTACCAATAGCATTGTGTCTTGCTGTACTGAATAAAAGATGGTGTGTTACATAGTTACATAAATGAGGTAAGTGTTGTTCAAAAACCCCCTGTCATGTTCCAGAACAACATTTGACTTACAGAAGCCAAACTGTGAACCAAGGAAGAGAACAAAGCCATAGATGGCCCTCTCAGGCAGAGGAGAGGGAGAGTTTTCCACCATGATCTGAAACCACAACAAAAACGAGTTATGAAGAGATATGAAGAGGCATAACGACCAAAGCAACATGCTAAGCTTCAGACACAAAGTTTGTTGGAGTGACCTACCTATAAATACGTATGAGTTTGGTTCATTTAGCTACTGCTGATGCCTGTCAAAATATTAAACCAGATAATTTTCTCTCAACGCACAGCTGAATGTGCCGAAACTAAATAAAAAGACGTTATAATCTACATGTCTACAAAAAACCTTGGCTATTCTCTTTCTTTAACAAAGTACAGCTGTCAAACATCCACAACACCGTCGCTCCATCATCTGCCCTGCATTGTGTCCCACATAATATTTGGTACGATGTGAAACAGTCACTAAAGACAATGTTCCACATTTGAAATGAAAAACAAAGGAGACTGCAACACGTCGGGTTCTTTAACGCATTAACATAAAGTGAGAAAAGACAATGGATATAAGTGGAAAAAAACGCACCGTAGTCATTGTATTGTTTAGCTTCGAAAATAACCAGACGGGCTTATGGTTTCCCCGGACATATTTAACTGTTACACAGCTCGGAAATACACGGTTCAGCATGGCTTTTGGAGTACCTGAGGTTTACTACTGAGCAGTTTTATTAGCCGTTAATGAAGACGTCCGACAAACTCCAACGCGCTGGTGCCGCTACACGGTAAAGTTACTTTGGGGAAGTATTTCATGGAGAGACAGTGTTGACTGTTGCCTGGTAAACAACAAACAAGTGACGGAGCTCTGATAGTCTAGCGTGGCTGAGGACTCTTAACAGGCTCCACATTCTTCGACCAAATAATACAAAATATTTCGCTGAAAGTGGCCGTAATGTCCAAAGCGAAGGCAAAGAGAACAGTCTCTACAGCTAAAACACAACAGAATAAAAACAAAAATAACACTGCGAAAAAGAAACACTTTTTTGAAAGGAAATTTAAAAAGAAAAGGCCTCTGTCAAACGACCCAGGAAAAGCGCAACCTCCAAAAGATGCCCAATTGTTTTCTGCCAATTGGAAAACATTACAAGAGGTAAGTGTTTGGTCTGTGTCTGTATCTTAGTGAGAAGTTTACGTGTGATTTCTGAATCCTATATTTGTCTTACATTTAGTAATTTGCTGAAGTTTCTTCACGACTTTGCAACTCTTCCACAGATATTAAAAGCCAGTCAGCCAGAGAAGAAAGAACCTGTGACACCAAAATATCAGAATGGTGCTTTGCAAAAAAAGGAGGCTAAAGAAAATTCTTCTAAGAATATTTCCAAGAGCAATACCGGACCCAAGCAGAAAGACACTGGGAAACAAGTAAAGCACAAAACTGTGTCTAATAATGTCCCCAAGGACGCTCAGGTGAACTTGAAGGTTCCGGCTGTCTCACAGACAAGTCACCCCACTGCTCCAAAAAGGAAAAAGGACAGTGGAAAGTCAAATAGCAAACAAGCAGCCAAGAAAACAAAGTCTGACGTTGAAGAGAGGAAACCCACAGAGTAAGTATGCAGCACTCTGCTAATATTCAGGTCAAGGATAAGTTTGTCTGCTAACTTCATCTTGTTCTTTTGTAGAGCGGACCTTTGGTTTGATGACGTGGACCCTGACGACATTGAGGCGACAATAGGAGCAGAGGCAGCAGACATCATGAGGAAGAAGCAGGGCATTCATGACACCAAGGACACTGAGAGCGCCCTGGTCAAGGAGAAAGCCTTTGAAGGGTGAGTGATGACAAAGTTAGTCTTGTATTGGTGCTGCACAGATGTGCTTCGAAACATGTTTAGGCAGCAATCACATTATACTCAAAAAGATAAAGGACAGGTTGACACTTTGATACTCAACCTCACAAAAACATCCATATTTTATAGGAATCAGAATGGAAATCCATAAATTTCAGTAAATGAAACAAAAGCAGAGAGAGTGTTTCTTCCCAGCTTTAACTCATCAGGTAGCAGGTTGACATAGTAGTGACGACTTTCCTCTCTTATCACCCTGGTTGCCACTCGCCAATATTAGTCTCACCAGAGCTGTGGCCATCGATTGTGAGATGGTGGGAGTTGGTGTTGACGGAGAAGACAGCATCTTGGCGCGCGTGTCCCTCGTGAACCATTTTGGGAAATGCATCTATGACAAATTCGTAAAACCCACAGAGAAGGTGACAGACTACAGGACAGCTGTCAGCGGCATCCGACCGGAGGACATCAAAGACGGTGAGTCATGAAATAAATTGTAATGAACAATGAACAACTTCATGAAAAAGTGAAAGGAGTGTTGAGTAATTTGCTTGCTTCACTGCAGGAGAGGATGTACGGACTGTACAAAGAGAGGTAGCTGAGATCCTGAAAGGCAGAATAGTGGTTGGACATGCCATACACAATGACTTAAAGGTAGCCTGGATGTAATATCTGAGAGGGAGCTAATTTTTTATCTTTGAAAATAACTAGGAATGTGTTAACCAGTCTTAAACCCCTCTTTCAGATTTTGCTCTTGGATCATCCAAAAAAGAAAATCCGGGACACTCAGAAGTATAAACCCTTTAAGAAGATTGTTAAGGTAATCCTGTGACACAAAAGTTTACAAACATTCATGACTGACTCTCATATACCTGTGGATCCACCTCCCTGTCGAAGGTTCTGGACCCATTCATGAAGTTGGTGATAACAAGATGATTTTCTTCTTTCAGAGTGGACGACCTTCACTGAAACTCCTCTGTAGAGAAATCCTCAATGTGAAGGTTCAGCAGGGTGAACATTCATCTGTAAGTCATCACCACATTAAACACAACTCCCACTTACAACTTTCAACACAGTTCAATCCACATCAGTTTTTCAGATGATAAACAGTAACTATGATCATGGTCTCTATGTTTTGCCCTCCATTTCCAGTAACAACAAAAATCCCTTTCACTGTTCTCCAGGTCCAAGACGCACAGGCCACCATGAGGCTGTACACAATGGTGAGAAAAAATTGGGAGGCAGAGATTAAAGCCAATCAAAAGAGCAAAAACTCAGACAAGAAAAGCGAGAGGAAGCCTAAGTGGCCTAAGAACAAGGGCAAGAAACCCATGGGATTATGAAACCAGAACCAATCTGCAAGAGGACAGATCATCTCCAGATCAGATCAGACCTGAGTGAGATGATCAGACATCTGGTTTTGTTTCTGGAAAACAAAGGAACTGCAAGCAGACATTTGAAACTAACAGATGTGGAACACATAATATGGCATAAAAGTATGATACTCTATCACAACAGTCCTAAATGATGAAAAACAAACCATTAAGAATACCAAGGGGAGTTAAGATTTGCATAAGAATGTTTTTTGTTTTTTTCCCCACTGTTTTTTTGTCAGCCTCAGCTCCAGGATACAAAAACAGCTCAACAGGGGTGAGAGTCTGACACTGAAGTTTTCTTTTCGGGGTATTGGAAAATATCATTTCCTGATGTGCTCTTCCCAGCAGCTGGAGGCAGATGTTGAAATCCTGCTCCTTCCAACTTCCCTGACAGAGCGATCTTGAGAATTCATTACAGTGTCTAGTAATGCACTGGTGATGTGTTGCTTTTGCATTATGGTTCCACTGTTGTTCAGATCTTTGGTCTCTCATGACTTGATTTGTAATAGTTTGATTCCTGGTTGCCTTAACAGTTGAATTTTTGGAAAAGTATGAATTATTTCTCCTTATTGTTTATAAATCTCCTTAGTGATTCCATTTTAGCCAATGACAGACGTGAACCGACATATTCTTGATTTGTCTGGTCAGGTCACAAACAGACCTCTCCAAGAAGCAGGTCAACAGTTAGTTGAGCTGCCGATAAACACGTATGATCAATTTATTCCATTTGTTTCCAACCACAAATTCTGCAGTTTGAGACAACAGCATTGTTTTTTGTATCATTTCTTACCACATGGAAGGCCTACGTTTGTCCAACTCCAGAGCAGCGTCTCAGACATGGTGCACAGTCGTTCTAGACCAACAATCTATACTGTATTGCCATCTTTTTGTTCATACCCCGAGCCTTTGATTTCTCCAGACCTTCTCAGATTGGCCAGATGCAGAAATCAGACATACAAAGTTTTTGTGCATAAAGACTTTTTTACCAAATTACATCACGTATGTATTTGTATTTGTATTTGAGTCTCATATTATGGCATCTCATGTAATGGTCTGTACTCTTCTATAAATGTGTGTCTTATGCTTCAACAGCGATAGAGTGAGGGAGTTATGCTCCTCATGTGCCCACAGTATGTCAGTGTGATTTGTTGCCCTTGTTTGATGGAAGGTGTGCCCTAGAAACCTGCACCCTTGGTTGGAAGAGTCCGGGCTTTCAATTATATCCGTAAGTTATGGAGCCTTGATCAGATATTAGTGGCCTTAGGAGGATGAAAACTTTTTTTGTCATTCTAAGATGAGCTAATGAGGTGAGGGACAAGTACCCTTCAGTATGAGAGGAAGGATGAACTGTTCTTCTTGATTGTTTCTGCTTCTAATGCTAGTATATTGTGTGCTAAATGTGCTTCATGGTTGGCTTTGTTCTCAATGGCAAACCCTGCACAGATTGTTTAATACCATGTTTGCATGCATTTCAGAGTGGGGATTGTGCCACTTTAGGAGTGACAGATATAATCTGTAATTTTACATTGCATTATCATTATATATAGAGATGTCGTACATTTTCCAGAAAGACAAATGAGTGGTGGCTAGTCCACAAAATAAACAGTGAACAAATCAAGGAACTTCACTACACCGATGCAAAACAGTCCTTCAAATCCAAAATTGCCGTAAGTCTTTCTACATCAAAAACTGTAGAGTCTGCTGACAAACAGCAGCTTTGTACTATAAAGCAAAAACAAAATGCAAATGATCTTTTTCATGGTGTTTATACTTGCATTGGTTTGTCATTGATTATGGCACCATAGTTTGTGAATACAAGTCTGGCCCTGTAGCTGCCAGAATTGTAAAACATATTCATGAATCTAAAACACGACAGCATGCTATGGAAAATTGCTGACAGTGGATAGATGGATAGATTTTGTGTTTAAGATGCAGGAATTACAACAAGTGACAAACATTTAAAAAAAAAAAAAAGTCTTTTCAGTAAATGAAACAAAAGCAGAGAGAGTGTTTCTTCCCAGCTTTAACTCATCAGGTAGCAGGTTGACATAGTAGTGACGACTTTCCTCTCTTATCACCCTGGTTGCCACTTGCCAATATTAGTCTCACCAGAGCTGTGGCCATCAATTGTGAGATGGTGGGAGTCAGTCCTGATGAAGAAGACAGCACGTATGTCCCTTGTGAACCATTTTGGGAAATGCATCTATGACAAATTTGTAAAACCCACAGAGAAGATGACAGACTACAGGACAGCTGTCAGCGGCATCCGACCGGAGGACATCAAAGACGGTGAGTCATGAAATAAATTGTAATGAACAATGAACAACTTCATGAGAAAGTGAAACAAGTGTTGAGTAATTGCCATGTTTGTACAGAAGCAGGTAGCTGAGATCCTTAAAAGCAGAATGGTGGTGGTTGGACATCCCATACACAATGACTTAAAGGTAGCCTGGAAGAATGCCAGAAATGTGCAAAGCTCTTATCAAAGCAAATGTTGGATACTTCTAAAATATAAAACATATTCTGGTTTGTTTAACCCTTTCTGTTGTTTACTGTGTAATTCCATGTGTTTTCCTTCATAGTTTTGATGTCTAAAGTATTAATCTACAATGTGGAAATTAAAATAAGGAAAAATTGTTGAATGAGAAAGTCTGTCCAAACTTTTGACTGGTACTGTATCTATGGGATCCATCTCCTATGTCGAAGGTTCTGGACCCATTCATGAAGTTGGTGATAACAAGATGATTTTCTTCTTTCAGAGTGGACGACCCTCACTGAAACTCCTCTGTAGAGAAATCCTCAATGTGAAGGTTCAGCAGGGTGAACATTCATCTGTAAGTCATCACCACATTAAACACAACTCCCACTTACAACTTTCAACACAGTTCAATCCACATCAGTTTTTCAGATGATAAACAGTAACTATGATCATGGTCTCTATGTTTTGCCCTCCATTTCCAGTAACAACAAAAATCTCTTTCACTGTTCTCCAAGTCCAAGACGCACAGGCCACCATGAGGCTGTACACAATGGTGAGAAAAAATTGGGAGGCAGAGATTAAAGCCAATCAAAAGAGCAAAAACTCAGACAAGAAAGGTGATGATCAGACATCTGGTTTTATTTCTGGAAGACAAAGAAACCACAAGCAGACATTTGAAACTAACAGATGTAGAACACATAATATGGCATAAAAGTATGATACTCTGAAAGATTTATCACAACAGTCCCAAATGATGAAAAACAAACTATTAAGAATACCAAGGGGAGTTAAGATTTGCGTAAGAATGTTTTTTGTTTTTTTCCCCACTGAGCCTGATCCCTCAGCTCCAGGATACAAAAAAACTTGACAGGACTGTTTTGTCTGAGAGTCTCAGGCTGTGATTCAAACAGGGATTAAAACACCTGTGAGAACCATGGAGCCTTTATTTACACTGAACTTTTCTTCTTGGGGGTATTGGAAAATATAATTTCCTGATATGTTATTCCCAGCAGCTGGAGGCAGATGTTGAAATACTGCTCCTTCCAACTTCCCTGACAAAGTGATCTTGAGAACTCATTACAGTGTCTAGTAATGCACTGGTGATGTGTTGTTTTTGCATTATGGTTCCACTGTTGTTCAGATCCGTCAGCTGTCTCATGTTGTTTGTCAACACCATCCTTCTCATGGTGATACTAGCTTACAACAGCATGGTTTCTTGTATCATTTTCTACTGCATGGAAGGCCTACATTTGTCCAACTTAAGAGCAGTGTCTCAGACATGGTGCACGGTAGCTCTAGACCACCAACATGTACTATATCTCTATCTTTTTGTTCATACCTTAAGTCTTACCCGAGAGTCTCATACCCCGAGCCTTTGATTTCTCCAGACCTTCTCAGATTAGCTCAAATGAATCTGCAGAAAACAGACACACAAAGGTTTTTTTGTGCATAATGACTTTCCATTTTTACCAGTTTACCAGTTGCATTATATGTTTGTATCTGAGACACTTGAGTTTCATACTATGAGTGTTTTTGTTCTTTGGATCATGGCGTGATCACATCATGCTCCTACAAATGTGTGTATTATGCTTCAACTCTAGTGATGGAGTGAAGGAGTTATGCTCCTCATGTGCCCACAGTAGGTCAGTGTGATTTGTTGCCCATGTTTGATGGAAGGTGTGCCCTAGAAATGAAACCTGCACCGTTGTTTGGAAGAGTCCGGGCTTTCAATTATATCCGTAAGTTATGGAGCCTGATCGATAGAGGCCTCAGGCACATGAAACCTTCTTTTTATTATTCTAAGACGAGCTCACAAAGCAAGGGCCAAGTACCCTTCAGTATGAGAGGAAAGGTGAACGGTTCTTCCTGATTGTTTCTGTTTCTAATGCTAGTGTATTGTGTGCTAAGTGTGCTTCATGGTTGGCTTTGTTCTCAATAGCAAATCCTGTACAGATTGTTTAATAACATAATTCATAAAGCAGCTTAACAAAAAAATCAGACCAACTTAAATAATTATTTCAATTAAGTTCAGTATTATCTTACACAATCTCATCCAGGCCTGAAATTTTCTAAGGCTTTTTTTTTTTTTCTTCAGTCATGATGATAATGTAAGGGATTTAGGCTCTGTGTTTGCCAACAGTACGTCAGTGTGATTTGCTGCCCAGGAGCTGATGCACAGTGTGCCCCACATTGCTGAAATGAAGCCGACGCCCTTGGTCTGCAGCCTCCAGGCTCTAAATTAGGCTCTATATGGAGCTCGGTCAGATGCTATGAAGGCCTCTGGCAGATGAAAAGCAGAACAGCAGACCTCAGTGTAAATTTGAATGCAGGAAGTGACTCATCTGCTGATACAAGACTTTTTTTTTTTTTTTTGAATTTTGTTTTCTGGATGGCACTGTGTGTGTGTGTGTGTGTGTGTGTGTGTGTGTGTGTGTGTGTGTGTGTGTTTTGGTAGTGCAATGGAATAACCGAGATAATTCCTCACTGGATTTCCCATGTGTCCCACAGTGATGTAATGCCTGCCCATGTCAATTTGTTATTAGACAGACTATAGGAGCACCGTGAGAAAAGCCTTTGAAAAGCTGCTACATTCTTGAGTATTTCTCGATTAACTCTAAGGATTATCATAATTTCGGGCTTCTTCTGCCTATAGTGAGGTCACGACCAGGATCTGAACCTGGAAGAATAAGTTCGGCCAAACGAGGATCTTCTGTGCTTAGAGAAACTGAGGGCCTCTAACACTGATAAGTAATGAAAGCTAATCAAAGCCATTTAAGGAGGATGGCTTAAAAAGCAACTCACTCATTATACAGCTCAGTCTGAGTTTATTAGAAGAAGAAATTCACACATGCATAGTGACCATTTCCAGGGACTCCGTATGTAGAAATCATACAGTAAAAGTTGTGACTTCTAGAACATACAGTGTTGGACATAAGTAATGCAACCCATGACAGCCATATCAGCACCTTTCTATAAGATCTGAAAAATTACTCCTTTACAAAGAGTCTAATATTATTTACACTTTTGTTTGTTTGCATTGTGAAAGTTAGCCAGTGTTCACTCTCCATTTGTACCAGTGAGTGCTTTTACGTGCGAACCACCATCCTATGATCCCCTTATCATCTGTTTTTTTGGAGTATCCTGGTTATGTACTAGACATACAAAGATTTTGTCCTGGTTTCAGAAACCTGGATAAGCCCTGTCCCAGTGTTGAGGAACATAGGTATGCAACCTCTGATAATAACCTAGAGGTTGTGGCATGTAAACACTTTATCCAGTTTTCTGAACACTCTGTTGGTACAGAACATCGTGGCTGAGATGTTGGCAACTCAAGACACAGTTTTTATATTTAATGGATGTGTCTGCAAATAGCACTACTGCTACCCCTACTTTCATAGGGGTTTAGATTGCTGAAAATGTTTTTTTTTTTTTTTTAACATACTGTCCAGGCAGCCATTTATTCATACTCTAACAACATAAAAATCAACTTAAATAAATAAAGATAAATAAATAAAGAGTCAACAAATCGAGGAACTTGGAAACACTGATGCAAAACCGTCCTCTGAATCCAAGATTGCCGAAAGTCTTTCTACATCCTAAAACTATAGCGTCTGCAGTGGCTTTGTACTATCAAGAAGACACAAAATGCAAATTATCTTTTTCATGGTGTCTTCTGCAGTTTCTCAATCTGGAAGATTCCTGGGGACCCACTGATGAATCTTGACCATCAGTTCATTCCACGAATGTTCTTGTGGGTTTAAATCTGATGATTAGCTGGGCCATTCCTACACCTTTATTTTCTTCCTCTAAAACCAACTGATGTCACCTGTGCAGTATGTTTCAGGTCGTTGTCCTATTGGAAGGTCCACCTGCATCTCAGTCTCATCATTCTGATGGATGGCAACAGATTTTTCTCAAGGATTTCCCTGTACATGACCCCATTCATTTCCATTCAATATTTTGGATATTGCCAGTAGAAGAGAAGAAACCCCATAACATGATGCGTTCATATCCAAACTTCACTGTAGGTACGGTATTTATAGGCTCATATGCAGAGCCTTTTCTCTTCCAAACATGGCTTGTCATCTTGTTGCCAAAAAGTCACTACATTCTCAAAGAAGTGTTCAGGCTTCTCCAAATGTTGTGCAGCAAGGATCATGGAATCTCACGTCATGCTGTGTACTCAACTCCAGCAATGGAGTGATGGAGTTATGCTCCTTATGTGCCCACAGTATGTCAGTGTGATTTGTTGCCAATGTTTGATGGCAAGTGTGCCCTAAAAAATGAAACCTGAGTCCAGGCTTTCAATTATATCTGTAAGTTACGGAGCCGGATCAGATATTAGAGACCTCAGCCTCAAGTGTGAGAGGATGAACTGTTCTTCCTGATTATTTCTGTTTCTAATGCTAGTGCATTGTGTGCTAAGTGTGCTTCATGGTTGGCTTTGTTCTCAATAGAAAACCCTGCACAGATTGTATAACACCATCATTGATAGAGTATCCTAACAAAAATTCAGGCAGCCAACTTAAATAATCAAGCTTTTCCTCCTGAGGTATTGTAAGATATTATTTCCCAATATGTTATTCCCAGCAGCTGGAGGCAGATGTTGAAATCCTGCTCCTTCCAACTTCCCTGACAGAGTGATCTTGAGAACTCATTACAGTGTCTAGTAATGCACTGGTGATGTGGTGATTCTTTCTCTTTATAATCTACAACTTCATACATGTGATCATAAACCTGGATATTGTTAAGATGGCGTATAACCCCTTGTCTCATGTTCCATCTCAATGTCATATCTCAAATAAGATCAAAACTAGGATAAGACTCAAAACCAGGATACTAGCATGTGTGGAAATGTAGTGTAAAGGTAATGTGAGGATACAGATACAGTAAAGAGAAATCAAAAAATGTGTCATTATTCAACTTTATTGAAAAACATGATTTTTATTGGAAAGACATTTCTGAGAAATTGCATAGCATTTACAAAGCCAAATGGTGTTTCAATCATCAGTCATTGATGACTCCATCCACTGTGATGGGAAACAGGCAAACAGAGCAGTTCATTTAATTTTTGCTTAAATGAGGCTAAAACAGTACTCCATCTTATCTGCTAATAGCTTTACCATTGGGCCTTTTGGAATGATTTTCAGGCCTGTGTTATGATTTCATGTCATCATGTGTAGTTGTATGTCAAAACTGCAGACCACACCATGGACTTAATAAAGCTCTGGCAAGAAGATGATCAAGGTTTTAGTTACATTTTCACAATAATACACTATTTACAGTGTGTCCTTTAATTCTTAAATTAACAAGTTAATCAGATACTGCTTGATTAAATAGTTCCCAAAACAAATTGAGGCTGTAACACACCACTCTAGAGCACTGTAGAGTGTCTTTACAGACTAGCTTGCTGAAAATTTTCCCCTTAATAATTGAGTGCTTGAAATAACATGGCAGTGCATCTACGTATTTAACAAATGTCATGACGGGACTGGGACTTGATTCATAATTCATTAAAAATGTTGCTCACGGTCTTCCTGACCGGCTGCACATGGTTCCTGTCTCAAAAAGAGTCAATATTGACATTTGTTGTGTGGTCTGTGGGGTTTCAAACACACCTCTGCAAAGTTTGATTTGTGTGTCTTGTTTAGTTCAAATCCAATCTGATATCCTGGAACAGCCACGTTCCACTGAACATAAAATATGTCACAGGCCTGAACATCACTCCGAGTTTCATCTCTGAAGTGACATTTTTCATTTCTGAGCATGAGAGGAGACCAAGTCAGTGGACACTGTTTTCCAATTAGTGATGGACAACATCAATAAAGATTATTGAGCCAACAGTTTCTCATTGTCAGATAGTCTTTACATTATCAAGGCCAGCAATCCTTTCTATTTACCCTGCAACGCAGTCCAGATCTGTGTAAATATACAGAATATAATATAGTAGAGAGACAAGCAAATATAGTATATATTACAGGCTGTTTGTTGTTCCCTGCAGTCTCTCTGCCAGTGCTTGAGAATCTTCTCTTGACCACACAGTGTCTCCTAAGGTCTGCTGCTCACTACTTCCTTATGCATGAGCTGCACTATGCTGCTCAGCTGAGACTGACTGTGGATGTGTCTGTGTTGACTAATGCTCACTCTTAGTACGAACAAAGTTGAACATTCAGTATTCATGCAGGTTGATGAAGAAACTGTGTCAGCTACTTTCTGTGGACGACTTCCTGCTCATCTGTTCTGGCGAAGGCTGAGGGTGGATTCACTTTTACTTTAAAGCAGAGATTGGCTTTTATGGACCTTTATGAGCGGGGGTTGACAGTCTTATTATTATCTTAACTGAACATGCTTGATTGAAAGCGAAATGTCTTGAGAACTATTGGATGGACTCCTCGTTGCCCTCTTAGTCTTGTTATTTTATTACTGTCAACATACTGTACACGAAATGCTACAGATATTTTCCAAAATGTATAAAAACCCTTACAGACATTGCTGGAAGGACCCTGGTTGCTGGTTTAACAGGAGTTATTTATGAATTCTTGGGTTCAACACCTGTATAAATTTTGTGTTTGACTGACCATAGACAGTGCTGCAGGGGCTTGGGGGGTTGTAAACGAATGAAGAGTAATATACTGCAGAATAGAGCTATTATACAGAATATAGTATCCTGGGGGTGCAGAAAACAGCTCTAAAGAGATATCGGTTGGAAGCCACATAAAGTGTGACTTAGCTCCTAAGTGTTAGACATCTAAAATAAATAGAGAGAAAAAAGCAGCTGTATTGGACCTGAAACATATTTTGGATGTTGCTCATGTAAGCCTTTAATGTCTTCTTCATGGACTCCTTCACAGGACCTGTAGCTGCTGTGGGGATCATTCCTGTATTCTTGTGATATGGTTTACCAACAATCAACAGAGAACTGTGGGAAAAGGGACTTTCCAAACAGGTCAGTGATGATATAAAGAATAAAGCACAGGAACTGTTTAATGCAGAAAACGATCAAATTTAATTAAGAACACAAACAGGGCTTGGCAATCCAGAATAGCTGCCTATCCAAGCCTTTCTTATGTCCTTCATGCTATTAAGTGCCTGTGTTTGTGAAAATATTAAACACATTTAATTTTATCACTTCTCTGCATTGGACAGTTTCCCTCCCTTTCACTTTGTGTGGCCTACCAAAGCACTCTGTCTCTAAATGACCAATAAACATCCTATATTTTTAGGGTCAGAATTCTTGAATCACAGAGTTTTCTTTTTTCGTGAATTCTACAGCTGTTTGAAGGAGGCTTACAGCGGTTTAGTCCTTAGCACTGTGGCCTTGTTTGTATGGTTGAACACATGCAAGTTAAATGGTTTGTGATCTGTATGTAACCCCTAACCCTATTTACAAGCAGCCCCTTTTAAATGTTTAACAGTGGCATAATGTCCTTTTTAGTAATTCTACATGCACGTAAAAAAACAACTTCCGTTTAACTGTATCTGCTTTACTCATCCATTTCCTTGCTGCATGCTGCTTTTACAAGAACGTTTTGTGGTCAAGGGAAAATGCTATGGGCATCTGCCCAATAGCCTTTGCCCTTTTACTACTGTTGTAATTTTTATGAGGCAATGTTGCACTCACTTTGAGTTTCCTGTCGATAAGTGCATCAGCAACATTGCTGATCATATACTTCTGCTAGAATATTGGCTCTGACCAATAGGCCTCATGCAGAAACAGCATCTACAGTGCTTGACTAAGAGGTTGTACCAGGTTATTTTTTCATGGGGGAGACTGAAATAATCTGATAATACTGTAGCTGCAGTTTGTTCCTATTTCAGGAATTCCATTGAAATATATATATATTATGTTTGTTGAGAATAGGGAGTGCCTTCCTTCATCATAACAGTGTCTATTAATCTTCTTATTGCTATAATCATTATTGAACATATTACTCCAGACTCTGTCATATATAACCCACCTGCTTCTCTGCCACCACATGACTGCTGATGTCAGCCAAGCCGGAGTCAAGGCTGAGAACCTGTAGACAAAATGGTGTTTGTGCGTCCGTCCAGCAGAGAGAGCATGTGTGGGCTATAGAGGCGGCTAAAGTGGGGGAAGAGGGAGGAAGGAGGGGGGAAGAAACAGAAAAAGAGCCAATTAAATAGATAACAGAAAATCAATACGATCCTTCCTATTATAGCTATGTGTGTGTGTTTTTTTTAAAACAGCATATGTATTTATGAAGTTCAGCAGCCGTATGAGAAATTAGCCTCTGTATTCACCGGGGTCCTCCCACCCCTCTGTCTAGTTCTCTAATCCGCCCACATGTATCGTCTGAGGAAAAAAAAATAGTGCAGAAGGTGACGCTCTTCCAACGGAAAAGAGACAGGCACAGAGAGGGAAAGGCAAAGAGAGAGGTGTCTACAGGCTGCATCTCCACTGAAACATTTTGGAAAAAGGGGGGAGACAGAAGAAGAGCTGAATGGTAGCTACCACCCTGCGCCTGGAAGCGTAGAGACACTGTAACAAAGACTGGCAATTATTTTTGGCAATAACAAAGAGGTGGGAGAAAAGGGGTGCTCTAAAATCGAGGGAAACTAGCAAAAAAAAAAAAAAAAAAAAAAAAAAAAAAGAGAGAGAGAGAGAGAGAGGAGGGAGAGAGAGAGAGAGCGAGAGAGGGAGGAGAAAAACAGTTTTCAGGGGGACCTCTGCTTCATTTCATCCGAAAGACTCATCCCTTGCCATCATCAGCATGACCATAAGCTATAAGTAACATTCGGCAATAACGGTGTCAAAACGAGATTTTCAGCAACAGACGCGCGCTGTCCTATTTTGATTTACTATTCTAAAAACAAAAGATCAACTGAATGCCTGCGAGAAACTGGATATACTCTCTGAAATCATAAGAAAGAGCGATCTAAGAAAGAAAACTACATTTTGATTGATCTTTTAAGCTCGATGTGCGTGTTTCAGCACGCACTCGAAACGAACCTGAACCAAAAGCAAGTGAGTATGAACCGTGTCTGTGTATTTGTCTGTATATTTTTTTGGTGGCTTTATTCTATTATCGTTTATCCGTCTGGTACTAACGACAGAGCATATGTATATATTTTCCTCTGGCCAGCTCTAAAAGCGGAAAAAAGAGGAGAGAGGGCAAAAAAATACGGCGTCTAACCTACATTCAACAAGTATCGTTTTATCCACAATAACTGCGATTTTTTCCCTCCGTAGCATGTGTGTGTTTTGATCAATATCTGGAGGAAAATGTGTGGAAAAATGATCAAATTGGAATCATAACAGTCTTAATTGTATTTCTGCATTTATTGCTGCTATAGTACAAAGAGTGCTGCACTTTAACTCAGCCAGGGTTTTTAATTATCCACTGATATGACGCCTGAAAATTTCATTTTGTGAATCCTAACATTCCCTCATTGCACAAATGGTGGGTGTTTCCCCATCTACACCACTAGATCAGAGCAGTTTCATGCCTCTGAGAGGAATGTGTGTGTGTGCAGTCCCCTCAGCATCATTTTGTGTCTTGTCTTGTCTGCGTGAGTAAACTGTTTCCCATGCGTGTATTGCTTTGTGTATGCTTTTGGTATGCATGCATTTGTTTTACCTGCATGTGCCTTCAAGTATGTGTTTGTGTTTGTGCCTTTGTGTGTGTCTGTGTGTTCCTGCTTCGTGGCAGCACTGGGTAAGTGTCAAGGCCTGAAATGGAGGTTTGATAAAGGAACCACAGGAGGAGGGTGAGAGGGCTGGCACACACACACACACACACACACATGCACACACACACAAACAAACAAACACGTACATGAGACAGGGAGAGGAAGGTGTGAGGAAGAGATTGGAAGGGGTGGTGGTGGGGTAGTGTAGTGGAACCACAGGAAGGACATAGCGTCACTGAGATCTCATCCTGGAAGTCTATGGGGGCAGTTAAATGTCTAGACTCTGTCAACTTGCTCCATCCGCATTACACACAAAGTCTCCAGTTTCATAACGCCTCTTCTTCCTTCACTTTCCAGCGCATGCCTTGCTTTTTTTTCTTTTTTTTTTCTTTTCTCCTGCCAACTGGCTCCAGCGTGCTCTTCCCCCCTTAATGGGAACTCTGCCTCTCTTCCTCCATTTGCTCTCTCTCCTCTCGTTCTCTCTCTCTATCTCTTCCCCCCGCTTTGCTTTTCCTCCCCACCTCAATCTTGCATTATAAATCTACAGCTGGAGCTATTTTTAGATTGAGGGTAACCCAGAAAACACCCCTTCGATTTTAGCAAAAAAAAAAAAAAAAAAACCCTCCCCACCAGAGACAGTAGCATGTTGTCACTGTGGATGTGATTGGTAGAGTAGTGATGGGGCAGGAAAAGGAGGGCGCTGCTGTTTAAGCAATGGGGTGGTGGTGGTGGGGAATAAATCTATTTTGAGGCTGTGATTGAATTACGCATCTGTCGTATCCTGGGTTTGTGTGTGTGTGTTCTTTGCCTCCAACCCTTCCTACTCTCCTTGGATGTGATGGTTTCTCCCTCATCCCTCGTACCATGCTTCGCTCGCGAGAACTTTCCCTCCGTCCTTGAACTCATCTATCACCTGATCGACCTGCCTTTTTAACACCCCCCTCCTTCCCCTAGACCCTTGACCTTGAGGCTCACCTTTCATCTCCTTTGTTCCCCTGTCCTCGCTCCTTTTCTTCCCTTCATGTCAAAACCCAACTTCTATCCCTCCCTCCTCCTCCCCCTGGATGCAGAGAATCAAATCTGTGACCCCCCCACCCCCAAACTCTACCTCTGTGTTTTAATCGCCAGCTAGTTCACAGGTCAGGAATCAGCGCAATAATACTTTACTCCCCTCGTCCCATTTGTCTGTCTGGGCCCCCCTTCCCCGTGTTACCACATCATCACACTGCTGGATTATAATGGTCCTAATTATACAGGAAGGGCAGTGTCATTAATTAGGAGCAGACAGGTTTAAATGACCTGAGAGAGAGTCAGGACGTGTGGGGGTTAAACCTATTTGCTCTTGATGCGAACTCTCCCAAGAAGCAGGTTTTTAAAGTTGAATACTGAGGGATATTAGCTCAGATTTATCCAGGTCCAAAAATAGAGTTCCTTCCCGTCATGACACACTATCCCATGGCTTCCCACCCCCCCACCCCTGCACTCACTGCTGTTTCAGGGTTTTTTTCTGACCTCTCTAACACCAATCTTTCCTCCTCAAACTTAGCTTTAGTACCCTCTCTCCCGTCACTCCCCTCACCCTACGTCCTCCTGTCACTGGCTGAAGTCTCACCCAGTGGGCACATCTATCCAAAAAATCTCAGCATTTATCCTCCTGTGGGCAGGAAGGATTTTAGTCATGGACACTGACTGAGCTTTCAGAGCTCTATTACAGGCTTCATTGCTGCTAGTCTATTCCTGAAAATGGCCTTATGTATTAATCATCCCCCAGCTAGCTAAAAGGAGAAAACCAGGAGTGCATGATTCCTATTTTTTCTCTCTCATAATAATAAAGAAAAAGGTGGCTGGAGGTCGATCATGGCAAGTGAGCAGCAGCACCAGCCTCTGGGAGAGGGTGGGGAGGTGTGTGTGTGTGTGTTGGGGGGGTTGACCAATATGTACAAGGCTCGAGACCCCTGAGGGGGGTGTTGGTGCTGCAGTATGTGTGGATTGGTCAGCCCCTGGAGATCTCCACGCTGGTGTTGCTGAGTAGAGGAGCTGCCTCTGGTAGATTGGCCATTTGCTTTCTGCTTGCTTAATTGATTGGCTATTTAATTCATGTTCTGGGAATTGGCCACTGGTGAGCTTTATTATGATGAGAAATGCCTTGTTTTGTTTTTTTCCCCTTCTCTGTGCTGTCTCAGAGCTGCTGGGTCATTGTGTGGCCTTGTTCTCTGTTTTTTAATTTTTTTTTTTTTTATCTGCATACACACCCTGTCTGTTTTCTCTCCATCCATTCATGCAATTCCCATCGTTTTCATTCTTATTTGTTTTCAATTCATACCACCACCTACCTCTGGCCACTACCCACACGCACACATGTACACACACACAAGCACAGACACCTTCTCTCCTCCCGGCAGAGTCACACTATGAGGTGCAATGACAATCTGAGGGGGGAGAGGACACTGTGTGGTGTGACACCGCACTAAAAGGGGAGGTGACCGCAGTGCTTTCACCGCGCTGCAATGCCTCGCTTTCTCCTGTTGGGGTCTCCTCAGCACTGGGGAGTGTGTGAGAGAAGAGAGGAGATAAGGTAGAGATGAAGGAGGGGTTGAGAAAAGAGGAGAGGAGAGGAGGAAGGGAGGGAGGCGATATGGATGGAACAGCGTGAAGCCTTGTGGTTACATCCTTTGATGAGGTAGCGGGTGGGAAAAAAAAAAATGGCTGTGCACCAGAAACACATACGTAATTCATGCTGCCTCTCTCTCTCTCTCTCTCTCTCACACACACACACACACACACACACACACACACACACACACTCTCACACAAACATACATTACACACTTGCCTGCAATGCCCTCCTCTTCCCCACTGGTACATTTGCCATTCAGCTCAGCTGTATGTCAGTTTTACATCCCTGCACTTGTTTTCCTCCCTCTCCTCCTCTCCCCTAATCACTCCACCGTTTCCATTCCTCCTATTAGTATTGCAGAACATTTCTTACCCCCCCTTCTCTCCCTCCCGAGCCTCCCCCGCCCCTCCCCACACACACCTTCGCAACCACTCCGGTGCCATCCTGAGCCCCTGCAAGGTCTTTCTCTCTCTCTCTCTCTTCCTCTTCCTCTTCTCCCCCCACTTTTTCCCCCTCCCCTCTTTCATTTCCTCAAACATCCTCTCTCTCCTCTACCTTACCCCCTCACCACCAGCACTCTTTCTATCCTTTTCTCCCCTTTCTATCTTCACAACAACAACACCCCCCCCCCCATCTCTCCCCTTCTGTGATTGGTAAAGGTTTTTGCTTTTTCTGCCAACTGCTGGGTCTGTTCTGCACATGTCAGCACTCCTCCAAATTCCTCCCTTGCCCCCCCCAGTCACTGCTGCTGGTACCTCACAGTCAATGCATCCCATAATCCCGCGCTCCCCCCTTCTTGCTGCAGTGTTTCTGCTAATATATATTAGCGTCAGTGCAGCCTCCGTGCGCGAGCTGTGCGCACACTCTTTCTTTCTCTCCCTCTCTCTCACAGCACTCGTTCTCTCTATCAGTCAGTCCACTGCAGAAACGATCTCCCCTCTCTAATGGCTTGTAATGGATAAGCCTCATTCTGGTTTTCTTAGCGTGTTTGTTGCACTCAGGTGAGTGTGTGTGTATGTGTCTCCCTCCCTCTCCCTCCCTCTCCCTTCTCTCTCTCTCTCTCTCCTCTCTCCCTCTCTCATGCATCCTCTCTCCTTGTGTGTGTGCAGTAGTGAGGCAGTAGTAGCAGGGTGGCGCAGGACATGGTGGCCAAGGCAGGAAATGCTGCAGGAGAGAGGGAGAAGTGGTGGTGGCGGCAGTGATGGTGGGGAGGGATTGTTCCTCCTCTCAGCTCCTCTGCCTGCCCCCTCCCCCCCTCTTCTTCCTCCCCCTCCTCCTGCTTCTCACTCAGTTTTTAGCCTCATACTCACATATGCACATACTCTCCTCCTGCCTTCCTTCTCACCTCTGTGCTTTTTTTTTCCATCTGCACTGGATCTCCTCTTCCTTCCTCCATTTTACACACGACGCTCACTTTCCTGTAGTCTCCATCCCCCACTGCATACCTCTCCCCCTCTACTCTCTGTGGTGGTTTTTTTTTTTTCAAGCAATTGCACTGCTGTCAGTGATCAAAGTGCTGAGGCCGACTCTTAAAGAGATGCGCTTACCTCCCCCTGCATCAAGCTGAAAACTGCGGGCATGCACCTGAAATGCAACTAGAGCTTATTAAGATCAGTAATCTGGTCTTGTTGACAACTAGTTTAACACAAACTTCAAATTTTAATCTAAAAAGGAAGGAAAGGTGTGAAGAACCCAGCTAAACCTCATCCCAATGAACCTCCAAATTAACCCTGATACATGAAAGAATACTTAAGCAAATGCATACAATCAATAAACTCACCACGCATGACTCCCAGGGCACAAAAAGCCATTTAACCACAGTTACAGACTTGTGGCTGTCTGTGTATAAAATATTCAGCAGTTCACCAGTAAAGCTACAACTGCCTATGAAGTACAAGTCAGGGCACAGAGTTACAAAGTGAGGGGGAAAAAAGTCATCTAAGGGATAAAAGTTTCACAGTGAGATCACAGGAACTGCTTCTAAAAAAGTTTAGTTTGTCTCAGAGGGAAGAGTGCGCCGCTGTCCGTGGTGCTGAAATATAACCCACCTCACAACACAAGAGCGGTCTGCTGGCAGAGCTGGAAAACCCCCACAGGACAAAGCTGACTATGGATAAAAGATCTTTTTACACTCTCCCTGCCTAACCTCCCTTCCAAAATAAGAGTCTTTTTGTTGCAGCTCATTAGTTTCTCACCAAATTATTCTTGTTTAATGTTTTCTCAGCTATTTTGGCGTAATGATGCAGTGCAACTCTCAAAGTCATGAGTGCGGGACTTTTCTTGTCAAGCAAGCAGATTTGATGCTCCTGCAGCAAACACTGCACAGACTTTAGGAAAAAAGTAGAAATTTAAGGCATTTAACACTTAATAGTTACTTGATTTTCCACTGTGTACAAAAGAAACATACATTTTAGTTTCTTGTCAAATTAAATATTTGTGCTTTTATAGTTTACCCATGCAATAGCCTTGATCTTAATAGATCTTACCTGTGTTGTAAAATCCTTTTCCAGGATCCTCAGAAAATGGACGAATAGATAATTTTTATACCAAAAAAGCCAAAATGAAAAAAGAGAAACTTAAGGCTAATATAAGTTCTGAAAAATGAGAGAAAGCAAACTTTTCCAAGAACAAAAAAGTTGTTTCTTCAGATATAAAGTGCAAAGAAAAGAGCAAAACAACAGAGTAAACACAAACAGAAACGATTAAAAATGAAGGACTGCAGTGACAGAAAGCCAAAAGTCTGAGGGAAGAGAAGAGGAGAGTGTTGACCCAAAGTGAAGGAATCTTACTTTGGGAAGGGGAGGAAGAGAATAGGAGGGAGAAAAAGAGGAGAGAAATGAAAGAAAAGAGTGCACTACAGTAAAATGCAGTGAGTGAAGGGAAAAGTAGTGACAGAAGTGAAGAGAGGGGATGAGGGAGAGAGGGGAGCACTGGATCAGAATAAGTTGAGAGAGAGAGAAGGAAGAGGAAGAAGTGGTGAAGCCTTGATTCTCCTCCTTCAATGAAATGTGATTCCTTTATGCGGAATATGAGAGCGAGCGAGGAAGGGAAAGTGAGGGAGAGAGCGAGTAGTAGGAGGAGGGAGAGGAGAGGAGAGGAGAGGGGGAGGGCTGTTGGGAGCTCACAGGAGAGGAGGGGGGAGGAGGAGGAGAGTGGTGCATTTCTTTGAATAGAGAAAAAGGTTAACAACATAGATACGGTGCATGTATAGGCGCTTTTTTTGTTGCTATGAACGCGTGTCTTTTCTGAAGCCCCCGCCCCCTTAGGATGGTGATGCAGCTCGCGGGCGAACAATCTGACCTCGCTGGGAGAAGAGAGAGAGAGAGAGAGAGAGAGAGAGAGAGAGAGCAAATAACTGGCTTTTTACTGCAGCAGAATTCATTCACTTTTATAGCGCACTCTCCTTTTTTTCGATGCTCTTCCTCCTCCTCCTCTTTCTCTCCTCCCTCTACACTCTCCCTTCAACCCCCTTCTTCCATTACTGGGAAAGAGACAATATTACACTGGCTGCTCACTAGAAGTGTGCTGCAGTCACTTTCTGCCTCTCTTCTCCCCCCCTCTCCACATCGTCCTCAGTCTTGTCTGCCTGCCTGTTCCTGTCCTTTTCGATCCTTCCATTAAAAATCAGATTTATGGCCTCCTCCTCCTCCTCCTCCCCCCAACCTCCATCTCTTCCTCTCTCTCTCTCTCTCTCCCTCTCTCTCACCCTCTACCTCCCTCTCCTCCTCATTTCTGTCTCCACATGTCTTTACACACACACACAAAAAAAAACAACAACACACAACAACAGTGCATGGGAGAAGTGGCAGAGGGGAACATCGACATAATTTGTGCACAAATCTCAGTGCGGTGGGGGGGTGGAGGGGGTGGGCTGCAGCAGTGTGTGTAGCACGCACATAGGCTTGATTGAGGAGATCTAACATTAGTACGGACACTGCACTCTCGGGAGGCAATTAACACACATCACACATTACACACACATGCATGCTCACACACACACACACAGTGCTGCACCACCTCATGTCAGAGAGGCATTCTGGAGGAAGGGGAGAGGGAGGGGGGGTTAGGCAGGATGAAATGGATCCCCAGTTTTCCTCCACACACACTCTTAGGCGAGGAAAAGGGAAAAGAGCTAGGGGTTTGTTGCAGGTGGGGAAGGGGTAGGTGTGTATGTGTGGGGCGGTGGCGGCAGCGGTGGTGGTGTCTGTATGCTGAAGTCTCACAGTGGCCTAATTAGGGAGAGGATTTGAATGAACACTGACTCGAGCATCATCCAGATTAATGTTAGAGAAACTTGCCCGGCTGAGCGAGGGGAACACAGTGACAGCTGGAATAATAAGTTCAGCACAGAGGAAATATGAAGGATGGTGACCGTCCGTGCTGGGAACCCCCCCCACCCCACACCACCACACACACACACACACAAGACCCCCCCCCCCCGCCCACCCCCATCCTCCAGTCACATGACAGTAGCTTAAATCTTCCCATCACCTTGGTGTCAACAATCAGCCCATGAGGATGCTGACTCATGAATGTGCTCCAAGCCACCTGTTTTTCATATGCTGCACTAATAAGTTGAAGGCATGTTTTACGTTTTTTTTTTTAGCTTCAGGAGACTGTGTTAAAAAAAACAACTTAGCCCACCCCTCATATTCACCCCCCCCCCCTTCACTCACTGCACCTGCACAAGGTCATTTTTGCTCCCACTCCCATCAGCTGATTATCAAGTGAATAATTGCACATACAGCTGGCACGGAGCGCGTGATTCTTAATTTTGTATTGCAATGTTGATAATCCACGTCTATTTTCTCCCTTCTGCTAAAATTTCTGCCCTTTTTTTCCTCTCTTCCCCGCAGACTCCTCAGACTCCTCCCTCCTCCTCCTCCTCCCTTCGGTCTCTCTCATCCTCTCCCTCCCCCCCGGTCCTCTATGCTCAGTTCGGTGTGTGTATCCTCTTTCAAAGGGCGCAAGGGTGGGAACAAGTCGTCCAACAAAGCATGTTACAGCGCAGACATGACTTGTCCGTCGGAAAGCGAGAAAATCGTGATAAACTGCGGGGGGGTGCGGCATGAGACCTACCGGAGCACCCTAAAAACGTTGCCCGGTACCCGCTTGTCGTGGCTCACCGAACCGGACGCGTTCAGCAACTTCGACTACGATCCCAAATTAGACGAGTTCTTCTTCGACCGCCACCCGTCGGTGTTTTCCTTCATCCTCAACTATTACCGCACCGGGAAGTTGCACTGTCCCAACGATGTGTGCGGTCCGCTGTTCGAAGAGGAGCTGGCCTTTTGGGGCATCGATGAGACGGACGTGGAGGCGTGTTGCTGGATGAATTACCGGCAGCATCGGGATGCGGAGGAGGCGCTGGACAGCTTCGAGACTCCAGAACCGGACGCGCCGGACGACGATCCGGCACTGGGCGGCGCGGACGGGGACTTGAAAAGACTGTGCATGCAGGAGGACGCGAGGAAAGCGGGCTGGTGGAAAACCTGGCAGCCCAAAATATGGGCACTGTTTGAAGACCCTTATTCTTCCAAATATGCCCGGGTGAGTTGTACATGTCTCTCCTGGAGGGGCCAACTTGTCTCTGTACTGTTGCATATTCTACCTCATGATGTCTCAGACCACTGCTTAAGTCATGATAAGTTTTTAAAACTTTGTTTTTTAAATGTTCTGTTCACATTTTAACTGCAGAGAAACTAGTTCCTCATAATTAACTGCAGGACACTTACTGTAGGTCTCTGTGTGTGATCCCTGTCAGTACAGCTTGGTTTAAATGGCAGGATGTATATTGAATAATTAATGCTGATAGCATAGGAAAAATGGAAAATGGTATGGCTGCTATATCTATTGGTAGATGGGCACTAGTTGATGTAACCACCGAGGATTTCGTCAAACACATCACCTCCATGTCTCTGACCTGATATATCACATGTTTCAGACGAGCTGGATTCACACTGAATCCTCTCTCTCTCTCTCTCTCTCCCTCTCTCTTTTTTTATTGCTGTCATAATTCCTAGCGCCGTATTCCGCTACTTGAGCAGCTTTAATACACACCAGCTTCCAAACGCGGCATCCGCTGCGCCTCCTGCATCCAAACGCCTTCATTAGGTCATATTTGTCCGTTTACGACGCACATCAATGCGCCGTATTTCACGTTAGTCTTTATTTATTGTAGCACCGCAACCGAAGAGGCTCACACGACGCCGAGTCGTCGGTGCTGGAGTGCATGTTCTTTTCCCACATTTGCCCTTGGTACTGCTACACTCTTGCTGGGTTGTTTTCTTGCCAGTCAAACACCCCCCCGCCCCGTCCCAGTTGAACTGTACATGCCTTTTACGCACGGGCTTTATTGCTGTTATGCATAACTTGCTCCTATGTTGGGATACCCATTATTGTTTGCATGTAAATAGTTAATGATTTACCTCTTAAGAGCAAACGTTTGGTGGCATTTGATCATACAGGTGTAAGAGTAACAAGTAACCCAGGCTGTGTTTTAGATCCCTGGCACATGAAAACAGTTACAGGCTTGTGGTTCTTTTTTCTCAGACCCTCCAGTTACAGACAAATCCAGCTGCTTGATCACAGCTGCTTTGATTATTTTTTTCTTTTTGTATATGCGGTGATACTGTTTGATCATCCTTGTCCTTTTTTTTGGTTAGTATGATTTTTTTGTGTGAGGACCCACAGGTATCGTGAATGCATGCATACTGTAGGTGCACATGTAAAACCAGACAGTCAGCAGACACCTGCAGTGGCCAGTTCATGGCATCACACTGAAAGCAGCTGAATTCCTGTGAAAAAAAAAATAGAAACATAAATCACTGCACACTCAGCAATACATACTGTTTTTGCAATCACAGATAAAGACAATAGCCGTACACACAGGCTCTCCTCCTCCCAACCCGCAGACACACCTCCCCTGGCACCAGGGTCCACATACCCAGATTCAGTTCCCTCCAGAGGGAAGAGGAAAGTGTCTGGCTGTAACGGACAGATAGTCTGGTTTAGGCCACCTGATCTGCCTCTCTGGACTCAGGATCCAAGCAGGAAGTGCCTCACGAACTGTCACTCTCATCCCCAATTGGATTGATTTCTCATCTCACCATCCCACCCCTCCCTGCCCCTATACCCGTGCAATGAAAACTGTCCATAGGAATGTCCAAATGTTGAGAGGGAGAGAGAGATTTTCACTGTGAGGAGCATGAGGGGGAAAAAAAAGGTGCTTCACATATGTGTGTGTAAACAGAAGTGGATTTGAATTCTGTGGGGGCAGCATTTGCACCACTGCCATACCTTGCATGCAAGCTACTGTACCTGCTGCCATAGCTGCTAGAATGCTGCTGTATATTATGTAATGTACAGTTTAACACCACCTCCATTGATTTCACTGGCAAATATCTCATAAATGATACAAAAACTAACATTCATTGAGCGTAATGGTTGCAGATAGTGGTGTTTTTTGACGCTATCGTTGGGGTTATGCAGAGTACAGAGCAGGTAGTAGGTGGGATTCATTTCAGTGGCTGCACAACACTGGCTCTATTTGAGGGTGAACGCAGCCCCATTTCTCTGTGTAGGTCTAATATGCTAGCACTATACGTCAAACAGCGATGTGACCCAGATCACTCTTTTTTTTTTTTTCCACCCTCGCTCTTTCTAAAAGTATCTTGTCCTACGTGGCAGAACCTTTTGGTCTTTTCGGGTCCTGAGAGATGCAAATTATATGTGAAGAGGAAAGACAGAGAGATGAAGAGAGGCTAGGACGGGGGGGAAAAAATGAGATGCTGATGTGGAAATACAATGAGACAGATGAGGGAGAGACAGAGGGAAGAAGAGGGAGACGAGAGGAAATACAGGGAGACGAGGAGAGACGTTACTCTGATGATTTAAGGGGATTTTGTTTGCATGGCTGTGATGTAACGCGTCAGCAATCAATGTTTTGATCAGAGCGTTTGACATGCACGCGGGGTCTTTTTTTTTTTTTTCCCTTCTCTGCTCATGATCGTGTGAGGCTCGCTGCTGTGGATCTGCCGTAGTGGCACACACATGTACAAAACGCGCACATGCTGTGGTGTCTCTGTGCTGGCTTTTCTGCTGCAGTAGACACGGGAGAGAGGAGGAGGAGGAGGAGGAGGAGGGTGGGAGGTGGGGAGCGCTGGAGGAAGAGAGAAAAGAGGTGGAGGGGGGAGTGGGTTTTTTGGTTGGTTGGTTGGTTGGAGTGAGAGTGAGAGGGGATAGGCAGAGCGGTGGGGGAAAATGGAGAAGGGGTGAGATAGTGGGGGGAAGAAGAGGGGATAAAAGGGGAGCCTGAGGAAGGACACGAAGGGAGAAAAGAGGAAGACGAGGAGGGGGAAGAGGAAGAATAGGGGTGTTTAGATGAACAGGGAGGAGGTGACAATCACAGAGAGAAAGACGTTGCATGAAGGGGGTGGGGACCCTTGTCTTAGCATCTTCGATTATCTGTGACAGCTTGAGCCATCCAATCTTCCTTACCCTGGGCCCTCCTGCTTGCCTATTGATTGATATTTTATTGATTATCTTCTCTTTTTGTCTGTATTTAAAGCCATTCTTTGTTTCTCTGTCACCTCTTCAAACCTCAGAAGACTGACATGGACTCTGGCTTATTCTACTCTGCTTGACCGGTAACATGACCATTAACCCACTGACAAAATTTATGGATGCATATGTTTCTGTTTGATGAGGTGTTATACAATACAATTTGCATCTGATCCCTTTATTGATCCATGCCTGGTTGTCATAGATCTTTCAGCACAGCTAGGATGACACAGGCCTGTTGTTTCATGTTTGAAAGATCTTGATCTTCTCCCTTTTTACCCTCTGTGTGTTTTAGTCTGACTTACTGTTGAAACTCTAATCTGCTTGAAAGACAATGATCCTAATTGAATAACTAAGGATCCATCAGTGTCAATGAACTGGGTTGATTGTTTTGTCAGTGTTGTTTTTTTATTGAACCAGAGGGAATCTAATTTGATGTAATCACTTGTCACTCTGCAGGTTAAATTTATGTTGTTAAACTAAGATGGAGAAGATGATGTTTGATGGTTATAGTTAAAAATCATTCCTCAGGTAAACTTAGATTGAAATAGTCTAATAATTGAAGAGAGAATTGAAGTAACTGTTATGGTGTTGTGCAGTATTCTTTGCTGTTTAAAATACATATATATATATGTAAAGAAACATAATTTGGCTCAGTTTTATACAGTCAATTTTGGACATTATAACTCTGGCTAAAGGAAGTTAATTGACGTACTGAACAATAATGCAGTCACTTCTTGCATAAATAGAAATATAAAAAGCAGAATTTTCTATGAATTTTATTTTTTTTCTTAAATAAAAGTTTTTAAAATTCTTATCATTAGAAATTCTACTGCTGGCTGTCCTCTTGTCCTATAACACAGTCCCGCTGTCCCACAGGTTTCGCTGTGTTTTGGTCACTTCCAGTTTCCTTCCAGAAGGGCACAGTTGTCTTTGTCAGCAATCTCCTGACAAAGCACCATTTGTAGCTCAGCATGTACACGATGCCCCCTCTGCCCCCTTTCCAAAATCAGGACTTTTTTTTTGTGCCCTGTATTTGATTCCCTTTTTTTTGGAGGGAGGGGGGGCAGTGTTGTCCCCGCCCCCCTACACCCCACAATCTCTCTCTGAAGGTCGTGTCTCGTGGTTCACTGTTTGCTGTTCTTTTCCACAGTGGTTCAGCAGCCCGAGTGAGTGCACAGTGCTGTCATAAACACAAATGTGACCTGCCACTGCACCTGGACAGCCTCAGAACAGGTCGTCTCCGGGTAGAAAATCACTGGGCTGGACAAGAAAAAAAAAAAAGAAAAAAGGATGTATTGATAGGTGTTGGCATACGTAGATATATATAGATATAGTGTTGGGTTGAAAAGAAGATCGCTTGGGGCAGGGTTTAGGTTGACATTACCGTTTTTGTTGGGGACTTTGTGTTACATTTTTAGGGGGGAGAGGACCTTGCGAACGAGAAGCAGAATTCTGTCTGCATTCGAAAAGATAACAAGGGAGGTTTTTAATTATCCAACCAGCCGCTGTCGGAGGTCTTACATTTCATTTTCAACAAAAGCACACTGTCCTCGTTTGATTTTAACCATACCAGACACTCATTTTTACTATCTACTAGGTCACTTCTAATTTTGACCAGTCTTGTGAGATTTTTTTGCACCACTTTTATTTGCCACTAACGGTGCCTCCCAGCTCATGCTGGAACTTAATGAGAATTCTGGGGTAGATGACAGTTAATTGTTTGTGCAGGTCCCAGCCAGTCATCAGTCTGGATGACTTATTGTTGCTTTAACGGTGCTGTTTTGTGAATTGAAAGGTCTTAAGTGCGTAGAATTAAACTTCTACTTTCAGCAGCAGTGGGGTTTGGTATTTGTGCTTCCGAGTTGTTTCCATTCAAACCCTCTGCCCCGCTGAAAGGCCTATTTCCCACTTCCATTCTTGTTCCTCTCCCAGTGGGCTGCATCTCAAAATAGCAAAGAGAGGAGGGAAAGGAGGCCTTAATTTCATTCTCTGGTGGCAAATCTATTCCTCCATAGCTGGTGAGAGGAGGAGACTCTGTACTTGTATGACCATTCAGCACATAAGCAACACTTAGGAAACACAAGTCCGAAAATAGATAAGGCACCAGACCCATCTTGACGAAGAAAAAAAAGGGGATGGAAGATATTCTTAGGTGCTCACCAAGTTTGTTAAGGTAAACTGTTTTCCTCGAGCGGTGGCTGCTGGCAGGGGCGTGATAATTAGTCAGCCCGCCTTTCTTTTGCCTGCAATTGGCAGATGTATCGTGTTCTGTTTCAATTTTCCCTGACAAGGTTTTCTACCACAGGCCTTCTCGTGTTGTGTTTGCATCCTCGGAAGTCACTGTCCCTCAGTTTGCTGCCTTGTAACTTGAGCGCTGTCTGTTGGCGATACTTTACTGGATAGGTACTTGATGTCTCATAACAAGGACAGAGACATGATCTTTGTGTTGAATAAGCAAGAAGCACTTCTGAAGGGGGCAAAATAAAAAAGGCAGCATTTGACTGGGACTTTTTAATGGTGATATATACATTTTTGTCAATATATTTCTAATTTCTGTTATTAGCTGAAGGATGTTTGATATTACAAATATTTGTGGTTCATTTAAAGTCTGTGGTGGATCAAGAGCATAAGAGTTGAACTTGAGAAGCTGTCCCTGTGTCCAAATGTATCCATCACCAGTAATCATAGGTATTATCGTTGAAGGAATACTTAGACATACTATTACTCATTTTCTTGCCGCAGCTGAGATAGCTCTGTCTGAAGCCAACAAAATTCATTTAAAGGCACCTCTCAAGATCATCGTCATTTCATCTCATTTGTTTACATCTTGTTTAACAAAAACAGAAATGTAAAAACTATGTTACTGGTTCTGGCAAAGAAATAGATCAGTACAAGTGTATTTCCTGAAATCAAAAAAAGTATCACATCACATTTCAGATTGAAGTATTTAACACGTATCAAGTGTGATAATGTTGCAAAAAACAGACTTGTTTCCCCCATCACTCCAGCTATCGTTCTTCTTTTTCTTCTGTTTATGTCCTTCTCAGCTGTCTTCCCTCTCTTCTTCCTCTGCTTCAGTCCATTTAGCCATGCTGGTTAAGTGCTGAATCAGCGGTCAATTAGTGGGACCTTGTGGTAGACCCTGGACATTTTGCTCTTACGCTCTGGAATTGAGATGATTCAGGAAACTGGCATGGTAGAGAGCTCACACGGTGCCAGAGCCGATTACAGTGGTGGGAGTCTGAATTCTCTAAATGGGGCAAATCTTGTCAAAACACATGAGACAACAGTGTATTGTGTAGTATAGTCACAGAAACCACCACACGCATTAGCACATGTATATGTAAACAAACAGGGACACAGTGTGCACATACTGACAGAGAAAAAAAAATGTTTTAATTGCGTGCTGATTCCAAAGTCCTTCCACTGCATCAAGATAGTCAATTATTCATGACAATTATCCAGCACATACTGTAACTAGAGAAAGACTCACTCCCATTACAGCCTGCATCTTACATTTGACCCCTTCAAACACCTGGTTGAACATAAATCACTCCCAGCACAGTCACCTTTACACATTGCCCCATACTCTGTAAGTGTAGCTGCCCATAAACCATTCTGCTGAGCGTTCACGCTTAGAGCCCGCAGATAAATCACTTCATTTGACACGCCTCCACACGTAACCCTGCAGATCACTCTTACACGTGAGAATGTCACAAATACATGCATACAACTAAGGCGTACACCAACAAACTGAATGTTAATTAGCTGGCAACTGAAATTGCAAATATGCTGTCCAATTAGTATCAATCTTTAGGGCTGAACACTAAAAATATTTTCATTAATTAGTATTCTGTTGAGGTTTTTTAAAAATTATTATTATTAAACAGTTTTTTTTTTCAATTTTCCCAGGTTCGTGCTAAAGTCTGTTGTTGAACCAAGTGGCCAAAACAAAAAGGTGACAATTTACCATCACAGAAGAAAAAGAAATCATATATTCACATGTGAGAGGAGAGTTAAGTTCTGTCATACTTGCTTAAAGATCGAGTTAAAGGAGTGATTCATCCTCAGATATGTTGCTGATCTGAACTGTGCTGAAAAAAATCACATATATGAGTCAGATCTAACCTGCTGAAGGTTACCTCACTGTTGTCAACACATATGTGTAACAGTTTCATGGGTGTCTCCGCGTGGTTGGCCACGTGTCGTTACCCAGTGGCAGTTAAACAGTCAAACTGAATCCCTGCTCATTCCCTTGGAAAATGACATTGGAGGGCGTCCCTGGGACAATTCCTGTATGACCATCTGCTTCCTTGTGATTGTCCCTCCTGTCCCAGTGGCAGCAGAGTGGAGGCAGAGTGCGTGCACCGTCGAATGACCATTTTAAATCGAAAGGTGATCAAGAGGAGTGTGTAACTGTCTGATGCAGGAGTGGATTTGGATGGAAATGAGGTTTGTTGAGATCAAGACATTGACATAGAAAAGTTGACAGTTTGATATATGTAGTGTGCTTGTTTAACGAAAAGTCCTTTGTATGTGTCCCGTGACATTTCTCTTTTTATAATGAAGCCATGAGGTGGATTATGGTCAATTACTGAAGCACAGAGGGACAAAGACAGAGGGAGGAAGGACAGAGAGGGTTTGGAAAAGGAGGAGGAGGAGACGTGAAGGCAGCCGGTCATCACAGCTAAAAGAACAGGGACTTGCTTTATGTGTCTCGGACAATACAGGCAGGACAGGAGAAGGACGGTTGGAGAAAGGGGGTGAGGAAAGGGAGGAAAGAGGGAGGATCGGCTGAGAAAGAGGGGGGCTGTGTCGCAAGGACAAACGCACATAGTATGCTGCAGTAATCTGGAGCGAATACAAAGCAGACGAGAGGGAGTGGACACATGTACAGTTTGCTCACCTCCACACGGTGTTTGTTTGTCTTCAGAAATGTTTGACAGGACTGCAGTGGGAACGAAATGGAGGGGACCTGAACGCCGCAGAGCAGCTACGACATGGTGACGTGTCGACTGGAGAGCAGCAGTGTGTGTGCGTGTGTTTGTGTGTGTGCAGGAGAGCTTACCGATTCAACTGTAGCGTGTCAAGGAGTTGAGTGATTTGGGGAATCTCTGGAACAAAAGTCTGTGTTGTGATTGAAATTTTACCAGAATCACTTCCAAGAGCACTGACCTCAGAGAGTCAGTGTTTCTAGTACTTGGAAAATAAAGTATATGCAAGGATTACCCAGAGCAGAAGCTAATTATATCTCTAAGTTCAGTGCAACCTCCCTCCAGTCCTCCTCGCTTCTCCTCCTTCATCTCCTCCTGCATTCAGGTGTTTGATAAGCCTCATGCATACGTATGACACTTGCATACCATGTGGCTGCGTATTTTTGCACATATGCAATCACTCAACACATGCAATCATCCTGTTATGTCCCTCCTCTCCGCCTGTCCCAACATCTACCTCCACTAGTCCCGCCCTTTTCATCTCCTCACCTCCGGTGCCCTTCATTATCCCGCAGTGTCCCGTGTTTGGCGCTCGGCGACCCCTAGCCAGAGGCTTGCAGTCTCCTACTTTAACTGCCTGTCCTGGCTGGGACACCATCGTCCTCCACCTCTGTCCGTTGCAGTGAGACACAGCTGTAGTTCCCCTGAGACAGAACTGGTTTATGGGGAATAAAGGGTCACAAGAATCCAATATTTCCTCTGATATTGTTTTCTGCCTATCGTCATTGCTTTATGAGCAATGTCATGGATCTCCTCTAAGAAATGAGCTTAGGTGCCACTGGATAAGTGCATCTTGAAATCTAAACTCATCTGCAATGGTAGCGCCAACACTTTAAAAAACTCTTGTTTTATTAATGCAGTACAAAGAGGAGGTTGACCAGGTGGGTTGCAAGAATGAACTGACTGAACCTTTGAATGGCCTTTTTTTAACTTTCGACAAACATCTAAAACGTTTTGTCACATTGACGTATATATATATAAAGAGTTATATAAGAAGATCAATACAACTCTCATGTTTGTACACCAAGTGATCATTAGCTTAGCGTAAATGATGGAGATGTGGAGAAAGCTAGCCTGGCTCTGTCAAAGGTAACAAATTTTGTCAACTAGCCCTCACCAATTGACACATTCTATCTGCTTGTTATATCTGTGCAAAAATATAGGTGTAAAAATGTAAAATTGCTAATTTACCAGTGGTTATGTGTATATGTTGGACCATTCCTTGACTGGGAGTCTAACTGAAGGTAACCGCTGATGGCAGTAGTTTTGTATTTCTTGTACAAACGTGTGAGTTATCAGTGTTTTCATTTAACTCCCAGCAAGGAAAGTGCACTTCCAAAAATTTAGAATGTATTCCTTAAATTCAATAATAAAGGTAGAGATGTGATCAGGAATGAAGGGATGGATGACATGCAACAAGAATCCTCAGCTGTACTTGAACCATGGAGATATAGGATTAGGTCGGGGTCACCATGTTTTACACCTAGCCCTCCAGAACCCCCAGTATTTTGATGTGTAACCAAATGATTATTCAGATTAAAGTAATAGTTAATTGCATCCCTAAGTGCAGTCAGTTAACTGTATTTAGTTGACTTGATCCCAGATGCTGGTCTGAACACTGTAACTGTGGTTAACAGTCTTAGACGGATTTCATGGACCATGCCAGCATACGTTAAACTCAAAAGAGGAAGCTTTGAGGTTGAGGGTCACAAACGGCTAAAAGCCAGTGAAGTAATTCATTATTCAGCACTTAGAAAAAAAATACAACGCTGAAAAAGAAGAAAGACATCTTTTCTGTATCGTTCTCTCTCCCTCTCTGTTCCTTCCCCTCTCTGTCTTTCCACTCAGCTTTACTGCTTGTCCATTTCACACGCCATGTCCCTGAAGGGAACTCTCTCTCTCCTTTGACATTTTAGTAGTTCTCTTTGTCTTGTTCAAGAGTGTTTGACTATTAGGTTTAGGGATTTTTTTTTTTTTTTTTGTAATCTCAGCCTAAAGTAGCAAACGTTCAATTTCGACATTATTCACCACTTACTACTCTGTTTCTCAGAATAACGATGATGATGATGATGGTTCAAGTGAAGGCTATTCCTGTAACCCACCCAAGGTTATACTCACGCTGCACACTAAGTGGCCACTTTGGAAGTCTCTGACTGATGGAAACAGTCATTCACCTTAAGATAATAGATTAATCACCTGATCCCAGTCTGGCCCATTGCTCTGGTTGCCCTTCAGGAGAACGTTCTGCATTTCACATCGTTTAAATGTTCATTTTTCATGCCTCATTCATGTGCAGATTTCAGATCATCCTTCAATGTCTTCTTATCATTGCTGACTCTGCAGCAGTGGTTGCCCATTTGCTTTGCCCTCTGGGAAAGACTACCACGTAGTCCGTCTTAACGGGGGCTGTTCGTCATACTAATGCTGATCAAACATCACCGTCAGTGTGCATGGAGCAAACGCCCTGCCAATGAGAAGCAAAATCCTTTATTTGTCTTTATATCTCTGTCAAGGTCACTTTATTGGTGACTTGACAAACATTAATCTTTCGTCAAACCATCAGCAGCCGGACCGAACGATCACAATTTGGGTCTTGCTCTTCTACATTCAGCCCCTTCCACCGCCTGTAGGAGCAGTATTTGGCTCAGTACTGTCCTTGGTGCCTGAAAGCAGAGGCTAACGCAGTGGTTGTCATGGTGACAGAGAGCCAGGCAGGGCTGTGGTAATACTGTAATGATAAAGCTCTTCTGGATGGTGCCGCAGTAAACACAGCGCCACTAGGGTCCTGTTAAGAGAAGAGCGCTGCGCACCGCCGTGCATGCAAAAAACGCCTGTAGGGCTAATATCGGCTCCGACAATCTTTCCTTGGTTATATCACTTACATCCACGCTCTCCCTACACCTCCTCCTTTATTCTCCTCTATCTTTTTATTGCACCCTCGCTCTCTGATGCCCCTGCTCTCCCTCCCCTTGATTGGTGAGATTCTCGCCATTGTCTCCTCTCCTCCGCTCATCTTTTCATCTCCTTCCCCTCCATTCCTTCACTCTCTCCTCTCCATTCATCCATCGAAACACAATCAACGCTTTCTGTCATCAACTTCCCTTCACAGTGTCTCTCTCTCTCTCCTTCTCTTTCTTTCTCTCTCAAAGGCCTGTTCTCATTTGCTTCTCTCTTTCTCTCCCACATCTCTGACTCCCGCTCTTTTAAATTTATGTTGATGATCTTTCCAAATCTAATTTCAGAGTCTAGAGAGTGAGGGAGACTCTATCGGGCCTTGAAGGTCATTGGGCTGCAGGTGTCACACATGGTGGCTTTACTGTAGGGGATTCAGCGCATTAGGCTTCACACCATTATAACAGCGTGCCCCGCAGTTGTATATTCAGAGCATTAACATGGCTGTTCAGACCAGAACACACACATACCTTCATGCTGCAGTGGGATTGGGGGTCGGGGGGTGGGGTGGGAACAGAGACAAAGTGCCCGAGGAGATAAATAAGTGTGAAGTGGCAGATTGCTACTCCTCCTTTTATCATCTTCCTCTTTCTTTCCCTCTGTCTCTCCACTCATCCCTCTCCATCACCTCAATGCAGTGCTCATGTAGCTACCACTCACTGTCTGCGATCAGCACACACACACACACACCTCTTGTGCCCATAGGCTGTTTGTCTCTCTTACACTGTGAGTCGTGTCCACACACACCACCACACACACACACACACAGACACTTGTGCCAGGCACTTACACCAACACATGTGTAGCGGACACGGGCGCACGCCGCGTAGCTTTAAGTACATTTTACCACTGTTCAAACTGTGGGAGTGCTCCACTGTGTTTCCTTGCACACAACAGACCTCTGCTCGACATGCCGCTGCATATTTAAAAAGGACTGGCTGCTGTGATGGATTGATCAATATTGATTTGATGTTCAGATCTACAGTCTAATCCACTGTGCTCTGCCACCATGAAACACTGTTTGATTTAATTACAGAAACCATGAACCTTTTTTCATCAGCACCAATACCTTATTTCGTCTTTTAACTATAGCATGATCAGATTAATTGCAGCACATCCTATAGGTTAAAGCTGTGCCCAGTGTTAATTTCTGCCCTCCTCAGACCTGAATGTATTTTATGTTTTACATTTGATAGGCTCAGCTTGTCATTGATGAGTCAAGCTTTCTCTTGCCTTTGCTTCCTCACTGATGTTTTAGGAACAAGTTTTGTCTTTCATTCTCAGGTTTTCAGATTGAAATACAGATGTGTTATTTCCTGTGTGTATAAGATTTCCCACCAGTGGAAGCACCCGACACCCAAGTTTAATTTAGAGAGAGAGGGCGAATCGGCAAATCAGGAGAGACTTTGCAGGTGCAACACAAATCTCTGGTGCCCCTGCTTTATTTATACTGCACCAGGAAGACAAGAAAGACAGATAGCTTAAGAAATACTGTTTGTGAGTGAATGTATGTTAAACCAGTAATGTAAAAAATCATACATTTAGGACTCATTGTTAAACAAATATTTACCTTTGTATAATTTATATTACAACTACAAAATAGTCTGGATAAAATCTGATTAACACTATAGTTGAGCCCTTTATTTCAGTTTCTACTTCTTTGTGTTGAGCTGCTTACACTAACAGCTGATTTGTGTTTTCTCTTCACTCTTGTTATTTGGAGCTGTCTTGATCTCACAAAGTATTTTCTTGCACATTTTCTTGAACAACTAATTAAACTGATTGTTTTTTTTGAAAGTTTTTTTTTTTTTTTCAGTTAACGATGTGCCTTATGAACAGCATTTTTCTGCTACATCTGGTTTAAACTTGAACACTATTTTGACAGTATTAAATACATGGTGTAGTTGAAGTGTCAGCTTAGCCTAAACAACATTGGTTTCATATTTTGGCAGCACACCAACTGGTCATCAGACAAATTTAGCAAAGCAGTACTTATGTTGGACATCTTAAGATGAGGAGCTCTGCTGTGCGGTTAATTGTCGATTACATAACCAGCAACCTCTGTGTTCCTTTCAGTGTCATTAAACTGGTGGGTTTTAAATTATAGTACATATATATTTTAGGCAGATTCATACATTAAGATATGATGTGGACATAAACATTCTAATCATTTGATATTTTTCTTGGACTAACATGCTGTTAAAAAAAAAACAGAACTCCCTCTGTCCCTCTGGGCAGAATTCGCTTTTATGGCTAAAGCCTGTCATATACTATTAACCTTCAATCTCCTCATAGTGTTCCTTCTCTTTCTTTTCCTCCCCACTCCTCCACTATTTCTTCTTTTTAGAAGTTCTCTTTTCATGACACAGTCACGTCACGTTGAGATAATCAGAATGACGAGCTACCTGAGCTTAGCTTAGCAAATCTTAACTCAGGATACTTTTCCCTCTGTTGTTGTTTGAATTGTGCCTCACTGTTCTGTTTTGGCACTCTGTCTTCAGCTTCGCTCACTTCTATCGCGCTCTGTCCTTTCTTCTGGACTGCTTCAACTTTTTCCTTTGTGCCTCTCTACGCATGGATCCACATCGTCTGGTCTCCCTCCCACCTCTCCGCCCCCCTCCTGTGTCTCCACCTGTGTAGCCTACATAGAAGATACGTTGGTACTGCAGTTTTGCCACTGTTTTCTGTTTGTGCTCTCTTGTGTACGTGTTAGTTTGTACACGTGTAATGACAGCTCTAAAAGCACTGCACCGGGATAAAACTCACTTTCAAGACAGATCCTGCACATTTCTAACTCTCTTCAACATTTCAGCTTCATTACTTCCAGTGAGTATCAGTGCTCCTGGTCTGTTGTTATATTACTTACATCATTAACATCATTGCAAGCAATAATGGCAACAGTGACATAAAAAAAATAAGAGCATAACACCTCAGGGCAAAACTCTCCTCGTTGCCCTGATTTGTACATATTAAGGGATTCTGGGGCTCAGCCAATGAGGGAGCATCCTGAGCAGGTCCCGCTGGTGCGATCCTGCTTCCCTGGGACAGAGGGGGTGGGGGGTGGCGGTGGCGGCTGGTATGAGGGTAGAGGTAGGAGGGTGATTGAGAACTTCACTGTGAGTGTGTTTTCATGATACAGAGGGGGAGAGCACTGCAGCAATCTGAGAAAGTAGGTCAGACACCGACTAGCGAGAAACATAGCAGAGGAAAAAAGAGGTAGGGAAAAGAGATGGAGAGGGAATGGGGGAGTGAGAAGGAAAGAGTGGAGAAAGAGGAGAAGAGGGGGGAGGAAAAAAAGGCCATGGAGAATTAGGGGAAGAAGGTTGGAGGATTGTGAGAATAACAGTGGATAGAAAACCTGGAGCAAACCTGATATATACATTATAAAACTATTAAGGATACAAAGATACTCCTAATAAAAATGTCTCATTGCAATATCTTGGTTTACTCAAAAATTGCCTTTACCACCGTTCCCTCACACTGACTGTAAAAAAAAATGTCTTTAAAGCAACATAACATAACCTACTTAAATATCCAGCATCAAATTCTGCTAATTTGACAACAAACAGATACCAATGTAGCAATATAAAACGACAGATCGAGCACCGACTTCTACTTTGGGGCTGACTTTCCTGGAAGGTCACTTCTTTGGCTAAACACTTGTCAGCTAATCTCCTCAATAAATACACTGGGTCAGAGTCTTAAGTCTTCTCCTACTTAGTCTGTTTGTGTCATGAAGGCACTTAGAGAAAATATGTGTAGGCTCCAGTCCAATTTTTTAATTCAAAAAAGAGCTGGGAGAGAGAAGCGAGATCTTTTCAAGAAAAATAAGCAAATCTAGTTCCCTCCATTTGCTTAGTTAGAAGCCCTCCTCATATAAGTATGTTGCTCTTGATATTACATAAGTGCATAATGTCGAAAATGCACGGTGACACGCACAATACACTGAGGGCACTCAGGCTTCTTATATATATGGACTCCACTCAAGTATGAATTACCTTTCTCTTTTGCTCTTCAGGCCATGTCTGTGTTTTATTATTTATTTGATAAAGCACAAAGTATATTGCATCTATAAATACACTGCAGGGCCTGTAGGAATGGGCTGCAACAGGGAAAGATTGTGCACCTGCCTCGCACACACTGGTGTTATCACGCCACTGCAATTGATTCAGTGAAAACTAAATGGACTATAGTGGAATAATAAGCTCAGGTACATATAGACACTAAGCTTGCAGATCTCTCAGATGGCAAATACTAAGAAAATTGCCTTTGAGTGATAAAAGAATAAGCAAACCTGAAAAATAAATTCTGGAAAACAACAGAGATCTCTGCAGTGGGACACTGTTGTTATAACTTAATGTAATTTTTTTTTTGTTTTCTTTCCAGGAAATTTACAATGAGGACAAAGGTTTAGAAGTGAAGAAGCAGGCATGGAGCTGTAAGACTTTACAGTATAGAAAGGATGCCACTCGGAGAAATGGTACTAATAGTCCAGTGATGTGGAAGGGGACAGATGCAAATGCCAAAGAAACATTTGAATGAAACAGGGACTTTCATTCAAACGTTTCCTGTTTCGTGCACAATAGCAAAGGTAATTCAGAAAGACAACTTAAGCCTTACGGTTCACGTGTGTGTAGGGTAAATCCCTAGCTGACTCAGTAGCTTCCACACACATGTACAGGAAAAAGTAGAGGCTTCTAATCTTGCAGAACCAGGGCCTATAGCCCTATACAGCCTTAATTGTATGGCCCAATCCATAACTTCCAAGACTTGAAAAACATTAAGCTTTTGAAAATGCCAGACATATTTTGCTCAACCAAAATATCAAGGAGCAGATAGAACAACACCAAACACACACACAAAAATAAATAAATAAATAATCAAATTTAATTTAAGCCTTTGAGCTGCCTTCTCAAGTGGGCTAAATGGTGTGATGAAGCAGCGATGGGTAATGTTACCTTAAGCAGTAAAGTAAAAGAGCAGGAGCTGTTCTTGTGGAGCTTGCATGTAAAAACCGTATCAGTGTGGTATAAACATTGTAGCTTACATAAGTTTGCAGGGTCTGGCATCATATTCTACATCTGTAAACAAATGTCTGTTTACTAGAAAACTGCAGTGCAACTTTGACAGTTGCACCTCAGAACTTGTGTTTTGACACTTGCAACACAGAACACACAGTGAGCTGTGGGATTGAAGTGTGGGATTTCTCACTTGTTTACTGGACTGTGGTGTATGGATGATCAGTTACTTATTTATCTTATCCTTACCGCTTCTTGTCTTTCTCCTCCCTCATTTCTTTCGTCCTCTCTAGCAGTGGTGTTATTCTATTAGTTTTCTCCCCATTTTTCATTTTCTTTGTTGGGTTCAGCGTTACATTAATGCATTGTAATTCTGCTCCTCAGTTTCTTCTGCACTTTTCTCCCTATGTCGTGTAGAATAAGCAGATCCTTTAAAAAGGAGTTTGATACTAGACTGGTCATACAATTAATGATTTGATGAACTTATAATGACAGTAAGTCATCGTTTTCCTGATGGCACATGATATGACATGATACTGACAACACATCTATTTTTACAGCTTCATCGTTCATCACAATCATTTATGACTGTCAGATGTAATTTAGTTAGGCCTAATGAGGCTGATTGTCCTTGGACTTCAGTCACACCGGGTCAAATTGTACCAGGGTCCTTTTCAGGGAAGGTCCACTTGCCTGCTTTACTGTTAGAAAAAAAACTAATCTTTGTGTTTTTTGAAAAATAATCTTTAAACACAAGGTTTGTGTGAAAATTCTGTGGGTCCATATCCGATCGGGTCCAACCTTTCAAACGCTGAGACATCAGCGAAGATGACCATTGCAGTGATGATAACTCAGTGAGTCATTTTGCTCCAGTGGATTTGGTTTAAGTATCACTTAAGTGTAGCTGGGTTTGACAGAACAAGGGTCACATACACCAGTTGTTTTCCTCTGCTGTTGGATTCAGGGTTCAAACTGCACTAAAGCTATAGTTTTTCTTTATGCTTTTTTATGTTTCTTTTGGCCTTGCAGGATTTTCTTGATTTGCATCTGACTCTTTCTCCTTCTCTCACTTCCTTCTTCTGCTTTCTCTTCCTGTCTTTTTTCTGTTTGCTGGTTTCTTCCTTTTCTTCTAGTATGTGGCATTTGGCTCCCTATTCTTCATCCTCATCTCCATCTCCACTTTCTGCATGGAGACGCATGAGGCCTTCAACACCATCATCAACAAGACAGAGAACGTCACAGTGGGCAACATGACCCGTGAGGAGATTGTATACGAGGTGGTGACCGACAGCTGGTTGACATACGTGGAGGGTGTGTGTGTCATCTGGTTCACCATCGAGGTCCTGCTGCGTGTCACCTTCTGCCCAGATAAGTTGGAATTCTTCAAAAGCACCCTCAACATCATCGACTTTGTCGCCATCCTGCCCTTCTATCTGGAGGTCGGCCTGAGTGGTCTGTCCTCCAAAGCTGCCAAGGATGTCCTGGGGTTCCTCCGTGTTGTCCGATTTGTCCGTATCCTCCGAATTTTCAAGCTCACCCGCCACTTTGTTGGTCTCCGTGTCCTCGGCCACACCCTTCGTGCCAGCACCAACGAATTCCTCCTGCTTATCATCTTCTTAGCCCTTGGTGTCCTCATCTTCGCCACCATGATCTACTATGCTGAACGAATTGGCGCAGACCCGGATGACCCAACAGCCAGTGCCCACACCAACTTCAAGAACATCCCCATTGGATTTTGGTGGGCTGTCGTGACCATGACCACGCTGGGCTATGGAGATATGTATCCGGAGACGTGGTCAGGGATGCTGGTGGGTGCACTCTGTGCCTTGGCTGGTGTGCTGACCATTGCTATGCCTGTACCTGTCATTGTCAACAACTTCGGCATGTACTACTCTCTGGCCATGGCCAAACAAAAGCTGCCCAAAAAGAAGAACAAACATATCCCTCGAGCACCTCAACCAGGGTCCCCCAACTACTGCAAGCCAGATGCCCTAGCAATGGCTACTGCATCACCGCAGAGGATCTTGGGAAATGTCCTAGGTGGAGTGATGGGGTCTGGGGGCATAGGGGGTGACTGTCCTCTCGCCCAAGAAGAAATTATAGAGATTAACAGAGGTGAGAGATTTGTTTTTTCATGTTAAGTCCCTTTATTTTGAGAACAAATATTATCTTTTGACGGTAGAAAAATACTAGATATCCATGGATAATGTCAAATTCCTCTATGAAGTTCTATTTTCATGTAGAGTAATCCTCAAGTTGTATGGCTCACAGTTTTACAGTCAAAGTGTAAAACTGGTTAGCATGCTTCTGGGAAATATGGCTGTTCACTGATGACAGCTTTAGGCATGCATGCCGATGTTTTCAGAGATCCAGTGGAGGATTAGAGTGCCAATGTGTCTAGAGAAGGAAGTGCAATTACTATCAAGAAATGATGCATAGTTGATTCTGGATCCACCCTGGAGAAATCTCTGGCCCATCAGAATTCATGTGTAATTTATGATCAACTGGTAGGTCCACAGTCGCCTTAAGGCACCCGTCTGTCAGTGAAGAACAAACACTATGGAAGGAGAATGAACTCAATTATCTATTAAAACAGCTTAATGCATCTCAATTTAGGCTGACTTCAGATATTTCTCCTTTGCATGAGCGGTAAAATCAGGAACGGAGGTAAACTGGCTCATTGCTTGCTCTTTACTTGCTGCAGCATCGGGCGTAAGTCACATGCAACAGTAATGCACCTTTAATGCATTACTTTACTGCCTTAGTCATCAGCGAGCCAGAAAACACTGGTTTTTATCAGTGCTTTTACTACATCCTGTCTGCTTGGCTCTCTTCCAGTCTGAAAAGGGTTTCTTGTATGTTGTGTCAGTGATTTGTTTTTCTTAGCAGGAAGTTGCATTAGTCAAAATTCCAAGACTGCTTTGCAGTATCATCAACACAACACAGAACAACATACTTGCTTACAACATACTGTATTTTAACATAGTGAAAATGCATGTATTGTCTGCAGTAGTCATCCCTGAACATTAATGAACATTAGTGACCACTCAACATGTTTGGCAGTTTTACAGTTTGGTCTTCTGAATAGGTCTGTCTGCAAAATGTAACATCAGTACAAATACAAATGCAAATACCCTTCACCAGATACAGTTAGTGAGAAAGATTGTTATTTTTGGGCAATTAGCTACAAAAAAAACATCCAAATTTCCAGTTTGCAGCACTGATAAATGGAGAAAAGAAAGCAAAAATGAAATTTTGGGACTTACATCAATTCTTTAAAACTATTCCCAAAATTATTACTGCTGAAATTTCAAATAAGCAATTGTTTCAGCACTTGCCTATTGTATACTATATGAAGTTTATAGGGACCTTATGGTGCTGTGTTAAAATATTATGCAGTATTGCTAATAACCCTACTTCTTGTTACACTTTTGCAGCTATTACCAGACCTCAAAATAACAACCTGTGATAGAAAATGTATTGCATTCATATTTAAAAGCATGTTTATGAAAGAATACGTACTCTTTTCTATGGTGGTGTGTTAATGCTATCCTCTCCTCTATTTCACCCCCCAACACCTTTCCTTTAGATTCCAAGCAGAACGGTGATGCAGCCTCGGCCGCCCTAGCTAACGAGGACTGCCCCACCATCGACCAGGTGCTGAGCCCAGACGAGAGGAGCCCCATTGGGCGTGGGCCTACCCGGGAACGCTACCAGCAGGACCGCGCCTGCTTCCTGCTCAACACCAGGGAATTCCGTGCCACAGATGGGAATGTGCGGAAAGGTACGTTTCACACCAGGAGACAGATACACAAACATGCACATCTTATGTAAACAGATCCACGCAGCAAGACACCAGGCACAACATACTGTAAACATGTATATATATATATATATATATATATATATATATATATATATATATATATATATATATATGTCCAGTGTGTTACATACAGGTAACTGCATGGATAAAAGATCAGACATTTAAGAAAGAGCTGGTTGGGAGGGAACACATGAAACAGGCTTTGGAAGCCTCAACCACAGCTCCAATCACAGCTAGCAGCGACAGATACACACAAATACAGTCACACAGCTACAGCACATGCACTCAGCTCTTTTGTTCTGCTCTATTTGTTTCCACCTCTTCACATTCATGTTGTCTGTGTCTCCATCACTGCTTGATATCATATTTTTTATTTCCTCTGTCAGACAAGATTTTCTGTCCGTCTACTTCTCTCCTTTTTTCTTTCTCTTCTCACTCCCTCGGTCACGTCTCCCATTTTTTCATGGCGTCTGTGAAAATTTTGTTGTGTGTCCCATGATGTCACATTCATTCACGCTCATAAACAATCTCTGTCTTTCTCTGTCTTCTGGACTCAGACAGTTGACCATGCATTAATTTTCTTCTCGTCACTTCTGTTTCTCCCTTTCTGTTTCTCTCTCTCTGTTTCTCTCTCTCTCTCCTGCCTCGCATTGTCCTTTTTTTTTTTTTTTTTTGGCTTGCCGCCCCCCCCCCCCCAAACCCCACCCCACCCTGTGATGACCCACCTTCCCCCTGACCTCACCTACCCACCTTTCTTAACCTAACCCCACATTTTCCCTCCTGACTCCCTGTTTCCTCTGCCCCCATCTTTAAACCCATGCCCTCATTTCCCCCTTCTTGTTCCTTGTGTGCTACATCATACACCCCCCCCCCCCCAAAAAAAAAACCCATGCGCATCATCGTCGTGCTCATGAAAACCTTGACACCTTGATTCATTTACTACTGCAATCCAACCACCACCACTGCCGCCAACCTGCACCAAAACACTCCCTCACACTCCCTCCAAACTTTCAATACCCCCCTGTTGACAACAAACTAGAGGCAGCAGCCCTGGCACCCAGCCCAGACTCCCCTCTGACTGAGGATTGGTATAAGATGGAAGGGTCTCTGTTACAGCAGGACCTCAATGCAAACTCCACCTCCTCCTGGATCAAACCCTAGAACAGAGGTAACAATGACAAAAGTTTAAAAAAAAAAAAAAAAGTAAAGGAACCCATAGCCTAGTCAACTTTTAACTGAAAATATCCAGAAATTCTGATTTGGCTTTCCACGACGTAGCATGTTTTATAAAAAATATTATTTTTTTATTGCAGTTGCACAAATTACACTAACACCAGCACAGCACCCATTTTAACACAGCTGCACACACTATGCATGACTTCAAATGACAGATACACACACACACACACACACACACACACACACACACACACAACCATTTCCACACTGTTGTGTCTACATGTTCAGTGGAGTTTGAAGTGTCACCTGTGAAGAGTCTTCTCTGTGCCTGAAAGTGTGCTGTCAGTTTTCAAATATCACATTAAAAGACTGATGCAAAACAGTTGAGCTAAGGTTAGGTGGAGCTTAAATCTGAATTCTAAGGTTTGGGTGGTAAATGTCAGGTATTTCATGTGATAAAACCTAACCTCAGCCCAATATCCTACCTGCAATACAAATTTGCTTCATCATAATTTTGTCAACTCAGCGACAATATCAATAAACAATGTACAAGATGAAAAAAAATTTGGAAAGAAAATGGGATTGCTCTGTGATAACCATAATGAGTAGTGTGCACAAATACATGTATACTCGTGTTTATGTGTCCGTGTGAGAGCGTAAAACTTACATACAATGGCGGGGGGGTTTGCGTCCATCTGGGCGCACACATTATGCAAATACACCCAGCAGCAGCTCGGGTGAAAATAACCCAGTTGTCGTGTCCTGTGTCAATAACTAATAAAACATAACACTGAAGAAGATTGAACGGGAACAGTGGGTCACGTTGTTGTCTGATGTGCCTCTGTGTTGTTGTTGTCTCTCTCTTCAGGTTGTGTCATATCACGCGTGTGTATGTGGGCTTTTTCATTCTTACATGTTATTACACTGTGTCTCTGTCCTCTCAATGCCGTCTGAGTGTTGTGTTTGTGTTGTTGTGTGTGGCTTAATTTAGTTTGTTTTGTTTTTTTTCCTCCCCTTCTACTGTGTTTATTCGTGTTTGCTCCCTCCCCTACGGACCTCCACCTTGGCAAGCTAAGCATACGCTGCAATCCAGAAATTTTTTGACATGAAAAACACACTGTCTCTACATTTGTATATCTAATATGTACGTGTACTCATGCACAGGTTAAAACTGTGTTAAAGCACCTTCAGAACATTTCATATTCAAAGATATGCATACTTACATGTACATATGCCTCCTTTTATGTAAAATCAATCAGCCAGCTTTGTGACACTGATTGCAGTGTTGTATGACAATCATCTTTCCAAGGCCCAAGGTCATTGGGGTCAGGAGGAGCCATCAAGGTCATGGGATAGTACTTCTTGAGGCATGCCACGCTGGAAACAAGCAAACAATTTAAAAACTGTTTCCACTCAGTGTCCTACCTCAGCTTTGTAAACAAAGCCACTTGACTTATAAAATAGTGCTGATTTGTGAAATATCATTGTGCTGTGAGCGTGTAATGGTTCTGAAATACTATTCCCTAGACCACGTAACTGTGCTTTCAGTGCCTAGTGTAGTCCAAAGTTCAGGACCTTTTTTTTTGTAATTTTGCACTGTGGAGACCTGGATAGAAATCAAAAGCTGCACTCGGTGACTGAAACACTTAATCAAGCAGACAAACAGACACAAACGCTATGACAGATATGATTTAAATGTGGCTACATGCTGGTCTAAGGTAAGCAAGCCCTGAGCTGTCCAAGCCCTTCACTTAGAAGTCCCTGACATCGCTTCGGTTTCAATGGTTCTTATGTCTCAACTGCAAATTTTTAAGTGCTACAAAAATCCCTCTTTAAAGCAAATCAGGAGTCCATTTAATAAATAAGTGCTGGAGTCACTGGGAGGGCTCTTCTGGGTTTGGGTTTTTTATAGGAAAGTTACACTGTAATTAATACATTTGGGCTAGTCTGAATTAATATGTTGTTCACTGGGGAAAGAGATTGTACTTGGTGCTTACAGTAACTTGAGAAATTTGATAGCTTTTTTAAAAAATCACCTCTGGAACCTGATTCTCTAAGCATTTTATAGACATATGACCTGTCCACGGTGCTGCATGTGTAAATAAATAGATCACTACCTATGAATAAAAATTTGTATTTATGTCCCAGTTCTCTGCTGATAATAACCCTTCTCCTTCTTGTTTTTAAAGAGGGATTCTTACGCTGTTTGAAAACTCATTCTTGTGTGCTTCAGTTGTGATTTCTTTCGTAGACACGCGATAAGATGTCTTTGCCAACTTCTTTTCTTAGCTTCTCTGTTTCTCTTCTCTCTGATTGTTGGCCATTTGACTACCTATGCACCTCAATGCAATATGCATGGCTCACTAAGGTCAAACGGTCAATCACCCCTTTGATTGCCCGCTCCCAATCACTCCTCTAGACCTTCTTCAAGGATCTCAGTCTCAGTGGGTTCTGTCTTTCTCTCTGTCTGTCTCTCGAACTCTCCACTCTCTCTGCCCCTCACTTCCTAACTGTATGTGTACAGTTGTTTTTTTTTTTCTTTTCTTTTATTTCTTGGGTCTTTCTCGTGCTTATGTTTTCCTGTGTTTCTAACATGGTGTGTACATCGTTCATTAAGTATTTTTGTGGAGTATTATGTGCAAAGGATTAAGTTATATTTATTTTTGAATTATTTTGCTGTCGTCTCTGCCTCTGATCTATTTTTTTTTTCTTGATGTCTTTGAGTTTTGTACAATGGTGTTTTGTTGTTTGGTGTTTTCGACTTCCCCTGTGTTCTTCCTGTGTTTTCCTTTGAGTTTCACCATCACCTAATATCTCTCTTCTGTGAATTGGAATAATAAAGGAAATTGCCAACAAAACAGTGAAATTTATATTAAAAAATGGCACAAATCTCACTAGTTCAGGGCATTCTCAAGGATTTATTTGACTAAAAAAAGCTCATGATTCATTACCAAATCCAACCAAAGCCGTAATGTGAAAAACTTCCATATTTGACCCAAGAATAAGGATTATATTTTCATTTTTCAACATCCGCCTCTTGTAAACTGACAGAAGTCACGCATTGCAACTTAATACAATTTTGAAGTTTAACAAATACTATACATCAGACAGATTGTGCATAAATCTATTCATGAATAAGCTGTAATATTATTTCATCCCAGCTTTATTTACCTTATTGTTCATGATTCATAATAATGGTATTTATCAGGATAGATTGTCTGTGGAATTATTTTCCAAGACCAGAGGTTTTATAATATTCACTTATTGACCACTACATGGTATCTGTTGTTTATGCCTGTGCTCACGCAAAATTATTAATCATGACCAATTTCTATTGTAGACAGTTTATACATTACAGTCAGTGGTGTAGTACAGCAATACAATACAAAAACTCTAAATTTAACTCCTCTGTATAAATGAACCTGTGTGAAAATTTGTTTTGTGTAGTAACACTTGTCAGTGTCCTCCTGTATGTCATTGTACTCTTGTAGTGTTAAGTCATTTGTCAAACTTGTTCTACATTGTCATGCATGTTCTAACGTGTGTAACAGTACCACTGTGTTTCTTACTATGTTGCCTCATCACAACCACACTCTGCAAATATTCTTTTGTCTGAGCCAGATATTTACCTTATGATAGGAATAATACATGATATGTATATATTTATGCACAGTATGCATGTGCAATAAATATTTATGTAAATGTATGATAGGTATACATATGTATAGAATATTAAAAGTAATCAAGGTTTAATGACAACAGCTGACGCATGTGCGTCTGTATGACCTACATGCAGCTAACAAGAGGAAGCAAGATACAGTACTATGTCATTTAGTTTTCCCAAAAGACATCCCAGGTACTGTATGTACTGTATGGACACATTGTGGCTTCAGTAATGGCCCTGAAGAGATCAATATATCTAATTATGGGTAACAGGAGATCAACTTGTCTTTAACAGGGCAACTGATCCCATGTAATAATGATACAATATGTGGCTGTGCCAAGAATAGCATCTGAACAGTCAGCAAATCCTGTGTATCCATAGCAAGCACTTGCTCATGAAATTGTAGAACATATGTGAAGTAAAGTAATAGAGGTGGTCAGGTAGTTCTCTGCCCTCTACATAGAGCACATGCAAGATTGATTAAGTCTATCGTTTTGGTTCGGTCTGTTTAATGTTACATGATATTTCCTTGGTAAAAAGTCTGGTCAGAATATTTGCAGTTCTCCTCTCTCTGTTCCTCTGTGTCCTCCCTCTTCCATAACCTTCTCCTCCTGTGATTAACACTCATTCTCCATCCCATCCCCAGGCCGCCACTGCAGTGCAAGTGTAACTAAAGTCTGACTGTAGGTAGGTACGTACTCCCTCCATAGTGTAAATTAAGTGTGACTTTGGGCAGGAATTATGTCATCACTGAATACAGTGACAGCCACGCTCACCATTTCCCCTGATAGCCAATCCCAAAGCACGTAAGCCCTGCTGATGTTGTTGTAAATATAGTAGTTAGCACAGATAGGAGGTAGCTGGCAGACCATGACAGACTGCAGTGGCTGAGACTTGATTACTTCCACAGTATGAGAGTTTTTATTGTCATTTCTGAAAACTTTTCTTGTCTTGAATTTTACTGAGCAATGCCTTTAAACATTAGGAAAAAGCAAACTATTGTACCCACAATTTATACTGTTTGTATCTAAAACACCATCAGAACCTGGTCTATGTTATTCTTCATCAGTTTCACCTTCATCTAACCAAAAGATGGGAACTCATTTCTTCTCTTCCATGTTTTACTCATGTCCCCCTTGACAAGTGTTTCAAACCCTCTGATTCCAGACTGAAAATGGACAAATAAGGAACATTGAAGTCTTAGTTTGGTTGAACACCATAACATATATAAAACATTGTTCTCTCAGTTTGTTTTAATCGCGTGAGCAGTATGTTATGCTCTAGTTTTCCTTTCTTTCTCTCTCTTCTCTGCATGTTGATTTTCCACAGCACCAAGAATAGATTCAAACGAATTTCTCAATAGAATCAAAACTTTTTGTTGTAACTTTGTATACAGGCTCCTCAGCCTTATTTTTGTGTACTCCCATTATGCACACTTCAAATCTGTAGGGCTGTTGTTATTTTTAATCAAACGCAACACACAAGAGAAGCAGTTGCCATATGTTTAACCTAATACAACTTAGGTAGCATAAAATCAGCTGACTGGGACGCTGAATAATTTTACGTGTAAATACAACAATAATAAATTTGTTGGCTGTTTTTTATACCAATTTTTATTCTCTGAAAAACAGTTTTACTTATTTTAATAGCAGAAACACATAGACATTAAAGCTATCTATTTCATCATCTCTACTGGTGAATGGAACAGTGTCATACAACTCATAAGTATCTTGGTTTAAACCAGTTACACATTCAATGAAAGTCAGTTTAGATAAGTTTAAGTTATCTAATCCTGGTTGATTTGGTAACATCTAGAGTTACCGTGATGAAACGTTGCTGAAGAAATGCTGAACATGACCATTGTCTTGTTTTGTAGACTCATCTCTGTGAGAGACACATTTTATTTCGCCAGTTAAACATTTTTAATGTAAAATAGCAGAAACTTAATGTATCTCTGACACAATGTCAGAGAGCAAACAGCAAAGCTGAAATAAGATAAAATTACCCTTGATTACATGCATACATCGTTTACTGTGACTCCTTTATATGCGTGAATTTGAATCAAGCATGGGAATGGACAGAGTCTGCCACTAACAGTGGAAACTACTAAACATTATTTACTGAATGTCTCTTGAGGAAAACATGCAGACCATAAATATTAAAAATGGGTTTGATTTAATGAAAATCTTAAGCATAGTAACTTAAACTGGTCATTCAGCATTAGATTTATTAGATTTATTACACCATTTCAAATTTAAAGTTATCTTGCTTTAAGAGATTTTTTGTTTGCATTTACTCTCAAGCATTGTCATAGGTCTGCAATAAAAACAGGTTGGGTTGTTGACCTCATCCCTCCTGTTGTCACCCTTCAGCTCTGATTCAGCAAACGTCACAAATGTGGCTGCCATTCTGATGCAACCTGACAATTTGTCTTGATACATTTGGGGCGGTACGAACAAAATACTGAACTCGAGAATGAAGCAGCACCACAGATTGGCTGGACAGCTTCTCAGAAATCTTTTTGTGACATGCAGCCTAAGAAACCCAGTGAAAATGCGTCATCAATATTTTACGGACTTGCTATCCGACTAATGTGCCTGAGCTAGTCAGAATAAAAAAAGGACTTTTATTTATGGTTGGCTCAAATGATGTGCAGCCTAGAGTGGTGGAGGTGGCCACTGTGCACCATAATATTGTCATATATTTCCACTTCAGCAGGAAGGCACAAAGGGTGTCATACTGTACCAATGGGTGTTCTTTGTTGTTTGACTGTGGCCTCGTGATGGTTGGAGTTTGACACAAATAAACACAAATTTTGTCACAAACTCTGTTAGCATTAGAGATTACAATAAAATCTGAGTTTAGCTAATATGACACATTGCTAATAAAACTATAAAACTCCACCCATTATTGGTCAGTCAGCCATTGTTAGGGCAGACAACTGCTACCTACCAATGGTGCTTTTCACTTCACCTGATGCAACAACACTCCGTCAGCACAGCACTACCTTCTGTGTGGCTGCTCCCAACAGTACACAGGGAATTCAATGTCTGCATGCTGTGTTACACACTGAAAATACAGTGGGAAAGGACACACAGGCCAATCTGTTATTTCGTAACATACATTAACAAACATAACCTGCAACACTGCAAGTGCAAGGCATATTATTTCAAAGTCATAATCCACAGTTTCTTTACCTGGTGTCATTTCCCACTGCAAACAAAATGTGAACTGATCTCCATTACAGGATGCGATTACCGGGGGATAGAAAGTGTTTTTAATTGTTGCAGGGAAGACATGTTTGCGTTGGCCATTTGAAGTTTACAGGAACAAAAAGCAAACACTAAATGGGCTGTTTATGAAGCGTAATGCAAGGTAATAAATTATTCTATGTAACTTTGTTAATGGTTGCCTTTGTCTCAAAGCTTTTTCACCTATGACTTCATGTGGTCAACGCCTACACTGTATTAGTGATATCTGAGTATTTGCTACTGTGTGTTGGTGTTAAACTGTGCAATACTTTTTGGCCAAATACTTGTCTAAAACACCTGAACATTGCACATTATGCTTCACAAGATGAAATGTTGGGTGCTTTATTCAATGGGCCTATTGTAGGTGTTACAGTTCTTAATATCTAAGAATCTTTTGCTTTTCTGTTCTGAAAAAAAAAAGACATATCATAACTCGCATTTTCTTGTTTTGTCTTGTCTGTCTTGTCTGTCTGTCCTCGTCTGTCCTTTCTATGTCTTTATGATTTGGTAACAATTTCAATTCCTTATCTTTATGCTCTTTCCTTTTGTGCATCTTTTCATTTTAATTTCTCCTTATGACATCTTAAACCACATGAATGTTCATGTTTCAATACTATGTAACCTTCATAACAAACCACCTGAATATGAAAAATTTGTCATTACATGCCAAAACATTTCAACTATGATTTCTTTTTATTTTGTTTGCATATGATATCAAAACAACACAATATTATTATCTAATGTAACAATCGATGGTTAAAATTATTTTCGTAAAGCCACAGGCTACGAGAAATCTCGCAGTCTCAATAACATATCGGGAATGGCTGGGTCATCACTGCGGCTTGCTCCTATCACTAGCCCACCCTTTGAAACCTACGAGGCCCCAGGACCACTGCGCCGCTGTCGTTCTCCCATCCCCTCCATTTTGTAGCAGAAAGGATGGTTATGATTGGTTGATAAGAGATGCAGTGGATTAGCTATGGACTGATCGCACTGAAGCCTCCATTTGGATTGTACACCGTGCAAAAACAATAGCAATAACATAAAATGAACTTGAATGTAGAAAGAGTGACCTCTCGTCTTGTGAATCCAATGGTTTATGATGCATGTGTCAGGTTAGCTGATGGGGTCAAGAAGAATTTTAGTTTTGAAGATACACCATTACTTTAAATTATTAGAGGAAATATTAAAAAAAATATATTTGAATTGGTTAGTAAATAAAATAGCATCAGAGGTTAAAAAACATTATTAAAATGTGCACAGTTACATTTTAAGTGTGTAGATTGACATTCATTTTTGTGTGTTCTGGACCAAACAAAAAGCTCACGACACTGTCCAGAGGAAATGACCATGAAATAAGATACTTCAGTTCATTTAGCCAAAGACCAAAATACATTTATGGATTAGATTGATGTTGCATAGGTTTCTATTTTATGTCTTTTGTGAATATTAATGTATGTACAGTGTAGATATCATTTTGGTAATTTTCTCTTTAAAAAAAAAAAAACAGACTCTGCCTCTGTAATTCTCTCTATTAACACTTATTGTGAAATCATTGGACACAATTTCAAAAGTTAAAAAACGAAACGAAACAAAAAGAACAACCTTAGATTAAATTAAAAAAAGAAGATAGTATTGTATCATAAGAGCCATCTCAAATGTGCAGCCTAACATGACTTTTGAAAATTGTTGTTTGTTTTATTACATTGCTGTTAAGATCCCATATATGCAATTGTTCCCTTACACTGTACAGTTAAAGGTCTATTCAGTCATTTTATTTGCAGTTGTAAGTAAAATTGAATTCATGTAGGCTGCCAGATTTGCAAACAATGTACCATGAGTTTAGTTGTTGACAAGGGAATAGGTTTATTTTTAACAAGAGGGGCAGAATTAGGTTGTGGAGGTACCACTGCAGTGTGCAAGACGAGCTTCATGTAATCAGTGGAGAAAGCCAAGCTAACGCCAGCTTGTTAATTATACTGGCCTTAGCTAACCGCTCACACCAATAGCTGTGGGTTTGATAAAATGTTATTCTCAATGCCCAGGAACCAAAGCATTCAAAGCATTTACAGTTGACTAATGAACAGTGAGCTGATTTACACCACCCGTGCTTACTTTCATGTTTGTTTACATGCTGTAGTTTTCTGACAAGGTAACTTGCTAATATGCAGGACTGCTGTTAGTAGCACCAAATGACCTGATGTCATACAATGTTGGAGCTTCACATTAGCACATATACCTTAGTAACCCAGTTGGTCCATAAAGGCAGATGGTCAGTAAAGTACCAGACTTACTCTGGGTAAGACTGACTGGCTATATGCTAGATGTGTTTTGTTTCCCAAACAGGAGCACAATTTAGCTATCATATCTTCTGTTCACATTACTACTTGATGATAGTAAATGACTGAGTGGACCTTTGCAGAAATGCTAATGATGACAGTCATGTAAATGAAATATGTACTTGCAGGCCTACAATTTTGCAAAGAAATCTAAATGCAATGTATTTAGAAAGCTACTTAAAAGTTACAATGGTAAACGAAATACAACCTATAAAGTCAAATATAGATGACTACATAAATTAAATATATAGTTAAAACAAAGCACTTAACTAACAAAGTAAATTTACTAACCTTTAATTCTTGCATGTTGGCAAAAGTCACAAAGCTTATTACAAAGAAATAAATAAACTGAACGTGAGACCACCCCATTAAACACGGGTCAAACAAAGAATGATCAGCTTTTCTAAATATCTGCTTTGCTTCTTCTTCACTTTTTGTGTTTTTTTAAAGTACATTTTTTTCCATGGGGTTTTTTTTTGTGTGTGTGCTTGGTTTAAATGTTGATCTACAATTTAAACAATATACAAATTAAAATGACTAATTGCAGGCTGTTGGTTAATCTATGAAAAAAATATGACAATGGTTACAATATGACTTTTCCATTAATAATATATCATAAATAATCTCAAATTATAGCTTTTATTTTTGTAACTGAGGACCTTCCTCAAATTGCCAACCTTGCATGACAATAGATCTTATGTCAAAAGTTGAGCAAAAAAGATTGAAAAAATAATGACACATTCACATATGCAATAAACATGCAATATTACTTTAATGCTGGAAAACATGCTGTGCACATACATATGTAAATATGCAGATCTATTTTTAATCCTACAAATGCACAGACTTAGAAGGCAGTCTACTTGTTTTCTTTAATTTAGCTAGTATTGCAATGACATGAGCCATTTGTCTTGTTTTATTTCAAGTCAGTGTGGTTTTACTGGTCTTTTTGACTTTTTAATGTTGTGACTGCCATTTTTAATTGTTTCAGTTTTGTAATTATTTTATATTTTCTTCACTTGTACTGGTAATGTGTATTTCATTGTAAGGAATGACTTTCCTATACCACTGATTGTTTAAAGTAACATTTGTTAGAAAAAAGATACAAGTTTTTATTTAACTGTTAAGTTTGTTAAACAGAAATATAGTAAGACTGAAATCATGATGAAAAACTGTAAGTGCTTTAGAACCAACAATTTTTGCAGGTATAAAGTGAGAGTATTTCCATGATCACCATTCTATGTAAAAATCAATGTGCTTCCAGACCCCTAAACTTTGAGAACTTAGATATGCAGTATTATGATTGAAGATGAAAGTTATGACATCACTTGAATGTTTTCTTGAATCTGGAGTTTGAAAAGTTTGTAAAAGTCAGTGTCTCATTTAGGATAGATCCTACCATACAGTCACTGCAAGAAGTAATGCTTGCCTGGCTTCATCTGATACGGGTTTTTGAAGGTCATCGCACATATTTTCAGACTGAAGTTACTAATAGTTGTGCTTATCTGCAGTATTGTTATATTTCACTATTATGATGTCAAAAAATGACTATAATTTAGTGTTGTCTGAAAATATCTGAAACAGCATGCAGAACTTTGTTTCTCCAGTGACAGCAGCTCCTTAATGTGTAATGTTGACCTGAACTTGTACAGTTAAAAGGTAGGGAAACTCTGGGATAGTGCATTTTTAAATGGTTTAACTTGCAGGAAAAAAAAAAAAACCTTTTGTGAGCATGTAATGAGTACAGATTGATTGGCCTGGGTTCAGTCCTCAAAGCTAATCTTAGTCCACAACAAACCTGAATTTTGGTTTGTAATTTTTGCTAGCATCACTTCTCTCGGTGCACAAAAAAACCCATTAAACCTTGTAAAGCGCACATGCATACTGTATAATCTTAGACTGACTCCACAATGTGGATGTTACAAGTCGCAGATACTCTGAATTATTCTGTTATGCCACTTTATTTGGAGTGTGCATTTTCTGTTACAGTCAGGGAAAACGTCCATCCATCGTATATATCTGCAGTGGAATGTTTTTCTTTAATGCTACAGTTGACTGGCAGTGAGTGAGAGAAGTAACATCATTGTGCACACCACCACTTTAATCTGAACATGTATGATTATACCAGTACTGTATTTCTTCCTATTTGCTTTGTATTGTATGCAAATGGATCTGAGGAATGTCATTACTGTGGTTCTGCTGAATTTAAAGAGTCATATCCCATAGTTGTGGCCAATGCAAATCACCTAGGAGATTCTGAAGTAAACATTGTGTAAGGAAACAAAACAGGCAGATGTTGTAAGTGCCTCTATGAGGCCCCTGTAGGCTCTGATGTCAGTTTAGGAGTTCATGCAAACTAGCTAGATTTAACTAGCTAAACCTTCAAAGCAATGCTTAATAGATCAGTGATTATTATTGAATATGTACATATCTGTATCTACACATGTGAATACATTAAAGTCATATGAAATTAATATATCTATGTATACTTTGTGAGTGTGGGAAGGAGGTTTTATAACAACTGATTCTAACAGAGTTCAGTGATTTGTCATCAGAGAGCTGTGTGGTTTTATCCTTTAGATTGCTCACAGAAATGCCAAACCTAACCCACACCACCTGACACGTGATAGAGCCTGGTATTCTGGGTATAAATACATACATATTATGTCTGTGTTTCAAAAAACAACGTTTGTTTGTTTATTATTTGTATTATTTCCACATGACATGGTAATTTTTAATGCATACTATGATTAATTCAGTTGTACTGACAACTTCCAGGAAAATGCACTCCTGGTTTTGTGTTGAACTGGTCCCACGTGATGTTAATGCAGTGTATTCTACTGAATATAAATGTACAGCAAATGTAATATTGCAATGGTTGTTGCTAATGCATCCCAAAAGGAAGTGTATGGTAATGTACATGAGCGAATTTGAAGAGACTGTTTCCCTATGACATTTGGATTTAGTAAGCATAGGAATGTAAATACTAGTAAAACACTAGTCCTCATGTAGCAAAATGTGTTGATCAAAGTTCACAAAGAAACTGTACTATTCCTTTAATTGGCACCAGGGATGAGATGTGTTAGAATAACGATATTTCAAGACAGCAGTATGAGTGTAACATAGCAATGTAAGAGAACAAAGATGTCAAAGACACATTAATTTTAAGTGTTCTGGTCTTTTAGGGACACCATACGTCTCAGAAGTCTGAGAGTACCTTATATAACAGTGAGAGATGCTTGCTATATGCTTTTACAAGACAGTGTTTTATACTAGTGTTGTACTGTACATATTCTAGCTATATCATATGGTAATTTGGGACTAAGAATGCTGTATATAATGTGATGTGATGGAAATAATTTAACTTTGACCTCCACCACTCAATAAGATATGATTTACAATACTAGTGCTGGTACTAGTACAACACAAAGGCTGCTTTGGCACTGTTTCAGGACTATTTCTTTGCCAGCAGAAAAGTGGATGCACTAAACTTCATACAGAAGAAGGTATAAATAGGAGTTTTAAAATATGGTGCTAAGACTCCATTAAGTTATTTCTGATTTTATTCAGACATATTTAGAAAATTAGACGGATTTATGCATCTGGCACCAGGAGCGGGTCTTGTTTACATCATCAATATACTGTGTTAATATAGTTATTAGCCCTATGTGAGCAACAATGGTGGTTTGGATTAACAGGTGTTGATTGTTCCTCATAATGTTAGCTACAGTCACTTGTAGGATGTATGATGGTCTTAACTCTCAGTTGACTTACTCTCTAACCAGTAACTGTGTAAGTGGCCTTTAAAGAATATGAACTGTGTCTTGCTCTTTCTCCGGAGATAACGTCAACCATATATTGGAAATTGACAGAAGAAGAAGTGAAGAGCAGACGGGAAGAATTAATGTGGCTGCTATAAGAGATAATGTTTGTATTCTGAGTCAGTGTGTGCTGGTGAGACCAGGACAGAAGTGTTTAATCTCCCGGTCAATAATGCACAGTGCCAGCACATGTGATTCAAGATCTGTTTGCCATAACTGTAGGCATGGATATAAAAAAAACATGCAATCTACTGTTGTTATCAAACATTTTCTTGAATTTGCACCTGTGTTTGCATGATGCATAATTTAAGTTGGGGGTTAAGCTTCCTGAAATGGTGTCAGCCAAGTTTGTAAATCAACTGCTTGTTTTGCGAAATACAATAATCTCTTTTTTGAATGTGAACAGCATTGAGTATGTTTGTATGTGTCCATCTGTCAAGAATGTGTTTTTATCATGAAGTGTACACATCATTCAAATGAAAATGTTTGCACACAACATACATATGCACACGCACATACACACATATTAGTGAATAATCATCATCTCCCCATCACCTAATCTTTTTCACTTTTTAATGCTCTGTACATAACTCACTCCTGTAAGGATGATGGCTATATTTGCTGAGAGGTGGCAGAGTGGAGAGCACGGTGCTGGTCAGTTGGCTGGCAGCTTGTTCCATTCAGTCTGTTGTTTGTTTTTCTAATGTTGTTGGCCACAAGTTTTAATGTCACCATTTCTTGTTTTTATTACTCAACTACAATTTATGTGCCAAGGCTCTGTCTGTATGTTGGAGATACATTGTTTTTGTAGCTGTACTAGAGTTGTCATTACAGTTTAAATTTGTGCACTTCATTCTGACATGCACAGTTAACCAGCAGTTTACAGGTAATGGTAATCCCTGATTACTTCCCTATTGTACGTAATGTTAATAACACTATGAACTGTGATAAGGAAATTGATGTAATTGGCAAATTTAAAATATGAGAACAAGAAAAAATAATCAATTTATGACCCAGATTGCTTTATATTAGTCAAGCACTTCTATAAACCAATCTAGATACATGTGCTTACTTGTAATGTTACAAGTTTAGTTAAGTTTCAATTTCACTGAACATGATTTCTTACAAATAACGTTTATTCTCTGTGAACTTAACATTAATGGCTTTCTGTTCTTGTCTTCACAGTGTTAAGTTTCTAGCATTCGCCTTCTCTCTAATGAGGAGTCAGTAACTGGTAAACACAAATTTGCGGCGGGAGCCACGTAAAGCGACAGGTGTGACGCGGATGGACAGTTTAAAGGAGATCTTTGGGGTGACAAGAGAGAGACCAGAGGTTAATCATGAATTTAAAAAAATCACATGGTCTGCTCCTCACGTTGTTACCAAAGCAGCCTCTTGGAACTCTGACCATACTTTTGACAACTGTCTGACTGACCTTTTTTTTCCCCCTCCTCTTCTGTTTTTTCGGCAAACTGACTGAGCATTGCACTTATACACTTTGGGAGAGAAGTGGACTCCTGATTACACATTCCAGATAACATCTCTCTGGCAACATTATACTCGCCATCTTGTATGATGACCAACTCAGTACTATCTACAGTGCTGAACAACTGCGCAACTTCACAAGTTTCCGAAAAAACAAACAAACAAACAAAAAAAAAACGTGTCTTCACAAAGGACTGAATGAACAATGTAGCATCTCTGCTAACATACTGTAGCATTTGTTGGCTGGGAAATAACTTGACTTAATCCATCAACAGCTCGAAGACAGAGGAATTTATGCATTCAAGGGATCTTTTAGATGTCATTTTCCTCTTGGGTTCCTTTCCAGTGAAGAAAAAAAATATATAGAGAGAGAAAGTACATGAGAGACAAGGCATTGGTCTTACTCATTAACACTTGACATTCCAAAAAAAAGAGAAACACTAAATACAGACAGTGCATATGATATCAGTCACAAATGCACTGTATCCAACAACATCCATACTCTAGTTCCTCATTCAAGTTTAGCTCTTGTACAGCATGTTTGCCACTGAACCTATGTCTTCCATTCACTTCTATCAGACTGAAACACTGCCCTCACAAATACTGAGATAATCAAAACACGCAAAGCACATGTAGCATCTGCTCAAACAGGTCACATGACATTTACTGTGCATTTAGACTCACCTGAAGAAAAAGACTTATCTTTATCTCTCATGTACTCACGTGGGTGAGCCCTGAAAAATCCATGTGGGATACCAAAGGTCCTGTAGCATGCACTTGCTGAATGACCTTCCGTAATGTATTATAGATTAGGTGAAATATTCCATTTAGGATGAGGTTTGAACCCACCCTCACGTTGGCCATCGTCTCTGTTTGGTCACACAGTCATTGCTCCAAATGAACTTAGTCCTTTATAACTGCCATTAGCATCCCATTCCTATATGCACATTGAAATATTACAAGTATTTTTCCCACGTCTGACTGACACAGTGTTCAGTCGTGAGGATCAAAAAGACTCAAGGAGACAAAAATCCTAGAGACAATTGTCTGATTTTTTTCAATGTCACAGGATATTGGCTTGCCTAAATTACAATGTAAAGGACACCCCTACCACAAAGGCACTTTTTATGTCATATAAAGCTGTCCATTAGCTGGAAATTATGTGTTATCATTTTGAAAGGGACCAATCAGATAAATGTACCCCTCCCTCGCGTCCTCACCAAACACAAAGGCCAACACTGCCAATTAGGCACAAGAAATCCCCAGATGCATACTGCCCCATCTCTCTCTTGTCCCTCTTGCTGCCAATGACTGCTTCACCGGCAAGTCAATGTCAAGATAAGGATGGCCCATCAGGGGAGCCCTTAAGGCAAAAGGGGAAAATGAGAAGAAATGGACCAAGAGTTAGAGCAAGTCCGTAAGTGTACAAAGAGAACAAATCTATATTTTGATAAACAAATCAACTATCCATGGCTTCGGAGAAGGTTTCTGAGCAGAAAAGGTCCAGAATGGAAGAGAGAGAGAAAGAAAAAAAATCTGATGCAAATGTGAATAGAAAATTTGGCATCATGAAATGGAGTCAAATCCTGGAAAAAGATGGGAAACAAATATTTTGTCATGAGGGGTGGGCTAAGGTGTTTTCCCCACATGCACCAGGAAAAAGATTTTTTTTTTTTTTCCTTTTTTGAGAGACAATGAGCAATGACAGACTCTTGCCTATAAAGACATGGGGACGACAAAGGATGGACGCTGAGATAAACAAATGAGAAAAAAAAGATAATGCATTTTTGTAACTTTGTTTACCAGCATGAATACTTTGCATGACTGTCTTTTCTGCAAGCCCTTAGTTGAAGACAAGGGTGCTAGAGATACAAAAAAGTATATATAAAATGAATTAAAAAAATGTTATATGCAATTAATGTTTTAAAAAAAGATTATAATCAAAGAGAAGAGCTATATTTTGTTTTGAAAAGTTAAAAAAAAAAGTGAATATTGAAACATGTATGTTTGCAAAGTACACCCTGAACTATGTTTTGTTTGATGAAATCTCTCTGCTACTACTGCCCTACATTCCTCATTTCAGTCTTTACGGTAGTTTTACTTTGTAATGCATTGAACAGTATATATTTTCTATCCATTTGATCAGCAGTGATCATTCAAGACTTTGCCAAACTATAGCATTTGCGCAAAGAATGTCGCAACTCACAAACCTTTTTCTTCCCCCACCCCCCTCCTTGAATCATTTGCACAACTACCGTAGCAGCAGCAGCAGCAGCAGCAGCAACAGCAGCAGTTCAAAAACAACAGCTCTCCATGCCACAACTTTGACTGCTTGATTAGTGCTCATAGTTTGCTTTTTTTTCCTTTGGCAATAATACAAGAGTTGTCACATGATTGTAGCAGGGCAAACGGAGAACCTCAAGAGTATCTTCAACGCCTCAGTGTTAAAGAGATTCGCAAAGGCCTTGGATGTCCCATGGCAGGACTTTCACTGGGATAGGCAGTTCTGTTCCACTGGTCCTAAGCAGAAAAATGGGAGTACAAGTGCAGATTATCCAATGAAGACCAATAATAGACTATGAGAGATACTATACTGTATTGTTGAACAGTCAAGAGAGATTTCAGGTTTGCATGGAACCAACTGCCATTCCAAAGTTTGTGTGTGGTTTAAAGGACTCAGGTGTGTTGATGGTGTGTGTGGATGTAGGTGTTTTGCTATTTTCTTTCTAACATAATAAATTCTAGTATATAGACAACGATAATGTGAACACCTCACAGTGATGTGTAAAAAACGCATGCATTATGACTTGATAATCTCTCGAGGGGGGAACAGAGTCTTGACATATCCCCTTAGCCTCCTATCATTGTTTGTCATGAATCCAGTCCTGATAACTATGAACACTGTGCCGTGTCGTAGAGCAGAAACGTCTTCCTTCCAGAGGCAACTGAAAACTACTCACACTTGCAGTGTCAGCATGAGTGTGTAGAGGTAGCTCGTCTTTGTTTTTTAATTTGATTTTATTTTTTTAGATGGTCAGGTCTTTGCATCCGTCATTACCCATGGAGTTACCGTCTTGCAGCTGGCTAGTCGGCAGCTCATTACAGCACACAACACAGTCACGTGAGCACCAATCAAAGAGACCCAGAGCTTCCAAAATGATGTCAGTGAAGTACTTTAAGTGTTGCGAGAAAGAAAAGATGGAGATTGATGTAATGATACAAAAAGAAAGTGTTGCTTAAAAAAAAAGCATCTCATTGTTGAGTGCTCTCTAAGCACCTCATCCTTCGGTTTGGTATTCCAAGTGAGTTTCAGGCCCTGCTGGTTCGGGGCTCAGCTCAGGCAGCTGAATGGTCCTTTGTCCATTCCTGGTACATTGCAGTTGGAGGCTCACCAGTACATGAGACTCAATGGCGTGACGTAGACCGCAGAGACTATTCAAGAATTCTGTTGAGTCTACGCTGGTTTTACAGGGTCTAGAACTTACTTTTGTCTATTTGCAAAAATGGTCCATGGGATTTTATTCTGGTCCCTTATCTTTTTAAAACCCCCGATTTCAGTTCCCGTTTTGGAAGGCATTAAGCAACTATGGCTTTGATGGTCAAAAAGACGTCTATGAATATTTTAGAGGTAAACTTCTAGCAATGGTGTGCACACTTGCAAAAACTTTGTGCTTCACCCAGCTGTTTGTTTTTACAGCCCAGTACTGTCTTTTTCTTTCCCTGTCACTGTTGAGTTTGACATTCCTTCATTCTCCACATTGTGACTACTCTGCCAATGCCAGGCTGAAAAAGATGTCTTTCCTTTTCTATTGCATAATACTGCCATTTGATTTAGTCATGTTGAACAGAAGGAGTTGCAATGTTGAGAGTTCTAAGTCTGTTTTATTTTCTCAAGTTTGTAATCTGTCATAAAATATAGATTTCCTGTGTAATACTCATATAACCAAAAGAATAAAATGCTTTACATGGTAAGTAGGTGCCACTGTTAACCTGACAGCTACTATATTTAGTGACAATATTATGACAGGTGTTTGGAAGGTGTTATGTGGTCCTTGACTGAAACATCCTTAATGATACCCTGTGTATTTCATTTATGTGCCTGTTTCTGTTTAATATGTTTATTTGTTTGTTTTTTTTAAATTGAGGACACTTGTATGCAATCTGCACCACGAATGCCACTGATCGACACTTACTGTATGCTCCCTGAGACACAGATGTTCTGTCATCAGTCCAGATGATTGCAACCACATGTGTAGTGGCTTTATGGCTTTCCATAGAGTGACTTATTAATCACACAAATCTAAAAAAATATTTTATTTTACAAAGTGATAATACCAGAGTTGTTTTAGAGGAAATGTTATCATACTGAATAGATTTTCTAACACATTTAATATCTTATTTTAATTAGAAATGTGATATACACCACAAAAGTCATACAGATATACATACACCTAATATTTCAGACTAATATCATGTATTCACGTAAGCATTCCAAAGATAAAAGATGTATGTTCATTTTACATGCCATCAAATTGTATAAAACAGACTTAGGTACTAGTTCATTGTACTGCAGTCTTAGTAGGAGAGTGAATGCTGAGAAGAGGTGGTCACTGGAGCATCTGGTTGTGACTTATGCCGGATTTTATTTTTGAAATGTTGGAACACAAAGAACAACTCATCAAGAAACTGTATAAAGTATATTTCAATGGAATGTTCATGATCTATCTTTTTATATTTTGAAGAAAAAATAGAAACATATCAATAAAGTGTCATAATTGAACATATTTCTACTATTGAGACTTAAAATGTATGAATGTCAATGCGATCTAATGTGAACCGATCTCCATAGCAGCTTGAATGAACAACTGATAAACAGTCATGAGATGCTTTTTCAGAGACATTAAAATTGCTTAAAATCATTGAAATGAACTTAAAATAAATGAAAAAGTGACATCAACGATGTGTCAGTTTGTTGAAGATTTATAACTGATGAAATGTGTGCTCCTGTGCATACTGACTGATACTATAACATCCTGTTCTGACTGTCACTGTTAATGCTATTCATCAGCCTGTCAAGAACACGATACCACAATGCAGTGATTGATGTAATCTGATTCGAAGCGAGAACACAATGAAAAAATCCAAAGTCTTCCAAGAAACTGAAGGATGACACATTAAATTTGTAACTGGAAGTTTAGGGACACAGTGTATTTAGATACATACATTCTTTTTTAACCAGCAACTGCTGCATGAAACCATTTTAAGCTTCTAAAGACTTGTCACATAATGGTAATCTATAATTTTGAGGTCAACTGTAACTGTGTCATGATATTTGAGAATGATGAGGTAATATAAGTGCTGCTTTCCTTGCTCAGCTATCAAATAACTGTAACTGTAACTTCTAAAATCTAAGAAAAAGGACACTGACATGAAATATGTTTTACCTGAACTGATACAGAATAATTCTGTTCTCAGACTCAAGAACAGAATTCTAAAGATTTTGAGAAAAGGAAAAAGCAGGCGGTAGTAACAGGACATGACAAACTGAAAACAAATCTTCACAGTAATTTTTTAATCACTAAATCAAAGATTGAAAAGTAGCTACAAGCAATTAACTAGAGTACAAATAAACTGTGTTTAAAAAAAAGTGCATGTGCAGCTACCTCATGGGAGTCACAAACTCTTATGATTGCCCTGCATAGCTGCACAAACGAGAAAGAATTTAAAGCCATTTTACAAAACCAGACGCACCTGTTTCTCTGTCACAATATTCTCCAGATTATCCACATTTATGATGCACAATTGTAAGACTTTCACTGAATTGTCATTTTGTGTTTATTTTCTGCATCGTTTACACACAAAAAACCGTAGTAGAATTACTCACTGCGTTTGATTAATGCTTGATATTCATGTAGTTTTATTTTGTCCATGATTTATGAGGGGTCCTCACTTTTATAGTGAGCAGTCTGAGTTATACCACTTGGTGACATGATATGTGATCAAATGGGAATGTTATGTAGCAGCCCAGTCAGCAGTGTATTCCTCTGCAATGAGGAAATGTCGGCAGAGACCTCTTTCAGTTTTTGCCTCCTCTGTGCCAAAACATCACCTCCCTCTGGTGGTAATACACAGTAGTGTCTGTTTTGCTAGATTCAGATGGATGAAGATTTATGATTTATAACAGTAAACTTGATTCATTCATTCTATTATTTGTTTGTTTGCTTTTTGCTTGTCAATATCATTGTTCTTTATGTTTTTTTACAGATATGTCTTTACATATACACATCACAGACTCAGTTGTATCATTAAATAACAGGTGGAAATATTTCAGTTTTGCAGTATTTTTATTTTTTTACAGAAAATATTTTCTTTCCCAACAGAGTATCTCTTTGGGCTGCTGATAAATGTGTTACCCACAAAATAAGGGATACCTATGTCATTTTGTCTATTTGTAGTGAGTATGTTACTTGGTCCTTTTGTATGGTAGTAGGCATCATGATTTTACAACTATCTGCATTATACACATACTTAATATTCAGTCCTCCAAGGTTCAGATGGTGGCTGTTTTTCCTGCTGAAACATGCTGTGTGACACACTGCAATCCTGTGGGGATGAGCAACAGATTGAGAGACTGGCAGGGGCTGATCATGATTTGGAGGCAATAGTAAAGAGGAAGCAGACAAGGGTCCAATTTCTTTTTAATTCAAAGCATCCTTGTCTTTGAAATGTGGTGAAAATGTGACAAATCTCAATAAAACTTACATTTGCTAAATAATGATGTAATAATGCTTATCTGGAAAACAACAGGCTCTATGTCATGTATGTTTTTTTCAATGACTATTGCTGGAGCATAATTCCATTGTTTTTCTTTGTGTGTGTGTGTGTGTGTGTGTCTAGATAAAACTCCTTCAAACTAAGTAATTTCCAGGTAATGAAGTACAGTGAGGGACCTCTGTCAGTCAGAGTACCATGCTTGTTAGAGAGGGTCACACCACGCAGTGCCTGGCAGAGGTGACATTTGATAGGGAGGGTGAAGGTTGTCTTGCCCCATAGCTAAAATGGAGGGAAAGGACAGGGAGGGGTTGGTGGGGTCTAGCAGAGATTGAATTTCAACAGGACAGCATTCCCAAAAAATTTCAAGACGGACAACGTGAGGCAGCGAGGGACGGGGCAAGATTGTGAATGTTCCCTGAGCAAACAACTGAAAGCGCAGGTTGTGTACAATCTGGTCAGAGAGTTTAGCTGGACTGTCAGGGGACCTGTGTGTGAGTGTCGATTGAAGGTAGACAGACAAACAAGGGCTTTGTGTGTATGACAGATGGATGCGATGACAGAGAGAAAGACGGACAACCTGATGAGCCACGGGAGACAAACAATGTGATTTTTCATCCTGCCATTAGTATCTGTCAGCAGCTGTTTTACATTTAGTGAGTAAAGACTTTTATCTCATTCACTGGGTGCTAACATGGCTTGTTGTTTGTAATTTTTATCCATAGTATCTTCCCACATTTTAAATAAGATATAATTCAAGAGTTCAAGAGTTTTTTTTTGCAAAATCTGGGGTAAATGAGTATGTTTAACGCTGATGAAATCTGTCATGGAAATTGTAAACAACCAGACACTGCTACAGTATCTTCTCTTCAGCCATTTGCTTCTAATGCCATCTGTAATGCTTATCAGCTGAAAACCAAGTCCACTCATGGAACTGTCTCTCTGGTTTCAGACACGCTTTGCTTTTAAGTCCAGTTGTTCTCCAAACTATCAGGAGAGTGGTTTGCGGCATTCCCTGGTCTGGGATACTCAAAGGGATGGACAGCAGTGACCCACAAGAAGATGAAAGAGGAGGCAGAAGGAAAGAGAACGATGGAGAGAAAGATAAACAGCTGAAGAACCAGCTCAACAGTGAGGAAAAAGGGGAGAAAGAGATCAAAGGGAATGAGAAGGAGAAGAAGAAAGAAAGCCGACGTTCTGGCTCTTTATGGAGAAGTGGATGGGCGTTGAGTGAAAGACTTGCCATCAATGTCTCAGGGATGCGTTATGAAACTCAGCTTCGCACCTTAGCCCAGTTCCCTGACTCCATGCTCGGTGACCCCAGGCGGAGGTCACGCTACTTTGACCCGCTTCGAAATGAACTCTTCCTGGACCGCAATCGGGCCTGCTTTGATGCCATTCTTTATTTTTACCAGTCAGGTGGGAGGCTTCGGAGGCCAGCAAACATACCCCTGGACATCTTCATGGATGAGCTGTTGTTCTACGAGCTAGGAGAGGACATCATGAACCGCTTCAAGGAGGATGAAGGTTTTCCAAAAGAGGAGGAGAGGCCACTGCCGTCCAACGAAATCCAGAAAAGACTATGGATGCTGTTTGAGCACCCTGAGTCCTCATCAGGCGCACGTATTATAGCTATCATCAGTGTAATGGTCATTGTAGTGTCCATCCTCATCTTCTGCCTGGAGACGCTTCCTGACTTCAGGCATGAGAAAGAGTCACGAGAGGTAGGAAATGTGGTTGACATGTTGCTGTAGGTTTGGGAGGCAAAATAGTATAAAGAGGTGTCCAGGATGGATGGTTGAAAGGTTTTTAGGGTTTCCAAATTTTAGGAAACTCAGGTGGATGGCATCTTCAAGAGAGACAATGGTAAGTAGTCAACATTTAAAGAAGCTATGTGTAAGTTTTGCTATTGCTATGTAGCCAACATTAGCATTAACAGCTGCTTAATTCTTGGTCTTGGAGAGATGTTGCGAGTTCAGCATCAAACTGCATTCCTTTACTCACCAAGAGCATCTTCAGGGGCGAAAAGCAACAGCAATGTTTCACTTCTAGTTCTATCTTCTTTTCTTCTACTGAAGTTAGCATGCTAACAAGCTAACCACAGCCCAGCAGCTTAGTGTAACATCCAGACTGCCTTGAAGAGGTAGCATTCCTCATAGGGCGTATTCTAACCTCTTGTGGTATAAATGCAATGATGTCTGAAAACTTACAAATAGCCCCTTTAAACAAATTATTTAGTCACCTTGAGGGCATTTATGTGGTTAACAGAATTGGTGGCAGAGGAAACTGCTTTTTAAATCAAATTTATAATTTGTGCTGAGTTTGGGAAGGGTAGGCTGAAGGTAAAGAACTGGACTTGAGAGAAGATACAGTTGGTAGGTTTCTTTCTTGAAAGAATAACCCTACTGTTCAGTCATATTTTTATATTGTGGCTTTATGTTCGATACCACACCAACTGATTCAATGTCACTTGCTAAAAGAGAGAGACAGACAGTAATACTGCTAAAAGTTTTTAATGAAACCCGAATCAAACCACCAGGGCATAAGGTCTTGAATGGGATGTGTGTCATTGCATGGGTCAAAAGGAAACATGATATCATTGGAAGCAGGTGTTTAGGTAAACACACAGTTGGTGAGTACTACAGTGTGTTGAGAGGAAAAACACTGACATGGGGAGAACTATTGGCCAATATGTCTGGAAGCACACCAAAGAGAGAGTGAGAGGGGGGAGACTGAGGGTGGCTTATGGTGTGATTATTTTAGTCGGCTGTTAAATTTGATACACTTGGATTCAGGAAGCGCTAAAGGGTACAGGGAGTAACGGGTGGGGCCTGGAGTACAAATAAAAAGAGAGAAAGGAAAGACGGGGTGAAGAGACAGTTAGGTGTGTTAATAAAAGCTCATACAAGTGACCGAACACATAGACAAAGGTGAGCCAAAGCCATCCGGTGGCTTAGAACCGGAGACGAAAAGGTCTCACAGGATGAGTAGCATACGTTGGGTCATGTTAACACATTCCTCCAGGACTGCTGCGCTAGGCCGGGCTGCCTTTGCACAAGCATGCTGCCAGGAAACTACTGTAACGTACCCCTGTCCGAGTCAGTGGTAGACCCACTGAACTGCATTGGCAATGTTACATGGCTGCAGTGGCCAGGGAGATGGGATAGCAATGAAGGTGGAGATGGATGAGGAGTGGTGCAGCGAGAAGTTCTCATGTTTCTCTTCGGAGATCTCACGGGGTTATATTTAGTCTTAGGAGAGCCCTTGGAGCCGATCAACACATAGATGTCCACCTTTAGTAATAAACACTGTCACTGACCTGCTACTGAAAGTCATGGAATACTCTAGGTTTATTTAAACTGCCCTGAAACTTTATATATTACACACAGCCCATTACAGCATCCTGAACTGATCCTTTTATATCCGTATCATCCGTTTTCATGCTTCTAACTTGATGTTAAGTGTGAGATGTTTTAAATGGCCACCATCTAATGCTTGAATGTAATGCTAACTGACACAGAAGATGGAAAGACAGGTGGGCTGAAAAAGAGATTGCTACAGCTATGATTGAAATGTAAAGCTGCAGATGTCGAACGCTTTTATGATGCTGTCAAAAGTGAGACCCAGTGAGATGGTGGACAACATTCTGAAATTCAATGTAGTTTATAAGGACACCATGGAAACAGTATCTCGGTAGCAGTTCATAAACTACTCTTTATTCACTTTCTTGCTGAGGCTTAGATGAAGACACAGATACTGCTCATGTCTATATGGTAAATATGTAGCTGGAACCACTAGCAATTAGCCTGTGAGCTTAGTTTAGCAGTCTGGTGAGAGGAGAAAAAAGCAAGCTTGGTTCTGTCTGAAGTTAACAAAATCTGCCAAACAGCACCTCAGTAAAGCTGAACTCAGTATAAAGAAGCTTTATGAAGGGTTGTACCACACTGTACCACACTGTTTCTTGGCAATACACGTTTGTGACATTTTTACACTTCTTGTTTTTATACAGGTAAACAAGATGTAATGTATTATTTGTAAGCTTTAGAGGTGCCTGTAGGTGGATTTTGTTATTTTAGTAAATTAACCTATGCTTCTTTTTTTTTTTCTTTTTTTTTTTTTTTGTTTTGTTTAAGCTAAGCTAAGTGGATGTTGGTTTTAGCATCATAATTACCATACAGGCTTGAAAGTGGTGCAGTATAGATCTTCAAGTAAGCTAATAAGCATATTTCCCCAAGTGTCGAACTATTCCTCTGAGTGGGATATGAACAAATTATAATTTGAAGAACAATTTGCTGCTGCTATGTTTAACATATGTTTTATATTTCTTTTGTCTTCTCCACTTCAGGAATATTTTTACAGGTATCACTCCCAGGCAAAGAATGTATCCGAGAACATGCCTCCTCCACAGGGTGTTTTCCACGACCCTTTCTTCATGGTGGAGACCATGTGTATATGCTGGTTCTCCTTCGAGCTCCTCATGCGCTTCGCTTGCTCTCCTAGCAAGACGCACTTCTTCAAGGATGTCATGAACATCATCGATTTCAGTGCCATCCTGCCCTATTTTGTCACTCTGGGAACAGAGCTGGCCAAGGACAATGACGCCAGTCCAGCAACATCCCTGGCCATCATCAGAGTCATCAGGTTAGTGAGGGTGTTCAGGATCTTCAAGCTGTCTCGTCACTCTAAGGGCCTCCAGATCCTTGGTCAGACACTGAGGGCCAGCATGCGTGAGCTGGGCCTGCTTATCTTCTTCCTCTTTATTGGCGTCATCCTCTTCTCCAGCGCCATCTACTTCGCTGAGGCTGACCACACCAACACGGCCTTTATCAGTATACCACATGCTTTCTGGTGGGCAGTTGTCACCATGACCACAGTGGGCTATGGTGACATGTACCCAGAAACAGTGTGGGGTAAGCTGGTGGGCTCAATGTGCGCCATTGCTGGCGTGCTTACCATCTCACTGCCAGTGCCTGTCATAGTATCCAATTTTAGCTACTTCTACCATCGGGAGACTGAATGTGAGGATCAAACCGAGTACACCCATGTCCAAACATCACTGTGGGAAGACGAAGAGCCGGAAGGGGAGGAAATAGATGAAGGTGACAGGGATCCAGAGGGAGATTATTATGCCATTGAAGGCATCTGTAACCCTCTGAATGGGACTCTGCTGGGTGGACTATGTACAGGGCAGACTGCAGAGTTCAGAGGGGGAAATACATATCTGAGGGAACCACTGGTTACTCAGGTTTAGGGAGGGTGAGTGTGTTTTGTACATTTGTCAAGACATAGCAGGACAAGACTGAAAAAGGAAAAGCAAAACAAAGCACAAGTGAATAAAGATGAGTTCACAGATCATCAGCACAGGTCCTGGAGAGAGAAACAAGCATAATATACAGACTTATAACCTGTTATTGCCATTTTTGTTCATTTACAGTTATTTATTGTAGCATCAGCCAGCTAAATGTCACTGAAAAGCAACCTTTTGTATAATATAGCTTCAAAAATGCAAGACAATAAGTTTTACATTCTCAGGGTCATGATATAAATATAATATGAGCTGTTTTATTTATTAATGCTATCAGCTTGTGTTTGAGATAAAAATGACTTTCTGAATGTCTGTGCCTTGAAACTATGATGTCTTAGTATTGTCACTTTTGTGCCTTAATGTTTGGAGTGGAAGCAGATAGATTATTGGCAATATAGATGTCACGTCTCATCAAAACTCAACCAAACACCAGCGGAGCTGTCGCTGCAGACAAACTGAGATCTCTTGTAAACCATCCCCACATTCTCAGCATTCTTCTGTACAAAGTTCACACTTGTGTAGTTTTGGCTTATGTGACCTGAAGCGACTGAGATGACCTTTATCATGTGGTAATACAACACTGTAAGATTACTTGATGGCACAGTGTCACTTGCTGTATTTGTGTTAAATTGCCATGGTAGAAGTTATATGTGTATCTGCTCAATTATGCACTCAGTGTTTTTAATAAAGATTATATTTTATTAATTTTCTTAAAAGAAGTTATGTTATTTATTTTTCCCCTGGTCCTGAGTAAACATTTAGAGAAAAGATTGAAATCTTCACTACTGTCACTGAAAAAATAACATTTGTCTGTTAGATACAGCTGTGTTGTTTTAGGATATGAAATATGACAAACTATAGAACACAATTATAGCCAATCTTTCACTGCTTATGCTAATACATCTCCAAGCACAACATGTTGTCAGTGAGGTCTGCCAAACTGAATCTGTGTTTCGCTTTTGTATGGCCATGACCGACCTTTTCCACAGCTACTAAGCTGCTATAAGCAGTAGCTTCCAATAACATTGCTCTCAGTTTCACTGGAACACCTAAGACTTTCCACGGCATCACAGTGATGACCCATGGAAGGTATGTGCACTAATATAATGTTGCCTGTGTAAACTGCTTCAATAATGTGTTTTACTTTGTGTTAATGATGTTAGTTTAACAGTCGGAAAAGGGAAGATATATTGAAATAAACTTTTCGTTGGGTAAAAACGTGATCAGTCAGTGAAGCAACACTGAGGCAAAAACAAACAAATTTCTCTATAAGTTTCAACAATGTCACAAGCAAACTGCCTGTTATTGTCAATTTGGGCAAAAATTATGGAGTTATTGTTTGACTTTTTATATGTGAAAACTAGTCCTGCTTAAGTTAAACTAATTGGAAAATTGTCTCAATGCAGGAAAAACAAAACAAACAAAATCAAACAACCACTACAACACAAACTCACCAATCATTTTTATGCTTGTGTGTACAAGGGCAAATTTATTAAGAGGAATTCTACCAAAGGGGCAAACAGACTGGTAACACAATCTGATTTAAAATTAAATCAGCAAGGATTTTTTGTATTGAAGTGAGTGTATTTATTTTGAACAGAATTAAGGAATATGTAGCAACCTTCAGTGAAGCAACAGTATTGGATCCAAGTCAACTCCACTACAGAGATAAAGTTGGCAAGTCAGTTTTATTTATATGACCTAAAATCAAAAATTCTAAATGTGCCTCAAAGGGCTTCAGAGCCTGTTCAATATGTACCCTTTGTCTTTAGTATATAGCTGAGAACATTTATTGTAAGTTTGCCTTGGGAATTTGGATTGCTCTCCATCATTACTTATTTGTCCACTAGAGAGCACTGCTGTTCTCTCAGTAATCAGCCCATTTCCTCACCCCTCCACCATGAAGCTGTGCATGGGTCAGAGTGAGTCCTTCTCATTCAGTAAATGTATCCTTCTTTGTTTGTTAAATCATGTCACTGAACTGCTGTGTCATTGCATGTCAGATGTAGCCAAACAAAAGTGAAATTTATATCATGTTTATTTTCATTCCAAACTTCTCTCCAGTCTGATAAACACACTTGAGTAATACAAACAAGCGCTTACTGGACTTTCCAGATTTTTGATTCAGACAAACTCCAAAAGCCTCACGTACCAAAACATATCAATATGATGTGGCAACATGGGACATTTTGTCCTCAAACACAAACATGCTCTCAAACTACTGACCATAAAATCTCAGAGGCTGTAGTCAAGTTTCTTTAAATAACCACTAGAAATACATCACACACACACAATAAATAAATAAGTTAAAATAATATGACCTTCACATTAAGAACCAAAAAGACCAAGCTGCTCATCTCATAACAAAATCAAGTCCGCAGGTTCTACCTGGTCAAAGAAAAATACATTTTTTAAAAGGAGCATATACAGTTAAATATCTGTGCAGTTAATATTCTCTATGTGTCCATTGAGAACTGAGGACTTCCCATAGAATTTAGGCCCATTCCAAGGAGGTCATCAGAGTCCACGTTGAAATATCTCTGACTGTTTGGTGGTTGTTCAGACACACTCTCCCCTGTCAGGGTATTCCTCAGCGGTAGGAATCGAGTGAAGGGGACTGCGTGACGATCTGGGGATTGTCTCGAGGCCAGAGACAAAGGAAATCCATGGTGCGAGGAAAGGAAACGGGTGTATCCGTCTGCCAGCAGCAGCTCTTGGAAGGTGCAGTCAGCCTCTGCATAGAAGCTCTGAAAGTGACAACAGATGATGAGAGTGAGTGACTGGAAGGACTGGAAGGAGACTTTTGGATATTAAGATTTTCTTTGCTCACTGTACCTGCCCCCTCAAGCGGCCTCCACTGTCCACACAGAGAAACAGGGATGACGACTGTCCCTTGATGGCTATATGACCTGGTTTAACTGATTTCAGCTGCAGCACACCTGGAAACACAAACAGAAATAGATGTGTCTTCTTCATAAATCTCCTGCCGGTCTCAACTTTCTGGGCTTCAAATTATCCAGTGTGGATGTGTTTGAAAGAAAAAATATTATAAACTAGGCCCAAATATGCTGTTCTGTTGCTAATAATACTTACTGTAAGGTGTCTGAACAGCACTCCCTGACACTCGCCCATCCAGGGTCATCTGCAGATACATGCCTCTTCTGTGGTTATCTGCAACAAGAGGGGGAAAAAAAAAAATCTAATTTAAGGTGTATAAGAGTAATATTATGTCATCAATACTCTCATTCTTTAAGTGAAATTCTTTAAAATGAAAAGTATTATAAATACCTGTGTAGAGATGCCCCTCTCTGACTTGATTATTAAATGATAAAAGTGGGTTGGAGTCAGTGAGATAAAATGACAGAGAGAAAGGAAGTGGAATGATTAAAAGAAAAGAGGACAGGTAGGAGAAAGATGTGCATGGAAATAAAAACATTTGGGAAAAAAGGTTGAGGAGCTCTTGTAAGAAAATAAATAATGAATAAATTTTAAATAAATAGCTTGATAAGGATGAAATATAAATAATAAATAAAAACTCAAGCAAGTTCTTTTCGATCAAATTCTGAACAGGAGCAAGATTTGTGCCCTTATAAAGGGGTTAGGAGAAGGAGGTCCTCCTTCATGAGGGCAAGGTATGAGTCAGACATTTCTACATAATTAAACCGTGATTTAATGCTGAGGGGAAGATCTCTGCTCTCACGCTATGTATGGACTTCCTCCGTGTCATTTACTGTAAGACTTGCTCGTGACATTGGGTATTTGGACTCCCACGAGTTCAGGTTTGAATTCCTCCCAGCCAAGCACATGACAAATGGGTATTTAATGATTTTATGTTTAATGTGATTCCATTATTTACCCTCTTTTAGTTTGACATTGTTCAAGGTAAAATGATGCACCTCATTTTGATTTGTGATTTGTACTGACATATATCAGTAATATGTTTTGTTACAAAACAGCTTATACATTAACCTGGGTGTTTCCCCATCTAGGGTTCTACTTAAAAAATATGCACATTTCACAACTACCAGAGGATGTCATACAAACATATCTCTCTGCGTCATCTGCTGAATAAATTACAACAAATACGTGTGCATGTGACTAACTGTTTTATTGGTGTTTATCTTATTTTTTGATGTGTGCGTGTGTGTGTGTGTGTGTGTGTGTGTTTGAGAGAGAACGAGGGAAACAGTGGGTGAAACTGATTTACAAGCAGGAGACAGATGTTTACAGGACTGCAGCTGTGTAGTAACCAGAGAGGCCACACGTCAGCTTTTGGACTCTCTGGTTAAGAAACATGGTTTGTCACCAGGAAGCTTTACTTTCTCTTCAAAGTACATCACCTCTTTGTTTTGTATCATTGTGATGCTACGTAAAGGGTCAGTTCATACAAATAACTCTCTCTCTTGCTCACAAGCTTGCACACAAAGAAGTCGAGTAGAGAGCAACATTCTTTAGGTGAAATAAAGTAGAAAAAATTTAATTATGAAAGAAAAAACAATAACATCAAAAATATTGTCATTAATCATCCTGCAGTCCAATATAAGAGAAAGTGGTGTGACACTACTACAACATATGGATCATTGACATACAAAAACTATTATTCATCCTGTGAAACTAAATAAATGTGATGAATAAAAAATGAGATACAGTTTTAACCCATTGCCCTATATATTTTTATACTATAAACATGATTTAATTCCATGTGTGTCAGAAGACTAATGTAAACTGTCTTTTGGTGAGTATGTGTATCGCTTTACAAACACAGTCTGACATATTGAGGGGAACACTTTATTTCTCATAATAAAAATCACACTGGACCCTCCTTTACGAAAAGAAAGGAGAGAATGCCGTCCCATAATTCCTTGCAGCTCCAGAGTTTGTAGTGACGCACCGCCGCGGCAGATTCACGAACATGTAAGCACAACAGAGCACCTGCTTAATGTTTGTGATCTTGATTTCTGGAAATCCTTTCACCCTGTTAAAAAAAATCTCTACTTAACAAACGTTTAAAAAAGGTATAACCGCCGGGAAACCATACAGTAATGTCTGAATTAAATTGAATTGTAGCCAAAATAAAATTGGTATAAAATGGTTTAAATACCGCAAATGGTTTAAATACCACAGTTCTCTTTTCCTAATTCCTTAACAGTTCTCCTTTGCATCAGAGTGGTTAGGAAAGGAGATTATTTTGACTATTGGACCGCAGCCCAGGTATCTGTTCAGCGCCGATGAGTCACGTGATGGTGCGACAACAGAACACGTGAGAGCAGGGGAGGAAGTCGAGCAACGTGTACTCGCAAGATGTGAAAGCAGTATTTGCACAGACATGTCTACTTTTTGATGAAACGGGAGCAACGTACTGAATGTAGAGGACAGACACTAAAACTAAATTATCGATCCTATCACGTTTGTATCGATCCGATGTCAATACCACCCCTACTCAGTACAAACTTCATTAACGAAGAAGCCCGAATATTAAATCAGGTTTTGGAGCTGTTTTTTTGTCGAACACGAGTGAGACTGTGAACACACCTGCGGCGCAAAGGTAAGACTAAGGAGCGAACTAGCTAGCGGCTAAAATTAGCATTTGCTTTAGCAGCGAGCGTTAGCGTTAGCCTTATTTTTTTAATGACATATTTTGGCCTTGTTTTAATTTTCAGTCGTTTTTATCGCGTGGGTAAGAGTGTGTTTGTGTTTCCGTGACTGAGGCTTCCCTGACCTGAGTTGAGGACCCCAAATGTGAACGGATTAAAACACAATGAGCTCTTGATAGTCTGTTTAAATCCCTGTTGCAATTGTTTACAGTCACCTTGCCGACATTTTGCATCTCTTTGTATCTTTGTGTTCCATCCTGGTCATTTTAACTCAGTTTATATCGGTCTATCATGTCGTTGTCTATTTGTGGTCATTTGTATTATATGTACCAAATGTACCTGGCTGCTTTATGCCTGGATGTTAGCGTTAACATTAGCCTTATCTTATAATGTTTTTTGGGGGGCTTTTTCCTTATTGTTGTCGTTTTTATCTGTGTGAGTTAAAATGTGTTTGTGTTTCTGTGACTATAGAACTATAGTCTCTATAGTTCTGTGTCCATTCCTGATCATTTTGCATTTGTTTGAGGTCATTTTCATTGTGGCAGTTAAACATTGTGATTGTTTTGCATCTCAGTTTTTTTGTCTGTTGTTTTTGTTTGTAGATTTCTTGTCTTTGTAGATTTGTGGCAGTAATCTGTCCATAGCTATCTATTGACCCACAGTTGTATGTATTAGTAATGAGAATTTTGATTGAGCTCAGTTATAGGTTAAATTCAAGCTTGAAACTAACATTTTAACTGTGTGCTCCTCCACAAGTTTGAGCCTCAAACATTTTAGTTAATTTTTTGTTGGTTCTTAAGAACGTGATGCTTTTTCTTGTTATATATGACAGTAAACAGCCCATTTTCCAAAACACTGCTCTAAAATTTTGGAGAATACTCTGGTTCAGCTGTAATGATTAATATCTGTTAGAGGTGTGACGATACACTCAGCTCATAAGATGAAATGACATATGATATTGGGTTCAAGAGAATGAGGGGATAAGATTTTAACACTATTTTTAAGGAAACTTCAGTGATGAAAGACTGTCTTTTATTTTACTGAAAATGTGGTCATTTTAACTGCAGTAAATATCTTTGCAGTATATAATGACCAGTTCTACACGTATTTACTTAAAATATTTCACATAAACTCCTGTACCTTTGTAAATTTAGTTGTTATTTATTAAATGAAAACAACACAAAACAAAGACATATTTGTGTTAAGAAGAAGAAGAAGGGCTGAAATGTGAAATAATGATTCTGTATGTGACTGTCAGTAATGGAAAAAATACTCAGAAGTATGATAAACAACACAAGTTAAAATCGCATTCAAAAATTTACTCAACTGATAGTGTTTATTATTGTTATGCAGGTCACAGTAACATACATGATTGCTTCAGTGATTAGTTGATGGATACACAGTTAATAATCATATTACTTTTCCCCAAATATTTGTTGTTGGTTCTTCAGGTGATGACAGTCAACTGTTCATTTACTCAAACAGCCTTCTAATATTTGTTAAATGTTGTGGGTCAGCTGTATATAAATTAAATGTTGTGGGTCAGCTGTGTGTACATATATATATATATATATATATATATATATATATATATCAGTGTTTTCATGGTTAAATTGTTGATGAGGAATAGGTAGTGGTGTACTGATCATTTTCCCTTGTATGTTTCTCTTTGATTTCCTCCAGGTGTCACCACATCGTCCACAACATCGTCCACAATCGCCTCTCCTCGGAATTGTCTGAGATTAGAGACATTGTTGATGATCACAGAGGCTTTGTCCATAATCTCAGAGACATTGTCCTCAGTCAGAGAGATGTAGTCCACGATGGCAGAGTCTTCATATAATGAAGAAGTTTTTTGAGACCACGACAGAGACCTCCAGGTAATTCACAAACAGCTTTACATAAACTGTCCAATACAGAGCACTGCCATTAAATTGTATATGTTCAGTATTCAGTATATAATATAAAAAATATAATAACAGAAGGAATCTGTCATATAAAAATAAAGTAATGTAAAAGTAATTAGCAATATCAGAATTAATATGTAATAGTAAAAGTAATCTTATACTAGAGGTAACAGTAAAAGTAATCTGTAATATGAAAGCAATGCAGAAGTAATAGTAATCCAAAATAGAAGTATAAATTTTATGTTATAGTAAGACATCAACAAATGTCAAAAATGTATAGTAGGAATAAAAAATGTCACAAAATGTCATAGTATAGTATGGCATCAAAAATCATCAAAAAATGTCATAGTATAGTATGGCATCAAAAATCATCCAAAAAATGTCATAGTATAATATGGCATCAAAAATCATCAAAAAATGTCATAGTATAGTAAGGCATGAAAATTGCTCAAAAATGTCATAGTATAGTAAGGCATGAAAATTGCTCAAAAAATGTCAGTATAGTAAGGCAAAAATCATAAAAAAATGTCATAGTATAGTATGGCGTCAAAAACCATCTAAAATGCATAGTATAGTATGGCGTCAAAAATGGTCAAAAAATGTCATAGTATAGTATGGCATCAAAAATCATCAAAAAATGTCATAGAATAGTAAGGCATGAAAATTGCTCAAAAAATGTCTTAGTATAGTATGGCGTCAAAAACGGTCAAAAAATGTCATAGTATAGTATGGCGTCAAAAATCATCAAAAAATGTCATAGTATAGTAAGGCATGAAAATTGCTCAAAAAATGTCATAGTATAGTATGGCGTCAAAAATCATCAAAAAATGTCATAGTATAGTATGGCGTCAAAAATCATCAAAAAATGTCATAGTATAGTATGGCATCAAAATCATCAAAAAATGTCATAGTATAGTATGGCGTCAAAAATCATCAAAAAATGTCATAGTATAGTATGGCATCAAAAATCATCAAAAAATGTCATAGTATAGTATGGCATCAAAAATCATCAAAAAATGTCATAGTATAGTATGGCATCAAAAATCATCAAAAAATGTCATAGTATAGTATGGCGTCAAAAATCATCAAAAAATGTCATAGTATAGTATGGCATCAAAAATCATCCAAAAATGTCATAGTATAGTATGGCATCAGAAATCATCAAAAAATGTCATAGTATAGGAAGGCATGAAAATTGCTCAAAAAATGTCATAGTATAGTATGGCGTCAAAATTGCCAAAAATTGTCATAGTATAGTATGGCGTCAAAAATGGTCAAAAAATGTCATAGTATAGTATGGCATCAGAAATCATCAAAAAATGTCATAGTATAGTATGGTGTCAAAAATGGTTAAAAAATATGTCATAGTATAGTATGGCATCAAAAATCATCAAAAAATGTCATAGAATAGTAAGGCATGAAAATTGCTCAAAAAATGTCTTAGTATAGTATGGCATCAAAAATGGTCAAAAATTGTCATAGTATAGTATGGCGTCAAAAATGGTCAAAAAATGTCATAGTGTAGTATGGCGTCAAAAATGGTCAAAAAATGTCATAGTGTAGTATGGCGTCAAAAACGGTCAAAAAATGTCATAGTATAGTATGGCATGAAAATTGCTCAAAAAATGTCATAGTATAGTATGGCGTCAAAAATGGGACAAGAAGTCATAGCATAGAAAGGCAAAAAAGGTGCAACTCTAACGTCTAGGTACAAATATTCACTTTCAGACAATATTAAACAAATGAACAAAATATTCAGTGTTCACAAGTATTTATTTGAGTAAGAGTAAGACAATTCAGTGTTGCAGCAGCAAAAATAGAAAAAGGCATAATATAAACAAGACAACATAATGTATAACAATATGAACAGTATAAAAATGATTTCGTACACAGTAATAGACTGAATATGAGTAGTGATATTGTACTGTTTGACTTAGCAAAATACCAAAATGAAATGATGAACCCAAAATCTAACCTAAGCCACAAACACTTTGTAGAGGTGTGTGTCTATGGAAAACAATGGTAAGATTGCTGTTTTGTCATAAGCTGCATGTCATAGTACAGTAGGGCATAAAAAATAAGTCCAAAACTGCGATTAAGACGTGTTCTTGTCTCTGCAGGAGGAGAAGATGACAGCAGCTGAAGACCTAAAGTGGATGAAAGAAAACAAAGCATTAAGAGGCTGTTAAAGGCTGGATAAAAGACCTCCAGCATTTAACTGTTGTAAGCAGTGTTTAGTTTCCTGTTGTTCAAGTGAAAATACTTGGTTTTTCTCTACCGTCTGTAATGTAGTCATGGGCACATTTTATAAAGACTAATATGTCTTTATTAAGCACCTGTGAGAACATTCAGCTGCTTATAATACAACTATCTAATTAAGAATTGTATCACAAGCAGTTCAATGATCACAAAAATGCTTAGTAGACATGTTAATCTTTGGAAAATGTGCTCATAAGTACTTGAACCCTAACCAGCAACAAGTATTTCGTTAAATGTTGTCTGGAATAAAATGATTTCTCTATTTTGAAACTGATGTTATACAAGTATACAATTTTTTTAGACCTATTTTTTTATGTTTTTAATATATGCTAAAGGCTTTATATTTGTATTTTAGACTTTTATGGTTTTGTACTTTTTTTGTAACTTTGATACTTACTTACCTTCTTATAATTAATTTTTTACAGGTTTCATTCTTGATCTCTCACATTTTCATTCTTCTTAAAGGTTGAATACTAAAGGTTTTAACCTTATTTATCAAACCTGTTTTCTAAGTTTTTTTTAGCCCTTTTTTAGACCTATTCCTTTAAGGTTTGAAATGTATTTTTTTAAAGGGTTTAATTTATTTTTACACATATTTTAAAAGATTTTATACTTATTTTTTAAATCTATTTCTTAAATCATTTCTATTCTAAACTATTGGTTTTATATTTCTTGCTATGCATTGTATCACATATGCTATTTGTTCCAGTACAAGGGGTTTTAAAGTGTCAAACTGCCAGCTGAGATAATGACAGAGTCTGACTGAAAAGAATAAACTAACACTGACCTTCTGGAAATGTCTTCATGTCTGTCTCTTCTCTCTGTGATTTAATGGTTGAAGTTTGAATCCTGTGAAAAACACAACAAACTTTAATATAAAGATGTGACTTTTAACAAATCAAAATAAAAGCACAGAGAGTTTCTGGGTACTGAACTTCAAATTATGAAAAGATAAAGTAAAAGACACTAAATCAACAAAGAAACCAGAGTGTAGACTAACTGGTTCTGGACTAATCAGAACTAGTTCAAAAGTTACATTTGCTTTTTACCCAAAGAAAGAAGCTGCTGCTCTGATTGGAGAACTGACTCCACCAGCTCCTAATATTCACACAACAGCAGAGGATGGAAATGTTTGTTTCGCCAGGTCGCCAAGTCAGTTAAAGTTAGATAGAAGCCAAAGTGAAGCAAAATGACAGTGTTTCTGGTGGGACACTGAACTGATTAAGTTCTTCACGTTTTTAAGATTTACTGTACTAATGAGAAGGAGAAAGAGAGGAGAGGGAGTGAGACACACAGAGAGTGTGTGTGTGTGTTTCAAGTCTCATTTAACTCTGTGAGATTTGGAGTTCTGAGAGTTCAGACTCTGGTTGTTGGTGGTGAATTAGTTAGTGTGTGGTGTGCTGTGTTGGCCTTATCTCTGCACATCACACACAATAAGAACAAAAGTGTGAAATCTGGTCTCTCACATTTTCTACTTTGGGTAAGATTTTAAAAATCTGTTAGTGTGAGCCAGGCTTGTGAGTGAGAAGGAGCGGGAGAGAGAGCTGATATTTAAATTCTTCATTTTCTTTCAACTGTACATTCATGAACTATGTAAATAAACTTAAACAGTTTAATATCAGTGCTCTGTGTTGGACAGTTGATGTAAAGCTGTTTGTAGAATTACCTGGCGGTCCTGGTCTCAAAGAACTTCTTAATTGACTCTCTGCAATTGTGGACGAAGTGGTGACACCTAGAGGAAATAAAAAGAGAAATATACAAAGGAAAATAATCAATACACTATGACCTATTCCTCATCAACAGTTAAATATTCAACATTACAGTCAAACCACAACATTTTCCAAACATCAGAGGAATGTCTCAGAAGATAGGCCGTTCACTGTCATATATGACAAGAAAAGGCATCACATCTTTAAGAATCAATAACAATAAATAAATGATAGATAAACGATTATCTTAACTCTTAAACAGATCAACTAATCAATCACTATTCAACTAATTACTGTAGGAATCATGTATATTACTGTGAACTGCATATTAAAAACCTTCACCTGGGGCTGAATGATTTTGGGAAAAAAATTGAATTTTTCTGACAGATACTGCGATTTGATTTGCAATATAATTTTGAAAGTCAAGCTTCAGTCCAGGATTCACTACATACATGTAAAACATGTGATGGAGCATTACCATTTAAGAGATCATTGAAATAGTAACTGCTCTATGTACTAATCCAAGGATGAGAATGAAAATGTATCGAATCAAAAATGTATTTATTTTGACAATAAATGGTATAGAACACACACATAATGACCCATAGAACAATTCTAATGAAACAAGCAGTAGCACTATGTTGGCTTGCCTTCCTTGCAGTAACTTCACATTGGTCATTCTGCTGCCTGTGGTGATTTTTCAAGTCCTGATACAGTAACGGGGAATGACAGGAGATCGGTTGAATGAAAAAGACTGGATAAATCTTTAGGACACATACCTATTTGGTTTGTAAAGTGAGAGCTGGTGTTTCTGTCCAGGCTGCAGCAGCTGAATGAGTAAGCCTGGAAAACACAAGTACAACACTTGAAAAACAAATCACCTAATTATTAAGAATAGTTCACCTCCAGAACTTGAACAGTGTGGAAGAATACAACACTGAAAACTAAACACTAGGACCTTGACAATCAAAAATACTTTGGGTTTTGAGGTGAATAAAAGATGTTACTAGAATATCCTCCTGAGACCCGGCCCATTCATTTATGTCCTTTATAATGGACATTTTGTTCACCTTTATCTTTCTTAAGTATTTGGAGTTACCCTTCCAAGCCAAAGATATAATCTGCTCCTTTTTTCTTGTTTTCTAAATGTAGTTCTATTTTCACACAGATATCGTCCTGTTGTCCTCTACAATGGACATGCTGTGAAATTAAAATAAAAAATATATTTTAAAAAATTAAAATTGTAAGGTGTTTTTTTTTGGCCCAAATAGATAGGAAATCACACAAAAACAGAAATTGTAAGACACTTTTTTCCCTTGGTTCTCAGGAGGATATGACTTTATTGATCTCAGAAAGAAAAATAGTTTTTAGAATAATTTTTAACAGTAATCTCAGTTTATATACCTACTCTTTACTGCCACAAAACTAAAGAGACACATAAAACGACAAAGAGGGAAAAAGTCGCAAAATTATCACAATGAGATGCTTAACTGCCACACTGAAACACACAATGGCCACAAAGAAACGTTAAATCACCTGGAAGAGACACAAAACTCAATACAAGACACAATACGATGCAAAACAACCATAAAGCAGCTGACCATGAGTAGATGTAGAACAGCCAGCTAGAGATGCTATACCACCACAAATAGACACAAAATGATCTGTCGATATGATAATCTGCCATAAACTGACTTAAAATGACCGAGCTAGAGCACAAAACTATATATAAAAAAAGCAGTAACATGATTGCAAAGTAATTGTACAGAGATGCAAACGGAGTTGTAAACGGGCAAACTGACATGGCAGGGACGCTTTAGTCACAGAAACATAAACACACTTGAACCCAGGCAACCAAAAAACGATGACAAAAAGGAAAAAAAAACCACCGCAAATACATCCATGAAATATAAGGCTAATGCCAACGCCCAACGCAATTGCTAACGCTCGCCACCAATGCTAATGCTAACACCCAGGTGTAGCACAGCCAAATAAAGACATAAAATGATATAAAAAGACCACAAATAGCCACAAACCGATGCCAACGACATGATAAACCACCATAAACGGAGTTAAAATGAGCAGGATGGAACACAAACTGACAAAGAGACGTGAAATATCGGTAAAGTGATAACAAATACAAACAGGGATTTAGTCCAACAGCCCACTGAGTGATATCACAACTTATGCCAGGGACGCCTCTGTTACAGAAACACAAACACACTCTAGACACACGATATAAGCGACTGAAAATGGAATTAAACGATATCATTACAAGGTAATGTCACTGCTAACGCTCGCCACTAATGCTAACGTTCTCTGATAATGTTAATGCTAACGCTAGCCGCTAAATGCCTTACCTTCGCGCCGTATTTGTGTTCAGTGTCCAGTCTCACTCGTGTTCGACAAAAAAAGCAGCTCCAGTTTGTTTTAGCATCCAGGTCTCTTCGTTAACGACACTTTCTCGCAGTACTGGCAAACAGAAGCAACCTTTCAAACTTGGTTTAAATCTGTTTTCCGACTTCCGTTTCTCCGCCTCTCTGCGCTCCACCGAGCGTAATGGCCAATCACGAGACACGTCGCAGCCAATGACGACATACGTCAGCTAACATCCGTAGAAAAACGCTGATTGGCCGGCCGTTACTGGTTACGCAACCGCCTCCGATTGGTCTTAAAATACACACCGTAAAGACGGATAGAAGCCTTAGATGTATTATAAGATCTGGGGTACAGTCAGATGCTCTAAAAATGAAGGTGGAACTCGTTTATTTGTGACTGTTCTCTGACAAACTGGACATGAGCCACATGTAATTTGTAATAGCCAAGCTAATGAGCGTGGTCCTGTAACATATATGTATACTGTTTTTAGTTAAAGCAGCTTTATTGCTTTATTTCCCCTGATAGTGGGTTTAAGAGTCTCAAATATATTTTTTACTTGATTTATTATTTTTTTCATATTTTTTCATATTTTTCATTGTTCTTCCTGGTATAAATTAATCACAGGCATTGGGAAAGTCCCATATAAACTCTCTAAAAATCATTCATCTTAGATAAATTCATTTTCTTAATTTGCTTTTTCCTCATGAGAAAGGGGGGCAATTACAAGCCCTGCTTCCTTTTGCTGACCACTCCAGCCTAGTCATTTCATTGGTCTTCTATCTATCAGCTGGGTTTGGCTGAAAAGTTGACAGTTCAGGGATAAACTAGGCATCTATGTTTTCATGGTTCATTTTCTAAAAGATGACTGAAAGCTCTGTTACAGCCACTTACCTGTGAACAGTCAGTGTGAGGGGAAGCTGCAAAATAACTACTTCAGTAGCATTTTACAGGTATGTTTTTTTTTTTTAATTACAGCTTTTACAATCATTATCATTATTGTCATCATATTATATTCAATTATCATCACTACTCTCCAATAATATGAATTTAAATCATAACACAATTTGTTTTTTTTTTCAAAATGTACACATACAAGTAGCATATCTTAAATGTCCATAATTTAAAACATATTTCCTTTTTCAACCTAAAATGAAATTACAGTCAGTCTTAAAACTAAGTATGAAATGAACGTACAGTTTAATACACACACATACATACTGTACATACATACATACATACATACAATAGCAGTTATCATAAAAAATGATAAAAATAAAATACACACATTTTACAAAGTCCTGACTCAAGCTTTCACATCATTAGATGATTGATATCATGACGTTCACTCTAAAATGGTTGATTTTGGCATGCATATTAACACAAATGCTTAACTCTTTTTTTCCCAGTTTGAACAGGATTTTGTCATAAAGCACTTTGCTAACTGTCTCATTGTCTGACCTATTCACATTTGTGCATCTCTCATCTGTTATGGCTTAAGAACATACATTTCATTTACCCTTTTATACACTTACACTCTCCCTTTGAACCTCCCTCTCCCCAGACTCTGCTGTATTGTTATGTTACTAGGCATAGTATGTTCTATTATCAGTCTAAATTGTAGTAAGATCACCTGAAAGGATGTGTGTCTGCGTTGGGGGGTCATTCTCTTGATCTGAACATGAATGCGTTTTTCCAATTTAAAAACTATAAATTCTTTGTGTCAATATTGCCATCTCACACTCAAAAAACAGAAGATGAATTCACAATAGGCGATGGTCACTTTCTACAGGCCACTTTCTACAGAATCAAACAGCATCATGCCACAACTATGGATCAAGATGGAATGAGTGAGAGAGAGAGAGAGAGAGAGAGAGAGAGAAACAGATGAATTAACAAACATTCACTCGTTTTATCATCTTTTCAGAAATCATTCACACAAGTGTCTTTGATTCTTCGAGGCGTCCGGCTCGAACGTTGTTTGCCGTCTTCTAGTGTCCATTTTTGATTTTGATCCTCAGTTTTTTTCTTCAAAAATGTGTTTTTTCCTTGGGTTAGGATGGAGGTGGGTGGGCGGTGGGGTGGGTCTGCAAAATGGAACATAACAAACTTGTATAGCTATAATAGGTCCTGTGGAGATGTGACGTTTGATCTGGTGTTCACACAGGCTATTTTTAGCCACAGATACAATCATCTATGAGGGTGTTTTTCTCACCTGGTGTGCTTATCTTTTAGCAGGAATATGTTCTCACAGACCCCGACTCTCCTCTTGGACCAGAGTTTACTGACAGAGAGAAGAAGATAATTAGTAAATATACTCTATATATGTGATTCACTGAGACAAACAGACCTAAAATAGCACAGTAGTTCAAACTGAAGCGAGTAAAATGTAAAAAAAAATACACTACTAAACTGCAAAACTCTGTAAGGATAAGTATATAAACCAAAATGTCAACCATTTCTTTAAGATCACACTTCTAGGATGCCTTGGTAGCCAAATGGTTACAGTGCATGCAACATCCATGGTTCAAGTCCAGTCTGTGACTTTTGTGGCATGTCATACTTGTCTCTCTCTCCCCCTTTGTTTCAAGCCTCTTCAACTGTCCAAAAAAGGCAAGACAGTTTCCACCCTTTCTGTCACGTGTGGTATGTCATTGACAGTTTCCATGTATTTAACTGGCTGTTTATATCTGACTGACTCATTGAATTTGCCCGTAACATAAGCCACTGTTACTGAAAGCACCACTTCAGTAACAGACACACCCCCCACAGCTTTTTTTTAATCAGACATTTTAAAAAAAAAGCTGTGGGGAGTGAAAGTTCATTGTATTTCATAATATCAAACAGACCAGTCTTTCAGTGAGGGTCACAGTGTCCACAAAGTCAGAAGATCCACAACATTCATGCTTGCATGCTGTTTCTGTCCTGGCTTTCATTTCATTTTTTCACACGCAAGAGAGTTTTGAGAACAATCCCTTTCAGACTCTCAACTATTACCAGATGATGCAGAAAACTCTCTCATTCTGGTTTTGGTATGCTTTATTTTCATGCTACATCTCATTATCAGCTCTTTAAAAGTCAGTCATCAAATGGCTTTGGCCATGTTAGAGGATTTGTACAGCTTTACAACCAAATGGCTGCTACATCTTCATATTGCCACAACCATTGTGTAAATGAGCAAAGAACATCAGGCTGCATTTCTGTGTTAATGCAAGTATGTCTGACTAAGTTTGTTATAAGTATGACTGGTTTAACATAATGCATAATTCATAATGCATATGTTTTTTTTTCTCATGCTATGAGCTATGACTCACCTTCACTCTGAACTTTTCTCAGAGTGACGGAGGGGGTCGAGATGGCGGAGGCACGGAAGTTGGCAGGTAATGTTTCTGAGGAGTCGGAGGTCACACCGCGGAGGTCCTTCTCTCTGAACATCTTCCTCCATGACGGTGACCGTGTAAATGTTTTCGTGCCATCCTGTGGAGACATAACATCAGTGATTAAAAACAACAGTGTTCACAGTAGAGGCTGTCTATTTCAGTGTCTTATTCATTATGCATTAGTGGGGTTTAACAAAGTAGTATTTGACAAAACTGGATTTGTTGTGACAATATACCACAGTTGCACAGTTTTTAGTCCTACACGCTGTAACTAAGCAATTAGCACTGGTGTAAACACAGCTGAACCACTCTGGCATGCCAACAGTTTGCCAGCAGTGCATGCACTGGTGCCACAAAGGCTCTCTTTGTAAGGAAAAGAGATATTTCAGTCTCCTGTTTTACCACTGGAAAGGAAATTATTCTGTCATGACACACATTTAACAAAGGGCAAAAATGGAAAAGTTTGGATCAAAGACCCTATTGTCAAGTAAAATAGTCTTAGTCGGGGTGGTTACAATTGACACACACTCCCGCCTCCTGGCAGGAGTGATTATCTTGATTGATTTTCTACTGATGGTCTACTGCTTTGTCGTACCTCATCTGGCCTCCTCTCTGTTCCCATGGAGATGAGAGCATTGTACTCCTTCTCCAGGAGCTGCCTCGCCTGCAATAGATAGATGAACAGAGTTTTAAGATCATAATTAAGATAATTTAAAACCTGAAGATTAGGATTATCTTGGCAATGGGCAAACAGAAGGTGTGGCAATGTGTATTTCTGACAACGGCTGTGAGATAAGTGCTCTACAGAGATGTTTTTCTATATCCAGCTTCTACGAGTTGTCAGTAAAAGGTGGTGCACTGTGGAGTACCTGTGTGTTTTGATTGGGTATCTGGAGCAGGAGGGCCAAGTCAGTGTAGTCAAAGGTGTCATCTAACGCCAGGAGGGCCCCGTGCACCCCGCTTTCTAATAGGTTGTCAGCAAACTCTTTCAGCCCGATTGACTGCACCCAACACATCACTCGCTCATTGGACCATACCATCACATCTGTGGAGGACAAAGAAAGACCGTTATCTCCAGTTCAATACAGTCCCAGAAATATGTGTTTACGTATGTACTATGTGCTCTGAGATGATGTCTGATGTCCATTAACCACCGGCCTCACCTTGATTCTGATGCTGACTCTCATCTCTCCTCCTCTCCAGCTCCTTCCTGTCATAGTTCAAGCGCTTCAAGCACATGATACCATAGTGAAGACTCACCCTGTAAGTGAGAATGACACACTGCTTCACTTTTCATCAAAGCTGGTACACACACACACACACACACACATATATATATATATATATATATAATATATATATATATATATATATATATACACATATATACATATATATATATATACAGACAGAGGGAGAATCAAAGACATCTGAGAAGGTGGATAAATGTCACAAATAACACATGATTCTCTCTTTCACACCTGTGGAAGCTGTCCACCATTTTCAGCTGACCCCTCAGTTCTTTCTTGGTGAGGTGATCGAGCATGCGGGCATCCACCAGTGACTCCATGAAGTAGGAGCGGTACTGGGGTAGACCCAGGCTGGGCAGCCACTCGTTTCCCACCCACTCGTGGTTCATGTCTCCATAGGCCAAGATCTGGAGGATGGAGGAAGTGGTGGAGATGAATAGAGTGAAAGGACACGGACAAGGTGTATGATAAACCAAGGGATGTAGAAAACGATTCTTAAGGGTAATCCTGAAAAGATTTTTTTTGCCAGTTTCCCTGTGAATACAGTAATTAATAACATCTAGGTAAATGGCCTGAATTTAAAACAAAAAACTCACCTGGTCCCAGCTGAACTCCTTCTGTTCCTTGGGGTTTCAGGGCAGAGAGGGAATGAAAGAGAGAAAAGGGGACAGAAAGTTGCAAAGGGGGAAAGATCAGGAGGGAGGTGAGGGGGGTTGTGCGTTTTTGTGTTTGCGTGTGTGTTATGGTGAATCGGTGTCAGGACAGGATGAGAGGAGGATAGGGAAGGCAGAAGGAGGAAAAGTTTTGTTAGTGAGTGAGAATTAGTTGGAAAAACACTAGATCAAAACAGATTCTGAGGGAATAGTAAGGGAGTGGCGTAGCCAAACATGCCTAATCAGAGACAAAGAAAAAGAGAAGAGTCATCAGTGTTTAGAGGCTAAAACACAAACCAATTAATTGAATTTCATGCCTATAAACAGAAATAGGGTTTTATCAGAACCACCTTGATGAAATAAATGCAAAAGCCATGAACATAAAATAAATAAATATACCAAAATTAAAATAAAGTTTTGATATGTAATGTAATATTCAGTCTTACTGGCTTGGTGGCAGCAGTGAGAGACTCCATCTCAGCGTGTGTCATCCAAATATTACTGGTCGACTGTAACAACAGCAAACAAATACAACATCTGACTCCATCCTTGACATGAGTGTATGAATTTGTCCGTGCCCCACATGATGTTTAGAGTTACACTGTGCTTTTCACTGAGCCTTACAGAGCGGGTGCTCGCAGGTGCAGACGGACTAGTGAGGGAGACCATTTCCTGGATGGCCAGGCGCAGTTTGAGTCTGTGAAGAGGGTTGCTGATGCCAATCTCCCTCTGGATCTCGGTGTCCGAGAGGTTGGCCATGATGGCGCCGCTCTTCACGTTGGCACGACACGCTGCCACATACCAGGCCGGCATCCCGACCCACAGCTGGGTAAAGCGGAAAGAAGACGCGGTAGCGCTCGTAATGATGATACCACTCGAAACGATCAGGTGACAAAAACCAATGTTTAAATGTCACTTTTGCTATTTGTTAAGAACGGGACAGCGTTCCATCACGTACCTCAAGCCATGTAACAACGGTCGGGCCGTCCCATGAGGCGAAAGGCAGACCCTGGCGACAGGCTTCCTCTAACAGGTCATGCCTGGCAAGGAGAGTGGAAAACAGAAGTTTGACAGAGATTAATTTCTTCATATCTCACCTTACTAGTGTATCCTTTTATAAATAGAAAATCACACTGAACTGGAGATACCATGACATTTGTGCCTTGTAGCACCACACCACACTCTTTTTAAATAAATAGCACCTGGGGAATAAAAAGCCACTGGCACCTGACTGTGCCATTTACTAATACACTGTAATCTACAGGAGGGTTCAAAGATCTCTGTATAACGTGAGAAGTGTATGGAAAGATGACAGATCTCACTTCTTTTTACTGCGGCGGTCTTTTTCCACTGTTCCAGTCCCAAGTTTAGCCAGACCTAGGGGGTCAGCCGAACCCAGGTCATCAGAAGGGTGTGGAGGCTGGAAAAAGGTCAGAGGTTAAACATGGTAATTACTTCCTAAATTCACCTCACTGGCAGCAGATATGAAAATGGCTTTGTGAATGAGTCATTTGCACTCACCCAGTGAGGCAGATTCGCGCCCAGGTGCACCGATCCTCCCCTTTTCCTTTTTGCCAAAGAGACGACCAATTGATGACTTGATGCTTTTCTTTTTGCTGGCTTTGTGGAGGGAATCCTGGCTAGCAGTGGTTGCACCATCAGCAGAGAGACTAGACACAGAAAGAAGAAAAACAGGATGAACTCAGAAAAGATGCAAAGTTTCTGAACCAAACAAACGTTTATGTTGTCAATGTTTTCTTGTGAGTACCTGCGAAATTCACGGTGGTCATCGAGGCCTGCCCCTGGGTGAGTGTGTGTCATTCGGTCCAATCGTAGGGCTCGAGGAACAGGTGGTAGGGGTGGAGTCAATCAAGGCAAGTGCTCTGCATTCATCGCCATCTTTGCTATTCTGTAGGGTGGAAAAAAATCCAGTAGTCTTACACAGTGCCCGTCAGTTTGAACTTGTCCTTAAAGCGTCATCTGTAGCTTATGTCACAGCTCTGATGCCTTTGACACAGTACCTGTCTGTCAGTCTCCCTGGCAGGGGAATGTGGCAGGCGGGGGGTGGAATGTCCAGAACTGGGTGGTGAGGGAGACGCCAACGTGGAGGAGGTGATGGAAGGAGTCATGTAGCCCCTCCCAACACTGTCCCGTCCTCCCAGCGAGGAAGGCGGAAGAGGCGGGGCATCAAGGGCTACACTGCTGACCCGGCTCTCAATCTCCTCTGCTCTCAGCTCCGTGCTCTCCTTTTCCTCCTGAATCAGCCTGAACAGATGAAAACATGACTTGAAAGTTCAGCACGTGAGAAAGATACACAACAGCAAAACTGTAATGGATACAGAACTCACTTAATCTCCTTGTTGATGGCCTCCAGTTGCTCCTGCAGCATGATGGCCAAAGTCTGGACATCTGTCTGTCCGCTGGGGGAGAGAAGCTCCGATCCGAACAGAGTCTCCCTGTCCTCCTCGTCATCAGAGCAGCCTCCCTCCACACCGCCCTCAAACCCAGGACCCAGCATAGTGCCGCTGTCCCACTCCCCATACTGGAAATGAAGGACAAAACAGTGGGAAGGATTGAGGAGATAATGTCATCCTCGTAACAAATTCAACACCATCATCGTAATCACCAACAATATCTCAGCTTGAGCTCAGCACCTTGTTACCGTCGTCTCTAGGAGGCCCCCATCGGCCACGGTGCGCCCGCCTGACCACCACCCCACTAGAGGAGCTGCCGTAGCCGGCCGGGAGCGAGCCTCCACCCTGGGGGTACCGCAGCTCAGAGGCGCTGCCTGGAAGAGATCTTCGAAAAAGGGTGGAGGGAAGTGAGCTCACGCTGCCCGCCCTATGGTGAGATCCAGAATTCATTTGTTATGCCACAGTACTTGGACATGAAAATGCCCGCATTTCCTGAGTGTAACATTACAATAAACAAGTCTCTCTGGAAAAACAAATCATGTTAAAAGAGTTGCATCCATATGAATTAAGGGCATATATATTATTTGCATATTCGAGTCAGAACAATATCCTCCAGGTAGAGTAGCAATGATTACTTTTTAAAATGGATTTTAGTGGACGAACATTAAAACTAAACAAGGGAGTAAACAAAAATTTGGTGCTCATAAGTGGCAGTGTACATACGGTATCCCTTGGGAGATTTTGCTTTTATTTGGGCGTTCACAAAATGTAGGACATATTGCACAGTATAAATAAATGCCCTCAAAGGTTCAGCGTGGCTAACCTGGAATAGGAAGAGCCAGGGCCTGCCTCTCAGCTGATCCAGCTCCAGTTGGATTCGCTCCAGCTCAGCAAGGAGCTGCTCCTAAAGTGCAGAGGAGAAAGGCTGTAATCTGCTCTTTTTTTCAAAGGGAAAATGAATCCTGTTTGTTTGACATCGTGCCTCTTGTTTGTGGGGAAAAGTGCAACAAATGTGTTTCGTAAAACTGGAAGTTTTATGACCCTTTTATAAATGAATGTTCAGCAAGAATGTATCTTCAGCATTTTCACAACACTAGCAAATTGCTTTGACTCTTCACACACATTTGAAAAGGGGGATGAATACCTTATTAGCTAGAAGATCATCTTGGATTTTCTTCATATTAGCCAGTTCCTCTGAAAGAGCATTCTAGCAAAGAAGAAGAATAAATATACTTTTTATAAATATACTCTCATTTTCCACTGTCACAAAATATACTGCACCACTGTTTAGTCCCGTCCTTACCTTCTCCTCTAGTGCCGCCATCCTTTCTTTGAGGTGGAGCTGCAGTCTCTCGTTGGACTCAGACAGGAGCTTGTCCACTGTATCCGAAAGACGTTTGTTGTGTTCGTCATTCATCTTCTCCCTCTGCCTCGCCTGAAATGAAGCAAAGCCAAAAGAGAGGTGCTCAAGGTAGAATGAAATAACAAGTTGTAACTTAACAAATAAAAGCGAATGCAGGGAAGTAAAACACAATAAATGATGTTACCCTCTGTAGCTCCTGGTTCTTCTCCTCCAGTTGGGCTTCCATTTGCCGTAGTCGTTCCTCGAAGTTTCCATGGCGCTCCTCTGCCTACATGACAGGAAAGATAAGAATATTACCCAACGCTCCAAGAAAAAGGCCAAATTATCTGATTATTTGATCAACTGATAGCAGCTATGACAGTGTTGATGCCACTTTAAAATAAATCCAACCTTTATATTATTATTTTATCACTCTATGACTCAAAGTACCTTGTTGAGAGCAGCAACTCTTTGGGCAAGCTGGGCCTCAATCTCAGGCAGCGTCTCTGCCCTCTGTAGGGTCTGCTGGAGCTTCTGCTTGGCTTCATCCAGACGTTCTTGTAGCTGTCTGTTCTTCTCTTCACTCTGGACACACAGACGACAACAGATATGCATAGGAGCTGCACACACACCAGATTCATAGTGCTAAATCCTACTATATCTCAGTCAAACATAGCAAGAGCTAAACTTTTTAACCTCAGCTGAATATGAGATTACCTGTCTGTGCAGGGACTCCTTGCTGGCCAGCTCATTTTCCAGCTTGTCTTTGATATCATGGAGAGAAGTCGCCTCCCTCTGGGCACTGAGGTACCTGCATGCAACACAAAGCCACCATCCAATGTTCAGCTAATGCAACAATTTTATTCAAATGTTTTCTTTTTAAGGACGCAGATACCTTTTTGTGACAGGATTACTGAACCAACATAAAAAAAAAACTGACAATAACTGTTTTAATTATATGACTGGAGGTGTGTGAAATTCATAATCACTTACTTTCAATCTTTAAATAAACTGTGAGCCAGACAGACAGCTGCATTCTTAATAAGAATATAATGCAAATGGCATTATGTAAAACAACCTTAGCCCGTATTAATAGGTGTCAGAACACCTTTGCAACACATTGCTAGCCAACAGGTGAAGCATATGGTCCTTCTGCTATGTTCATTATAGCTGATGTATGAAATTCTCCCCCCCCCCAAAAAAAAGAGGAAAAAAGAAAAAAAAAGAAAAAAAGGAAAGAAAGGCAAGTCCCCACTAAAACTAAGAATAGATTCCTCAAGTGCAGCAAAGGTTACCTGCGTTCTAGTGTTGTAATCCTTTCCTCCATGTCCTCCCTTTGGCAAAGAGCCTGAAGGAGACAGCAATATATTATGAAAAAAAACTACATTTTTCATAACATACACGATACAACAGTTTGACTCAGACAGTTATATGATAATGGCCAGGTAAGAGAAAAAAAATATTGTGTGTATGGCCTGCATAAGTGGTAAATTTGAATGCTGTGAAAGTCTATTCTATAGTTCCATATGTACCGAGGCAGCAATGAGCAAAATCTACTGCATGACTGTTTAATTTCTCTGAATTTCCCTCTCATTACAAAATAATGCATATTAATACTTCAACAACATATGTCCATTGTGTTCAAATATACACTTGTAGCCCCATGAGTCAAGGGAGCTCAGGGTCTTGGCCAGGAAGAGACAGATTGGCCCAACAGACCTCTTTCACTTCCCTTTGGAGCTTCTGATTGGCCTCCTCCGACTTCGTCACCTCCCTCCTGGCGGCCGCAAGCTGTTCCTCTATTTCCCCAACCTGATGTGACATACCGCAAAGGGACACAAGATGACACAGATTGAACCTATGTGAGTCAGTGTTAACTGCCACGGCACCAAGTGTAAATAGACACACCAGTGAGAGATTACAAATGTCTGTCTGGTCATTGTAAGACTTCTTAAAAAGCCACCACTGACTTAAGTGTAACGTCCTGAGTTAAGAGTCTGACGCAGAATGTGTGTCTTTATGTGTTTCTATTTTCTCCTCAGTCCGTTTATCCTCTCACCAGAAAATCAGGATTTTGAACAGCAAAACATTTTGTCAGTAAGCCGTCCTCATCTATTTTTTTTTTTTAACCTATTACACACAATTGTATTGCACATGGCTACATACAGTATGTCTCTGATTAAATTCAAATGGAGTCTTATTGTGCACTGCACATTACAATTGGCTTTTCAAAGCAGCTGTAATAGTCTAAATGGCCACAAGAGGGGAGAGGGAGACCGGTAGACCTACTGTACAAAGCTCCCCTCCTTCATGGGATATACTGTTGGAAAAGCTTGTGGAATAGTGGTACCACTTAATGCAGTACACTGAAGGAATTTACTGTTATAGCCAGTGCTCATTATATTAACTAAATTAGAAAATAAAACAGGGGACACAAATGCACGGATAATGTACAAATATGTTTGTATTCCTATACTTGTGAAGACGCTTATTGACTGCATCCAGTATGCTGTTTACTAACCGCAGCAATCTTATCCTTAACCTTAAACACCAACTGTAACAATGGAGCATAGCATTCAGTTCAGGCAGAGCGTTTTTCTGCCAGCTGACTAGTAACATCCAATCATATTCCTACGGGTGTACAGTGTGGCTAATATAATCTGACACTTCTCACTAATGCACCCTCGATATGCTCAGGCCAGCTCTCAGGTTATTTTATTTATTTATTTATGTTGGATTTTTGCTCAATTTGCCGATATTTAATGTTATTGAGAGACATTTTTAGGGACAGCTGTGAAAACGTCCTTGCTTTTGAAAAACATTGTCACTCTTAACTTCCAAACCTCATACTGGTCTTAACCATGACAGATATACAGAATCGCACTCACCTGCCGGCACATGAGGGCCAGCCTCTCCCTCAGCTGGGAGAGTTCGGCTCTCTGTCGCTCTATCTCTCCCTCTCTCTGTCTTTCCAGCTCGCTGTCCTCCAGGCCAGAGGAGGGACCATTGGGTAGTCGCTGGAATGATGACAATATAGAAAAAAAATTAGGGTGATGAAGAAAAATAATCAGAATCAGTTGAGTGTGCAGTTAAGTACAAATGAGCTGTAGATGAGATGAAATCACACTGACACCATGGAACCCATACATCTAATTTCTACTGACTGTCTGGACGCTAACACATACACAAATACAACTGGAACCAACATGCATAAAGCCCTCCCTTACATCTTTCCCGCCGTCCACCCCTTGTTGACGTCTTTTAATTTGGTCTCTTAAAGAGATTACCTGGAAAGAGGGAGACAAAATGGGCAAACGGATGATATGAATTAATGTTCTCCTCACTCCTTGTGCGTTCTTGCACATCAAGGTTAAGTATCCTCGAGATACAAAAAATCATTTGGATTGGACTTTACCTCTTGAGACGACGCTGCAAGTTGATCCTCTAACATGGACACCCTCTCAAGGGCCACACGGAGCCTCTCTCGCACCTGTGCAGGTGAAGCAACAAGGAGTGATATGAGTTGACTGGCCATCACAGTCTTCATTAGTTAAGAATTAAACTGCATTTGTAATGTTAAAAATTTTCTCTCCTAAAGTTAACTACATCTTCTGACCTTCCCAATAAGCTTTTTAGAAAGTTTGAGATGATAAAGCCAATTAAACAGCTCATGAGAGGCAGAATTTCTCCATAAAAGGTGAATAGGGTATTTTTGTGCAACTGCAGTACCAACTTAACTTAATCTGATACAATTTATTTTCCTGGGCATATGTTTATCAAACTTCTAGGAATGCTCTAAAGTGCAAGCTCGAAGAATCTTCAGTAAGAGTGAAAAGTAAGAGACATTTATAAAGTAACCCACTTCTACTTGCAGGGACTTGCAGGAGAAGCCTTTTAGAGCAGCTGTCACGTTATCTCAGCTCACAGCAGGAATAGCAAATCAGATGCTAGGATTTACCCATCATCTGCCCCATTGTTAATTTTCTAAAATATTGTATGATTTTAAGTGGTGTAACATCTGTTTGCTTACGAGAATGCAAGAGCTGCAGCTTATGAGCTAACCTGGTCTGCTGTATATTTGTCATACATATCACTTCACCATAACCATTGATATACTGTAAGTCAATCCAAAACATATGCTTAAAGGTGTATGTCCATGTCTGTGCTGCAACCATCTCAAACTTGGAACTCCAATAACAGCAACAGAAACCAGCTGTAAACATACAACACTGACATATTAGTACTTAAACTAATATGATAGATACTTTATTAATCTGCACGGGAAATTCACAATATAGTTTACATAATATGTAATACAATATAATATGGCTAACTTGTTAGCAAATAGTGTATTTATACAACCAGCAGATATATAGAATAGCAATAATTTAGTGTAGTGTTTCTGACCACCTGATGAATGTAAGTCTTCTATTCACTCCCTGTTTAACTCTTGTGAAAAATCTTGTTGTTTAGCTGCTAAATGTTCGACCATGTTCACCAGCAAGCTGCTAACTTTGTCTATCTGCTGTTAGGTGCTAGGTCACCAGCTAACCAGCTAGCCCAACTGTGTTTTTGGCTTTAGCACTATTTCACTGATGGCAGCTTTGCGGGCCAGAAAACCAAAAAACTGAGCTGGAAGTTGCTGAAATGCTCTGTAGACCTATGATAATTCTGCTTGGGTTTGTCTGAATGATGAGAGACCTTTCACACAAAAGTTGTCATGTGATCCATTGTAAATATAATATTCATAACAGTCACTTTAAGTTTGTGAGCAGGAGTATTGTATTTCCCCATAGTTCAAATTTTCACTTTTTGCAGTTTGATAAGAGCCGGATCTAAGGTTGAGAGGAAAACAGTTTGACGCACCTTCTCATCTAGGGCCTTGTGGTGCTCAAACAGAGACTTGAGGGCCTTAAGGACTTCCACCTCACTGGAGACCCCTGCAGGGGACTGGGCTTGCCTTTTCACCACCGTCATCCTCAGACTGCGCTCATGGCGAGACACCAAACACTCCAGGTGTTCCAGCAACAGCTACAGGAGTGATGAGAGTTGAAGGGGAAGGAGAAGGGAAGGTGATATGGAGAAGGCAGAGGGGGTGAAAACAGAGGGGCAAGAAAGGGAGTTTGAAGGACAGGGACATGGAGGATGTGGAAGGAAAGAGTATAAGAGACAGAAACAGAGGGGGGAGGGTAAGGTAAGAGAGAGAATAGATAGAGAGGGCTCAGAGAATATGCAGGGTTTTAAGAGTGACAACGAGATGAAATTGGGTGGTGAGAAGAGAGAGGGACAAGGAGTGAGTGGGTGAGATAAGGAAAGCAGATAGGGACGAAATAGGAATCACAAAGAGAGAAAGAGAATGTGAAAAAGAAAAAGGGAAAAAAGAAGGACAAAAAAGAGAAGCAAATGAAACAGTGTGACACCCACACAACCACAATGGGTGAGGAAGATAACACAGAGGCTGTTACAGTGCTAATAAGCAAAATGGCCGCTAAACATCTTACACGTGTGTTGTTTCTCTCCGCCTTGAGCTCAGCAATCTCCTCCTCCCTCTCCAGAAGCTGCTCCCGGCAAACGTTCAGCTCCTTAGTCAACACAGCAAACTCCTGTGGAAGACACAAGCTGCGTTCAGGGGCGAGGAAAACAAACTGTTTAAATGTATGGTTTTAATAGTTTAAGTGGTCTCCGCACAGCTACTTGAGCTGCAATGAGAGTTTAAAGGAACAAATAATAATAATTCAGGCCACACACAGCCAAATCTAGTGACTCTGAAAATGAAATAGAATTGGCTGCTCTCTGCACACACACACACATAAGTGCGCACATAATGCTAAAAATATACATAACTGAAAGCCCTCCAGAAACACACTCTGTGAAACACCTGAGACCACGGACGTAGGAAGACGCACATGATGTAAACCTACATAATAATCATGTAAATCACTGACACAGTTTCCAGCAGCACTCTCTCTTGCTCATCCTCCACTGTGAACTCGCATTCATGGATGGATTACATCACACTGTTACACAATGGCTCTGCACTGGAATGCACAACAGAGACCCCCAAAAACACAGCATCGATATGTCATTTACAACACTGCCGGGAATACATTTGCGACTCCTGCGTTGAAAAGTGTTGAAACGGAATGCAAACAGGAGAGCATGTCTCGATTTGCTTAAAAAAAAAACACGAACAAAGCGAATGAAACCACTAGAATCCACAGTCAATGATTTCTTTATGTTTCCATGAAACACATCCAAGGGTTCAGCTTAGAGGCATTTGCTGTTTATGAGAATGACAATGACGTGCAGATGTTTACAGTCAGAATTACCTGCTTTATGATTCAAAAACAGTTGAAACTATAGACACGTGAAATGGGTCTGTGTTTGCATGGAGGAAGGAAGAGAGAAAAGAGAAAGAGAGATCTATACAGATGGTGACACAGTGGGTCCATTGGCTCCTGGCCTTATGGGATTGTTTCTTGTTTGGATAAGGGTCAGCTTCTCAGTTGGCTTCCCTTGTCCCCTTGTCATTTCCTCTCTATTTCATCTCACTCTATCTCTATAGGCTATGGCCTCCATTCATTTAAATGAATTTGCAGTGCTGATCTACGACTTGCATGAAAACTGAGCTTAACAAATAGGAAATACAAATTTGAAAATGCTTTTTCCATCTTGTGTGTAATGTTTTACAGGCTCTAGACACAATACCTGTACAATCAAATACAATCCTGTAGCTCTTGAACAAATACTAATATGCTCTCTAGCTTTGTTAAGCGTATTGTTTTTCACTGGTTATTCTCATCATTAGTTAATCTGTTGATTATTTCTTGTGTAATCCATTAATAGTTTAGTCTATGACATGTCAGATAATAGTCAACAATACCTATTGCAAAGTGACATCTTCAAATTGCTTGATACTCACAATGGAGAAGCCAGAACTAAGGAAAATATTGTATTTTCCCTTGAAAAAGTTCTTGAATAATGAAACAATAATGAAAATAGTGTTAGGTGACTCCGATAGATGATAACTTCATTTTGGTGGGTGTTGTTATATCATTATCTTGTAAATTGTATCATATTTTGAGAGAGATAGGAGAGCAATATATTTTAAAAATATACTAAGCAATATTGTATTCTATAGGTTTTCATATAATTGGATGACATTGTATACACTTCCTGTACATTACTCCTTTGCACATGGTGCCAAACAGGTGAAAATATTGTGTGTTGTCCATGGATAACGACAGTAGGGCAGCACCAGTGACGCAATGTGGTCCATGTTGAATTGCTCTAGTAATTTTTCTGTTTCCTTTCAACTTTTAACTTCAAAATTAGGTCTAAAAATGCAGTAAAAATGTTGAAATCTTGAAATAATGACAATAAATATATCTTCCTGATTGTAGATCAATATGGGATCAGAGTCAGAGCTGATATTTAAAGCACATGTGCACAAGGAGTCTGGTGAATTTGGTTTGGTTCATTTGTGGAAGACACATTTTAAGCACCCTAAGCTGGAGAAAACATAAGGGGACCTCACATATAGTGCTGAAAAGGCAATAGCAAACTATATATACTTTAAACACAATGTGCACGTTCTGAGCCGAGGATGTGTCCCAATGGAGAAAGAAAAGTTGCTCATATTATAACTGTCAGATAAAATCTTCCAATTCCAGTCATTATTAATAAGCAATTTCACCCAGTAAACTAAAGAGAATTTCAAGAAAATCAAGTATTAATTTAAGTCAAGCTGAAGCCATTAACAAATATTATCTTCCAGTGTCATTAATCATCTGCTAACAACACGGTCAACAAACATAATAAAGCCTGATTACACAATAAAGGGGAAAATTGCGGATGCAACTTAGACTAAACAGACAGAAGATAATAGGAACATAAACCCACTGCATTAGTAAGAACAACATTAGTGAGGAAAACTCTGAAGATGCAGAGGGAGGAAGTATTTAACATCCACTTTCTAGCTGCGTCTCTCTGCATGAACTGTCACAGCAAAGGCTTACTGTCTCACGAGCTCGCTTCACAGTGACACACACTCAGAAAAAAACACTCATACTTAGACTACTAGACTGATAGCACAGAGGATAAACAATGCTACCTCACGAAGAGAGGTGTTCCTTAACACACTTGCACTGGCAGAACACAAAACTAGACTCCAAACACATGTGTGCAGACTGAAAATACCCACACACACAGAGTTGTACCTGTGGCAGGGCAATAGATAGCTGCCTCTGAAGTGACTCCTTCTCATGGCCGAGCTCACGGAGGCGGAGCTGAGCCGTGCCCAAGCTTTCCTGTGTCTCCCTCAGGTTCTCCAGCAGCCTCTCCCTCTCCGTCAGCATGTTGACCATGAGGGACTCCAGGTTTCCCGTGCTGCCTCCTTCATCTCCTCCACCTCTGGGCTCTCTCCCACCGAAGCCTCCTCCTCCCATTGCACCTCCGGGGCCTCCGACTCCTGCCCCGGCAGGCGAGGAGGGGCCCCCGCCAGACCCGCTTCGCCCATCCTCAGAAATGGTGGGCATCACCTCGCACATCATCATGAGACCGTGGCGTGTGTGTCAAGTTAACAGAGAAAACTAAATGGGGGTCGGGGGGGAGATTGTGCGTGCAAAATGTCTGTCTCCGTGCCTTGAGTTTGTAAGAGCTCGTACTAAAAGTTTGATGTACAAAATATAAATCTTTACATCTTCAATTTCCCAAAAATATCATTCCTTTGGTCATGTCTATATATCTCCCTGTGTTTATTGCCTTTATGTTTTTCTCCAGCACTTTCCCTCTGTACGTCTTTGCTCGCTTCTCTTCCCTCACAAAGTCCCAACCTGCATGGTAAATGATCAGAATGCTTATGTGTTCCTGTGTTATGCAAGAGGTATCTGCGGGGAAGCCGTTCTGTGGGTGGCTAGGATTGGCGGAGGGTGAGGAAGGGAAGGGGGGTAATGGGGAAGGAAGGGATAAAGGAGGGTTGATACTCCTAAATTGTGTCCACGAGGCAGAGCTCCTCACAGCGCCACGGGTAAGAGCTGAAAAAGAAAGCAGACATTGCATTAGATCCCCCTCAATAAACTTCACTGTGCGTATAACAAACGAGAGAGGACACTGCAAGCAAGAGCTGGAGTTTTAGACAACAACACAGACTCATGTAACTCTATGGATATGTGACAGTAATACCAGCTGATGGCTCACAATTAGCAATTTTGACTAAATAAAGAACATGTTGACTTTACATAATGTGATGACAACTCCAATAAATACCACATCAATTCTGGATCTCTGCTTATACATCCACTCTAAACTCTTAGAATCTCAGTTTACAGTGAATGAAATGAAAGATGTATTTAAGTAGCATACACACTGAGCCATGCAACTTGAGAAACACCTTGAGGAGACTGGAATGAAATCATTACTGTTCAACTCAGTAGCACAGAACGTTATTTGAAATTCTGTGTGTTATAGTAGTAATTTGACATTATGGTAAATATGCTTTTTGCCAAGAGTTAGATGAGATACCACTTTCTTATGTGGCCATGACTTAAGAGCTTCAGCCAGCAGTTAGCTAAGCTTAGCATAAAGACTGGAAATAGCTAGCTTGGCTCTGTTCAAAGGAAACAAAATTTGCCTAAACCTGAAGTTGACACTTTTTTAAACAGATAAATAAATCAAGTTAATTAGTGTGCTTCAGAAGTGCTGGTAGGTGGGTTTTGTTACCTTCGGAGAGAGCCAGGTTAGGTGTTTCCAGTTTTTATGCTAAGCTAAGCTAATCAGCTGCTGACTGTACCCTTATATTTAACACACAGAAATGAGAGTGGTATCAATTTTCTCATCTAATTCACGGCAAGAAAGCTAATATATTTCCCAAAAAGTTGAGCCATTACTTTAAGGTATCAATCACTATGGTCAAAATGCTAATCTCAATTACTTAAGAGGTCACAATTTTTTCATATTCTCAGCTTTTCTAAAAAAAAAAAAAAAAAAAAAAAAAAAAAACTAAGTAAGCAACTGTGAATTAAAGCTGTGATCTCATCCACTTATCTTCCTTTAATCACTTTTGTTGTCCGCATATCTTAAATTATCTTAATTCTTACTGAATAAGGCCTCTGTCTCACTCTGCAAACTGTGGGCCAAAATGGTATGGATTCAGGCAATCAACATTATTATAGCTCCTCTTGTCTCCCCCTTCTTTCCTCCCTTATTCTTCACTGTCTAGTCTACAATACTCAGGGGCTTGCACTGGCCTTTATACTTTTAAGTGGTTTGGACTGATTTAGTGCCCCATGCAGGCTTCTTTACGTCAGTGAAACTGGGCAGCACAGTAAAGGATTTCTTCGTCCAACCAAAATCATCCATTTTGTGAATCAAACATATTTAGCACAAGCGAGCCTCAGCACCAGTGAAAGTAAGTCTCTGCCAGTGGTCTTTTTAGTATGATATGGATGCCCAAAACCAAAGATGGGGACTGCTAGCTGGTAATTGGAGGCCTGATACAGCTCTGCATTAGCTCCTCATGCTGGTGAGCTGGCTAGAGCACTTGGCATCTTCACAGTGTCCCACTAAAAAACAACTTACTTCCTTTCCCGCTCCACTGATGGATAATCACTGATGCAAGACTGAACTGGCATTCACTGCATTTCCTTAACATACAGTTCTAGAGTCTAAAATGAAATCGGATTTAAGAACTGCTTTAACTATCTCTGCCACACTGACAGCTGCATATGTAGTAGTACATCATATCATGAAAGCAGTATGCACACTAACTGGCTGAACATAAAATTTAGTGATAACCTGCTGCGGAGAGTTGCATAAAAGAAACCTGGATAAGATAATGGTACAGGCCTGCTTAACATTAAGGAAGCTGATGTTGATGATAGATGGTTTTGATTAATAAAGTTTCTTTGTTTCGGTTATTTTTACTTTCGAGAGGTGATTTTTCAACAAGAGGAGAATAATGCAAAAAATGTACTGTTATATACTTTCTGCAATAGCATGTGGGACCAAAAAATAGTGAGTCATAGTGTGTCAACTGTTTTGAAACACAGCATAATGTAATTCACATTTTGGATTGTCCAGAATCAGAATGATGTGTTTGCTTGCTTTAATGTAAAATAAACCCAAGTTGTTTAATAGCATCTATAGTTTTTTATAAGGCAAACGTATATTTGTGATGAGTCAAATTTGTGCTTGTGTCCACTGCTCAGAGTGGCTGACTTGAATGCGTCTCTTAAAAAGAAAAACACTTGATCAAACTATGCTTCTGATGCTTTACTCAAAATTGTAGGGTTCTTGTGGACCAAAGACTACAACAGCTTCTGATTGTTACTTTGTGACACAAACCACCCAAAATATCCTCCTGAAATTAATTTGAGTTGGTACAGGACCTTGAAACACCTTGAAATACTCCTGCTAAAGTATAGGGCGATCCTGTAAGCAAAACTTTCTGCCTCTCAGCTCGGGATACTCTTGGAATTTACTCCTCATCATTACCGGCAAGTCTTCATTAGCACAGCAGGGGCAAGAGAAAACAGGGTAATGTAATTACTGCAGACTATTGTATATAGTGCAACAATCTCTGCACAGCTCACTGCAATAGTTCACTGTATTCCTACTGTGTCATTATGACGAGTCTGTGCTGGAAAAAAAAAAAAAAACTAAAAGATTCATTGCTGGAGCCCTGATTCGGTACAGGCAAAACATAACTGTGCAGCCTGCAGTTTTGACTGAAGCGTCAGCTGTGAGGTCACTGGGCTTCAGGACCTGTGTGTTTGCAAGTGTGTGGAAGAGAGAAGAGAGAGAGAGAGAGAGAGAGAGAGGAAGACAACTAGAAAACAAGAGAGAGAGCTCCATGTCTGGTGCACTGTAGACTTATCATGCCATAACAGTACAGCTTTATGAGCATTACTGAGACCCTTTCTTTGAACACATTGCTATTTTTACTGCCACGGAAGTGAGAGTGCGAGGATTGGTGGAGAGGCAGCATGACAACAATGAGCTGGTGATAACATTTTTCTATACTGCAGAAGCTATAGAACAGCTACATTATCAAGCAGCTGCATTAGATTCATTGGTGTACAGGGTGAGCTCACGCCACAGTGTCACCATGCTGAAATCGATCAAGTGTGTCTCTGTGTGTGTACATGTGGGAGTTTTCATATGATTGCCCCCATCATCATCATCATCATCATCATACACAGTCACACTGTATCCTGCTTGTACCCTGGAGTGGACACACAGGCTTTACAGGATCTGCTTGCAAGATGACCAATTAGGATTTGGCCTCCCCAATTAAGTGGTGTATCGTGTTACTAAATATTCCCTGTCTCCGTTAAATGGGCAAAGGAAAAATATCATAGCCTTGTGTGTGTTTGTGTGTGTGTGTGTGAGAGAGAGAGAGAGAGAGAGAGAGAGAGAGAGAGAGAGAGAGAGAGAGAGACACCGAGCAGCAAAAAACAGCTCTCCTCCACCAGACACTGGGGCGGGGAGAGGGGTTTGCAGGCTCCCACAGCCGCCGACAATGAGAACTAACAGAGAGAGAGAAAGAGAGAGAGACAGAGAGAGGGGTCTCTGCGATCAGTTTTTACATCCAGTTGAGCGTTAAATCGCCGTCTCAACGAAAAGCCCTGCATGCGCGTCGGGTGCGTTCTTGACATTTCAATAATAAAGCAGAGCATATAGCGACTTATAATGACCCCCCCCCGCTTCCTCTTCCTCTTCCTCCCTCCCTTCCTTCCTTCCTCCTAATACCATGAAACGGTCGGGTACACCCCCCACCCCCCCGGGCAAGAGACGCATCATTGGAATCGATAAGTGATTGTCGGCAGCTGGGTGTATAGAGAGGGAATGAAAGCGCCGGGATTCGGCAGTGACACGCTCTTATTTTGCGTTGGCATCCACGCACCACACACCGGGGCTAATGGGAAAATGACGAGGCTCTCTCTCTCTCACTCTCTCTCACGGACAGGTCTGGTTAGTCTGTGGCCATGTCATCCATTTCTGGATGTATGTATGGAGGCAAAAGACCCGTTTCGTGATAAGACACACGGGGTGCACACGAGCACGCACGCACGCACCTTACATTCTTATAGTAAAAAAAAAAAAAAAAAAAAAAACCTCAGCAGCTGTGCGTTGGGAGTGATCTCTACATCATCGGCCCCTTTGAGTGCGTTAAAATGACCACTAAAGCAAACAGGAGGGGGGGTAGATGAATCCAATCTGTTCTTTAAAGATCCTGGTCAACTGAGACTGTAGAGAGCATCACGTCAGGAGGATGGCCCAAAAAAATGCACATCGCACATTTTCAGTAATGGGCCTGCCTTCTTCAGACATTATAGAATTATAAGCAACTCCACAGGCCCAGGAACAGCAGTGAGACGAACTGGGAGGTTTGACTACAAAGCTCCCAACGGCAAAGGGCTTAGTTACAGCCATGATTAATTACAAGCAACACATAGTAGGCCAATATACAGTAGCATCTTATGATCTCTCTCCCTCTCTGCCTCTCTCTCTCTCTATCTCTATCTCTCAAGTAGCTATCACCTCACCTAACTGTATGCAAACGGGAGCGAGCAAGAGCGCCCTAAATAAATCGCGCTGTGTGCTGCCAACACACCTGTCAATGCCTGACACTGACATAGGCTTCGAGTGTTGCATAGTCAATTCAACATTAGCCTATTTGCTTCTATTAAATGGTACACCCCTCTTACCCCCCTCCCTCCACACTCCACACTCACATCCACACACACACACACACACACACACACACCACCCCCCCTTGACAACACAATGTTAGGTAGCCTACTTGTTATCACACGCGCATGCATGCATGCACGCACACGCATGCATTTTATCGTTACATTATTGCACGCATTATCTCTCCCATCCCTTCCGCTGATTGTTATCTTCCCCCCCTTTTCAATGGAAACTGGGTTGCGACGGGGCGGTGTGAAGTTGCATCCTTACCACAGTCATCGCGGGGAGCCTGTAGTGTCCATATTAGACGTTAAATATTCCTTAGGTCCATCTCCGCGGATCGCGCGCCTCGGCGTCCGTGCCCCCTCATCCGAAAGCGAGAGTAAAGCCTCACAGCCTGTGCGTTATTTTTTTCTTTTTCTTCTTCTTCTTCTCTGCCTCTCTTTTCCACATGTAAACGGCGAGGAGGAGAGGGGGGCGGGAGGTGGGGGGTGGGGTGGGGGGTGCGCGGAGAGAGACGATACGCCACTTTACCACAGACTCCCCCTCTGTCGGATTGGAAGGTAATGGGTCTTAAAGAAACATTCTCTCAGCATTCTCCGCATCTCTGTGATTTACGCGCGCGCCACGCACTCACGCGCACTCACAGGCCAATCAAACACCTGATTAATTATACAGTGTGTATGTATATCAGAGACAAGTGCGAGCTAACTTCCAGACATGCCACTTGCAACGATCCTACGATGCCTTCTCAACTGCAGCTTAAGCCCAAATTCGCTAATTAAAAAATATAAATGATAAACAGCATGCATACTAATGACTTCTTAAATAATAAACCAATGTTATATCTGCAGTGGATTCTTGCAAAAATAACTCGAGATGTGTGGGATGATGCTCTGCAGGCCCAACTTCAGACCATTAGAAAAACTCATGTGAGTACTAGACATAATATTCAATACTGTGAGCTATAAAGGTAAAACATAGAAGACATATATGTGGAGTAATCCGCCTTTATATGCAATTATTTTAAGGAAGAAATCTCCATGACTAACGCATACTTTGAGGATCCCTTTGCGGCATACATACAATGTGTTTGATGTATGATTACTGTATTTCAAAATAAGACGTATGCTGTTCTTTAAAATCTATGCAGCATGCAGTTACTGACTGAGGTGTGGTGGAGAAAATATGCCACTTCTATTTTATCATGGCAGAAATATGGTAAAAATGAATATCACTGCATTTAGTTTCCCACTTTTAATACATAAATGGCAATGGTCCTATCTATGGATGCTGTACTTAATGTAATTAACATCCATGCAATATGAAATCACCAGCCCACGCACACATTTTTAATTAAGGCTGTTAAGAATATGCATGTTGATATTGATATCACGTTTGTAAACAGATAAGCAGGACTCTCTGCGAGTGTGCATGTGTGCATACGCATGTGTGTGTGGCTCAGTAAACATAAGGTGGTGCTGTCTTTAAGAGAGAGAGCCTGGAAAAGGGGTGATGTAATGTGTTCTCAGACAATGATGTCATCGACTGAGACACGGCAAGGATTTAAAGTGACAAAGGCATTTTCAGTGGCTCCATGTAATTCTGCATCAGGTCTCGTCAGAGAGCAGCACCTAAGCACGGAGAGGGGTGGGATGGGAGGGGTGGGGGCTTCATTGAGGAAAAAAAAAAACGCTTGGGGGGGGGTCGGGGGGTATGAAATGAGAACAAAACATAAATGTGTGCCTCTCGCATATTAAGCAGGAGTCGGTGTCTCAATATAGCACACAGCATGTTTATTAATCAGGATATTTGAGATACAAAACACGTTTAGTTACCGGGTCAGTCACAGGGTTATGTTGCCATCCATAAGCAGCTATCATCTATGATTTCTAAGTCATGTTAGGTATATTCGGAGAGGAATGAAAGAGTTAACCTCAAACTTCGTGCATGTATTTGACTGCAATGATACATAAGATATTTGGTGTTCAACTAACTGCAACAGCACTATACTTGCATTCATTGTGTTGATGAAATTTTCTTAAGACTGTTTTATGTGCATCCATTTCAAATCACATATTATGAATAATGGAAAAGTTCAAGTTTACCAAGGACTATGTCTATCTCTGATATTATATGTTCCCATTTTACCACCTCTACCTTCAAAGTTAGGCCCAGTTTCCTTCAATCACTTTAAGTCCTTCTCCTGGGACATTTTCCTTTACCATAAATCACTTAACTTAGTTCTTGTCTTTCCCAAGTTCGTTCATTAAGCTCCTTAAGACGTCACTGTTCTTGCTTCTACAAACTTGTCCTTATTACCGTTACTCGTGCCTTCCCAAAAGAGGCACTGCGAATCACACGCCCACCCTCATACACGGAGCTGGATGGAGCGATAGAGTTGCTGTCGCCTCGCTCTTGGGCTGTCTCTTTGTTCTCCTCACCTGAACTACTAGATTTCTTCAGCTCCTCAGATCTCTCTTGGTCCACCCTTCTATCTTCAGACTCTTTTGCCTGACTGTGTTCTTCTCTCGTCTTTGTACATTCATCCAGTTCCTGGTTAGAATCAGCATCCTGACCAGAAGCTCCATGATTAGTCTCTTGGACTTTTAACTGACTCTCTTGCCTTGAGGTGTCTTCATGTTCTTTTTGTTGGATCTCTTCATAAACACGTGTCTCTTTTGCTGGACTGGTATTTGAGGTATTTAACACTACTTTGTCCTGGGTTTCCATTGTTGAATCTTGGAGTTTGTTATCATTTGAGCAGCTGCTTTCATCAACATCAACTGGCAAACTTAGGCTAGAATTCTTGCTCTCTTGGTGAGGAGATCTCCCATCATTACTGGACGCACCATCTGGTAGAGTCTCAGTGATTAACAGCTCTTCGGCTTCTGGCCTAGATGACGTTTGGGCATTGGTATTCTCATCGTTCTTTGTTATGTCTGTGTCTGAGATACTGATGTCACATGCAATCTTATAGAAGAGTGAATGGTTCTCTTTCATTTTCTCCAAGCTTTGACACACAGTAGATGACATTTCACTGGAATCAGTCACGTCATCAGTGCATGCTGGTTGCTGCTCAATGTCTGTCATCTCCTCATTGCACAATGAGTCTATGCCAGGGATCTGCAAAGGTATGAACCCTTGCCACTGGTTTGTGGAGAGGAACCATTTGGTTCTCAGATCGGACGATGAAAAATTACTTTCATTATCATCAGCAGCAGGTTCTTCGACCTTTTTCTCCATCTTCAACCTTGCAACCCATGAATCCCTTGCCTCCGTCTTTTTGGTAGATGGTCATAGATGAGATATGATATGGCGAAGCTGGACGCTTGATTTTACTTTTGGCAACCCCTGTTCTTCTGCTGTGATCTTTGCGTTGTGGTTTGTCCCCAAACTTGGCTTGACTTTTAGATTTTTTAACATGGCCATCTCTTTCATCTTCATCCTGAGATGTTCCACTAGAAAGCTGAAGTTCTGCAGGAGTTTTTGTGTTACCCACACAGCTTCCAGAGCCATCATAAGATGGTTGGTCTTCATGGTCTGAAAACAGGGGCAGAGCAGACCCTGCCAGTAAGTTAATGCATAAGTGGTTGGAAGCAGATGCTTCCACTCATATAGAATTCTGTTGGTATTTTACTGTAATACCTATGCCCAGGAAAAGCTAGCTTCCTAAGCAAAAAAGGAACCTATTATGCTAATGCAACTGAAATCAATTAAACTGTAGCCTCGTTTTAGCTACATGATCTCAGTTCACCTCCTTAAGTAATTGATTTTTTATTGGGAAACACTGTACGTACCTGATTTCATTCCTTTGTTTTCGAGCTGTGTCAGGGGGCACCTGGTGAACTTCCTGCCCCTCCCCCCTGATTGGTAGTTGATTGTGTGTAGTAACATTCTCTCTGACTGCACTGATAGATAGATAGATAGATAGATAGATAGATAGATAGATAGATAGATAGATAGATAGATAGATAGATGAACAACAAATTTGTGAGATGCATCGTAAAGCATATATACATACATTTAAATACAAAATTACAAAAAATATTCCCACCTCCGTATAACTCTCTCCCGTATTCGTTCCACTCGTCGGAGTTTGGCCTCCCTCTGCTCAGGGGTCAGAGAGAGGTCAGGGTCCATGTCAGGGGTCAGGAGGGCAGAGGGTCGTTCCTCCGCCTGCTCAAGCAGTTTCACATTAGAATGCACACTACACCACAATGAACCTATCTTATGGGATAAATCAGTGCAATTAATCATGTTTAATACAGTGACGATAAATAGCAAGGAGCAAGCAAAGGAATTAACATTATTACTGATGCCATGAGAGTTAACCCCAATGTTCTGTTAAGGGTTGTAGAAACCATCTTTAACAGCTAGAAAGACTTAATATTGTTTTATTAATTTGATACTTAATGACTTTTCCTAATTTTATGAAAACTGCTTATAAAGATAATTTTGTTAGACTGAGACTAAGTTAGACTGAGATAAGATAATATCATCTATGATGGACAAGAAAGTGTTTGGTGTGGTATCATCTTTCTGTTGTGCTTTAATCATGTAACTCTTTTGCTTAATTTCATTTTTTTCTTACCCTGATGTCTGAGCTCAATCTTCCATTTCTTAAACCTGCATGGTCTCGAGCATGATTCCTTGAGTTGTCTGCAGACTCTTCTCTGCTCCCGTCAGGTCGTGACTCTTTCTTGGAAGACCTCAACACTCCTAGATGCTGCTGTCTACTCGTCTTTTTAACGGACTGATCCTGGTGCATTTCTGCTGAAGACCGGTTTTGATCGGGGCTCTCCAGCAGCAGACGCCTTGGTGGCTTATTCAACATTTTTTTACTCTGCTCAGCCAGTCTTTGCTGCATCTCAGGCTGGGATCTGCTCAGGCAGTGGTGTGTCAAGCTCAGCTGGGGGATCCTCAACGGAAACTCGCCGGGCCACAAGAGAGGATGGCAGTACAGCTGTAACAACTCGGGTCACCCTTAAAGGAAAGGGGGCCTGAGGAAATACCAAAATTGATTAGGAAATAGGTAAGTAATGCATAATGTTTAAGTATATTGGTATATAATATAATGTAGTGATTCAGTCGTTTATACTGAGGAATGATTTGGCAAACCTCCTCTCGTGTTTCTGAACTCTGACTCTGGGCACCTGGAGTGGGTATGGGTGGTTTCTTCTTATTAGTCAGCCTCTCTTGATTTCTCTTCATCCTCTCAATCTGCTCCTCTTCACTCATCTTCATCTTCTAGAAAAGATATAGGCTGTTTAGAATATGAGTCATTTATGAACCCTGGACCTCAGTATGCATGTAGAGAAGGTGAAGCAAGAAGCAGAGTCTATGATTTGCATATCAAAACACTGCTGCATAACAAATAGATCATTATAAGGGATGTGTGTTTGCATCTGTCTGTGCAGAGATGTAGGTGCACATGAGTAGATGTACAGCTGCTTCCATCTGTATGTTGGTATGTATGTGTGGATGCGAGAAAGGGGGGTTGGGTGGCAGAAATGAGAAGACTGAGCTACTGTGAGGTGATGCAGGCCTCTGCCTCCCCCTCTCGCCCATAATAGGCACTGCAACATGCCCTAATTGCAAGGAAGATGAGAGAAATCAAAGAATTGGAATTTGGCTGTGATTGCAATGAGGAAAAATCAGCTTTGACTGCTTCTAAATTTGGAGCGTTTTGGATCACGCCGCATACATCCAGATACAGTTAACCAGAAAACAGAAAATTATGAAGAACCAAACCTTGGTTGATTGGTTGGTTGCATCTGGTGGGTTCCACTTTGAGCCAGGGTGAGATTCTGAGGAAATGAAATGAAAATATAGGAAAGGGGAGGAGAGGGATATAAGGTGGAGGAGAATGAGTGGGAGGAGATGGTGACAGGAAGAAAGAGAAATAGGAAATATGAGGGTGGCAGACAAAACAAAGCCACTGGGGACAAACAACAAGATTTATCCTTTTGCATAAAAGACATATTAAAGCTGTTTAATATTAGATGAGTCAGAAAATATTCATTTTCTGCCCACTGTATTAATATCACTCCTTTTATGTATTCTATTTGTATTGAGTATATCTGTGCCAACCGGATGCGTCTCTCTGTGCTTTCACATTAAGGAAATCAGGCTGGCTGTTCCCTCTTCTGTGTACAGGATCAACAGCATGGCTGTAGATTCCCTGAAATGTAAGCACATAAAAACATGAAAACATCTTCAAACCTGATGATGTCTGACATAAATAATGTCAACATTTCCTACCTCATATGGTGACTCTGTGTAGCCATGGCCTTGGTCCCTGCTCTGGAGGCTTTCTAGTAGCTCTTGGGGTAACGCTGGGCGGACTGGTGGCTCTTGTTCCACATCCTGTTGGAATCAGTGACAAGGAATGTAATAAAACACTATGTGTCTCAACATATTTTCGAGATGTAGAATCAAGGCAGAAAATGTTCAAGGAATTTTTGACCTGTACAGATCCTGCTGTTCTGTCATCACAGTACGATATATTTTTACTGACTCAAGATGGCTAATATCATGAATACTCCAAGGACATTACAGTATGTCACAAATGATGTTGGCACGCTGTAAGAAAGCAGTTGTAGGACTCGAAAATCTGGTCAGCAGATGCCAGCAGATTGATTTAACCTTTGCCTTTAGTGGACAACAATTCCATGTTTGTTCCCTAAGAGGACAGCAAACGTCAGGGGTCACTGACAAAAGAACAATGGACAGGAGTCGTACCACTGGCAGTCCACTCTGCAGCCTCTCTGTGGGAGAGCCAGGGGATCCAGGATGTGGGGCCGCTGGCTGGAACACTGAGGGGGAGACGGAAAAGGTCACAGCATTGTTGACACTGTTCATGTATTGTCAGGTTTCATGTGCACAAACAAAATGAATTGGACAACTTTGCACGTTGGCGGCCCCAAATGGCAGCTGGGGGTAATTGTTTCAATTTCCTCAAGATCACAAAGACAAAACCGAGATATACTATGCAGTCTGCAGTGTGGCATCAGTACACTGTTCAGGCATAAGGCTTAAATTTCTTATTGGCTGCTGGAGGTGAAGGTGATGAAGAGGTTTAAATTTTTTTTAATTCACTCTGAAGTTGTGATTCACTATTTCCTGTGTGAAGAGACGATTTTTGCTGAGCTGAGAGGCTCTTCGGTAATGAAGCCTTGTGCATTAGGCTGATAGGATGGCTGTATTTTTGCATATAATATTGCCTGGTCTAGCTTGTATTAATTCACTTAGCTGCATCTGTTCGCTCATCCAGGAACTGTTTAGCAATCCATCCATTCATCCATGACCATATGTGAAATATGCATATATAACAGTAATAGTGTGTTGTATAATATTGCATTGTTAAATAGAAGGTATTCATTTAAAAACAAAGGATGAATGATGACACCACCACAACACATTAAATCAACCAAAACTGTCATACTCCTACAGGAAGAGCTACAGACTAAACATTACAACAGGAGGAGCTGATCCTTACTGTGGTGTCTCTGTAGTCCCAGTAAGAGGCGGAAATGATCCCGGTTGACCTTCAGTCCAGAGAGGATGTCCTCCATCATCCACAGCTCTCTCTGAGCCTGAGACTGCTCCTGATAAGAAAGAAACAAAGGATTTTCTTCATGAAATATAAAAGAACACTTTTGACTTGCAGGTGAATGGTCAAACACTACGAACACAAACACGCACAAACGAGGATGCCCTTATTTGTTTTTTTTTTATTCTTATCTCCTTTAAGGGCAAGCATTCATACAAGTACAGAGGCTTTGGGATATGATGCTGTAAACATGCATATTATTTTTATTTGTATAAAGTTTTGTAATTTATAAAATACCTGTGGCATTCCAAAGTTACAGATGTGCTGAAGGTGTGAGCGTATAACAGACAGTTCACTTTCCATTCTCTCATATTGGCTCCAGACCCTCTCCATTTCCTGAAGAAAAATATAGACAGACTTATAAACAACAAATAATCCATTATCAATTAAAAAGGAAACAAGGATCCCAGATTTCTATTAAAATTGAAAGATAGTAGCATTATTTGTTTCATATGGGTTCACTTCTACCTGAGTTTTTACGTACCAATGATACGTCACACATTCTGGCCCGGATTGTGACCAGTTCTTCCTGGAGCAAAGCCTTCTGGGTCAATGCCTCCTCCTGGGCCCGGGGCCCCTGGCTCTGCCACTCCTCCAGCTGCAGTCTGGATACCTCTAATGCACAATGGACACTATCCTGTAAAAGAACACAATTTGAGACTCAGTCACAGTATTTACCAGAACAGACAGAACACAGAGTTATAAATGAGGCATCTCAGTGTGTTTTCATTGGCTGGGTGCAACTGTAACCATTCAGTTACTGACCTTATCCATTTGCAGCTGGGCCAGTTCTACAGACAGTGACTGTAGCAGCTTGTCACACCCACACAACCTTGTCAACACAGCCTGAGAAGGGGAAATCAAAATCTAACTCATTTCCACTCAGAGAGAAGCATCTAATAAAATGATAAATGACTGCACCACTCTACTCCACACACAGAAAGGTTAAGAATACTCACATCTGCATCACTTTCAAGAGGTCTCATCGGTGGGGTTTCCCTCGAATCAGGCTTTTGAGCCTGAAAAGCATCAAGGTCACAATTTTGTTAAATAGTACTTTAAAATAAACAGAAGTGTTTTCCTGATCTCAAGCCTTTGATATACATTCAGAAATCTGTTTTTGCAAAATACTTCTTAATCTTTTTAAATGAAATCCTTTGTGCTCACCACAGTTCACATATTAACATATTTATGGTACTGTGTGTAGGTTAATGCTTGAATGCTTGAGTGTTAATGCTGGAATGTTAAGACTGAGCTGTCTTTCAGAAGAGCACAGTACAAGCTTCGGCGCTGTGGCTGAGACAGAGACACTACAGCCATGTCGCAAATCTGAGTGAAAATTAATAAAACATACTTACATAAGACACACTTGTAATTTAGCGAACAGTAGCTTCATGCAATAGTCATTACATGAAGCATAATCATGGCAGTACTCATCACAATACAGACAAATCACAGTTAATTAGATTTAATATCTTCAGATACAACAGCACAATTAAAAACAATAAGAATAATTATAGCACAATAAATGATTTATTAGTCACAAATAAAAACTAACACTGCAAATATTAGTGACAATACAAAACAGTGACATGAACATAAAACAAGTCAGTGACATACACATAACAGAACAGGACAATATGCGTTAGAGTTCCTCTGTTAAAAGCCTGCACAGTTAGAGAACGCTACAACACAAACAGTTTTTTTTAAGGCGACATAACACAAATATAAAACACCACAACACGTGACAGCTTTGAAGTTGTTCCATACAAGGCGCCATAGGAACACACAGAGCAGCAGAGCGGGCTGTACCATAGCTGGCGGTAGCACACAAACAGACAAATGGCTGCGGTGATGGTGGTGATGGTGGTGGTGGTGATGTGGTGGTGGGTGCGGAGCGTGTGCGGCCCTCGATGAGGGGGGCAAAGGGGGCAGTAAGTCTGCATGCGCCCCTGTAGAGTAGCTCTGAAGGAAAAGACAGCATGTAGATAACATCGAGTGAGAAAACATGGCATTAAAAATACAAGAGTGAAATCCAAATTACAATAGCTCAATACTCGATTTGGTAGGTTTAACTACACAACAGTGGGTATTTACTTCTTTAATCAGTAGGTGTGTTGTGCTGCACACTTGCATGGGTGCTCTGCTGTAAAGTTATGTTCATTACTATACTATACTAATATAATTACCTTTCCTAAAGGTCTTCTCCCACTCGGGACATGATGGACTGAACCATATGTAGGCGTAGGCTGTAAACAATGAAAAAGATAAAGTGCGAGTAACATGAGTTGTTTGGTGAGAAAAAATAAAAGGGGCTCACAGTTCTTAAAAAGTGACCAACATGAGACCAAGAATCTCATGTTGTTTTTGTGCTCCTGTGTGGAGTAAATGGAACAAATACACATATCTATTTCTAAATATACAGTATATTAATAAACAATCATGTGACATTGCTTCATTTTAGTCAAATTAAAATTAAAAATCTGTGCATTCAAGACACCTTACTATTGATATTAATGAACCCAATCCATTGTAATTTTTCCAAAGTCAAGATAAACCAAACACATCCTGACCTTGCTTAGGTTTTGCCATCTCTCTGAGACTGGAGTGGTAGGAGTGGATTTGAACTCCAGGTTAGGTGAGGCAGGTGCATAGTACAGGGTCTGTGGCACCATGACCGGGTCGTCCTGAGGTCGAATGTCAACCCTCCCCACTGGCGTATGAGGTCGTGACCCCAGCTGACCTCTGGAGGTCAAAGAACCTGTTCCCATGATTTCTGTCTGCATGGGTGGCGTGTTTTGGCTGGGAAGAGAATCCTCCTCTTGATTGGGACCGTAAGCTCTTCTTCTGCTGAATTCAGGGGGGCTGGGTGTTCTGTTTGAAGGGCTGTGAAGACATCAGAGAAAACAGAACAAAATGCTGCAAGCAGGGACCTTCCTCAGGTGATTTTTTTCTCCTCCCTTTCAGTAAACCCCTGGGATTTTAATATTTGCCATTCACACACTGACAACCTGCTGTTTCTCTGACGCACACTCCGCCTCCCCCTCTGCTCCAAGTGTGACGTCCCCATCCTCCCGCCGCTGAGCTGACTCGGTTCACTCAGAGTCCTGCTGACGTGCCTGTGCTTTTGGGAGGAACCCTCTCCATCGGAGGGGGATTTAGGGAAGTCCACCGATTCACTGCTGCCACCTATCTGTGTGAAATCCTGATAACTTGAGCAGCGCCTGAAAGGATCAGAGATGCAGTAAAAAAATGCTATTGTGACAACATCTGATTATGATTATATAACACCTTATGCCCACAGTTAGTGTGCTGTACCTGTTCATGGAGCTCTCTGGCTCCATTGCAGCGGACTGGCTGAGGGCTCGGACCCAACCCAACATATCCTCCTGAGTGTCAGCGCTGAAGAAATAAGAACGCATTCCCTGGTGCACCACCTAGTTTTACAGAGATCATTCACAGTGTTACACGATTACTAATCCCCTCATAGAGGATCAATGGCCATTAATTGTTTTCAAATGTACTAGAGCTCAGCAAAAGAATCATGTTTCAGATGATACTTTTCAGTCTAGTTCAAGGCTGAATTAAAGTTACTGAATAAACAGAGAGACCACAGAAAAAAGGCTTGTACAACAGTTAAACTAAATGAAGATACCTTGAAGGTGAACTTTCTGTTCTTGCATTCGCGCGGTGTACAGAACAGGATTTTGTAGCTCGGGAGCGGGATGCTGCCAAGCACAGACTCTTCTCTGCTGTCTGATGATGGGAGAGAAGTGAACGAAAAGAGAACAAAAGATTGCTGTACATCCAGAGCACATGAACAGACAATAGTGCTGGGGTACAAGCTGTTCTCCTTCACCTTTATAGTAAAACAGACAGTAGTTGGAGAGGACAAACCATCTTCTCTTCCACAGCTTCAAACCAGAACTATCCTGCAGAAGGAAGATTAATTAGTTTAACCCAGTCACACACTCTTCTACATGCAATAATTAAGGTACAAAATGTTCAGTAGATGTTTGGAAAATTACTTTTTTGTTGAGCCATCCTCTAATGACCACAGGACAGTTGGGGTCCCTCTTGGCAGCCTGGCACCTTTTCCCAAATGTTTGCACCTTTCCATCACTTTCCTGTTATCCAGAGAGATAACACATTTGTATGCAGTAACAGCTCCACAGGAAGTCATCTGCATGCGCATATAACTATGTGCAAACTGGAAAACAGACCTTCATGACTGGGAAGTAGGAAATTGTGGCCACACTGGATGCTTGGCTTACTCTGTCCTGATCATCCATTCTGCAGAGAAGAGGATTCATAGAGAGGCTACGGGTGAAAACCACCGGATATAAATGAGAAGGAGGTGAGAATGAGAGGATGATATACAGCAGAGAAAGGGAAAGAGTCGCAAACCTATGTCAGCCATGTCACAGCTGCTGACAACTGTTGCACCGCTAAAGGACAGGTACTTGTTTTATTAAAAACATTTAGATTAATTTAAATTAAAAAAAATGCCTGCCTGTACTGCCAACTTAAACCACATATTGTTGACATGCAGGTGTCTTTATGAGTAAGAAAATAAGTCAGAATTATTCAGGGTACAAACACAAAAAAGTGCACAAGTATTATAGTTTACCACAATCTATGAGAAACCTCTTTAATGCCATGAAAATCTCAAAAAATATGAATACACTACACAGCAAGTACTAAACAACAGCTCCCTGTATTGTAGCTGTCTGCTTACACATTTGAATGAACTAGCTGAGTCTGGTTAGTGTGGCTAAGATATGAGGCCTTACCAATACAGTCTGAAATAGAATCTCTCTCTGTAGTAGCAGTCAGTCACTCCCATGAAAAGTACCCAGTAACCTCCAAGCGCACATATGCCACATTCTTGTATAGTTGAGATTTTTTCCCTTGTCAACTGTTCATTCTCTCAGAGACTTGGTGTTGTGCTCTCCCTACTTCCAGTGAAACTCTCCCACCATTCTATTCTGGGCCATAACGGGGCCAGTGCGCGCATCCCCACCACGAAACTGACAGGTGACAGCTGCGTCGCCGTGGTAGCAGGGAGGGGCCCGGGACAGTGTGAAAACCAATCTGGCAGCAGGGACGGGGCTGGTATGACAGACAAGATTTGGAATGTGTCCCAAAGCTGCAGAACTGCAGCATGGACTGCTGAGGACGGAAAAGCAAAGTAAAAGAGTGTGGTGCCGGCCCGAGGAAGTAAAGCGGCGTGGTAAAGGCAAATGTGTAGGGAGGGAGGTGGAGCTCACTGTGTCAGAGGTTTGTGTTTTTCTGTGGAGTCATGCTGTCTCATTGGGATTCATTGTTATAGTGGTTCTGTACCTCAGGTCACACGGTAACATGTTTCTTGCATCTACTTAATGTTTTATATGATAAACTTTAACTTACTACATAAAATTATTATTATTAAAATGTGTATTCTCTTATACAGTTAAAATTCATGTTTTCATTTAGCATACAGTTTAAGTAACTTGATGCTGGGTAAATATTTTCTGATGTGCAGTATATATACGTTTTTGTAATTCTATTATAGCTTTGCATTTCCTAATAATGAAATGTATCCGCTTATATTCCTTATGTATATCCCTTTCATTTTCTATGCTGTCTGAAACTACTTTCTTACTGTATTTATGGACGTATTTAGAAAAGAGAAACATTTCTTCAGTGTTAATCTCTTATACAACTATATAAAGTATCATCATCTATGATTATACCTTCCCTTAAATTTCTATTCTATGCTAAGCTATTACTGTATTTGCATTTTATATTTATGCATACATGTATGTACAATATATATGTTATGCTTAACAACTGAAAACAGTTCTTATTTAGATTTTAAAACTGATCTTCAGCTTCTTAAAGTTCCACCTGCTGTAGCTTCCATATCTAAGCTTCATTTTACAGCTTATCCAAACTGTAGAGTTATTGTTGACCTCCACGAGACAACAAAAGCGATGAACTTGAAGATAAAAATTCATGAGAAACATCTCACACGCAGCCTCCACAAGCACTCGTGGGTGACCCTGAGCTTTGACATGGTTTAGCACCCACAATCTATGTCAGTATCAACCACAATCCCCTACTAGTGAGACACGGAGTAAATGAGGAAACAATCAAGTCTTTGTAGGAGATGAGAGGAGAGACCAACAACTTCATAGCCACTGGGGGTTATGTGGGTGTTGTGAAATATTTGGAAAATCTCCTTCTTAATCAGTGGGGGTCACTTGCTCTGGGAGGAGAAGGCTTAAAATGCTAAAGAGGGATGGATGGGAGGACAAACAGTGGGTTTGTGTACCACACAGAGTGTGCTTTGTGGCGCCCAAGGACTCTGGAGCATCATGTGAAGTTGGACGCAGAGCATGTTGAATGGATCGGCTGGGGGGGGGGCATCCCCCCTCGCCATCAACAAAAACATTTGCAAGTCTCTTATATTCTCATGCCTTTTAATGTCAACAAAATCGTGACAATACTTTTGACCTTGGTTGGTAAAGTTGTGACGTACGCTGCCGTCCCAGCTACACACTTGACTGCCTGGGAAGATCTCCTAATGAGGACATGGGACTGCTGTATGCAGCATATTTCACACGGCTGTGGGCAGTAAAGTTGGGCTTTAGGAGACATAAAAGTTGCTGGGTAAATACAGCTGGTTCATCACAGCTTGGCAAAGCTGAGAGAAAGTCCCCCAGTGAGCCTGTTATATTTCAGCCACAGATAATGCTTCACATCAGCCACGCTGCTTCACAATACTGTTAACCTTGAGCAACAGTAGTCATTTTGTTCAATGAATGGAAAATAACTAAACTGATTAAACGAATGGAAATATAGAATTAATTATGCAATACTGAAATACGCTCAAACATCCCTCTGAAACAGTGGTGTTTAACAGTTCAAAATTTCATGAGACATAATAGTCATAATAAAGATGCCATATTACATTACCTGACTAATTGTGTCCGCCTGTTGGCTACTTTAAGCTCCATCACTTGGCACGCTTCCTCACAGCATCTCCCCAGGCTTGGCTGCCCTCTTCCTGGCCACCGCAAGCTCCTGTTGCCCAAACAGTCACAACACTCTCCTGCTTCACTCCTCGTACGTGTGAATCTCCCTCTCTGTTTCTCACCGTTTCGCTCCCTTTTTCGGGCTTGTAGCAGCAGCAGCAGCAGAAGCGGCAGCGTTTGTCCGGTTATCTACCTACGCTGTGTGTTAACACTCCTCCTCTAACAGTGCACTCTCTGTGCGCCCCTTCTCTCTCTCACCCCCCTTCTTCTTCTTCTCCTCCTTCTTCTTCTTCTTCTTCTTCTTCTTCTCCTCCAGTGTCCCTCCCTCTCACCCTGCCCCTGACAGCTTCTCTTTAGCTGAGTGTGGGTTTGTGACTTAGGAATTTACAAAAAACAGCTGTTCTCTCATTCTTCTGCTCTGCCCTTTGCATTATTTGCATTTCATCTCTCAACCCTCTGGATCAAGCTTTATGACAATTAAAGAATTAGATGCCAGTCTTGAATTATCACTCTTAATAAAGGCTCAACTATTCAGAGTATGAACAGCTGAGTGCAAAGGCCTGAAAGTTTTGTTTCACAGCAGCAGAAAAACAATCCAAAATATTAAAAGTACAAAGAAACTAAACTAATAAAGCCTCGACAAAGTTACAGTTTATTGAAAAGTACATCCTAAAGTCTATCATCAACATATCTAATGTAGTATTTAAATATCAGACATAATCCCATTGTCTTGTAATTACTCTGTCTAGACTTTAAAGGTTTCCGCAATTAGGCAAAAGCATTTTCCCAGATGGTACGTTCTTATTTAGGTTTCCTGCTGCACTGAGTCAGCGTCTTGTGGAGTTTTTCTTCAAATATTCTCAGGATAGAAACTGAAGTATGCGCTGCTGCACTTGTCTTGCACGCGGTACACAGGAAAGATGGTGCTCGACTAATCCAGCTGTAAGAAAACAGGTGTACAGTGCTTTAAGGTGAGAGGAGTGAGAGCTTTTCTAGTCATGAATAATATCCAAAAAAAAAAAAAAAAAAAAAATCTAGACAGAAAGAAAAAAGCACTCAGAGGAAAAGTGAAAGCTGATACTCAGCAGCGCGGGCCACTACACATGCCTCAGGAGAGCTGGCATTATTGCTGTACAAGAGGAAGATATCAAAGGCATTTTAAGTGCTGTTAAGAAGAGGGAAGATAAGAGAAAAGTCAAGTCTAAAATTGGATAGCAGCCCAAAGGCCTGGCTGGTTGACAGAATGCTATTCAAATGAATGACTATCATAACAAACACCCAAGTCTTTTGCTTTTGTTGCACAGAATCCTGAATCCTTGAAACACAATGCACTGAAGGTATAGCTCAAAACACTCAACCCATTGCTCAAATAGTAATCATGCCATCTTATAATTAGGATCTCACATGTCCAGGCCATTTGTTTTCAACCAGGAGGGTCATGACCTCAGATACCCAGGATGTCCAGTTCTCGCAGGGGGACGCATCAGCCTGCCTCCAGATATTTACAACCCCTCCCATTTAGCATGCTTCACAATCAGCCCTGTTGACTGACAGCTGCGTGGCTACTTGTTATCCCCTGTTACACACTAAACAACCTGTGGGGCGCTCTCGTTCAGGAAGCAGGAGCAGTGGTTTCAAAGCTCATGGGAAATGTGGTTCCTGACAGAAGACACTAAGCTGGTGCCATAGAATAACAGTACACATTAACCTGCAATATATGAAGCCCCAAAGTGTTTAGTATTAAATAGTTAGGAGATTTTATAATAAATAATCATAGGAATTAATTCTATAAAATATTAATACATTATTAAAACTCAACCAAATATTATGAAAAGCTATTTCATTACAGTAATTTCTATTTCAAAATGTCATCTTTCATGACAATGGAAGTGTCATCTGTGCCTGCCTCCTTAATTTTTAGCCAGTCACGTGTCCCCATGGCTGGCTTGCCAACTGCCAGCCGAAGCTGTGCTGCTAGCTACAGTACGTGGCTCCTGCTGACTGAAGGGAATGACAAGGGAGACTGTCTTTCCACTCTCCTCAGAAGTGTGCCTCTTTGTCTGAGGAATATCTTTATAATCAGGGTCACTCAGCTGCTGCTAACTCTGGCTCTCCTAATAGTCCAGTTTAAAAGCCATCCAGCTATGACAGCTGGCTAGGTAGCATATGTAGCTTTGTTAAATTAAATAAAAGGAGAGGTTGGTTGCTGGTATTGTGTTTGTATTGACATCCAGAAGTAACTGCTGAGCCTTGCTAAAAGAAGCAGGAGGCTTGTGATTGGTAAAGTGAGCTAATGACAGTGCTAATGCTATACAGTGTGACATTATAGAATAAAAAGTGACTTAATAATGTTGTAATTGTTGTTTTTGAACAATTTGGAGTTCTGAAGGAATGCTGTCCTTATAATGATATTCTCACAAAAAGACACCCAAAAGATCAATCTGTGTACAGACTAATTTTTTCCTTCTCTACGCAAGTGTGTTCAGGCACTTTCAAAATGATCATTTGTAGTCCTCAGTCTATAGCAGATTTCTGGTATTATGTATTGCAAGTTAAAAATATTCATTGTAAATATTTTGATGCAGTTATGATACGACTGATTAGTCTACAAATGATATGTAAGATGAAGAAATGGAATTATATATTATAAAAAGTCAGAATATTTGTAGTTTTTCATTTGAGTCATCATTAATGAAAAATGAACATTAATCTGATTTTCTGTACCAACTCCCTGTTTTTTGGCTTGTGTTGTACAGACAGCAAAAATCCACCAGGTGGCAGTGTTTAATAATGACGATGCACAGTACAGCTTGTACTAGGATTTCTAACGTAAAGAAAAAAAAATTGAAATCAAGATTCAAAGCAGTAGGTGCTGAATATCAAATTGGCTTAAATTCATCAGGCACAGTCAAATCTCCATCACAAAGCCAAACAAGCAACATATAACACAAACATATTCGTCACTCAGGTGATTTGATCTAGACACTGCAGTCATCTACTCTAGCCGGAACCACTCAGAGCAGAGCAGAGCTGGACAACACTACCTGATACTCTCACATGGGTGTGTGAGTGTGAGGAGGGCAAAGACAACCAGAAACAGATTAGGTTATGACAAATATTTGAAATACAATGCACTCACAGGTGAACTAACAGCACAGAAATACTGGTGTCTCTCAGTATTATCCTCATGGATTAAAGGCACAATCTGCGATCCACTGTGATGTGATCCACAGTCTTAATTACACACTGAAACTAGTTACTGCATTGAAATTTGTTGTAATTAATTACTATAATAATTGCTAGCACCAGACACCTCAGCACATCTTGCACTGTTCTTGATAATGTTAAACATACAGTATGTTTCCATCAGTAATTTAACTGTACTTTTGATGATTTACTGGAATTAAGACTTATATTAAGTATTATGAGGATTAAAAATAAACAAAATGCAGAATGTTAATTCTTATTTATATTTACCTAACACTACTGTTATGTAAATGAGGAAACAGTTTATATTTGAGGTTAAACAGACCACCAACTGAATAATTTGGTCAGTTTTCACTATCGTAGAACTCTCTCCCTTCAATACAGTTAGTTTTAAATGACACAGATGATGTCAAAAGCAAATAGACAAACAAAAAAAGGTGCAACAATAAACCATAACCAGGCCATGACCCAGTAGTGTCATCTATGGACTACGTGGCCTAGATTGGTATTTGTAATTGTATATATATATGTATGTATGCATGTATGTGTGTGTGTGTGTGTGTGTGTGTGTGTGTGTGTGTGCGCGTGTGTGTTTACATATATGTACGTGTGTGTACAGGCAAAGAAAACTGATGCGCCCACCAAGTCATGTTAGACTGTAGACAGTTTGAATGTGGGCTGGCGGCTACATGACAGTAAATCTGCTGGGACCAATAGTGTCAGAATAAATGAGTGCTGCATATCATCGATAGGGTCATGTTGGACCAGATGGGAATAATATCATGGGAGTGCCCTGAGTAGGTGTAATTTAGAGCCAGCTACTGAATGCAACTCATCAAGTTGCTACACAAGTGTTCACATGAAGCATAAATTCTGTTTCATGAGAGGAGACTGGCATGTGGGCAACAGAGGAAAACAAAAATTTTTTATGATGTAATGCTGTTATGAAATTATTTTTTCAAATGTTGGTGCACAAAGAAGACTAAAACCTGCTTTGCTTTACTGTATTTGGAATTTCTGTTTGTATTCAGAGTTCGTATTGTGTGCGAAGTAGTGTAATGTGGGGCACTCTCCACTGCATTCCATTCTATGTGTAATGCTATTTATATGTCACTTATATAAACTATTCCACTTTGCTCATGACATAAGCTTAAGGTTACCAGTCATTCACATGTCAAGCTCACACATCCAGACACAAGCACGTAAGGCAATGGCACTCTGGGTGTGATTATTCTTGGATCGTGGTCTCCGGTTTTGTTTGCTTAGGTCCACGATGGATGTTTGTACCTGTCATAAAGGTTTAACTACCAGGCTTACTGACTGTAAATTCTCACTTGCACTCATCACAGGAACCCTGCATAAATCATGCTGGTCACACATGTACTTCAGCAGTTATATATACATTAAGTTATGTAGCTATATCTTTGTTTGTTTATCATTGGAGTAACAAATGTTGTTTATATATTATTTAGAAATGAATGAGGTGTACAGTATTTTGAAGATGTTTATGAGCTGTGGCAACCTCTATTACAGTGTAAAAATATTCATCAACTGTCCCACTGGAAATTTGCACTTTAAGATGCTACATGTGAGAATGGGCCTCAAATACCCACAGTACCTTGCTAAGATTAACTTTACAATCAGTTTTACAGCAAATAAATGTATCATCACACTGATCTCCACGAGTGGGTCAAAATTGACCTGAATGTAAACATAGTGATAAATCATGTGTTGATTATATTTTTAATCTCAGAAAACGTAACTGCTTTACAAAGCATTACATTTTTCTGGCAACTTGTGGGTGTGGGTGAATGACATACTAAACTAGTTCTTTGTTTACACATTAAGCAGTTATGGTCCATCACACCAGAGACCAGGGTTCCTGTCCAGTTTGTAGTTAGGTCTAGGCAACAAAAGCACTTTGGTTAAGGTTAGTGAAAGATCATGGTTTTGTTTAAATTTATCTACTGACCTTAACCAAGTGCTGTGCGTGCCTTTACATAGTCATGAGAAATAAATAAATAAGTTTAATAATGCTGGAAGCACTACAAGTTGATATTTTACTGTTACAAAAAAGGAAAATTGATGTCCATGTACACAAATCAGTACATTTCATGGCTACTTCACAAACTGGCATGACACTGGGCTGTAAATTTAAATTAGTTTCAAATTAGTGCTGAGTGTTAAGAAAAAAATGAGAATGTTGTGAATTTGGTGCTGAGCATCTGCCAGCTGTGGCAAATACCATCGCTATGAGAGTGAACCAAAACAGTGAAGTCATGGCCAAACAGCTAAACAATGAGCTGGAACCTGCTATAAAGTTCCATAAGGCTGAGAGAAGCCTCAGAGTCAGGTGGTAATTCTCATCACATTGCCACGTTGTTTGCACATTCTTATTTGATACATTATTATAAAATGTTGATTATTGCCACTTCAGGCTGTTTATTTTTGACCCACTTAAAAGAGGGTTGGTTGGTTGAGGTCTTTGTACATGTCTGTATAACTTTATTTACATGTCTGTACAAGTTTCCCAAGTTGTCTCAGACAGACATGACCTTCATTGCACAGTAAAGACAGTATTAAATACTGGTATGCTCATGTGAGGCCCACCATCAAGGCTCTTCTTGGAGCTTGTTAAATAAGGTTGCGTGATGCATTGGGCCTCCAGGAGTGTGAATGTTTTGTCTTTGTGGGTGTGCCCCACTTTTAGTTCCAGTAAAGCTCATGCTTAAGGTGTGAAAGCGGCGGGAGTTGAGCCCACCTGTCAAAGTAGGAAAGTGATCTTCAAGCTGGTACCTCTCACATATCAAAGTGAGCCCCCTTCACCCAGCGGGGAGTGATTCTCACTCCTTCTTCTTTACTCAGCTAAATCCAGACAGGATAGATACTGTGAGCACTTAACAGTGTGCAACCTTATCTGAGCAACACAAAAAGCCTTTCACCCATTATGGATAGAAAAACGAGAAGCTGTAAATGTGGTCAAGCGCTAATCTCATTTTAAATGGTTATCAGTAGAAAATGTGCATGAAATTCAGTGGATTTTGATGTTTTTATCTGTATGGGAGAGTTCTGCAATGTGGAAGCAGTACCTAAAGAAGTAAAGTATTTACTTAAAACTAAGTCTGTAGAATCATAAATTATTTTTAAAAAGCAAGGGAGAATATTTTGATTTAAATATATATTTTATTTCTGATTTCATAAAGTTGCATGACACAGAGTTCACAAATATCATTATCAGTACATAAATATTAATTTTTAAGTGATTAATAACTGGAACTAGGCACACAATACACAATAAAGGTGTATCAGACTAAGAAGTAGACAAAAATAGAAAAATATTTGCCATCTGTAAATAGTTTTTTGCCAGGAGCAGCTGGTGGTGATGGTCGCTTGCTAAAAGTTTCTGCCGTCATTGTATTTACAATACAAGAAAGTTAGAATATGTCCTCTAAGCAGCACCACTACCAGGGCAGCGTGGACTCTATAGTGATTGGAAAATCGAGACAGGCTGGATGAGGTTTGGGCTAGCTGTTTAGCATGCTAACTTCAGTAGAGGAAAAGAAGTGACAGAACTAAAAGCAAAACAATGCCATTGTTTTCCACTGCTGGAGACAGCTCTTGGCAAGTAAAGGAATGAAGTTTGATGCTTGACTCAAGTTTTCTCTAGACTGGTAGGTAATCTACTGTTGATGCCAACATTGGCTATGTCGTAACAGCAAAACATACAAATAGCTCCTAACTCTAAGTATATATATAAAATGTGTTTTACCAAGTCCCAAAGAGAATAGCACTGATGCATATTTGATTAATGTATGTAGTTTTAATATATGTGACTAAAATCTATTTTAGGAGTTAAATTAGAATTATAGCAATATGTGAATAAAACATTAGCCACTCCTGTCAAGACCTGACTGCTCAATAGATAGATTTGTTCACTTTTAGCTACAGCTGTTCATTCTATTTTCCTCAGTATCCTGCATGAGGACTCAATTCCCATCCAGAAACCTGGAAGAATCTTCTTCTCAATAGTAGTCTTAACTTTATACAACAGCTTAACCTCCCTCTCTGCTCCTTCACCAGTTACAGCATAAAAGTTTATAATCCCTGCAGGCTGGTCGACGTAAACTCCAATTGTGGAGTAAAATGGGACATTGTTTATGTCCTTGTTTACACCATTGAACCAAATCTGGAAACGCGTCCCTGACCAACAAAGACCCCAGGACTCATCATTCTCTCCCAGGCCACTAGGCCCAGAATTTGCCCTCCTTCCTGCTCCTTCATAGGTAGCTCCAATTACCACCCACCCTGAGGTTTCTACCTCCCAGTAAGCCCTCATGTTCCAGATGCCTTCTTTGCACAACACCTTTGAAGAAAATAAGACAAAAGGAGGAAATAAAATCAAATATGTTTTTCAAGCAGATAGCCCATAAATGTATCTGTACTATTTTCCGACTTACCTGTGGAGAGTACTCGTATCTCTCTGGTCTATCCAGGACAGGACAAACCTCCTCAGTTCTACGACACACCTTAGACCCATTTTCAGAAATCCACAACATCTTGTTGGCAGTCTTATCATCCAAAGACAAATTAATCCAGTCTACAGGGGAAAATGAAACCGTAATAGTTAAAAAAAAAAAAAAAAAAAAAAAACTATCAGTAAATCCTGTACAAAATATTGGACATTGAATTATTTGAGAGACACAATTTGCTCGTACGCTGGATGAGCTCAGCTCTGCTTGTTGGCTCTGGGATACCCGGCACATAAACTGATACTTTTTCTGCAAGCAAAGGAAACAGGCATAAATACAAAGAGAACAAATGCTCATACAAGCAAACACACGCTTCGGATCCATTACCTGCATTTGTCTTCTCATTCTTCTTGGATTTCATTTTCTTCCCTAAAAATGAAAAGGCCAAAGGTTAAACTGCATGAAGAGTTTCACATAACCATCAAGGTATTCCTATGTTTTTGACATTAATCATGAGTGAAACCATTAATATGACAAATGTATGTCAAGAAGTAACATGAGAATAACATGTCTAACGGCAGCAAAATTACAATTGTGGTATGTCATGCATTTTCAGCGCTGTAAATATATGGGGAATTTGAGAAATATGAACATTACAATTTGTGTACCATTCTGAGAATACTAAATAATGAAACCTAATAACAACCATCTCTGCAACTGATAAATATGCTAAGGATAAGATGATAATACATTATATGTTGGGTTAAATGCAATGGTCTTTTCATATTAAATGTAATGATTTTACACAACATTGTACAAAAATGGTTTTACCTGGTTTGGTAGTCTCTGAGAGGATTACTGCAGAATTAGGTCTACTGGGCATCTTCAGGTCACGTACTAATAATCCACGTCCAGGCACTTCAAATTCTTTGATTCGTCCAAAGTAAAAGGGCAAAGTCTTCGTCCTCCACTTGACTTTTATACTCTCAGTGAAGATGAAGCAAGGGGGCTAAAAGAGTGTCTGAAGAAGGTGTTGGGGTCAGTGGAGCAGCTTGTCAGCAGGGGGTCATCAGGGTGTGTGCACTTGACTTTGACATATGGATTTAAGTGACACCAACAGACACTTGACACCCCCGAAACTTGAGGAGTCTGTTTAAAAAAGCAAGAAGATGGGTACAAACATGATTGAAAGTAAAATTCAGAAACTGGTCTTGTCAGTGTTGTCAGCATGAGTAGGACAGGCAGAAGCAGAATCCACCAGATACCTCAGTACCTGAACAAAAAAGATTTTGAACTATACACAATGCACCAACCCACCCTGCGTCATAAAACTTATGTGAACTGACGTGACAGATAATGATCTATGGTTCACATGATCCATCTATTTTTAATTCCTACACCTACCAAGACTCTGTGTTCGTGTAAAGTGAGTTACCAATTCTTGCATCAAGGGCATCAACATTTATTTAAAAAGCAAAACCATGTTTTGAAATAGAAATAGAATTTCTTATTGCAGCATCTCTCACATTTATCCTCAAGTTGAAAGCTAAAATCAGAAACTGTCTCCAGATGTACAGATACAAGGAGAAGTACATGAGCAAAAGTGGGGCTCATTACGCACATATAGTACATAATGCTAAGAGCCCATCTTGCGAGCTTCCGCAAAACACTTGTACTTTACAGGTTGACTTATAAAGGAAATGAATACTTTTTTGCTGCTGTCATGTTAGTATTCAGATCAACAAACCAAGACAAATGCGTGTAACGCAGTGTTTCATTTATTTTTTAAACTTTTGCATATTTTCACATTCTGCATACAAACATACCAAACCAGATAACACTATACATCCTTGGCGAGCAATAACAATGGAGAAATAAAAATATATATATATATTTATAAATATATATCAGTATAAACCTTGAGTGGTCCTGTGGTTTCAGTAAAGTCCAAAAGAGTGGAGGGTCAAAGGTGAATCCCTACCTGATTGCACTTTGATCCCTTTACTTAAATTCACTAAACCATTTACTATACATGTATATCTAATGTAGACTAATGTTTTAATTGCTAAATATTCCTATGACATGGAAGACAAATGTTGGTGATGACCATTTTGGTGTCTTCTTGTCATTTTATGTTTAAAGCTGCCATATTGGTAGCTTTATTACAGTAGGATGAGATGGTTTTACTCTTCTCTCAGCCACAGTTCAGCTCATGATCACTGACTTTTAGATATAATCATATAATATCGACCCAGTCGTTTATTCCTCCTTCTTTATGAGCAAACAGTGGGATTGTGTCCCCACCCAGAAACCTGGTATCATTTTCTCTGTAAAGGAGGCCTTAACTTGGTGTAAAAGTTTAACCTCCTTAACTCCTGCGCCCTCCTCTCCCTCCTTCACCTCCTCCACAGCATAGTAATTAAGGATACCAGCAGGCTGATCAAGGTACACACCGATTACAGAGCACTTTGGAATCTCAGAGATCTCTGTACTCCTGCCATTGTGCCAGGCATGATAGCTGGAGCCACTCCAGCCAAGACCCCAGGACTCCTCGTTCTCTCCCAGGCCACATGATCCGTCGCAATTCCTCCTTCCTGCTCGTTCGTAGGCGACCCCGACCACAACCCACCCTGAATACTCCACCTCCCAGTAGCCTCGGAAGCCCAGGATGTCTTCCTTGCAAAGAACCTTGTGGAATGTGAATGAGAATGACAGCTTAATTTAGAGGTAATCTAACATAACCTGTGATTTATTATAGCTGCCACTAAGAAGAATTTAGAGTAGCCTCGCTTTCTCAAGTTTGCAATGCCACACCAGTTGGCTGAGGAATAAATAAACACAGGGGACAGCCCTCTGGTCCATAACACTGTTGCTTGTGTTTTACAATCGCATCAAACTCCACCAGCTTTAGCATGGCAGTGACATGTTCATGGCACCCCTGTATCATTTTACACCATCTTTCTTGAATGTGGCAAATCAGGGGACAGTACATTCTAAATACTGTAATCTCAGACCAAAATAATAATTGCATCTTCATACTGTACCTGTGGAGCATACTCATATCTTTCTGGCCTGTCCAAGACGGGACAAGTGACATCATCAGTCATACGAGCTACTTTAGCACCGCCCTCTGTGATCCAGAGCATCTTATTGGCTGTCTTGTCATCCATGGAAAGGTTGATCCAGTCTGTAAAAGAAACAGGAAGAAATGATGATTTTAGGAACAATCACATTTGGACCAAATTGTGAAATTGTAAAAACAAGTTTAAGTGCACAAATCTCACGTTTGACTAGATCAGCTCTGCATTTCGGTTCAGGGATATCTGGCTCGTAGGCTGGGATCTTCTCTGAGGAGTGACAGAGCAAAATCAGTGAAGTATCAGATGAGAAGAGCCATTTAAAACTATTTAAAAACCAAATACTGTGATCAAGCCTTTTGCAAGGCGACTCTCTTACCTGCGGCTGAGTTTCCAGCTTTCACTTTTTTTGCTACAAGAAAAAAAAATAAAAATGTGTTTTCACCAGAGCATCCAACATAGCCGGCTGTTTTAAATACTATAGGCTACAGTATGTATGTGTCAGGTGTGTCTCAACAGGCGATGAAGTGTGCCTCTGCAAAACAGTGTATACTTAGAAAACCATCTGCCTCCGTCAGATCAACACATCAGCAACTGCATGCTTTCTGGAGCCAGTGGTTGATTCATGCCGGGGGGCTGGAATTACCAAGACACCCCACATGCTGCAGGGTCGGCTTTTAGTCACACAAGAGCACAGCGTGATGCTCTGAGCAGTTTATCAGATGAGAGCAGGGACATAATCTGCTCCCACAAATCAGATAAAGTTGGGGATGAAGATCTATCATTTTAAATTTAGCCTCAAATCCAAAGTGGCTGTATTGCAATAGAGTTAATAAAGATAACGAATTGCAACACATGCAACTTGTTGTATCTTTGAAGTCAATAATGTAGGGACATTAATACTCAATAAAAAGAGCTGTTAAGAATCTGGAAAATAATTAGAAGTCTGCCAGCATTTAGATTACAGGCAGTAGTATTATGTCACAACTTTCCTTGAAGTGATTATCATAAATCATTGTTACGTAACAGGTTCAGCCCTACTGCCAGCTTCGTAACTAATATGCTGGTATCATGTATAAGCAATGCAGTCTCCAATTTTCTGTGAAGGATGGAGATCAGGAGGAAGAGACACTTAATCCCCACAGCATTAAGATGTCAGCATCGGCTCTCATAAGTGATGTGTTTTATTTATGCCAACAACCAATGTCACCTCCCAAATAAACTATCTATTTCATTCACACATCCAAATCAGCTCAGAACACGGGTGAGATTTAATTTGGCGAGTGTAAAAAGTAGCGAAATACAAATACAGCAGTGGAGGTTTCGCATGGCAGTGTACTGCATTAGCTGAGACAAAAAGTTCAAGGTGAGGCCGCTCTTTCCCGGCGCATGTAAAGCCACTCGTCATCATTATTCACATTTTTGAAACTTAACGGTTATTTTTACACCATGCAGTATGCGTGTCACGTCTAAATGAGCTGATGTTTATCTCTCGGTTGACTTGGGAGGCTGAGAGGGACCATGCGAAAATGTTAAGCCACCTGTCTGGATATAGCACAAGGTGATGAAAATAACTGCTTTGTTTAGGCTCATTACAACCTGACACCATACAAAATATTTAAGCTTAAGCTAAACCCCCACTGTGGCAATCTATACAGAGCTTGTTAGTCAAGTCATGATGGGATTTTTTTTTTTTTTGATAATGTTTGATACTGCAGCTGTTTCAGTGGTAAAAATATAAACATTAATGGCGTGAAGAAGTACATTTTTTTAAATACTACCTTGCTTTGTTTTATGTTGGCAAAATGCTGGATTCTCATGATAAAAAAGCAATTATACTGAAATTCTCTTAGTAACAGCAAATGCAAGCTAGTTGTAAGACTGTAGACTTCTTCATACCAACTGTACAGTAGCCACACATTTTCAAGACTGGCTTATGTTGAATACATATAGTCCAGATTGTGAATTAACGCAGATGTTGACCCTTGCTCCCAAGCAACCATTACACACTGCCTCATAATGATGAGCACAAAATCAGTTGAGAGTTACTGCATTTTCCACACAGACATAAACGCAAGTGACCCATTCTATTAGGATCTGACTCCAAAGATAATAAAAGGCCTCACTACAGTAGAGTGAGGATATTAAATTTACATTACAAGTACATTCAAAGTATTGTTTATAATGTAATAGATGTAATATATTGAATTAGATACGCCAACAGATGCATGCTGCAATATTATCAAAATGGTTAATTTGACAGAAAAGGGGATGACGCTTGAAATATTCTAAAAATCGAAATGGTTGTTCACAAATGATTGAAATTTTGCAAGCAAGTTATTAAGTCATTGATGATAAATTGTGTGAAATAAAGAAAATGAAGTTCACCTTTATCTGACTTCCGGGTGTCAGAAATGATTCTTGTTGTAGTAGGCATCTTGATTCCGGCTTCAGGTTGGATTAACTGTTTAAGCTGCTGCAGTGAACCTGTCTCAGCCTGATGTCACTGGTCTCTCTGAGAATGATGAGTCTCTGTTGGCTCCACGTGTGTGACACCTTAATGCCACTCTTATATACCTTTAATGCCGGACAGAGGTGAAGGGATCAGAGCCGGTGGCGTGGACATGAGCATGAGATGGGACTTGCCAATAGGAAGTGGGGGGAGGCAAGAGGCTTGTAATAGGAGCTGTGTATGTATGTTTTTCCTTAAAAAGGTTAGATGTGTGCTTGGGTGTCAGCAGGACACCTCCTGTCACAGAGTAATCCCCACCCTTTTCTCTCTACATCAATACCACTGATCTCTTCACATTGCAGAGTGACAGCACTGATGCATTGACAGTGGATGGGATGCACACACACATGAATTCTAAGTATGCTGCTGCAAAGATTTAAATCTGCATGGCAGAGTTCCTGGTGTTAGACGTCAAACAGTGCGAGATCCAACAGGTGCAAATGTACATATATCATGTAGCTTTATTCACAATTTGAGTGTAACAAGTAAGCATGGGTATTATATAAGAGAAATTATCAATGTTATGTAATAACTACCACAAAACTTATAAACCCTGCATTCACCTACTTCTATTTTAAAATAACTTCACAATAAAATATCCATCTATAGAATTATTCAAAAGCATGATACAAGCAGGACACTGATATCATGATAGCATAGCCATTAATATGTCAACTAAGTATATATTAAATAACATCTAATAATTACAGACTGAAGAAGACATTTAGGGTAGACAACAAGCAAAATCTGAATAGATACAATAAGATCCAAAAGTCTGAGACCACTTCATCATTCACACAAATGGGAAAGTGGTCTCAGGCTTTTAGACATATAAATACAGCCCACTATAACCAAAATACTTAGATGACTAAATCACTTGATCAGAGGCTACACGGTTCATCATACCAGGCTTAGCTATGCTCTTGACCTGCATTATCACATCAACCATTTACCACTACAGATGCTATAATGCACTCTGCTTGGGTTAAAAGAAAAAGCATGTCGCTGGTCGTAAACCCTTTCTTCTGATATGCTCTCCAGTGCAGGCTGCGTGTCTGAGGTGTTTACAATCTTTGGCATCCTGCCAAACCTCCAGTCAAGGCTGTCTTGTCCTTCTTGTGTTCCTGCCTGCCCAAGCAGATGACTGACTGGTGAACTGACTGCAGTGCAGCCAACACAGTAAACAGTACATACCAGCAACTATAGTGTCTGAACTGCCCCAGACCACAGCATAGTCCATAGCCCACTGGGATTTATTGAAAAGAAATGAGAGGGGAGTGTAGATAACAAGTTTCCATGTCTACCTATCTGCGCTCCTCCAATTCTCTTCTCATGGCGCCATCATAAACCAGAGACACCAGACTTTTAGGTACTGCTGACAGACAAGTGATCTCTGTCAAAAGGCTGAACTGTGGCTGCTCTGGTTATTCAAGGTTGAGACATTAGTTTTTCACTATACAGAGAGTGTATAGGTCTGAATATTTTTTATTAAAGCAGCTATTTCTAAGTTCGGTTATTGCTACACAGCCGTTGTCAGTATTAACAGGTGTTTATTTACCAGTTAAACTAAACACTGCAAGATCAGCATCAAATTTCATTCCTTTACTCGCCGAGAGATGTCGCCAGTGGTAGAAAGCAATGGCGATGTTTTGCTCCCAGTTCTATCACTTCTTCTATTGAAGTTAGCATGCTAACCAACTAGCCCTGTCTTGTCAATGTCTGATAGCAATTCAGTGTACCATCCACACTACCATGAAAAACTGGCGCTACTCAGAGGGTGTATTCTACCCTCTTGCACTGTAAACGCAACAATGCCTGAATCTCCTGGCAAGCAACTGTCACCACCACCTGTACCGGACAAGAAATCACATTCTGCGAAAACATGCGAATAGTCCCTTTAAGGATATATTGAATATGTCTGTGAAAAGAACACAAAATGTTCTTAAATGAACTTGTGCCTAAAAAAATGAAAAGTATTAAATGTGAGTAATCACTTATTATTTCACTGAGATATTTGGTTGGTTACTTAACATTATGATTCGAAGGACTTTTTTAGGGCAGTTCAACCAATCAATAACTACTCATGAGTTGTTTATAAATGATAAATTAACCATTTAAAGCATAGGAAATGTCCACAGGAACAACATATTGCAATATATGGATATATAAACGGAACACATGGTGTGACAGTAGCATTTCTCTCACTTAAGTGTCTAACTACAGAAATTAATTCAAAATGCAAAATCTACCACAAAAAGAACTTAAGAACCTAAACAGAAAATTTCTAAAGGATTGTGACTTTACCTTTAAGTACTCTTCTTCTAAAGTGCACGTATTAACAAAGTCTACTCCAAATGAAACCCCACTGAACCAGTTTTCTCCTCTCTTCATCGCCATTTCTCAAAGGTCTTAAAGTGCAATTGAGTTCCGTTCTTCCACTCTTGCATAATCCCTCTGTTCTGTACAGGATGTCCACATTCCTGACCAGGTATCAATTGCGAAAGCATGTGTTTGATTACAAAGAGATGACAGGATAATTGTAAAAACAAATTCAGAACTGCTCGGATAAATATGGGTCAGCGGGTCAGGTGTTGGCACTGACGTGCATATCCTGGTTTGGCAAGCTCGATGGCACGCCCATTAGTGAGCTCATTATCCCTACATACCTTACCAAAATTTCTCTTAGGGAGCCCCAGGGGCCCCCAAAACCTTTAATACCCCCTATCCTGGGGGTATATAAAGAAGTCGTTTGCATCATCGCAGCAGTACGCTGCTGACAGACGCCAACATTCAGGAAACCTCAACGGAGCAAGAAGCGATAAAGATGCCCACCAGTGCTCCCAGTACGAGAATCATGCCTGCAACCAGCAGACCTGGTGAGAGAATTACCTTATAGTCCTCTGAAGATAATGTATGATAAGCTATAGTTCATTAGCCAGGAGTACAAAGTGCTGCTCAGTGCTGACAGTAAAAATTCATACTGCTGGGAAAGAAGCTATCTCTTTAGATACTGATTTTAGTTTTTTAGATTGATTGAACATTACAGCTGTCAGACTAAAGGATTGCCATTCTTTCTTAGCAGATTGTGTATAGTGTTAGTATGAACTTTTCTTACATTGACACTAAAGAAACAAAGAAAAACTCACTGTCATAATTGTTTTATACTTACAGGGACACAATCCAAAGATGCGGCTTCTCCTACAGGTGAGTTTTTATTACTTCACTTTCTTAGAGAGCAAACTGAACTGAGAGGTTACCTCTCTACAGTGTGCATTTATTTTCTGCTATTGCTCATCTTGTGTTCACCACCAGCTTCCCTCTTTAATGTTGCTTTTCTCATCATTCAGAAAGCATCCCAGACTACGAGCCAAATATCCCTGAGCCCACATGCAGAGCTGATCTTCTAAAATGTAAGAGCAGTCATCTGACTGTTTTCAGATTTTTTTCCCCTACTAATATTTCTGTCCTCTCGCTTTCTGACTGTCTTGGCTGCATATTTTCCACATCCCACAGACTGGATCAACCTTTCCCTGGATGACAAGACAGCCAATAAGATGCTGTGGATCACAGAGGGTGGATCCAAGGTGTCTCGCATGACTGATGATGTCACTTGTCCCGTTCTGGACAGACCAGAGCGATACGAGCATGCCCCTCAGGTAGGTTTTAAACAGCAGCCACAAATCGGGATGTGATTGGTTATTTTTCATGTTATACTAATTTTTATCCTCTTTTTATTCAAGGTTCTTTGCAAAGAAGGCATCCTGGGCTTCCGAGCTTACTGGGAAGTTAAATATTCAGGGTGGGCCGTTGTCGGAGTTGCTTATGAAGGGGCAGGGAGGAGGGGAAACGACGGACCCTGCGGCCTGGGAGAGAATGAGCAGTCCTGGGGTCTTGGGTGGGGTGGATCCCACTACCAGCTGTGGTTCAATAGCATAACCACAGAAATCTGGGATATTCCCCAGTGCACCACCATCGGGGTGTACCTTGACCATCCAGCTGGTGTCATCAATTTTTACGCAGTCGAAGAGGTGCAGGAGGGAGAGGGGGGCGAAAGCAGGAAGGAGATCAGACTGCTGCAGAGGATTAAGAGCTCTTTCGTGGGGAAAATGTTGCCAGGTTTGTGGGTAGGACAAAAGTCCTCATGCGTGCTTGTTAAACAAGAGGAGTAAAGTGAAATGTGTGTGCTTTCCTTTTCCATTTCTTACATTTCCATTCAAACTTCATTACAATACATATCCATAACCAAAACATAAGATATGTCACAGATACTTTGGGATAATAGTAATTAGAGATGCATATGTCATGTATTCTAAATTTTTGTATATATAAATACATAGACAGGTGGCAAATTAAAGAAAAAAACAACAAAAAATTAGTGGAGAAACTGAATACCCCCAACCATAGAACACAAGGGGTCAGATTTTGGACTGTCAGACAGTGCTCTTCACCACTATCATCAAAACACCAAATGAGGGAAAGGGTTAGGGAAAACCTATGCTCCATCCCTCCAGTAGAGTTGAGAGACTTGAAGAATCAGTATTGAAGCTGTTTTGATGTGGCCTAGTACCCTACTACAATACCCTTTTCCTTTAATTTGTCACCCATCTGTACATCTATCATGAAGCTGCTATTTGTTTAAGTGTTTGTGTTTGCATAACATGTTTACTTTGTCAAAACTGAATGTAGAATATTGATTATTAGTGGCATATATATGTATATATGTTATAGCGTTGTGTATTATATTCTGGCAACATCAGTATAATCTGCACTTTTTAAACAAAATGCATTATTCTGTATGTCATCTAAATTAAACTCCATTTTAAGGACTGAATGTTGTCATGAGTCAGGTTTGAAGACCTTGAAAAATTGAAAAAATGAAGATGTAAGCTATCTTGCATTGTTCTGTGACAGACATATGATTTATTATAGTTGCTTATGGTTATGTAGAATAGGCATATAAATTGAGATAAATTAACAAAGATTCATTACTTTTTTAAATTAAAACTAGTTTCATTTGTGAAATGTATATCAGAATAACTATGGTTGAGTGTAGTAAGGGAGCCTCATTATAATTTATGTGCTTAAATAAATATTTTTGCAAAAAATCTGTTCATATTGTTTACATATGAATATGCATACAAATAAACTTATGTACATTAAAGTCCAAGGTGGACTTTAAGATCTGCAAACTCTTCAGACGTTCCACGGTGTGGGGATTGTTTAAGGGTAGGCGAGTTGGCAACAAAGAAATAGAATTTGCTTCATTTTAATCACCAGTTAGGTTAGTTTACATGCTTAACATATTTAAGAGAGGACAACCAAGACACTTTTTTCCCAGAGCCGCATTACTTTGTGTCATCTTCAGCTTATAGGTCATGATTTATAAATACAACTTACAGCATAGGAACATTAATCCATCAATGCCATGTGAAGCATTCAAACTCAACCATACCTTCAGCTGCTCTGGATCTTTCATTCTTCACCTTCCACTGTTAACACTAAGCACGCGGGTGGGGGGTGGACAGAGGATTAGGCTGGTGACATGAAAGCAGATCCTGGGAGGCAATAAACAAGACTGCATGTGAGAACACAAATAGGGCCAGTGAGGCAGCATGGATGAGAGGAATGGAGGAGAGGAATTAATGATATAAAACAAAAGATGCAAGGCTAAACTAAATTGTAAGAGTGACATCAAACATTATTTTTTTTGTTGTAACAGAGTGCAGAGATCAGTGCATGAAATTACAGTTTATCATGGCCTGGACACACACACGCACACACAATGGGTTTTGTCTGTGTAAACTGTTGCTGCTTGCTAATATTTTGCAAGCAGCAACCACCACCACTTATGTCTTCAATAAGTGTGTTGAAAATAATCAAAAACAGCAAATATAGGCTTTCAGTCAAAAGTTTAGAGCACCCGAATTTTTCCAGTTTTTCAGGGATAAACTGCTCAATGTAAACAAAAATAAGTTTAGGTCCAAGAGCAATGGCAGAAAATAAAACCTTGAAAGTTAATGACAACAATTCCTATGGCTGCTCAAACGCTATCTGTTCAAAGGCAGAGCAGGAACAAACTGTGTTACTACACCCTCTGGTGCATAATTATGGCAATGTAGGAAGTAGCCCTGAAAATTTCTATTAGTGTGGTAATAAAAAGTGTCAAAGGAAGAGTGGTTGGTCAAGGGTTCATCCTACATCAAGATAATGACCCAAAACATCAGAAAAAAAGAACTAGATGGTGGACAACCAGCACGATCTCCAGGCTTAAACCTCATGGAGCTTGTTTGGGATGAACTGTACAGAAGGTGAAAGCAAAGCAAGTGCAACACAACTGTAGATGAACTTTCCAAACAATATTTCATTTCCATTCCATATAGAGAATACCATGTGTGTTCAGCTGCTTTAATTTCAGAGTGCACTGAGACATTATGTAAATTTCAGTAGCAACTGGAAAAATAGGGATGTTCTAAAACTTTAGACTGCCTAGATTTGCAAACACTGCACAGAAGACACTATCAGTTTTTAACTGCCCACAGATATGATTGTGATTTTTATCATAACAGTCAGGCATAATCTATGGACTGTGTACTGAGTACAGTTCAAGCTTTAAATCTATTCAATATTTCACAACTAAACAGCAACACCAGATCAACACAATAAAATATGTGTATAGTTTTTTTCCCATGATTTCCACTGGGAAATGTAAATATACATCTATCACATAAGAGATACTTTTTATTTCCTTGTTGTGGCAGTGTCCTCATCAGCTTATCTTAAATATAATCAAATGAGTGAAAACAGCGCCCCTCAGGGTTGTAACCGCTGTTCAATGTCAGTAAATCTATGTGGACAAAGATGACATTGCATCCCTGAAGTTTACCTAAAGGAACAAACATCAAGCAAAGCTAAACATGCAGCATAATTATAAAGTCAACAACCATATTATTCAAATGAAACAAAATATTCTTATCTAACATTAGCTTTCCAGTGTTGCCAGTGATATGGGGGTTGCCTTTTGCATTTCAAGACATTTTAAAACCAGTGGGCAGCAGCATCAATTATCTGTCTTCACTGTGAATCTCCTGTGCTCCTTCTCTCATCTTATTTTCTGTCTCCCCTCTATCTCATCTCTTCTTGTCTGTCTGTCATCTACATTGCACTCTATCTGTTCATTTCTATTTCCATCCTCTCACTCTATATTTTTGCTGCCTGTCCCTTTCTGGCTCCTCACTTCTTCCTGCCAGTAAATTAAAAATAATTCAGTAAAATTATTACACCTTCTTCATTTCATCTTTGTGTTTGACTTTGAATCATTTTGGATCTGAGTTATAGAAATTAGCCTCTAGCAGTACAAAAAAGAGAAAATGTGTTAATGTATAAAGTTGTACAATAACACATGATCACACCATAACTATTCCTGGTTTGGGATGTTGTTGGTAGTATTGTTTGAATATGATAGACCAGTTCCAGTGTCCACTCTTCCCTTTCCAAAGCTGACCTCTGACCTTTTCATTCCCGTATATCAGTGAAGAGGGAAAACACAGGGCCAATCGATGAAAATAAAATACATAGTGGGCTTCGTTTCTAACACTCATTTCTAAACTGAAAGAAAAGCATTTCTTCTTCCGTCGAAAGTTGGCAGTCTGACGCTGGATAGCGGTAATGCTAAAGCTAGCAAGCTGGTTAATTCAGTTAAGTGAAGCTAACTAACCGGCGTCATGGTGGACGGCAGCTTTTTAACGAGGTGCGACAGAAGCTGTTGGTCAGATAATAGTTAGGGATGAATGACACTGAACTACAAACAGTAAGTTCACAAAGTTTTGAAGTTACCTGTAACACGCTTCAGCGGCTCCAGTTTCCTGGTTTGTTGACTCAGCCAAAGAACCGCCATGTTGAGCAAAGATTCTCTAATAATGACAGGATGGTTCACTCCACCCACCGACCATGCCACCGACACACAAACAGTGACGCCGGTGATCTCAGGAGAAAGGCAACGATCTTGGCGTTGTACAATATCTTTGCAGCACAACAATAGTCTTATTTTAAGCAATTATTTCACGACTGATATTATGTGTGTTTCTTTTTTTCCTTTTTCGTCTTTTTTCTCAACATCTTAAAAGAAACTACTTGAAATATTGTAAGTTATTATAACATTTACAGCACAGCACCACGATAGCATACATTACATTTTTATGCATTTATTGTCACCTGCTGTGGTACTGGTGTAGAATTACGTTTTAATTCTCACTCGGTTTGACAAAATATCACCACATTTGCACTACTTTAGAGAAACTCTGCCAAGGCAGTCTGAGGTGTTGCTTTGTGTGTTCATGTCTGAACAGCTGCAAAGTGTAAATTGAATCATTCTATAGATCAACAAACTGTCACTAATCACTGATGTGAATATGAAATGCATTTCTCACTGAACTACAAAGTATATTTCACTCCATATCTATGACTGTCAATTTTACTATTGATATTATTATTATTGTTATTATTATTATTATTATTATTAAAAACTCAATGAGTACATAAACTGAAGCAGAGTTGTTGAGTGTTCTTTCTCTGAGTTTAATGGAACTTCCTGATGTTTCCACAAGATGGAGCCATGGTGTTATATATTAATTTAGGAGGAGCATATTGAGGAATGCAGCTAATAACTGTTTTTTTTCTACTTTGACTTTGAATTGCTTTATGTGTAATACACATTTACTGATATGCATTTGTTCATTGGAACAAAACTGATTACTTTTCGCTGAGCCATGCTAATTCCCAAATGATTCCACACATCAAAATTGTGCTACATGGATCTGAGGAAAACAGGTGGTAACCCAGGTGAAAAAAAAATGGAACAGCATTTGCTGTAACCACAAGAGGAAATGGAGTTACTGACTGTCTGACTAGTCTGGTGCTGTAAAAAAAAATACTGGAATCAGTTATAAAAACCCATATGAAGTAGAAAATCCAATGCAAAATGTGTTAAATTTATATGTGGTGGAATCTCCCTTTAGTCACGGTAGGGTGTTCATTATATGAATTCTTGTAATATAATACCATTATAGCTCACTAATACTAGTGGAAATGTTGTGCCATAAGGGAATTATGATTTGCAGAAAGCATTTAAAAGTGAAAACACACAATGATAATACAGTAATACACACAATAAAACCAATCTTAGAGCACAGAAATAACTTAATATAAAAAGCTCAATAATACACAAATCAACTTGGTATACTTATATTGCCCACCAGACAGTGCAATAATTGGTCAGTCTTTAGTGTAAATTACCAAGCTGTTGCAGAATGCAGGCACTGTATTGCTGTTGAATTTCATGTTTAAATTAAGCCATCTAATTGCAGCGGGAATAAATAAGACTCTGGTCCCTCTGTTCTCAAGTTTATCTAGTGTGAAGAAGCAGCCAGAGAGTATCAGTTCCTCTGTAAGTCAAAAAAGATGTTCGTCTTTCAGCACGAGTCTCAGTTTTCGGTTATTTGGGCGCAGGTCAGAGCAGCAAACTTTCTGGGGTTACTCACAAAGCTGCCCTCAATGACTGCAATAAGCACAGCTAATGCAATCAAATCTGGTGAAATGAGGTCAGAGGCAGATTTTATTTTCTGTAGGGAAAACAAAAACTGCTGTAATTCCTTGCAAATTATCTCTGTGACTGTCTCTGAAGTTTGCTATCAGTAAAAGGATACATTCAATTCCCTTATCAGATTGCAGAGTTGATTTGGAAGCAGGCTGTAAACTTCTAAAATTTATTGCACCACAGCACAAATTCACCAACAATGCGGTCAAGTCTTCTTCCAGAAGACACTATGAAAACACCAGAATCATCTGCGAACTTGATAAAATGTCTGAAGATTTGTTGTGGCAGACATGAATATGAATGGTAGAAATATAGGGGTGGGGAAATAAATATAACCCGAGGGAAAGAGTGAGAGAGAAATGTGAGCAGTAAGATCTGTCACTTAAAATGTCCACAAAACAGCCTACAATGTTTAGATCAACCTTGTGGAACATGAAAGAAAACATTTATGATTAAAAAAACTGAAGAAAACTTAATAAGAGGAAACATAAGTGGGCATCCCCAGACTCCTACTGCAGCATACCAACGCTACCTGTGTGTCCTTCTCCTGGGATCTGTCAGTTATTTAGCTGTTAAATGCCACAGGCCTAAAATGGACATTTCAGCATTTCTTTTGAAACACCACATCAGCTAGAATCCCTTCCACACAAAGCAAATTTTCAGTTAAATTCAATTTAAATTTGTATTTGCAGATACTCCATTAAACTGTATCTTCACAGATTCTAGACTAATCACCGACTAATCACATTAGATACACAGGATGCTGACTGGGGAAGAGTTATTTTCATGTTGCCAATGAATCTTTATCTCATCACTATTTCAAATATTTTTTCAGGAGCTAAACTGCTCAAAGAGCTCTGTGAGAAACTTAATATACACACAGCCCTTACCCATCTATCTCTTGTCCTTTGCCCACACACATTCATGCACATATCATATTGTGTATGCACAGACACATAAACTCTGATTACCATGCTCTAAACTTGCTCTAAACTTGTGGTTCCATTTTCTGTATCACAATAGTTTTAAACGACTCTCCCTACTTGTCATATGGCTTACTGTCACTTTACTGTTCTGCTCCAGCTCAACTCAACACACTGTCATGGTGTGATATCAGTCTTCTTATATATTGTAAATCTCGAGAAGAAAGAGAATAAGTGAATTTCCCAAAGATTCAAAGAATTAATTTTCGTGTTTTATGGTCCATTGCTGCAATGGCGGAAGGAGTATTCAGTTTCTTTACTCAAGTAAAAGCAGCAATACTACACAAATACTCTATTAAATGTAAAAGTCCTGTATGCAAAATATTGATTAAATTAAAATATGGAAGTATCATCTGCAAAATAGCTACAGTTAATCTATACTGTATATACTGTTGGGCAGTTTAATCTGTAACACTACATTATATTTACAATTTGACCAGTTGCTGTAACTGTACATGATGTAATGGTATAAAAAGTAAAACATTTCCTTCTGAAATCTAGTCAAGTAGAAGTATAAAATGGAGATACTCAAATAAATGACAAGCATTTCAAAAACTCTGCAGTACTTGAGAGAAAATGTACTTGGTTACATTCCATCCACTAGTGCAATCTTGTGTGCTTATGGTACAAGCAAAGATGATTGTAAACATATCCCTCACACGCTTTTAGTGTTGCTCTTTTTTTCAGTCACTGTTCTCTTTCCTTGAGACATGTCAACCACTTCAGCGACAGATAAACCCGGCTGCTGGTCTCTGTAGACTGACATGCCTGCCCCCCTTTCACATATTCACACTTTGAGCCCAGCAGCAGGGGACCTCTCCACAGACACTCAGGCTGATGCAAGCACATTTCTGATAAATGAAGGAGGAAATGACAACAGGTAATGAAGGCGAACACTGCTGCATAGGGTAAAATTATAAAAGTACACTGAGTTACTGACTGACCAGCTGACCATGTACAGTAAGTCTGGCTTTCAACTGTCTTTCTGCTACAAATAGGACCTTAAAAGCATTGGGGCTCCATTAAGGAAACCAAACAGCAGTGGTGAAATGTAACTAGGTAGGCTACATTTACTCCAGTATCACACTCAAGTACAATATTTAGATACTAGTACTTTACTTGGATGCCTCCATTTTACTTTGTTTGACAGTCATAGTTACTTGTTGCTGATAAACATTACACACAAAACATATGATCAGCTTGTTAATATGATGCTACAACCAGCTGACAGCTAGCTGAGCTTCTCATAAAGGCTAAAAACAGCTAGCCTGGGTCTGTCCAAAGGTAACAAAACCAGCTGCTAGTCCAAGAAACACTGACATGACACTGAAAAATATAGATTTTTTGTGCAAATTGTGGTTGGTACAGATTACCCAAACAATGCATTATGATAATTAGTGAACATTAGAGGTCCTGGTACAGTATGTGGGCTTTGTTAACTTTGGACAAGTCCAGACTAGCTGTTTCCTCCTTTTTCCAGTCTTTATGCTAAGCTAATATAAACTACTTCCTAGCTTTACCTTCATATTATCTATACAGGTGTGAGTGGTATTCTCTACCAACAGCCTGGTTATCACCAAATATGTGTATGAATAAAGTGCCAGTTTCCAAGTCATTTATGACTATACATTTTGTACTTTTCACATCATTTCATGCTTCATCATTTCTCTACTTACTAACCCCTAACCACCCCTCCTCATAACCAAAACAGTGTAAAATGAAAAATGAGAAGCTTAAAATGTGTAAACGACACACAAAATGTCCTTAAAAATGGTGTGACAATTTATATGCAATCCAGTGAAATCATGTTACTGCAAACTGAACAGAACACAAATAAGCATATTTTACCACGTAATGTTTAAGAAGTTCTAAATACTTCCTTCACTTGCTTTGAAATGTTTGAATAGATGTGATTTGCACATTTTTAACGATGCTAATTATCATATTACTGTAAAATTAGCAACGCTAAAAAAATGCAATGTACCATGTTTTGGACAAGCATCACGTAAAAACAGCATGATATACTTAGTTGTCTGTGTCTACATTTCCTTGGACTCACTTGTACAGTCACCCAGGCATATCCAATATAGTATCAAGTGATGTGTATTAAAAGATACCACAAAAATTATTTGCAAATACTTGTTGATCCTGCCCTTAATGTGGGAGTAAGAGGTGATAACATAACGATTAGTTTGACACCACATGATAAAGTGTCAAAAATTGGGTCAGTTGTTGGTCGTCTCTGTGTATTCTGTGCTTCTCAAGCGAGCATTTGAGCTCAACAGGTTTAGTCAGTCCATTAATCTCATCATAAATGTGCAAGATCCCTTTCAGCACCACCTCACCCTCTTGTCTCTCCACCTTATCACGCTCTCACTCCAAGTGCTTCTCTTCTTGAACTCCTTAAGGGTGTCGTCAGTCTCTTGTGCGCTCCTCGCTCGCTGACTGGAGGGTGTGGGTGACTTGAGTGCCAGGAGAGCTTTGAATAACAGAGAGAGAGGGGAGAAATAAAAGGAATAAGCACCACAAGCCCTCAGTCTTCCAGCAGCAAAGAGAAGACACAGGAATAACCATGCCTGAACCAGTCCCTGCAGGTATGCAGATATTTTTTGTGAAAGCATAATTCATTGTAATTAGTTAGGAGACTGGGTCTCATTGGCAATACTGATGCTTGAATTTCGGTAGTCTTGTTTGGTTAGAGGTTTTAGTGAGGTACAGTATATTTGCTTGAAATTATATATAATACTTAAAATCTGAGGATGTTGCAGACATTGGTGCTCTGCATAACAAGTTATTTTCTGATTTTTATTTTGCAACAAATATTGCATTATGGTATACATTTAAGATCAATTTATTATGTAGTGCATGATGAAAAGAATGAAAATGATGATCAGACAAAAAAAAAAAAATGCATTTGATTTTGAAAACAAGGCAGGAGTACTATAACTGGCATTAGATACAAGCGGATGACAAAATCTGGTAGAGATAAAGTGATTTTGTTAAGTGCTCAGTCTCCCAGTCTGGAGGAGCACTGATGAGCTTCAGGAGGTTCAGACTCATGAGTTATACCCCATGTGACCAACAATAGTTGTTTACTCCAAAGGTTTGGAGTTTTATTGTCATCTGCTGACTGAACTGAAGACATCAAAAATATCATCATGACCCCATCAGTCACTGTAACTGAAATGCACATGTTAAGTGGAGTTTCACCCAATTTTTCTTCATTTTGAACAAAATGCTATAATGTAGATTAGATAAAAATTAAATATCTGCTGTTTGCTGTTAGATATAACAAAAAGTCAAAAAGCTGCATCTACAACAACCAAAAATATGAACATGAACAAAATATGTTTTTTTTTTTTAATCCAAGTGTAAATTAAGTGTTAATTAACGATTCCAATAATGGTGTTTGGCGTTGTTCCTTGCTGCTACTAATTCACCTCCAATGTCATTTAAATTACAGTTTCTAAACAGATTAGGCATCTCATAAAGGCAAACATTTGCCTCTTTACCTCCTTTGTTATGTTTGAAAGGCCAGAAATGATCACATAACCAGCTGATATGACATCATCAGGGTTAGTATACTCATGACATCAGCCCAGAGGGTGCCAACCTATCAACTAAACTGGGAAGCTACCAGAGACAGTTGTGGTTGAGTAGCAACAGCAGGTTCATAGATAAATACTGCTGTTGCTATAGAAGACTTTGCTTATTGCAAACTACTGTAACTAACTTGCTTCATGTCTTCCACAGTAGATAAAAACAGGTCATTGTGGTCACTTTTAATACAACATTCACAGTGTTATTAATATATGTTGTTCATATTATTATGACTTTGACTAGTTTTTCTAGAATATTACATGAAGGCTTTTCATGGTTTTTAGTAAAAGCCAAAATCAGTAGGGTAATGTAAACAATTACATTAACTGTGTATACTGAAACCTCATAGAAATATATCTTTATACACTTTAAAAAACTAACATTTCCCTTATAAAAGCTCACACTGGTGAATGCTACTTTCTTGTAAATAGTTGTCTTTAACCGGGTGGCGCCATATGTCCACCACTTTGACCCAGTGTGATTCTAAATCACTGAACTGACAGCAACCTAAGATAAGAGTCTGTCATAGCGGGTGAGTCTGTCAGAGGTCTTACGGGCTGGCCTTGCAGGAAGCTAGTTGAGCCCTTCAAACCTCTTCATCTAATTTCTACACCAACCGTCCTGTGTTGGTGAATGTAATAGGCTTTGCTTGGGTTGTTTGCGCATTACCCTTAATTCTACTTTGCACTATTTAAATTCTTTTCCCCCTGCATCTGACTCTGGGCTAACTTTATTTAAAGATCTAAGATAGGCCCTTTTATTTTTATCCCAGAGACATAACCAGACACTACTTTTATTCACCATATACAGCCACAGAGTTAATCCATGTAATATGGATACGATTCCACTCTGCTTACCGATTTGTCTGCACCACCCACTACTCTTTCATTCCAAGCCAAACTCAATTGCAAAACTTTGAGTATGAGGCTCAGATAACCAGACACTACTCAATTTATAACTCCATTTAATGTTTCTTAAATACTCCATGTGATAATTTTGAACAGCTCAACAACTGCATTTATCTTAATAAGATCCCATGAAACACTGGCAACATTATCACCCTTAATTTACAGTGTAACACCACTTATTTTGCCACAATATTAATCATTTCTGTATTTACACACAAAATGAGATGAAACATTGTCTGTGCTGCTTCACTTAACAGCCCAAAACTGCCCTCAGCTAATGGCTAAAAATACCCCTGACCTTTTCCACTTGTTTTTTTTACTCCTCAGAAGTTTATAGAGTTTCACACACCCAACTGTATCAGGTTTTGCTGTAACCCCTTCATGGGCCCAGCTGAGATAAATCATTACGTAATCTATCAATTTCATCCAGAGAGTTCCCTCATAGTCAGCAGACCCAATGCTCCCTCATGAATGTGATATAGCGCCAATGTAGTCGATCAAGCATGACAGTTCTCTACTCAGTGGTTGGAAGCGATCAAATGATTCATGGTCGTAATTCCTTTCATCGTTTTGACCTGATGAAACTCTATGAGGGCAATTTGAATCAGAAGTTTTTCCAGTCCCCAGACGAGGTTTATCTTCTGCAGGATATAAAAACCATGACATGGAATGAAGAAATGATTAATCTTCTCTTGGTGAATACACACTGTTTTTGAAAAATGCACTTATCAAAAATTTATGGAGAAAACCCCCATCACTAAAAATCAAACACTGGATGGGCAACTGTTGTCACTCCCAGAATGACTGACAGATCCTGTAATACTTCCTGAGTTATTCTAGTTGAAGCTCAAACTTTTCAAATGTCTGTGAAAATACCTCCATAAACTGAACTTCATAAGCTCAAATCATATGGCCCACAGCTTTATTCAAAACTAAGACAACATAGCAAAAAAAATATGAGATTCTAATTGATCATCTATTTAAATTTCATCAACGTACTGTATAAGCGACTAGATATAAAACATTGAACTTGTGATGTAGAAACTGTTTAGTAGATATCACAGAAATGACTTTTCAAAAACATTTACTTGATTGTTTAAACCCTCTGGCACACTCAGAATAAAAGTACACATTGCATATACCTGTAACTTAAAAGAAATAGTTAAATGACATTTATATACGTTTGCTTACAGCAGATCCAAAACCACAAGCATTAAATTATGTGTTGTTGAGATATCTTCATAAACTTTGTTGCATGCTCGCCAGAGACACCCAGCAATGGGCAAGAGGTTTGATGAGATCAGGCCACCTAATACCTGTCCTTATGTCTGGTTTATTACACACACAGTAAATCAAGATGTCAGTGGTAAACATAGAGAGGTAAACAAACTGTGAGATGAAGACCTAGAGTACCTAAACTGACACTGAAAAATATTAAACACAGAGAAAGTACAAACACAAAAACATATTCATGAGTCATGCCTCTAGGAATAAACTAAAGGTAACTGAGGACAAAGATATACAGTAGATAGTACTACAGGGAGGCTGTTTACATACACTGTTAGCCACAAAAATAAGGCAGAAAATAAATAAAGAAATCTCCCTTAAGGAAACAAACAAACTCTGAAGAAATGTCTTTTTTATTTACACAATTACATCCAACAAGCATACCTTGCAAAATCATTCTAATTATACATCCACTACGACTCTGACAATAGATGAAACCACAGCCTCAGAGGGGAGCACTTGAACTGTGAGGAACAGCTGTTCAGAAGTTCATTATCCTGCTTTATCACAAACTTGTTGAAGATGATCAAGATTCTCCCCCCCAAGTGGATTGACTTAGCAGATGCTGACGCAGACTTACGCTCGGTGCAGGTATTAAATCCACTCACAGGGTGTATAAAGTATTAAAACCAAAGACTTTATGTACTGAGCAACACTCCAGTCTGTTAGTCAGCAAATTTTCTCATTTTGTACTGAGAAAGTAACAAGCTACAGCATGTTACTGTTAGGCCTTACGGCTCTGAGGCATATTGTATCTGTTATACAAGAAGCAATTTGGGGTAGATGCAGAAGACAAATGTAGTTGTGGCATTAAATACAATGCTAATGAAACATCTCCTGTTTGCATAAGGATCCGGGTGAGCCCAGTCTGTCTATACTATGTGTAAGGACAAAGAAACATATAACACATTTAACAAACTGAGAGCCAAGTGAATACAGTATAATTTCATGACACCTATTTTGGCAAATTTATGACAAGCTGCAAGTGAACGGTAAAGCAAGCAAGGTCAAGTGCAGCTATTCAAGGAAACTGTATTCAACTTAAGAGAACGTGGCATGACTTCAGGAAGGTCATAAGACACCGTTCCTGGCATTTACCAGCCAACCACTGACCTCCCTTAGGGAGATGGGTATATAATATGCCCCTATTTCAGTTGAGAATTTCCTTTAACCAGATACAGGGCTCAACAATTACACCCACAGCACTCCACACTCGCAACAAATCAAGTGTCTGCGTTCCTCTGAAGCTCCAATTTGGCCACAGAAATGTGTCTCATCAAGTCAGTAACAATGATATCGGTAAATTTATAAAAATAAGGAGGTGAGAAAATAAACCTCAAGACATTGAAATTTAGGTCAAGATATCAGTCCAGAGAGTTCCCTCATTGTCAGCAGACCCGACGCTCCCTCATGAATGTGATGTGCAAGGAGTTGCCCCAGAGATTACGGGAGCTTAACAGAATTTTCAAATGTGCCCATTGTTTATACACTGCACCATATCCTTTTACTGGAAAGGTGGTATTTTAGAATTACAATCCAAAATTACTAGTCTCACCACGAAATCCGATATACTCTAAAACATTTCTGAAACAGTTTCAGATAACATCCAGTTATATATCATAACCCAAGTGTAATCAAAAGAAAAAATATGGTTTAAGAGCCATCATCATTCAAACCCATTTAATATATGGAAAATCCTAAATTACACACAAAGATATATGTTAATATGTTGCTAATATGGCTAATTGGATACAAATGCTGTGTGTGATGCATGTTTCGTCTTTTTGTTCCTTCTGTTTCTCAGCTAAGCCGGAGGGGGAGGGTAAGTCAGCTGCTCTACAGCATTTGCCTACTGACCTTTCGTGCGCCTTTACATTATCACACAGTGACTTGATTATAGCTCTCACATTTTCACTTTTCACTTCACAAATCCCATCAACCACCTGTGTCAAACAGGCTCTGACTTCTGAGGGTAGTGGCATTAGCACGCACCGTGTATATGTATGAACTTTATTTTGTGTACTTTGTGTCAGTACCTATATTTTATTCATGTATGCCAGCATGCTACTGTATGAGTTCTCTATTTTTACCTTCAGGCATTTCCACTGAGAATATGTTAAGCAGTACATTATCAGATTACTGACATTGTTTATTCAACTGTCTGCAAATCATGCAATAACACAGGTGGCACAATGAAAAAAATTCTTAAGCTTAGTATTTTATGTGCTAGTTACACACATAAAATACAATCTATTTGCTCAGCTGTTGGAGTGTCTTTAATATGTGTTTTCCCAATGGGTTACCATGGTGTTGCTTTTCATTTGCTATGTCTAACTAAAATCCACTAATTTTAGCCCCAGAGGAGCCAGTCGGAGAGGGTGAGGGACAATGATCTTTTTTTTTGTGATTTTGAGTGATCTACTGCATTCGCTTCACACAGCGTTAATATGTGACATGGAGTGGGTCTGAGTTGAACTGAGTGTTGAAAAATGCATTTGAACTAATCAGTCAGGGTAATTATCTGAATAATGCCGAACAAGTGGTTTTGCTATAGATAATAAGTTGAGCAATTACTGAGTCAAGAGGAATAGGGCCTATAAGTCAATCACATCATATGAGGCAACATGAAGCTGCTGAAGGGGATAATGCAATTATTATGCCACTTTGAATCAGTGTGTTTGCATTTCTTAGCCATAGCCTACAGCATGCGTCACATGTGTTAGCTGTAACCACATCCAGAGTGTGTGGTAAAGGACTTTATTTATTCAGTGCGTTCCTCATGTTGTCAGAGATCAGTGGAGTGGTGAAGTGATGCACTCTGCACATGTCTGTACTGTATGTCACAGCATCATGTGAATCCGTTTTTCCTTCCGTTTTGTTGTTGTGTTTTAATGACCAGTCTAATGGTGCTTACTGTTCTTGTTTCCCTTTTTGGCGTTAGTTGACTTTGAGATTTCTGGCATGTGTACTTTTGGAGTTTAGAGAAAAGACCTGTATGTATGAAGCAGACCAGACCACCATCTGTGTTGATGTTAATACACTGACTGATCCACACGTGTGAACTCTTTCTCACAGTGACTTTTGGTTAACATTTCACTGCAGGCATGTAAAGTGTACGGAAGTATCTGCAAATGTTTTGGTTGAGTTTACCCAGTTGCTGTTGTTGTCTTTGCAATGTTCCCAATATGTAACATTGTGGGTATCTCATCATCGTTCTGTTTTTAATCACTTAACCACAATTTTTATTTGCCCAGCCACACCACAGCCAGAGCAAGATGGTAGGCACCTCTTAGCATCAGACAATAACTACACTCATTTCTGCTAACTTCTACTGACTTTCTTCTCAGCTTCTTCAATTATGAGTAAATATAGTGAATGATTACAACATATATAGGGACTTGAGCTAATTTTCATTCATTTTTCTTAGAATTACCCCCCGCAGATGGAGGTAAGGAAGAATCCTGAACGCTGAATGCTGTGGTTTAATATATCTGTCTATAATCTCCCTAATGTATTCACATATGAGTGCATACATGTGCCACACTGAGTGGAAATGGACGTCCTTATACCTGCATGATTCTCTGTATGTTTCATTTTCGAAGGTCTTTCGGGTTGGTCTCAGGTGACCTGCGTAATGTTTTCTCATGTATTTTTGTAAACCCCAAGAATACATGAATTTCAACTGACATATACATATACTGTGCAAGTATATGTTATGAGTGAACTTAAACCTGGTTTAGTTTTAGTTTTTTAGGGTTTCTTTTACTTTTGTATTTCCAAGTACAGAATACAACAATGTACTGTTATGTTCCGGTTTCTGTGTTTCTACTCTAAGCAGTTTATGTATTTTTATGTGTTCTATTTATCCATGTAATTATTTCTGCATGCGATAACCAAGGGAAACATTTCAATTTGTGAACACAAGGTGGAATTTGGTGATTTATTTTAATTAAATATGCATGATGCTTCTGTTTTATGTTGTTTATTGGTCTTTGTTGCAACTGTATGTCTTATTGTAGATCAACCAGCGTTTGCTTCATAGCTGCTTTTTTCAGTTCTGTTTGCTTCCTTGTCTGCAGCAGACTCAGAAACTGATGGGGATGGTAAGAAAAGAGCAACATTAATGCTCCTCCAAAAGTATGATTTGAGTGTTTATAACATAATGTTGAGTATAATTTTGGTATTATGTGCTGATCAAAATGTCACATAATATATGATGTGTTAAGTGGGCTGGGGTCGATTTTATTTGAAATCATTTTCATCACTTCATTTTGGACTGATTTGTATTTATTTTTTTAAACTGGATCTTTACTTTTATGAGAACAAGATTCTTATTATGTCACCAGGGATGAAGTAACACTCACTATAAAGGTCTTAATAGCATCCATCAGGCTGTTAGATCAAACCCTTTATAAACCTTTGTCTGCTGCAAGATTTAAAGGCATTATATGTAACTTTTCTGCATTAAAATATCTAAGAACAATTAGACCTATTTTATATATTTTGTTGAGCTGTGTACTTACATACATTTACAATTTACAGGTACACACCTAGAGCAATCCGTAATTCAACCAAAGTGACAGTCAGTTTAATTTGGTCACACGACATCTGTCATCAGACATTTTGGATCTTCTAATTATCTTAAATTATCAGCTCAACATATGTTAGCAGCAGCTCCTCTGGGACAATTATTATCATGAATCTGTTTTAATCGGGGTTTTGACCGCTTTTAATCACCTGGAACCTCCTGAACGATTGACACTGAAGTAATCCCAACTGAGAAAAAAATGACATACTGTGCATTTAAAATGTAATATAGGTATGCAAGGGTTGCTTCAGTACTCATATTTTACTGATCCCATGAAAATCTCCCTCAGAGCTTGGAGCGTCTCACAATTTGATAACCACTACCCTCGGAAGAAGCTATACCTCAAGTCCTATAACTCACCCAATCTCCGGCTGTGTCAAAAAGCAGACAAAACCCTGACTGGAATGGTCTCATTGGTGGCTTAGTGTGTGATGCTATCCTTGTCTCATTCACCTGTTCAGTTCTCTAGTGCTGGTATCGCTGGATGTTGGCAGACGACTCACTTGCAAATTATGCTGTTTATGTTCTTTCAGCAATTCAGAATTTGTTTCTCTGAGTGAGGAGCATTGCCCTTCCCATCTGTGACCTATGATACCAGCTCTCTTCTCTGCTTCTGTTCCTCTGGCAATTTCAACGAGAGTGGAAACACAGCTGTGGTTAATGTGCAACACTCAACGTGGAAACAATGGCAGCTGCTGCTAACATACCAAGTGTCATCTGATGTGATGACACTTTTATAGTTGCTTCTCAACTAAACATTATGCTGCACAAGAAGATCTCAATTTATATAGGAAACCATAGTCAGAACATCAGACTTGATTCCTTTAAACTGAACAAATTTTCACATCTCATCCTTTATATTAAGTCCAAAGGCCTTTAGGTGGTCTACTAACTGCACTCTACCTGGGTTGTGTGCCAAGCCATTGGTATGATTCACAACCAACACTCTAAAAAATGTTCGGGTTGCATCATAACCCAAGTTTTACAAGTGAAATTCAAGAGCGGTTAGTCATGTTTCAAAGCTGCCCTTGTCTGACATGATCTCTCAGGGGCCCAGCTCCCAGAGCAATGAGTTGGATGTCTGCTCTGTTTGGACTGATTAGGGTTGGATTGAATGGATAGGGGTAATGGAAGTGCCAAGACTTCTGGGAACTGAAGGCTGATATTTCCTTGTGGTGCCCTTCAAATATACAGGAAATATCCTGTACCTACTGTGCCTGAGGAGAAACACGGACATTAAAAAGCTTTTGGCTTATCCTACTCCGGGAATAAGAAGGAGACCTTGGTGAACTTAGCCAAAGGCTTTTGTGGCAACTGATAAGTCCATAATCTTCTGTGCAGTGCGCATATTGCTTCTTTCCTCAACTTTGTAGGTCTCTATGGTGGCTTTTACCACATTGCCCGGTAGGCCAAAGTGTCCATCATGGTTGATTCCTTTATGGGCTATTTGGCCAGGTGTGATGATGGAGCTATCCAGATGAGAGATGGATAGCCACAGACTCCTCCAATGGTTGCATGACTGGTTTCGTTTCCTCACAACACGGCTGCTATCTTGGGGAAGTTGGCCACGGAGCTGAAATTTGCCCTGAAATATGACCTGCTAAGCCAAGACAGGGTGACACAGAAGGGTGAAGTCATTAAATGTTAACTTTGGTCACTGCCCTGGGTGTCACTTCATAAATTCCTTGGGGAATGGGCTCTGTAGCTGCACGTCGTTTCATAGCTGCTTCCCATCTGTTTATCTCTTCTCAGCATTTATGAGTGCACAGCTCACCATCCCTCTTGCCTGTCACAAATGCCCATCACTGAATGAAAAGTGGGACTCAACAATCTCCTCCTGCTGTGGCATCCGTTGCCCACAGGGAAGAAAGGTATGCTGTGCTACAGATGTTGCAGACGGAGCTCAGTGTGAGCAGTGACACATTTAGAAGAGAAACAAAGACAAGCATGGAGTCAGAGCATGACTCATGAAAAACTGAAACATGGAACAAAGATGAAAAGGGGATCAGCAAGTGCCAACTCTACGTTGTTACTATCAACTGCATGTCAGCCACAGTGGGACCACTGGCTCTCCTAAGCATCCACCATGTTCTGTCCACAAACAAGCTATGTTTAGCACAGTGCTACTTTTACATAGTGAAGTGATTTGATTCAACAATTCAGCTGGTTGGCAGCATGGCTAGCAAGCAAGATTAACCCAGAGACAACAGCTGAGGAAAGCTGGAAAGATGGAAATCCTAACCCCAAACCAAGCCTTAACCCTCTGATCAGAACTGGGCATAGTTTACATACCAGAACATCTATATCCAATTTTAGTCTTTGGGACGGACTTATACAAAGTTTAATCTACCATTTATCAGATCTATGATTTCATGATATATTTGGAAAAGTAAGCTAGTCAGTTTCAGAAACTTAAATATGTATGTGACACCTGCAAGTGCATAAGATGAAAAAAAAAATTCAACCTGATGAAGATCTGGCTGTTTCCTTGTGGACTTGTGAAAGTTGGCATGCTAGGAGTTAGTCTTGGGATATAATTTCAAATACAAGGAATCACATGTAGTCTGTGTAAGAAAAAGACACTTTGACTTTATACACAGTAGCAATTGGTTAGGTCATTTGTTTTACCCTTAGTCCTAACTCCAGAGTCAGTATTGCACCACACTAAGTTTGATGTGAGCTCAACTATTAGAGTAGTATTTCTGTGTGGGAAGTGCTTATCATACCAAGGCTGTTTAAAGCGATACCCATGGGGGTTATAGTGTGTGGGGGATTATCATCACTTGGCCAACTGCAGACTCTTTTGGGGCACTCGCAACAGTATGGCTTATGAACATTAGCAGGAAGATACTGCCAATTTCTTGAAAAAAATCCTGCCATGGAAACCTTTTATAAGAGGAAAATGTGCAGAATGCCTGGAGTTGAATTAGTCTCAGGGTATCTCGAGAGGGAAATGCAACAAACTTTGATTCAAATTATAATATTCATGACACGTCAACGCTCCAAACAAAAAATAATCAACAAATGTCTTTTAAGTCACACTTCAGTGGTTTGTTTAGGCGGCCTGGGGTGCACATGCTCTGTATGGGGTATAGTAATTGCTTCCTTTGTGAGAAGCAGCCTTACAAGATCAGTCCAATAGAAGTGATCAAGGTAATTTCAAATAATAATTTATCATAAGTTTGGTGATTAAAAGTGCAGTAATCAACCCATTTGATTACTTTCTGTATTGATTGATAACAGTCATGATCTTACCTCCATGAGTAAGAATTTGGTTTTGACTGCATTTCACTGTGTGGTGAATTAATGTAATGATTCTACAGAATAATCCCTCTGTAATTGCTGTTCACTGGCCTTGTTTTACCTCATGAATTTGCACTGACTTGTGGTACAGTATAACAGCAAATTGTTATACTTCCATATGTTAAACAGGGGTATTTGTTTCTCTCAGCTCAGATAGAGACTGCAGACTGCACAGTGAGGGACTGTGGCTATCCACTGCATGCAAATGTGACATTATGAAATGCAGATACTGTATATGCACCCTATGTGTTGTTATGTTAGTCAAATACCATGCTCGATGAGGATATCATATTCCTGGAATGGTTCTGCGGTGGCTGGTATATGTATTGATAAATACATTGATTGGATTTGTGAAGGCCCAGGTATAAACTGAGAGATTTCTTTGAATATATAAAGCACTGTACAGATGACTTTATTTAGACACTAATGTAAAGTGTGCATTGGTTACAGATTAATATCATAAATGCTAAATCTTTGATATGGGTAGAAAGTGCTGATGTATGAAGGTCAACAGATGCTCTTGCTAAAAGTTTTATACTTGGCACAGTCAGAGTTCATTAAAATATTCTGGCCCCTTCTAACTGGTAATGATACTTTGCTGTAGTGATTATATATCCCTGGATCTTATGCTTGCATTAAAATATGAAACTTATTCACGCTGCTCTCTTGTCCTTATGTGTTTTAAGCCAAGGACATTGAGCATTGTGCTGGTCACATGAGTTTGTGTTCTGTTGTAGAGGCAACATACAGTGGGTCCAATGCAATGGTCAGAATACAGCATAGCATGAACAACTCACAAAGTAAAAAAGAGTGACTTTTGGTTTGATTACTTATCTCTCAATTGAAGCCAAACCTCATCGCCGCTCTGGCAATGAATAAGAAAAAACAGCAGTTCTGTCCTTTACTATTACTATTTATTGCTATTTTTAACTATTAGCAAACCACAAAATAATTACACATACGTATTACTCATCAGTAATGACAATTTCATAAATTACTATATTAGACATATGTCAGAGTAGTGTTTTAGAAATACATATGGAGTCAGACTTTCTAAATACTGCAATTATACAACTGGTTTTGATGTGTAGTTCTGATATACCTTTATGCTAATTTGTGATATGATTGAACGCTTGTTAATTATAACTTGAAGCAAGTAAATGCAACATGGTTTTTATGTCTGTATGTTATGCATGTTTGCAAGAACTATTCACTTGTCCTTGACATTCACATCTCCTCTTCTATGGTTTAGTCCTTTGAGCCAAATGCTGCTGATTTATCATTTTGTGGTTGCAATGTTTTATATGTTCTGTATGTGTGAGGTCTGTGTTAGAAGGTTTGACTCAGAATTTTTGGTGGTTGTTCATAAAAAGGTCCTAGCATTTTACTGTGTCCCTTAAACTTCAGTTTGTTGCACACTGTGGATGCTGCCAATGTCATCTAAGGACTAATGAATGTTGTGGGTTTTTTTTTAAATTCATCAGCAGTGATTTCAATAATGGCAGAGCCAGTTAACTAATTTTTTTCTCCTTTTTTCAGAACCTGGGTCGACTGAGCTCACTGGGCTCTTCGTCGAGAAGCCCCCAGAAAATGTGGTTGCTTTCACAGGTTAGAGATGTAAATGGATGAATGAATAACTGTCAAGACAGACAAGAAATATTAAAAATCCTTAAAGTGTAACCTATAACATAACATTATATGAGTTCATTGTTGTTTGTGAATGGCAGGATCGGATATCACTTTTGTGGCCAAGGTTGACTCCAGCACTCTGACAAGAAAACCCGCAATGAAATGGCTCAAGGGCAAATGGATGGACCTTGGTAGCAAGGCTGGGAAACATTTCCAGTTCAAAGAAACCTATGACAGAAATACCAAGGTTTGTATGCATTTTATGTTATGCAATTCGAAGAATAACGAAGAAGTAATTAATTGATATTTTCTCCCCAAGATCTATACTTATGAAATGAAGATCATCAAAGTGGTCCCTGGAGATGCTGGAGGCTACAGGTGTGAGGTGACGGCAAAGGACAAGTGTGACAGCTCCACCTTTGAGATCTCTGTAGAGGGTGAGTGAAAATGGACCCCAGCCTGCCGAGGCTGACACAGATTCCATACACGCTGATGTTTTGATCTGATCCAGCCCTAATTTGCATTCTCTGCAACTTCTCTTTTTACAGCTGCACAGCAGGAGGAGAAGGAGGATATTTTGTCTGCCTTCAAGAGAGCGTAAGTACATTGGGGGTTTGAGATGCATAGAATATTTATAATGTTTTCCAGTGTGTATGTGTGAACGTGTCTCTCAGCATGTATGGTATATGACAGTACAGTAAATTTAATGTTGTGCCATGTCAGAGGATATGCCTGATCTTGGTTACACTGTATGTCTGTTTCCATACACACAGGGATGCTGGAGAGGACGAGGGAGATCTGGATTTCAGTGCTCTGCTGAAAGCCACTAAGAAGTAAGACGCTACATGTTATTTGGTTTAACTACACACAGTAGGATTATTTAGTTTTTTAAAAATCCAGTCCCATTTGCAAACACATCCCATTCCCTTGATTGATAGGAAAAAGAAACCTGAGAAAGAGGAACCCGACATAGATGTGTGGGAATTGCTTAAGAATGCCCATCCAAGCGAGTATGAGAAAATCGCCTTTAAGTATGGCATCACTGACCTGAGGGGCATGCTGAAACGTCTGAAAAAGATGAAGGTCGAGCCCAAGCACAGCGAGGGTAAGCCGGGTCAGGTGAGGGGCGAAGGGAGGGGGAATACAAGGAGGAGCATTTGAAGTATGAAGGAAATGAACTGGGGTGAGATTTTGCTTCAGGGGAGGGACAGCAAGTGGGAGAAATAGGCAAGAGGAGGGGGGGATCATGAAACTGGACAAAGAAAATGAGGGAGGGAAGGTTTTTGTGAACTGATGAGTTGCTAATTCTTCCTTTTTGTTTGCAACCTCAGCTTTCCTGAAGAAGCTTGAATCTTGCTACTCAGTGGAAAAAGGCAAGAAGATTGTCTTGAGGTGTGAGGTTGTTGATCCCGACGTCCAGGTCAAATGGTTGAAGAACGGCCAGGAGATCAAACCCTCAGCCAAGTACACACTTAAAAGCATGCGCACACACACGCGCACACACACACACACACACACACACATTATTGCCAGTTCACATATACCTTTTTTAGTGTCTTTTTCCCACCATGCTAAGCCCCATGCAAGACATTTGAAATGATTAGACAGTAATGTTGGGGCTGTATCATATTAATCAAGCTTAGATGGAATTGATGGGCAGTGCTTTAAAATATCAAGCTAAAATTATCTCTGCCACAAGTCATATTCTGAAACGATGCTGCCATCAACACGTTTTATTTTTAGGTGGTCATAAGAAGCCTCCCAGTGGATTATGCAAGTCATGCTGCCAAGACATCTTATGCCCCATGTAGACTAATGCAGATACACCCCCAGGACAAGGACCTCTATTTCTATATTCAAAAAAATATCCATGGCCGAGATGTAAATTGAAATGCAAATCTTGGTCTGTTAGACAAAATTCAAATCTTACAAAATCATTGTCAGAATTATCTAATGCATAAATTTGAAGGTAAATCTACAAAGTTTGTTAGATATAGAGATTATTATTTTGAAAAGCATTTCTATCAAAACTGTAGCTTGATAAAGGAGTAGTTCAACACCCTGTCTGACCCATAGACTGTTTGATATTCACTCTGTCACGTTTTAAGGTATGTCATGGAGGCAAACGGGAATGTCAGAACACTTACCATCAATAAGACGACCCTAGCCTGATGATGCTGCATATGAGTGTGTGGTTGGCGAGGACAAGTGTTTCACAGAGGTGTTCGTCAAAGGTGCACCATCTCTTTGTCTGGAGCATTACTTAGTTTGAATTTGTAAACCTTGTGGCAATGGCATTGAGTTTTTGTTGAATTTATAACGTCTCCCACTGCTCCATCCAGAGCCCCCCGTGACCATCACCAAGCTCATGGATGACTATCATGTGGTTGTGGGAGAGAGAGTGGAGTTTGAGATCGAGGTATCGGAGGAGGGCGCCCACGTCATGTGGTCAGTAAATATCACAGTATTGAACATAACAGGATCAACCTAGCTTGACTCAGCTTCAGGACATGGCTTTAATCCCTGCCAGAATGCAATTAAATTACTTCATGGAAAAAAGTCTTACTTAAAGTAGTATGTTGAGCCTCTGGACTTCAGCTGCTATAAATCAGATAAAAAAATATATCATATGCTTAGAGCTCTGATGTGCTGTGTGTATCACATTTTTGGATTTCACATTGTTGGCTTCTAGTATTGAAATAATACATCATCTGTTTATTATATGAATCAACCTGCTCTCAAAAACCTACCACTGTTTTGTATTTCTATGCCATGACATCTCTAATAGATAGACTTCTGTTTAATTAACAATCAAATGTAAATGCGTCTTCTCCTAAGGAGATCTGAACATGAATCTGAAAACCACCTCTGAATGCTCAAAAGTTTGGAAAGCCAGCTTTCAAAAACAGGACCCTCAATTTCTTTGCCTGTGTTTTACTGTGATTTTCTGTTTCTGTATGTGGTTCTGATAAAAAACAAACAAACAAACAAACAAACAACACAAAAGAACAAATGTCAAATTCATATCAATTAACGTGTGCTAGCAAGCAAAATAAAGAATGGAAATTCTCAAAGATGATGTAAGATCTCATGGTATGTGAATAATTTTGTGTCATAGACAGACACATAGTATCCTTCCTTTAACATAGCCTATATTTTCAGAACTTCTCATTGATGAATGCAAAGCCCATTCATATTTTCCGAAGCAATTTTCAGCATTCTCTGAATGGCAGAAATATTTATAGGGCTTTTAAATTAGACATAGGCTCACTGTTATGATCTGTATGAAACATTTAGCAGGGACATCCTTTAAAGAGAAGTGCTCATTTTATATTTATTCCCAGGTTCTTTGAGGATCAAGAACTTCACAAAGACAAAGATATGAAGTATCGCTTCAAGAAGGATGGAAAGAAACACATGCTCATCATCCAAGAGGCTACCCTGGATGACATCGGAATGTACCATGCTTGGACTAATGGGGGGCACACCAAAGGAGAGTTGGAGGTGGAAGGTAGCACTTGAAAATATAATAATTTCATCCAGGATTTATTTCATTTTTGAGATTGTGGAGTTTATAAAACGTGAAATTAAAACCTAATGTAACCCCTTCACCATCAGGTTATTAGAAGTTCAATCACTTAAACTAAATAGCTTATTAAACCCCTTGAAAATCAAATTAGTTAACATATGGTGAAAGAGGCATCTCCAGGTAAATACAAGGTCTAGGGGAAGCGATTCTCACTTTTATGGACTCTCAATTTGAGGCTGATGGGAATACGTTTGGTTTTATAACACTAAATAAAATGTAAAATGAAATATCAGAATTACCTTAGAAGCTTAATAACCCTGTAATACCACACACATACAATATTTCGGTTTGAGGAATTGTATTAACAAAAAGGTTAAGTACAGGTTCGCTGGCGCGTTTTAAACGTTGGAACTCATGAAGAAATAGGCGACAGTACTTGCGTATGTTCACTGAGACACCGGTAACATCCGCTGAAGCTCCACAGGTCGGCGGTCCACTCCCGATGTCCGTACCGGCAGGAATACGAGGAATGTAGGCGACATCTCTCCCGCGATGGCGGCAGCTAAGCTAACTCCGCTAGCTTCTTCACAGTAGAGATAAACACACGCTTAGTCTGGAGCAAACAGTCCCAAACTCACTCCTTCAAGAGCAGAATGACTGACGAACTGTGGCCTCTCTCCCACACGTCGGAGTTTGTGCTCTACCACATTTCCCGCTCGACTCTTCTTCCTTACGCAGGTGAACCGGAAACATAAACTCTCTCGGGTCACTTACTTTCTACCCTGACAGAAATTACTTTTTAAAGCAATCGTTCTTCACATCACTAAACAAACTATAAAACGTATTTAAACAATATTTTCTAACAGTAAATTATTTATGCCATTCATACCTATTTAACTCAAATTTTCCTCAATGTAATACAAACTTAACCGTAAGCTGAAAATTTTCAGGCATCTTATTGATAAAACAAAATAATCATATCTTCTAGGACACATAGAAAAATGTATAACTGATATTTATCAGGTTACTACAATAATAAAAATAATGAATGCGTTTGTTAAAAAGACAAGACTAATCAAAGATGTTGCACCAGTGCACAGACTGTATCTTATATTTGCTATTTTTAGTCTGGGTTTTCAGCCATTTCTTTATATGCTTGTTCGGTGCTGAGGATGCAGCTGAATTTAACTACTGGCCTGAGGGCTTAACGCCTCTCTTTATAAACAAACTAACAACTCATGGCAGTGGGTGTCAGGATGTTACCATCATGAACCTTATCCTGCTTCCTCCCCTGCCTTTCACAAACACTGTGTCCTACCTGATCTGTCCTCCTGTGGTTTCCAATGTCTTATTCAGAAAAACAGCTGGAGGTGCTGCAGGACATTGCTGATCTGACAGTGAAGGCAACAGACCAGGCTGTGTTCAAGTGCGAGGTGTCTGATGACAAGGTCACAGGAAAGTGGTTCAAAGATGGAGTGGAGGTCTTGCCGAGTGACCGCATCAAAATGACTCATGTTGGAAGGTACAGAGACGAGGGCATGCAAAATATTAGGATATATGTAAACTGAGAAAAAATGTCTTTATTTCACAAGGCTCATGTTTCCCCCACATTAAATCCTCTTTGTCGGTTGTTTCAGGTTTCACCGGCTGATTATTGATAATGTGAAGCCAGAGGATGCTGGAGACTACACATTTATTCCTGATGGATATGCTCTGTCACTTTCTGCCAAACTCAACTTCTTGGGTGAGAAAGACAAAATAATTATAAAGGCTGCTATTGTGGTTGCATTAATCATCAACATCCTGCATAATGTTGTCAACTCTCTTTTTCCTCTCAAAACAGAAATTAAGATTGACTATGTGCCAAGACAAGGTAAGAAGCCTTAAATTACCTAGGTTTGCAAGTAATTTAAAACTTTTGAATCTTGTGTATAGGTCAAATTATACTCTTCCACATACTCTGACTTTGTATGTTATACATTAACCAGAGCCTCCAAAGATCCACCTGGACACCACTGGAAACATGGTCTCCCAAAACACCATCATTGTGGTGGCGGGCAACAAGCTCCGCTTGGATGTGGAGATCACAGGAGAACCAGCACCCACTGTTGTCTGGTCTAAAGGAGATAAAGTATGATGGTCACTATACAGTATATCACATAGTGCTAAATGAACAAATATGTTCATGTTTAACATAGCAATGCTGCATAAATGATTTGGATTGCATAATGTGTGCACATGGTAGATACAAACAGAGGGCAAAACATAGCTAACACAGCAGCCAAGTTGAATATCACAGAAGGAAATCATGTTTAAAAATGACCACAGAAATGGACTGTACTTATATAGCGCTTTTCTAGTCTTTTCAACCACTCAAAGCACTTCACACTACAGATCACATTCACCCCATTCACACACACATTCATACAGCACCTCTATACAACAGTGCTTTCTAGCACAGACACACACATTCACACACCGATGACAAACATCAGGAGGCAACTTGGGGTTCAGTATCTTGCCCAAGGATACTTCGGCATGTGGACTGGAGGAGCCACCGACCTTGCGATTGGTGGGCGATTGCTCTACCTCCTGAGCCACAGCCGCCCAAAAATGGGTGCTTTGTGTCTTCCCAGTGTCTTTTTCACTGGGCTTCAGTTAATGCTACCTCACAAAAACACTGAACTGAACTGAAAATAACTTCACTTGATGTTCCCTATGCCCACAGGCAATAAAGGTCACAGGGGTGCAAGAAGAGAAGAGACCCCTGCTATTTTTGGTTCGAGAACCAAAGTGGCCTACTTTCTGAAACAGGATATGACTGTTCCCTAGTGGGACAGGTTCTTATTTTACCCTAATATCACAAGAGTAAGACGCTTTAGCAGCCCAAGTGCTGCCATAGTCAACCTATGGTCAACCCTAGACATCCAACAACAAGTGTCCTTCTGGTTGGCCCAAGAGCAACTGTATCTGGCCCCGAACCAAAGTGCCTAAGTCTCTTTGTTACTTAGAAATTCATTAACTTAGGGCTATTTGAAGCAACTTGGTGCATCCTGTGACAACACACATCACTTGTGCAATCATGTTACTAACCCACAACGATTTCCTGTTAGCCAATTACAGAGACTGAGGGGCGCATAAGGGTGGAGTCCAGGAAAGACCTGAGCTCCTTCGTCATAGAGGGGGCAGAGAGGGACGATGAGGGCAACTACACCATCTGTGTCACCAACCCTGCTGGAGAGGACAAGGCTGTTCTGTTTATTAAGATTGTGGGTAAGTGAAGTTTTGACAGTGAAATAGTTGGTGTATCATTGAGTAACCGATGTGCTGTGATGTGGTTTACAATTAACTTTTTAACTGTTTCATCTACTGTATTTTAAACTTTACCTGCACATGTTAAAACTAATTGCAATCTTATTTTAGATGTGCCTGACCCCCCTGAGCATGTTAAATGCACATCAGTGGGAGAGGACTGCGCCACCATCGTTTGGGAGGCTCCTAAATTTGATGGTGGTGCACCAGTCAAAGGTAAATAATGGATGTTTTTTTTCTCTCCACCTTTTTATACTTAACCATATTGGAACCAAATGGAGAATGTATTAATTTTGCCCTGAATTGTGATCACTGTGTATTTACACCATCAGGTTATCTCATGGAGAGGAAGAAGAAAGGTTCCTCCCGATGGACAAAGCTTAACTTTGATGTGTATCCATCGACCACCTATGAGGCTAAGAGGATGATTGAAGGCATTCTGTATGAGATGAGGGTGTTTGCCGTCAACAGCATTGGCATGTCTCAGCCAAGTCTCAACTCCAAACCTTTCATGCCTATTGGTATGTTTCACAGCCATCTTTAGTTTTCTCTTTCACAGCTTCTCCCTGTTCCTCCCTTTGTGCATCACCCATCTTTAGCCAGCCAAGCTTTTGATTCTCCTGAGTCTCTCTTACTGTCATTCTCAGCCCCAACTAGTGAGCCAACGCGTTTGACAGTGCATGATGTGACAGACAGCACATGCAGCCTCAAGTGGCTCGCGCCAGAGAGGATTGGTGCTGGAGGCCTGGATGGCTACGTTATTGAATACTGCAAGGAAGGAGGTGATAAAACCAGACATTATGCTTACAATATAATATGTAATAAGAATCTAATCCCACTCCCTGCATGTAATTCTGTTTTATTTTAGCCACTGAGTGGGTGGTGGCAAACCAGGAACTTTGTGAGAGACAGGGATTTGTGGTGCGTGGCCTCCCTGTGGGAGAAAAGATCAACTTCAGAGTGGTGGCGGTAAATGTTGCTGGACGCAGTCCTCCTGCTCTTCTGTCACAGCCTGTCACCATCCGTGAGATTGTTGGTGAGTCTGTCATATATATGTACACACAGACATATATATCTATATATATACTTGCTATAGACTAATGCTTTATACCTCCAGTACAGTGTCTTTTAATGAGCTGACTCCTGTCTTTCTGCCTTAGAACATCCAAAGATCCGCCTTCCTCGCGAGCTGAGAACAAAGTACATCAGAAGAGTGGGAGAAAAGATCAACCTGGTCGTCCCCTTCCAGGTTAGAGAGACTTAACTCACAATAAAATATATAATAAAAATAATAAAAATTACAATCATTAGTGGGAAACTGCAGGGAAAATAAGGACAAGGAGCAGCAAAATGTCCAAGGCTCTCATTTCTTGCAGGAGTGTGCCATGATGTTACAGGTTGTTCCAGTGTTTTCTAATGTTGTTAACTGTTGGGATCTCTAGCACAATCAGGCACTGTATCTGTAAAGTAATTCTAATGACAAAGTGGTAGTGCGTCCTCTTCAAGACTCAATTCAAAAGAAAATCTTGCAGCTCTTAAGCCAAAGACAGAGCCCCAATAAAGTATTTTAAAATTTGTGGCATCAGTGATTTTGAAATAGTAAATGTCACATCTTTTGAAAAACAACTTGGAGCAAATCTGTTGTATTCATAACAAGGGATCATGCTTTGCTTTTGTGTCATAGGGTAAGCCACGCCCTGTCGCATCCTGGTACAAGGACGGTCAACCCATTGACCCCAAGATGGTCAACGTCCGTAACTCAAATGTGGATACCATCCTCTTCATTCGCTCGGCAGAGAGAGAGCACTCTGGAAAATATGAGCTGGTTCTACAGATTGAGAACTTGGAGGACAGAGCCACCATCGAAATCAGGGTTGTCGGTAAGGCGGTCAGGACACTTATTTCAGTGGGAATTTTCCATTCAAGAAATTATTCAGGGAAAGAAAAATACATCTTTTGCACCTGGACTGCACTACAATATGGCACTGGTGTTTTTATTGAAATAGAAAAACCTGGGCCTCCAGTGAATGTGAGGGTGACAGATGTCTGGGGATTCAACGCAGCACTGGAGTGGGAGCCCCCGAAGGATGATGGCAACTGTGAGGTCACTGGATACACCATCCAAAAGGCGGACATGAAGACCAAGGTGAGAGGGGGAGGCCTCGATGACCCCTACAGTTACCTGCTAAAATCCTTTAAGTTTTTAATACAATCCACTTTTCTCTTTCTCCAGGAATGGTTCACTGTTTATGAACATAACAGACGGACAAACTGCACAGCCTCAGATCTGATCATGGGCAATGAGTACATGTTCCGCGTCTACAGTGAAAACCTCTGCGGCCTGAGTGAGGAGCCACGCCTCAGCAAGAACACGGCTGTCATCGCCAAGACAGGTGCGACTTTGTGTGCGCATGTATCTGTATGTATATGTATACAGTGTATACATAGCACTGGAGATGTTAAGTGAAATAAGTCACCTTTCTGCTTGGATTTATTAGGGTTGACCAAGTTTGTCCCCTTTCTCCACAGGCCTGGAACTCAAAGCAAACCCCTACAAGGAGAAAGACATGAACTGCATGCCCAAGTTTACTCAACCCTTAGTTGACAGATCTGTAGTGGCCGGTTACAGCACTGCCATCAGTTGCTCCGTGAGAGGCTTCCCTAAGGTAAACGTGCATGTTAAAATAGCCTGTGGAGCCTGATTCACAGGAGGAGGCTGACAGTGCCACTTAAATCAAGATGTGAAGTTTGCTGTAAGAGGGACTCTTGTCCAGAGCTACTTACAGTAGCCCTTTTTTATATTTAACAAGCAGCCTGAGAAAACAATAAACTGAATCTGCTTTATCATATCTAAGAAGTTTAATCAGACCTGATTTTTAAAATTAATTTGACTTTTTTGTGTCTTAGCCTAAGATTATCTGGATGAAGAACAGAATGATCATCGGTGAGGATCCCAAGTACTTGATGCAGAACAACCAAGGAGTGCTGACCCTCAACATTCGTAAGCCAAGCACCTTTGACGGGGGCAAATACTCCTGCATGGCCGTCAACGAGCTGGGCCAGGATGAAGTGGAGTGTAAGCTGGACGTCCGAGGTACGAGCAAGGGGGAGCAAGGATGGGGGTTGGAGATGGGTGGAAGGGGGAGGGATAAAGGAAGATGTTATAGATGCTCAAAGCTAAACATTGACTGGGTCTACCATGACAGCATCAAGTACTAAACTAAAGAACTAAATCAATGTGAAATGATACCTTGATTCCTTGATTCTTACCAAAATATATTACAATGCAATACATCCCATTACATTTGGGCTTATCTTAATAAAACTCTAACACTCATTATCTGTCCTGTTGTTCCACAGTTGCCACAGACCTGGACAAGAAGTGAGAAACCAAACAGCAAAGAATGTGAAATGACATGAACCAAACAGTGAATGAACAATGAATGTCACTATGTAGAGTTCACACTGTCAAGAGTGAAATAAAATTTAGTGATGCCTGCTAAAAATAATTTTGAATACATTTTATTTCTCAGCTATATTCATTTCATAATTTTCACATACATGCTGTGTATTATTTTAGTCCTCCAAATATAGTAGAAGTAAAAAGCCCATGAACCTCCCCCACACACACACACACACACACAGACACCCAGTCAGGATCTATATTATCAAAGTACATGGCACATTATTATTATCATTATTATTATTAGAGCTGTTTCCACACCTGAGAAGCACCTTTTTGTATTTTTGGCACATGTGTGACAGTTGTCTGCATTACACCTCTCTGGAGTAGTGCGCTCTCCTCCTGTGGATCGCTACTCCTATGCTGAACAACAGTGCCACTGCCAGGAGACCCACGGCCACTGCAAGAGCCGTGATGACACCTGTGGGAGATGACAAACCCCAGGTTAGGGTACATGTGAATATGGAACATTTGGAAGATTTCCAAAAGCCCTGATATTTTTTAAATCTGACAGTCTGTGCCGAAAACCCCTATTCTGCTCCCCAAAGCGGATCCAGGAATAAACATATTGCAGTGAAGTGTTAACAGTGCCAAAGTATGTGTGTGGAAATAGAAGCAAATAGAAGTCAGTGCAATCATGGGAATATGTTAAAAAAAAAAAAAGTATCCTCTTCACCTGTGCTTGACCATTTTGTCCTAAACCCGCACTCGACCTCCCAGTCCTCTGCCACCACATCTCGCACCAGTTCATTGAACAAGGACAAAGGGCAGGGGTTCATCCCGTTGCATCCTGGGATGGGGTTGGGGTAGGGTTCGCGCCAAGAGTCATTGCGGTAATACAGTTCCAGGGAATAGGATCTGGGGAATTATTAGGATGAATGCAATGAGATGACGCACAATTACGGTTAAGTGTTATGTAAATGAATTTGTGTCATGTACTAATTTGGCCATCACAGCCCTGGATCTCTGCCAGATTTTTCACTGAAGTGAAAAGGTAAAACATAAATGTACTGGAAATGGTTTGGTTGCAGCTAAAGACTAGAACACACTTGTGGGCTGTTTAGGCTATCTGACCTAGATAGCGTGCTTAAATATGCAAAGAGAAGATAGCATGAGGTGACGTTGGAAGGAAGTCATTACCCATCATACTCCTGGTAGAACTCAAAGAGCTGACAGGCAGCGTAAGGAGGGAGGAGGCCGTTGTACACGTCCAGAGCCGCCTGGAGGGTGATGAGTGTCGAGTCATGCTGGAACGAGGAATAAACATCACAGCAATAAGGAGCTGAGGAGATAACAGTAGTTTGCATTGTAGATTATAAATGTGTATGACCAAAAAAAACTTACAGCTGAGTACATGATGAACTTAAGAGAGCTCCGTTGCTCTACAGCCCTGGAGAAATTCCTCAGGATGGCATTCAGTAGAACCCCTGGTAAATTAACAACAGTGTCAACAGCACAAATGAATTTTTTCCCAGACACCAACACAGTCCTTTTGACCTTATTGAGCATCTTGTCATAGTGCCATAATCATCTTTTTCATTAGCTCACATGTAATAATATACTTTTGAGAAACCCAGCCCAGCACTTCACACTGTCTGAGGCATAAACAAAGCCTCAGCCAGCAGTCACAACATCACATACACTGATTTAATTTTTTTTTCTTTGGTCTAATAACATTTTTTGTCACAACAGTGCCTCAAATTAATTGCCTCTAATGTGAATCTCCCACCTCCCGAGAGCCTGGCCTTCTCTCTGCGCTTGTGACTGAGGATGCTGTACATGACCTCAAAGGATGCTATCCTCTTCAGGGTGGCTAGGACGTCTTGGGTGGCCCAGTGTGGGAGAGTCAAGTTATGGATCCTCTGCGCAAAAAAAAGGAAAAAAAAAAAAAAAAAACATTTGTTACCCCCTACATCCCACTAATAATCACATTACACAACATATGAATCACAACAGCCGTTTTAAATGGCCGCATTTCATCGTTTCTATTATCCCGGCTATTTTTAGCAGCAGTCTGAAGATAACAGATGCTCATTTTTGCAAGTGTGAATGAGCGTATTCAACCTGGCCTAGAATCCACCCATCTCATAATGCTTCAATTATCATTTCAATATGTTGTCCTATTCATATTCATGTCTTACTGTATGTATGAAAATGATTCCACCCACCCAACCCCCCCGTCCCTCTGCAGATGTATTGAAGAAAGCTCTTTTTCCCTCTCTGTGTTTCACTCTCTTTCTGCTGCAGCTGCTCTTTGTGTCAGTACTCAAAGCATTCGTAAATTGGCAGAATACAGGTGGCATGCAATCTTCATTATGTTCATGCGTGTATACCTGACAGGTGAGAGTGTCATAGACCCTCCATATTTTTTTGCCAACCAGTTTGGACACAGGGTAGCCAGTGTTGTTGGAAAGTCCCTCCACAAAGTACTGCATGGTGAAGGAAAAGAAAAAGAACATTAGTTTAAACTCCTCACTCTGAAGGATAAAGCTCCAGGGAATACAACAATTTAATTACCATTTTTATAAGTAGTATTCAACTTTTTTTGTGTTTGTTTTTGCCGCTGCACTGATAAAATATCTCTTATTTGGTGTTCAGCATCCAAAATTGCACACATTAGATACTTAATTTACCAGATTAACATGGTTTGCTGAAGTTTAACCTTTGTTCAGACAAGGCAATGAAAATTGGCACCTTTTTTGTTCTTGCATATAACTTGCAGGTGCTGTGCCTCCAGCAGAGGGTGTTAAAATCCAATCCAGGAGGCCCTGTCCTGATCTCAAACATCACCCCAATAGGCCGCACATGGGACTCCGTTTAATTAAAACCTTTTCATTGTAATTCTTAATCTAATTCAATCCAACCGTTAATTAGTGTCTCTGAGAATGTGAGAGAAATTGCACTGTGCAGCTTTTTGTAGGCACTGGAGTCACTGTGCCTGAGAAAAATCACTGAGAGGACATGATGTCTACAGCGCAACTAACACGTCCACTGGAGGTGCTGACAGCGTTGGCACCGGCAACTGTGAAGTATATATTTTGCTGTTTTACAGAAATGTGCATTTCACAGTGTTTGTTAATATACAAATTAAAGGCATGGATAAGCAGAAGAAAGATGCAGCTGAGGTGAGGAAAAGTATTATTCACGGCACACTTTGATTATATAATTCTGATGATATAAAACACCACAGCTACAAACAAGTTTTCAGTGTTTAACAGGCACATGACTCATGGAAAAGTGATGTTTAACACAAACTGTGCTGTGAGTAGAACGTTCACGTCATTGAACAGATGCTGAGAATGAGCTACAGCACAGTTTATTTAGAGGACTGTTTGGAAGACTGTATTCTTTCTCTTACCTGGTGAGCCCTTAGAAACCTCTGGTAAGGCTGACTCTCAAAGGTCTCCATCATCAGTGCTCTGAACCTTGGACAGTCTTTGCCTGGAGACTTCAGCAGCTTGAGAAATCAAGAATAACAGCACACAACATCAGTGTAAATATTGCACACTTACTGCAGGTACTGCAAGTCTTCTGGGCACAATTATGTGTTCATTTCACACTTTAAAACAGTGGGGAATTTCAGAGCGCTGGGTTCACAGCTGGGGTGAACACAGACTGCAACATGGAGCCTGCAAAGGAGGGCAAGTTTCTGTTTAGTAGTGTACGGCTGCTGTGTGAAAGGAAATATTTATGTGGCTCAGCAGCCCACCTTGTCCTGGGCCCTGGGGATGGTGTGCACTGGAATAGGCCGCCACAGTAACTGGGGCATGATGGGAGGCAGGCGTCTAGTTGGGGGGAACATCCCAGCAAGGCAGGCCTGGGCACTCATCAGAGTGCGGTCGTAGTCGGTGCTCCGCACGTATAACTGTGAGAAACATGGAGGGAACACAGGTGTTAAAATGTGTGCATATGTTAGCACAAGACTTGATACCACTGTCTGCTGTGTTGCAAATGGGACACACAGGCTCACTTAGCTTTTTATAGGAAAAGGAAATGCATTTTGGAAACTCAAAAGGATTGCATTTGCATTTGCAAAGTGAAAATGCACATAATTCAGTTTCTATTTTTGTTTAATAAAGATGCAAAATAAATGCGCCCAGCAAAGCTGAAGTGTATCATGAGTGAGCTGTATTTATCCCAAGTTAACTGAGGTATTCCCTTCACATGAAGAGGAGGGGAGTCAGAAAGGATCCAAATGGATGGGCAAGGGAGGGGGAAAAAGATCCGTCTTGCTGTGATCTCTTCTGACATCAGCCTTCGCTTGTCTATATCTCTCTGTCACCTCGTGTCAGGTTTTTGCGCACAGTAAATCACGCTGATAAGGTTGGATGTTCCTGTGATGCCGAGAATGCTTTTTTTTAACCCCCACCCCTCCACCCCCCTTTTGTCAAATTAAAACAGACGTGGCAGTGCAGGGAAATGTACGGTACAAGTTGACAGAGACTTGGGCGACAAATCGCCACTGACAGGTACTGAGAAGAGCTGTTATTTTTGTGGTAATTGCGTGTTATTTAAGAGAGGGAGGAAAGGACTGAATGCAAGGATGGAGGGAGAAGAGGGAGGGGATGGGTGGTAGAGAGAGTGAGGGAAAAAGGAAGACAGTGAGTGTTTTAAAAAAAAAAAAAGGCAGGAAAGGCAAGCGAAAATCATATCTCTGTAATGACAGTATGCTGAGCATACGGCCCAGGGGCATACTGAACCAACATGCATGCTGCCAACTGTACTGTACATGGAACCCATGGGCAAGATTACCCCACATGTTACAGCATATTACAAGGCCATGGCAGTGATATCACCAATATGAGTCATGCTCATTAAGTTAGTGCAGTTACAACCATTAGAGAATATTGCCGGCCACACATGAACTCGATTTCACATGTTGAAGTGAGGGCACCCATGACAGCAGGATTAGGTGACACTGGGAAGCTCTGCTAGCCAAAGATCACACATTCATATATGCATACACAAATATACTAACCTCCTTGTTGTTGTAGTCTTCATTGAGAAAGTTTCCATAGCGCCTCCTCAGAAACCTGCCAAGCTCAAACTGTTGTTTCATGCCCAGCTGAAAGGAAAATTGCCATTGCCGTTAATTTTTCTTTTGTAAATTCTGACCTTTTTGCTGAAGATTTGGAAGATTTAAGGTCAGATTCAACTTATCTACATAAAATAATCAGTTTCACCTCTTCTGCAGGGCTTCCAAGGGCCCAAAATAATAAGTTTATTCACTGTAAACTGGCTAATTGACTGAGAGCCAAACAATATCCCAGTAGGAAGGAATTTAACTAAAACTCTACACAAGAAGCTTTTCCACCATCTCAAGACTTATTAGAAACTGATTTTATCATGTAACCTGGTAAGTGAAATATATGGCAATTTTTGACATCAAATAAGAGACCAACACAAAAGGAGCCCTCATACATACTCTATACTTGCTCTTCTGTAAGTCAGATTTTTATTTTGCATTTTTCAGACTATGGACTGGAAACCTGTTCAGTGTGTCATCCCAGTTCATGCTGGGATATGCTCCAGGACTTCAGCCTACAGTGGCCTTGGAGGTCAAAGAACAATGCCAATTCAGAAAACACAACAACTTTCAATGAACAAACATTTCAGAAAACATAATAAAAATTCACAAAACAACATTTCAGAGAAAACAACAGTTAACAAATGTCAAACAAATTGTTGTTTTGTTTCCTGAATTGTTATTGTGCTTTCTGAAATGCTTTTTTGTTTTCCGAATTGTTACTGTACTTTGATCTCCAGGGCCACCATACCAGCCTATATAGGATAAGTGGTTCTAAAAAAATTAATAGCTCAATGGAATTTAAACACTGTACAACCTTAAAAACTCCTTAAGTTTGGTTTCTTTGTTCTTCCTTTACAAAACAGAAATTACACACACACACGCACATAGTAACACCCAGTACCTCAGTCAACTGTCCAAAGCCCTGAGCCCACACGTCCTCCCCATGAGGATCCCTGGGATACGATTCAATAGGCGATCGATCACCATGTCGGAACACCTTAAAAGTCATAACAGATTGTATCATGTAGACTGCGTGCTGTTGTGCCAGCCATTACACTGTGTACTTAAAGGAAAAGCACACCCTGAGACAGAGGTCAGAAATAGAAACCTACAATCTTGGCCAGTCCGGTCTGGATTTAAGACACAGAGGAGTCATTCTGATGATGTCATCTAGACACAAGCACTGGAGCTGATCTGTTGGCATGATCAACCTGAGAACACATCTGATTCACTCCTGTTAGCACCACAGTGATCTAAACTCATTTGTGGAAAACCACAAGAACAAAACAGACCACAAAGTCAAGTCAACAGAGTTGTGGTTTGCTTGTAGAGATAATTGTTATTTTGATGCCAAACACAAGATTTAAGATTTAACACTGAACTGAACTTGAACTTCACAGCTAATGTAAAATAAAATAGTGGAATTCATGCATATTTTAACAACTGACAAGTAATAAATTAGATTAGGTATATATGATTAAAAATTAAATTAAATTAATTTAATGTCATGAAGTATCAAAAGCACTTATTAACTGCTTTTATAACATTAGTTGCAACATTCAGTTTTTAATGATTATTACTTATTTATTCATGTACAGCGCTTCAATGTCATATAAGGTCAAGAATATTTGAAATACTAATTTGAAATACAGTGCTTAGTGTGAAATGTAGTGAAAATTAGATATGAAGGGGCAAATTACTACATATGAAAACAAACACAACTTGAGATGAGGCAATTAAGTTCCACTGCTAGACAGTAGTAAATATCACCCTGACTTCAGTTACTGTAAATGGTAACTGTGAGGCTGTATTTTAAGTTTTTAACTGCCAGTGTAACATAACAAACATCTTAATGCAAGTCAGTAGTAAGTGACGAACACACCAGAATAACATATGAGGTATTAGATAGGGCGCTTAAAAAAGAACTTTCTCACATTTCATGATAAATGTTTTCACTTAAATCCGTCAGTCATCTTTTTCAATGTATCACTGAACAACAGTGTGAAAGAAAAATATGCAAAGAGGTTTATGAACAAAGCTGTAGAGTCTGGGTGAGATACGCCTGACACTGTTGGAGTTTAGACTCAAAGTAATCCTTTGTAATATAAATGTGTAAATATAATAGCGCTCACCCAGCAGAAAAATACAGTGTAATCGGCAACAATGTACAGTAGTATCTCACTCAAGTGATCTAAAGAAGTGTCCAGATTACAATAACATTCTACCATTCAACAAATAAATCTTATCTGATATTATATATAAACAGCTTGGATGTGATTACATTGTGTCTAACAGAACTGAATATGAAAGTACAATACAAGATTACCAGTTATGTACATGGGAGAGAGAGAGGGGAAAAAAACAACTGAGTAAACTTACAGCTACAACAAACTTCAGCACCCGACACTCAGTCAAGCAGATGCAACAGAGAAGGAATAAACAGCCTGAACTTTTCTGGAACTTCCACATCTTTTTGACTTGTTGATCTCCACCTCAGCAGTTCCTCTGCTGATATGATAGAAAATGTAGCAAGAAATTTGACTTCTGAAAGGGCATAAATAACAGAATATGATGTATTTATTTGAGCAAAGATTGTACAAAACTTGTCTTTGAGATAAATTACACAACATGTAAAATAACTTTGTTTTTAAAATACTTCATGTTCTTACATCATGTTGATTTAAACATTCATTGAGTACATGCACAACAAAATGCCTTGCCACGAAAATATTTAGTAAATTACATAAATGAACATATGCACTTACCTCAGCATACTTGTTCACACATTAAGCTGTTTTGGTCAGATGATTCCCAGTCAGGAGTGGACTGCTGTGCATCCCAAATCTTCAGTCATACCCAGATTGACATTAAGTGCATGTTCCAGTAAAGGAGGCAGCTCTTTTATAGCCCTCCTACCTGACCTCGTCTCGCTCTCTCTCCCCAGGGATTTCTGGTCCCAATCTACTTCATCGTCGACTGCAGTCCAAATCACTGTCTCTGCCAATTCTCCCCGGTGTGCACTGACATGACAGCCCACCCTGGCAGACATATTTGAGTCAGCTTTTGATCTTAAGGATACATGTTTAGCCCCTCGAAATGTGGAAAACTCCACTTTAAAGCTACAGTCATATATCCTTAAGGACTTTTCTGGCTTTGGTGTAACAATACGATAAATAAATGGGTTAAGTTTAGACGCACCCACCTGGCTTCTCAAATTGTACTCTGATGTGCATAAACACACTCATACACACTTACACACTGGCCAAGGGCAACAAGCACTCATTATAACTTGTTATGTCATCTGCCATGGGTTTAGCCCCAAAATTACAGGGCCTGGAGTGTTTTCCCTGACTCTGCACACATGTAAGTATCTGTTAGTATCAAAGCAGCTTTATGGGATACAATAGGATTAGTGAGTGTGAAGGTTTAGAGCTATACAGCGTTGACATCATATTTGATAAGTTTAAGATAGGATCTATTGTACTAAGTGATACACAGTACAGTATTCACAGAGGTGGCTTGGCAGTGTAAGATGTACATCCTAAACATTGAACTAATCATCCGTAATATGCTGATCTCACAGTGGAAGTATACACTTTAACTTACAGGAAAAAAAACAAAAATGTTCCACTACTGATGACGTGATGATCCAAACATATTTTCATCACCGTCAACAAATCCCACCTAAAAAAACTCTGATATCACTTTACTCCTCTGTGACTCTATTGCTGTCCAAAAATGATTAAAAACACATAAGCCACACATGCTCCTTTATTACGAGGAACATAGGCACAGCAGTTTATTCCATATTCATTATCTAACTGTCTCAAACACTCGCTGGAGGAACATATCTATCCCCAAAAAATACACTATTTTCTCTGTTTCAGCCCTGTTTTAGGGAATTATTTAGCCTTTTTTAATTAATAAATAAATAAAACCATTTATTCTCTGGGTTTTTTTTTGTTGTTGTTGTTGTTTTTGCTTTTGTTTTTTTTATTTTTTGGATTTATGTCCTCATGGGAACTAATGATCCTGGGGCTTACAGCAACAGATAGGCAGGGAACACTGGAGTGTATGGAGAGATGGACAACAACAACAGGAAATTATACTCAAGTATCAACAGTACTAATTATTATTATAATACACAGTTCAATCTAGATTATTACTTATGTATTCATGTGCAGCACTTTAATGAAGGTCAGGTGCAAGTAATGATTACAGTTTTTAGTATAATAGTGAAGTAAAAGTATAAAGTAGCATTAAATGGAAATAATCACATACTGTAAATGAGTAAATATGTTTAATTACTTTCCACCATTGTGCAGATCTCCTTCTGTCCATCTGCTTTACTCTCTCTCTTTCCTTCACAGCAGTGTACAGTAATCCTCTCACAGTGTAACACACACACACACACACTCACACAACCACCAACACTGTACACACGTGTGGTACTGTAGCTGGTTGGCTGTAATATACCTGTACAAATGGATCAGTGAGTCCACCTGTGCCTCTCTGCAGAACATATACATACTCCATATGAGGCCAAGACACACACACACACACACACCACACACACACACACACACACACACACATACACATGCATGCACGCACACACACACTCACTGTACCCACATACATGCACACACACACCAATATATGCACATTTGCCACAGAGAACACTATTAGCTGATACACAACAGTTCACTGAAGTGTCACTAAACACGCATGCAGACTCACAACTCTGCATCTCGCTCACTCACACAAACATAGAAGACACACACACAAGCACGCACAAACGCACACATACACTGTATCCTTTTTCCTCCCTCTCCCCCAAGTAGCTGTAGTGTTTTTGTCTTTGTTGAAATAATTGCAGTGATTTTCAAGACTGTTGTCATGGCAACGCAGAGGTTGATGCATGTTGACAGAATCTGTTGCAGGGCGACCAAGAGACTGAAAATGGAAGATAAGAGGTGGGAGGAGAAGTGATGCGTGTGTACGTCGTGCATGTATGTGTGTGTGTGTGTGTGTGTGTGTGTGTGTGTGTGTGTGTGTGTGTGTATTTGTGTTTATGTGTGTGAAGGTGATGATGGCGGGGGTGGTGGTGTGTGAGTGTGTGTGGGGGGGTTTACATGTGCTTCAATCCATATGATGAATGGAGATGAGCAGTATGGGACATCTCAGCCTGATAGAACGAGGCCCAAGATCAGGAATGAACAGTTATGAGTGTATTGTGAGCGGAGAGAGAGAGAGAGGGAGAGAGAGAGAGAGACAGAGAGAGAGGGGGAGAGAGAGAGAGGGAGGAAAGCGGGGTGCTATTTTCGTCCGGGCGTTGTCATGGAAACTGCAGCCTCACTACAAATGGAGACATCCAGAACACATGGATCGTCAAACAAATGGCGTGCGTAGGGCCCAGCATGAAGCTACGCCATGGCTGTGCGACACTGTGCCATCTCAGTCGAACCCACCCCCACCCACACTGGCACCCCTCCGCCCCCCCAGCCAGATAACAGTGGCGTCTTCTTCATCTCAGAGACTGAATATCAATGGGAGGGTAGCTTTTTGGGGCGGGGGTGGAGGAGGAGGAGGAGGGGGACAACTGCATGGAGTCAGAGGGCTAAGTGACAGGCAATGGTGTCCATTCAGGCAGTGAGTCACAGCCACTCGCTCTCTGTCTTTTAATTAACAGTCTTTTCCACACTTCCTCCTCTGCTCTCTTCTCCTCTCCTCTCTTCTCCTTCTCTGTCTACCCCTTCACTCTCTGTCTGTCTCCCATCCTTTCCCTCTCCCTCTCTGCCTCTCTCTCTCTCTGTACCCCCACCTCAACCACCCCACCCCCCCGCACGCGCTCTGAAGGACGGAGGTATTCCCACATTTCTCCGTTGCTATAGCAACACCGCAGCGAGAACAGGAAAGAGAGGACGCAGGCAGGGAGGAGGAAGAGGGGAGGAGGATGGAGACATGGAGGTGGAGGGGGTGGGGGGGTGGGGGGTGGCAGCGGCCTGAGATGAAGGGATGTGTGAACAATGCTAATGCTAATGGTAGCAGCGGCGGCAACAGCAGAGCAGCCAAGTGTTGGGTGAATTCCCCTCTCGCCGCATCATGCCTGTCACAGACTCACATGTCACATCCATATTTGCATAATTGCCAGTGGGAATCTATTTGCTGTGTATGTTGCCATGGTCATTGATATCTTCCACAAAATGATACATGAGAGCTGTCTCGGCTCAGCAATTTGACTCTTCTCTTTTCCTCTGTGACATTGACCAGCTCTGCAGAACCTGCATCCAATTTGAGTCGTTTTTGTGTGTGTGTGTGTGTGTGGGGGGGGGGTGGGGGGGGGGGGTGTTTGAGCATCATTTAGAAATCAAAAGAAACAAACCAGACTCCTACCTGGTATGTCTCTGTATTGTAGGCAGTTTGGGGCTGAACTTGTGGTGTGCTTATTTTCCAGCCATTCAATCAGCTCATACCAATGCAGGTCAAATGACCCACAGGACAAGAATCTAAGTGGAAGACACACATACACACACAAGCCACAGGAAGACCAGAGCTATTTCATATTGATGTCATCATCCTGTTCAATCAGGACAAAATGCAATCTTATTATCTCTTCCTATATATCGTAAGGCATCAGAACAAAGCAGTGTTGCATCAATTTCCCAACAAGATGCGTAGCGAGCAGCAAAGCTCATGTGGCCTGCAGGAGAAGAGAGAGGCGCCCACCTCTTTCCTCATCACACGCCTTGACACAGGTTGACATGTACAAAACTCAACAGATACATATCAGCCCAGAAAGAAAGAAATGGATTCTTTCATACATGCCACATTACATGTATGAATGCTTATGCTGTTTGGTACCTGGAGTAGGCTGCCGCTACGTGTCAACTGTCTTGCTGTCCTCTCTTCTTCAATCAATAACTCATCTCTTGATGTCGATATTGTTTTCCCCCATGGGACAAAAATGTCCTTCTTTAGGACAAAAGGAGAATAAGCAAGAGAGAAGGAAGGGAATGTGAAAAATAGAGGGATGAGTCTGTTTGTCTGCGTAAGGATTCCCTGTACCAATGTAGACAAACAGACAGAGCAGTATTTTTTTCAATAATTTCAGACATTTTGTCACATACAATAAGTGTATTGCAAAACCACAAAACTGATTTTAAAACATCAGGAACTCTACCTTTTTGCTTTCCATTATTGACAAGGATTTTCCTCTGAATCCATCCCTGAGCCACCATCTTATACCTGAATACACACATAACATAGAAAAACTTCTATCCAGTGGAATAGTTTGACATTTTTGGAAAACAGTTTTTCCCTGCTGAGAGTTAGATAAGAACATCAATACCACACTCATATCTATATGGTGAATATGAAGCTACATCCAGCAGCTGGTTAGCTTAGCTTAGCATAAAGACTAGAAATGATTAACCTCTGCCCTGAAGATAATAAAATAAACCTACAAGCACCAAGATCACTAGTTAAAATATTATATTGTGTTTGTTGAAACTTTACAAAAACTGGAAATGTAATAACTTTGGTTTTATATTAGTTATGTGTTGCACTAATTCTTGGTCCGGATTAACTAACTAATTTACATCTTGTCATCACCGTGGGGCAGCAACGGCAACTCCATGTCATTTTCATACAACATGTTATTTTTATTCTTAGGACAGAGCCAGATTGGCTGTTCCCCCCACCCCCCGCCAATCTTCCTATCTAACTCTCAGTAAGAAAAAAATATAAGTATATTTCCCAAAATGACAAATTCTTCCTGTAACAATTATTGCCTGAGGTGAATACACGACTACTACTGAAGCATCAACAGGGTAAGTAAAAGTTGCAACATAATTCATAGTGCCATTAAAAGCCATAAGTACCACAACATTAACCATGCAAAGTAAAAACATTACCCCTGTCTGCAGTTACGGTAAATCAATACTCAAGTAAGTGTTATAATCTAATAACAACATCAGCGCACAGCCTGAAAAGTGTGTTTGTGTGTGGGAGTGTGAGCACTGGGGAATGGTTTGCTACATACCTTCCTCCAGTAATTACATGGAAAGCGTCTGCTTATGATGTATGCTGGATACCAAATATTCACGGGGAAGTAATTACTTTAAATCTCAGCCTCCACCATAGGCCTATACAGTGTAACGAGCATAACTGGTGAGATATTTGTGGCCAGGCTCTTTTCTTCTTTGCTATTTCTGGTACAGTAACGTGCAATGAAAGTAGCCCATTCATGTACTGGCTTATGTGCCATATCAACATATACTATATGAACACATGAAGTGAATACAGAAATTAACAAGTAAAGGTACTTCCAAAACTGTAGCATGCAGAAACCTGTATCATCAACCTAAGCCCATACAGAAACTCTGTTCAGTACCCACTTCAGCAGCATTTAGTGGAAAGAGAAACAAACATGGCTTTTTTTTCCAGATGACATATCTTGCTGGTCAGGTTGAGTGTCCCCAGAAGAGGTGAAAAATTGTCTGAGGTTACAAGGGCTTCTGAGTGCTTGTCTGCACACATGTCTACCGGTAAACCCTCCCTATAGTATACTTGTGTATCCTCTCTCTCTCTCTCACTGGATTATTAATTGAGATGTTTGGGTGAGGAGGAAAACAATATTCCTGAGTTAAAGGATCTGCTGCATGGCTCTTAATGACACTGGGAGAAGAGAGGGAATCTAAATATAGACTGAAGCAAAAGCAGAGTATATTCAGTACAGTATGAGGAAGCCCTCTGAGAGCAGCAGTAGTAAAGTCTATAATTCACCAACATAGTTTCATGTAATAACAGTCAAAAAGTGAATCTTTAAACAAAGAGCAGACTTTAAATCAAAAGGCTTCTGGTTTCCTTTTATACATGTTACACAAGTAAAGTCCAACTAGGTCACCGGCATCTCCTCATACTTTCCATACTTTTCATTCTTGGTCCAAGCTAAGCCTGCTAACTGTTTAGTGTAGTACATCTTCATATAAACAATGCCTAAATAGGCCACAGGATCTGTGTTTAGTTTGCTTGCTATGACTGCAGCCCACACAGCCGTATCGAACGCACTGGTCCTGTGCTAAACACGTGTTCTTTTTTTTTTTGTGCGGCCGCTTTTAAAGTGGGAAGAAATAAAAAGCATTCACGTTATCATGGTTCCTCGATCAGCAGAGATGGAACCCACAGACTCTGACACCTCTGCTTCACAGTGGAGTTTATGTTGTGTCAGGTTCCCCACAGACTCTGCAGTCTGTCTGTGGGCCAGGGGAGCTGGGGGAATCCCTGGAGAAACACACAGCTGGGAGGTTATTGAATTTGAAGGAAAAAAGACAGCATAGGGAGTAGGAGAGGATAGTGCAGGCACAGTGGATTTCTAGAAAATGACTGCACCATAACAGTGCAAAGGGAGACGCTGATGTACTGTACGGGGAGAATATTTCCAAACAGCAGGTTTTCCTCTTTTCTTTTTACCACTTTGGAATTACAAGTGGGAGTTTATGTTGATATATATACCTCCTGTCTGTTATGTTTGCTACTTGCTGCAAGGGCTAGAGCTAGCATTTTTAAATTCCACCTTTTCTAATTGAAAATTACCCAACTCCATCCTATTATATTCCAACATCACAGAATGCGCTAAATGTAGCTGCATTTGAGCATTTCTCTTTCATCTTTGGTGCATATTAATGTATTCTTTTCTGCTGCATGCACACTCTTTGCTCACTTCCACACACCCTCCCACCTCCTCCCCCCACTTCATATGAGCACTACCCTTTTCAAACATAGCCAGAAAAGGACAAACTCAAGTGTTTTCTACACATTCGCCATATGTTTGCTCACCATTAACACAAGCTGAGAACCAGCAAAGAGCTGCAAAACGCAGATATTAATATCTGCTTGAAAATTAGTCACCTCAAGGTGTTACAGAACATTTGGTTTGATTACACTATTTTTCTCTGCTCTGGGTTGCAGTCTTCAGAAAATACTACGATGTAACCACTCTCTACAGCTATTTCAGTGCAAGGCCCTTTAACATTATGTCTTAATCTCATGGGGACTGAGGTCTCTGGGGACCAGAGTACAAGCCAAGTACAATTACATTCAAGAAAATTACTTTACATAGTGCCCCCTAAGACATTTCAAATACAATCTCCCTGCTGCAAGGCCCAAACATTTTATCTAAACATATTATTCAAATTCACTGTTGTGGTTCATGGCTGATGCATTTGTTATTACACGAATCCCTTGAGGTTGTTGTTTCGTCATGTGGGTTTGGACTTGTACCGTGCAGTGGACATCTGCGATGGTCTACACAACATCACCTCACCCCGGGGTTTCAAAATATGTACAAAAATATCAAATCTGGAGCATGCAGACGAACTGAAGAAGAGATTACTGTGAAGCAAAGGAATCAAGCTCTATTTTTTCAACTCTTTCAAGATAAGAAGTAATGATAATAATGTGTTGAGAAAGTCTCAGTCTCCTGCACATTTTTTTAATCTATTCTATTTACAGCAGCACAACCCAAATCCACAGAGTTGCTTTTACGCTTTGCCTTGCATGAAAAATGTCTAGAACTTCTCACTAGAAGGAACTGTCTTGTTTGTTTATTTTCCTTTTCTTTTCCCTGTTTGTCACATTTGCAAATTTGCAACATGCAGTAATAATAAAAAATGGCAGTGCAGGTTAATGCATAATTACGCTAATCTAACATGACAGACTGTTTGATTTATTAAGGCGGTTGCCGTGCTGTAGTGATTACAGGATGTACTAATGTTGTGTTGAATTTGTTAGATTAATATGACTGTACTTCTACAGCCACCCCTCTTAATCAGCGAAGACTAATATGAGTGAGTTTTTTTTTTTTTTAAATCATCATTCCTGGAAAATTATAAGCCCACCTCTAGCATCTAGAAGAAGTTTGTGTTATTCAATAAAGTCAATGAATTTTTTTGCACAATTACAGATTTTTACAGGTCCATGTAAGCTTATTTTGAACGTTTCCTGATTTTAGTGTGAAAAGAACAATAAAGTAACGAAATCAAGTAACAAAATACAGTGTAAACACAATTATTGTTCAGACTTTTTTTTTCATTTTGTTTTATAAAATTTCACGCAATAACTTATTTGAAACATTATCATGATGAACTTGTTAACTCATTTCTCATTTAGTTAGTTGTGGTGCCCTGCAGGATGAAATCACAACAAAGAATGAAAAGTGGTATATGTCTCTAATAGCAGAATAACTCCTTACAGCGGGCAGAAAAATTGAATCACAGAAGTAGCAAACAGTGAAATAATATACCTCTCAGTCATCGAATGACAGTCATTGAAGTGCAAGAGCAGCACATGTTGATTTTGCTATAATTGAAGAAATACACTTTGCTGCCACATTGTGTACCTGGATGGATGCATGGAAAAAAATGACATTTAATGACAATACATAAAGACCCAAATTGATAATATCACATACTGAGATACAACCAACAACTTGAAAAGAAAAAAAGAAAAGAAAAAAAAAAAAACACAAAATGACATTTTTTTTCCTTTTTTGTATTAAAGAAACCTAAATCTGTCTAGAGTTTAATGCTGTTCTTTCTTTTTAAAAAGCTTTCAGAACAGACCCTGTTTTTTTATATTGTTTTATCAAACAGAACAGCTTACCTTTAAAGTACCAAAAGGTCAGTCCATTTTCTTGTCTTGCAATTTGGTGTCTCAGATACGATAATCCATTTCATTAAGGAGTTTTGCTTCCAACCAAACCAAGAAATGTCATCTGGGCTGAAGCATCCATTGTAAGCGACGGGTGGTGCAGAGGATACACATATGCCAGTACTCCATCTGTAGCCAGGCTGCATCAATCCACCACCATAATATACAGTGAAGTACAGTTGCCCAATCTGCACGTATTCAGATTCCAGTCTCAAGCTTGTGATCTTCATTAAAAACGTGTCACATGTTAGCATTCCTAGAATGAGTCTCCTTCAGTATATGTACAATGGCAGCCACTATACTAAGATGCAACAAAGCCCTTCTGCATTTCCTCTAAATGTTAATAACAATGATGATAACTGTGCATGGTGCATGTTACAGATGTCCAGACGTATGAAAGGATCATTTCTGTGCTGATAAAATGAGTCACTATCGTGATAAAACATTGCTACGGTAGTGTTAAAAAAGATTTGCGCCATGGTTAAGATGCAGAAATGTACCCCGACACCCAGCACACAAGGAGGTATCTAATATGCTCTTTGAAATCTGACGACAGAGCCACCAAATGTAGCACATCAAGGGAGCAGCCATATGTTGTGTCTTTAGCCTTCATTTATATTCTATTTGTGTCTCTGTGGGGCTACAGTTGAACCCTGCCCACTAGATCTGTTGGTTGGATGGCAGCACAGTTACATTTACTATGGTTTTGAATGAGATTCACCATCCAAAAACACTAACACCAAGTTGAGAAAATACATTGAGGCTGTTCAGACAATCTGAGTTATTTGATCAAACCATTTAAATGTGGCATTGTAGGTATTAACACTTTTCAAAAGATGGCTCAGATGTTTAGCATTAAACAGGAAGAGCGTGTTGTGCATTGATGTAAAAGATGTTCCTTTCATGGATTAACCTCTGTGACAGCACAATCTGGGTGGGTTTTCTCTGATATCATCACTCATGTTATCATCATTGTTATTACTATTCTTCAGTGTTCCTTTTCTTTCAATAAGTGTGGGCTCATTGTTGATAAGAAAAACCATCATCACTCACATAAAACAGCTCCTATATATATATATATATATATATATATATATATATATATACTGTATATATATGCAGGTCTGAGGGAGAGGTGCAATTAAAGAAAAAACAAAAGAACAAAAAACAGCAAAATCACATACAGAGCTGCATTACAGTCAAAAACCTTGTTGATATGATTTTGTTGATAATACTATCTCAGGTACATTTATCTGGAATAACTGGTCACATGTCCAGTTTGTGCTCAATTGCAACAAACATTTTAGGTTCCTATTTGATACAGTCTGTTATCCCAAAAAAGTTAATTTATTCATTGTGTTTTTTTAATTACCTTTATCATCTTCCCATTTCAAAAACAGTGTTGAAGAACCACTATGGGAGAGGCATGTTGATGGCTAATTTCAGACAAAAGTGCCTTCATTAAGAATGAGATCATCTAGTTCAGTCAAAAACAGTAATTTTGCAAAACCAGTAGAGTCTGTGGAACATCTATAGGAGAATGACTAAAAGTCTGCCTGAACATGTTAATGGAGCAGATGGCACCTATCATTACCAGTGACTAATGGCTAAACCACAAACCATACATCCAGGTTTAGTACAGAGGCCTGCATAATGTTTCACTCTTTACTTATGTGGTTGCCATATTGACCCGCCACAACCCAATATATGATTGATTTATTTCACACGTAATGATACATGGCTAGACAACTGTACACATTATATCAAACTAACAAAAATAAAGAAATACATAGTTGAAACGCAAGAAGCGTAAATGGCATTTAACATATGAAAGTTACACTGTAAAAATGTGGATCTTACAATTGTCATACAACCAGACATTATTATTATTAATATACTGTACATTTCCATTCATTCCAATCATCCTTAGATGGATGTTTAATCCCTTCTTGAATGCTGCTGTAGATAGATGTCTAATCATCCTTATGACAGCATTTTATGGCATGATTATGGTAACCATGAGCAAGGAGGTCATATCAAATTCCTGTCTAAAAGCAAATATCTGGCTACTGATCTGATTTAAATAACACATTGTCAACACTTTATTTTACCCATACAGATCTTTGCATTGAATTACCTTTCTGTGTTTGTGGAACATAATTTTACCATTATTTGATGCTGGCATTTAAGTATCAGAATTGTCAATTCAAATACCAAGTAGCTGGCTTTTACAAAATACATAATACACTCTCAGAACACAAAAGTTTGTAATGATTATTACTGAAGCAACAGACAAAAGTTTGTCAAACAGAGATCTGCATTTACTGTTCTACAACCTAAATGGATTTTATGTCACAAAGCCAATTCAAAGATTCACAATGAGTGTTGCAATTGAGCCCTTATGTTTCTGAGAAGTAGCCAAACTTAAAACATGTATCATAACCAACCTCCACTATCATCGCCCCTGATTATTCACAAAGAAACAAACTATACCAGCTTATACATCCACCCCAAAATATCTCTGCATCGGAGTCTGCAATGATACATATTTAAATGAAAATATATTTATATAATTTGTGGATTTTTCACAGTAGTTTGTACTGCACTGTACCTTTTTGTCCATCTATTTATGCCTACATAATTTTCACCTTGAGGGAGTCTATTGAGTCACTTGAGAGAGAGTGTGGCTTGTGTTTTGTGTGGAAGAAAAATGTCTCTTGAATTTTGTTCTGTAATATCTCCGATCTTCAGTGTGGTAAGTGCTGTATATGTCTTTCATCTCTGCTGGCCAACAACGATTTGGGGACTGATTACTCGGAAAGGCTAGTTTTTCCCTATGAGAGCACAGCTTGTAGAAACTGCAAAAAACATTTGCTTTGGCACAGATTTACATTGTAGCAATGTCCATTCCTTGATCTCCATGGCCATGATCGTTACTACAAACACAAGTGGCCCATTGTGGTAATCCTTGGCTCAGTACACTGTCACGGATAAGTCTATGTGTTTGTGTATTGCCGTGTCAGTCTATCCTCTCTCCTGGTGTAATGTCAATGCACTCTAGTGTCTAATCATTCCGCGCATAAACCCAACATCAATCCCCTCTCTGTCTCCGACTCTTGCTCACTCTCTCTCTCTATACTCTCACTTTTGTTTTTAGATCTGAGTCTCTTGAACGTTTTCCTTCGAGCTCCCCTTGAAGAGAAGAGGCTCCATTTGGGGATTCTGGTTTTGGCCCATGAAACCCTTGATCGATCCATGTAAGCCCATAGTAGGCATGGGGAGAGACATTGGCAGCGGTGGGGACATAGAACTGGGGTTGGTGTTGGTGCCATTGCCTGATGTGGTGAGCAAATTAGATGTAGAGATTGGGACTGAGGTACAGGAGATGGGAATATCCTGGCCTTGCTGGTTCTTGAGGATCCCTCCTGGTCCCATCCCTTCGGTGCCAATACTAAGACCCATCACATTGTTGTTGAAATGATGGGTCTTATAGTAATGGTTTAGAGTATCTGTGCGGCCAATGTTGGGAAGATTGACTATTTCCGGGTGATGTATCCTTAGGGTTCCTTCACCACCTGTGCCAGAATTCATAGTTGAACCACCTGAAATGCCACTTCCAGCCCCGGCTCCGATCTCATCTTCCACATTGACAATTTCAATGGCTCTGGCTGGGCCATGGTGCTTGTGTAGCTGGTGCTGCTTCCGGAGTTTATAGAAGACCACCAACATTACAGCTGCCATAAAAGTGATGGCCACAAAGCAACCAATGATGATCTTAGTGGTTTTCATTACATCATCCAAGCCTGGAATGTTAGTTACATCCATAATGGACACAGTCACTGTGTTTTCAGTGGGTCTGTTGGCTCGTGGGGACAGTGAAGAAAGAGAAGAGAGAGAAGGCGATATAGTGATGCCAGGTCTGGCCTCTAACACCCCTCTTTGGACCGTAGGATTAGGGAAATCTATGAAGGTCTCGTTAATATACTGTCTTGCCGAGTTCTCCTCCTCTCCCCTTACTGTCTCCACTGTTTCCACAGTGACAGTGGTGAAATAACTGTAGCTGTTGCTGGGGTCTGAAGCAGACACATTGAGCACGGCGGTTGCAGTGGTGTTTCCAGCTGAGTTGGTTACCATGCAAGTGTACTGTCCAGTGTCTTGCACGGTCACATTTGTGAAGTTCAGTGTTCCGTCATGAAGCACTGAGATCCTAACTCGGTATGATCCGTGGGTCATCAGGGTGCCATTTGGAGTGAACCAATTCACAGAGGTCATTGAGGTTCCAGTACGACATTTCAGCTCAGCAGCCATGCCCTCAGTGACATTGAGGTCAGTGGGTGGCTCAACAATGACTGGGGCATAGCAGGTAAAGTGGCTCTGGTCTAGTTCACCAATGTACTTGCCCTTTAGACCTGGGGGCGCATGGCAGCGAGCACAACATGTAGTGTTGCTGGGAACTGTTTCTTTCAGCCACCAGCTGAGCCACAGAACGTCACAGTTGCACACCCAAGGGTTGTGGTTGAGATGTACCCTCTCCAACTGGTGCAGAGGGGTGAAGAGGTCATGGGGCAGGGAATGCAGGGAATTGTGGGAGAGGTTGAGCTCCTCCAGGTTTTTGAGGTCATCAAAAGCATTGCGTTCGATGACTGACACTCTGGAGTGCATTAGCCACAGCTTGCGAAGTGACACTAGGCCTTGGAAGGATCCAGGCCGGACAATACCCAGCTGGTTCCCTGACAACTCCAACTCCTCTAGTCGTACTAGTGGGGTGAGGTTAGGGATGTCCTTCAAGCCACACATGCCAAGATTCAAGAAGCGCAAATTTACCAGACCTTCAAAGGCAGCCTCTGAGATGAAATCCAACTTCCTGAGTTCCCCTAGGTCGAGACGGCGCAAAGAGGGAACACGGTGAAAGGCAAATGCCGGCAGCGTCTCGATGGGGTTGTTTCGTAGCCATAGTTCCCTTAGCTTGCTGAGGTACTCAAAGGCTTGTGATGGTACCACGGTGAGACGGTTGTCAAAAAGCTCCAGCGTATTAAGGTTGGGAAGGCCATTGAAAGCTCCCACCTCAATCTGTCGGATGTGGTTCTTGGAGAGCTGGAGGATTTCCAAATGCCGCAGGTGCTTAAATGTGTCAGACTTGATCACCTGGTGTAGAAACAGAAACATGGAGGCATGTTGTAGCAACATCAGAATTACTGCTGTCAACATATATTCATTCAGTATGAATGTATGATCTGCTTGTATATGAAGGCATATTTACCTGAATTGTGTTCTCTTGTAGATTGAGGTATCTTGTGTTCTCCGAAATACTATCTGGAACTTGATCTAAACTCTTCCTTGTACAGATGACACGGCTCGCCTGATTAGAGCAGGTACAGGGGGTGGGGCAGGCGGGTGCTGCCTCTGTGAGCTGAGGTCCATGGTTGTGAAACCACAACAAAAGCTGGACCAACCAGAGGAGGGGGGAAGGGGTACAGGGGCTGGTCACCATGACAACACGCATGGCAACTGAGTCATGACCCACCCCTATTGCTATGATACTGATAAGTCACCTCCAAACAAGGGAATTTAAGTGCTTGTCTTGATGTTCATATTTGATGCCCTTATTCAGTTTTTTCTCCTTAAAGCAGTCACTTTAAAAATTGAGAGGATATAGTGTAATGTTATATTAAAGACTCTATTTATCATTAATAGATTCTTATTTTACTTTGCTCATGCTTCTTTGACTATCAAGCACCTTGTTCTTTTCAACATGTCATTTTAGGGAACCCTGAATGTTTTTGTTCCCATCACAATCATTAGCATATAAATCAAATTTGGGGGAGGATTTGCTCTTGAAAGTGTTGTCTCTCTGGATGCTGTAGCTCCTCGCTGTAGGGGGAAGACAGAAAAGCAGAGAAAGGAAGGAGGTCAAGCAAGTGCACAGTGCAGTAGCTTTAGTAGATATTAGCCTGCCACATACATGCAAGTATTCCTGGGACTGAAATTTATATCTCAAAATATTACAATGTTCTGTTGCCATAGCACATGACAAGCTGGGTAAGGCTTTCTTTTCTAAAGAGGTGGCTCTCGAATTGTGGCCTGTAGTCTTACTGGTGAGTCAGCTGCCATTTTCTTCATAGGTTGAACTTAACATCTGGGTCATGGTCTGAAATGGCCACAAAATTCTAAAACCTCAAGCTGGGTCACAAGTGCTGCAGTATACCCATTAGGATGACAGTCTCATCATCCACTTTTTGATACTGGCATGCGTCTAGCCAGACACATACTGACAGAAGTAGAACCTCACATTTTAAAGAATGCAAAGTTGTTCAATGCAATTACAACTGCCGGTGGGACTCATCTAGACCTAAGGTTAATGCAGAGATTCATGCAATCCATCACGAGGCAGCAGCACAGCATTACAAATGAGATAACAAATGATGCCTGCATGCAGCAATTTAGCAATTAAGATATGAAGGAATGATTATTGACTGCTGAAATTTTACTGCAATGCACATGCTGTGTACAATAAGCAACAAACAATCAGACAAGATCCCCAATGTCTGAAGTTGATGAACCAAACAAGAAAATGACAACTGGATTGTGAACAAAGTGAAGACAATGTTGCAGAATACTTTTCTGGCTTTTGTAATACATAATTGTGTATTGTGTGTGTCTTTGGTTACGAGAGTGTCACACACTTCTTGTAACAGAAATGGCTACAAGCATCAGCAGACTCACTAAATTTAGAAATGCTTGGGCTTGTTCCCTTATAATGATTAGACCAAAGAGAAAGTGTTCATTGTTTTCTCAAGCTCGACACTATGACTCTAGCAGTCACAAGCCTGTGTTGTCTGTTGAAAACAAACAACAGGATCTTTGTTACCTGTCATAATATATGACCACTGTGTTACCATAATTGATGTTCTATATAAAATACCTCCTTTTATCTCAAATATTGTACTCCCTAATAAACAGGTTATTTTTTAAAAGCTTCCATGGCAGTCCTTAGCATTTCCACCTAGAAACACAGTTGCTGTGGCAACCTGCTCACTCACCATCTTGTGTTTTTACTGTCCAGTGCCCTATTCCACATTACTGTGTTTAGCTGAGCTTGATGAACATTTGTTGTTAAAAACAGATCAGCAACACGTTTTTGGTCTAAATCTACATGTATCTGACTTAGAGCTTAATAAGTATTCCCTTGTTCCCACATACACAATCAATGGTCTTTTTCCTCTGCAGATACTTTTACCTACAGGAACAAAAACTAAATGTTGAAAATCTAGTTTTGTATATGGAAATATATATTTATGTAAGTGTGGGGAAAACTAATAGAGCACACAGTTGAACCTTGGCCTTCAGTATCACAACAGAGGGAACAAATCTGCCATGAATCTTAATATCTACAAGGTCTGAGGATTAGGTCAACATCAGTCTTTATTAAAAACATAGCTCTGAGAACTTAAAGCAGCTATTAAGAAAGCTCATAAGGGAGTGTATGCTAAAAATAGACTTTTTCAGATGCTCTGCACATCCCACAGACTTTCTCTCTCACTCTCTCTCTCTTTCATACATACACATACACACTTCCATATTCACAACCATGCTAAGTGTAACTGCAAGAGAGAAATGCAGTGACAGCACACTATCCATCTCTGCGTAGAAAATAAATGTAGGTTTATGAATCCTAAACCTACATGTTACTGTATGCAGCCCCTTTGCAGCACGCATCATTATGGTGTTCCTTACACTACTGTCCGTCCTTTAACAGTCTCTTTCTCATCCCCATCCAGCAGGTAACTGAGCATTTCAATAATGAGACTTTAAAAAAAAAAAAAAAAAAACATGCTTCAATGTCTCTTCTGGACGTCAGAATTGTATCTGATCCAGACTGGTGGTTTGATGGTTAGAATGATTAACTCATCATTAAATGATTCATGGAAGCATCAAAACACAACATCATTAATATTCAGCTGGTCAAAGAATTGATCACACCAGTGATCTCTAACCAGAATTTGTTTTTTGATGCAGTGTTGCATATGCTGACGCTTTATTGAAAATACTGTTAGGTTGGTGCTTTGTCTTTATTCTTTTCTTTTTTTCCCTCATGGATGTCTTGAAAATATGAGTGGTTAAATGTGATTTCAAGAATCTGGTGCTCTAATTCCTCCAGCCACTGCCACCATTTCTGAAATTTACAGAGGTAATGGTGAAGTTTGCTTTGCACAGCTATGTAAGACATGTGCAGTTGAATCTAGGACATATACATTCTCATGCAAATGCACAATTGCATTTTGTTTCTGGCTATAATGTGTTTCCATGATCACATCATTACAAAAGAAAAGCCTTTGGCAGCAGTCAACAGTAAAGATGTTTGGTGCAGTTTTTTTCTTAAAATTGAAGGAACTGAAGATTTTCTTTGCATTAAGTGGTAAAAGTCACTGGGGTGAGGCGGTTAAACAATCCACGTAAAGCACCGCACAAGGTAAAATTGTATTATGGGGGAAAGACCTTGAATCTGCAAGCAGGACGCCTGTTGCCTTGACCTCCCATCTTCAAGTTCTCCACCACATGAGAACAACAGCATACATGGACGATGGCCTTTATTTTTAGAATATTACACCTTGACTCATCCTGAGGGCCAGCTCTGTCGCCAGTGGCCTTGATCCTCATCCTTGAGCAAAATGTGTTTTTCTTTGGGTTTATGACAGGGCTTATGAGACATCGGGCTGAATTGTATTTTCTTTTCTCATTTTCTAACCAATTTCACTCAGAGTTATTTCTCTTTCTTGATCTTAGACCCCTTTTTCCATGTCAAGAGCAGATTGCAACCATGTAGATATTGATTATTCGATCAGGCCTGAGAGAGCGCTCAGTCGTGAAAAGACAAATTAGCTGCAAGCTGCTGACCAATTGCTACAAACCAATCACATCATCGTAAGCGCCTGATTGTATCAATGCCTTGCTCTCCACAACAGAGTCATTAAGGTTTATGAAGAGGCAAAAAAGGTGTCTTGTTGTTTTCACTAAACATCGAAGACGGTGGGATGTTTCCTGTATGCCTACACAAGGCCCAATTAGACCTCATGTATTTACAGATGGTCTAGATGAACACAAAGCGACACAGGTGCAGCAGGGCCAACATCATCTACTGTAACTATGACAACACTAGATTGATTCAGGACGTGGGAATCGGGGTAGGATGGGACGCATCTCACCAGTATAGTAACATCTATTGCTTTAAAAGAGAGAAAATTGCCGGTTGATGCCATATATTTTCTGCACTTTCAACTGCTGACAAGTATATTTCCTCATTTCTCTGATATCAACTCCTGGGGAAAAAAGCCCCCCTCCCCCTCCCTCCCAAAAAATAGACACAACCTGTCCATTTTCTCCTGCAGTCGCAACCTCTAATCTGCAATCTCTCCTCATCATATAGCCTCTAGCATAATATCTCCTACAATTCAACAGAATGGCCTTATTCATCTATGCAGCTGCGCTCACTACGGCGCACCTTCTCGGGAACGCAATTGAAATTCTGAATAGGCCTAATTCTGCACATGCTGCATTACAAAATGGCTTGCATCCATTCTCTCTTCAGGGTAATGACAACATGACTGCACCCACAAAAAAATCATCCATAGACTTAGTGTTTTTTTTGTAAGATAATATGTGTGTGTGGACATGTGAAATGCACAGGCTTACATAAGGAACCGTGTTATTTTAACACATTTACAATGAGCACCACAGCTTTAATCCACTGACACGAATGTATCTTTTGCTGGTATTAATTATTCACTTAAATTATCATGCATCTGTGCAACAATCGCACATTTCATTATTCAGTCTTTATCGTCCCCTGACTGATTTCAGCATCCATGCACATTGGGTAACAATTGCAATAATTACGCCGGCCATTTCAGCCCCTTCTACCTGTACATCCAATATACACGTACCTCAATGTTTCGGCGGCTGCGGCGTGAGGTCGATGTTTTCTCTCCTCTCGTCCCCTTCCTCCCGATCGTCAGTTTTCCGAACCTCGCTATCTATCTCTCCCCTTTTTTCTCTTCCCCCCCTAAATTGATTCGCTTGTTTCCACGGCTGTGAGCTGGCTCTTGTTCTCGTAGGCTAGATCCGCAGCGCCAACGCAACGCGGGGGGCTACAGCGATGATGGCAGGTTAAAGATGAACAGAATCCACACACACACTTACATATACACGCGCGCGCGCTGGGAGGAGGAATAAATAAAAAAGAGAGAGGAAAAAAACCCTCCAACAGAGATCAGATTAAGGGGGTCGTTGGAGAAAATGATGTTAGTATTATCACGTTTAGGAGGAACGAGGTTCTGGGGCGAGTGCATCCATGCGCCGTATCATCGCTGGGAGAGGAACGCAGGCAGCAAACGCGACGGCGCCCGCTGGGCAGAGCATTTTGCGTCCAGCATAAGCGACTCTTTACGCACATTCCGTATGTTCCTGTCTGAATCCCACTAAGACAGCATTAGAAGAATAGATGAACGACCAAGGACTCGTGGATGTACCTGCGTTCCTTAGACGTTTTAGTGGATTAAACCCTACATCCAGAGCAGGGCTGTTACCAAAATAAGAGTCTTTTCTTTGCCTTTTAGTCTGCAGAGATTTTTTTCTATATCACAGATGGAAATAAGCTCTGAACATGTAATGAGTAGGTAGTCATATATTTATTAATATGACTCAGCAGCTCTCCATGATCAGCTGAATAAACTGAGTCAGTGTCTTACCCCTGATATATAATAAGTGTACACATGTAATGGGCACCTGTTCAACCACAAGCCACCAAACATCTGCAGTGAGAAACAGTCGTGGTCCATTGAGTCTTAAAGAGTTTTGTAGGCCTACTAATGTCCATATTCATAATGAATGCTCAGTGCTAGCATATGCATTTTGGTAATGGCCAGCTAAGATTAAATCTAGCAAACTAATGAGGTCTGTTTTCTGCAGACTTTGCATATGAGTATTTATTTATTTTTTCCCAAAGCAGTCCTCAGCGGTGAAATTAAAGCTGTACATAAGGAAGAAGCCGCCACTGTAACTTGCTGTCAGCACCCAGACAGCAAACACTCTGCAACCCTGCCAACGTTTGCACTTGATAAAAAACCAAAACCTTTGAATACTTCTGAACCCTGTATGATGTACGTATGGTGTATTTTTCAAGCAGGTCTCAGAGTTTAGTAGGCTGCTGCATGTTTTTAATTAAAGGATTGAAAAGAACGTCAGCAAGTTATTAGCCAATAAAGAAAGCTTTAGTCAGCAAAGAGATGCCAATCTTTCTCTCTGCGTGGCCTGTGCATATCGATCTTTGTCATGTGTGTTTCCACATGTGTCAAGTGCTCCTCTATATCATCATTATCCCCTTCAGAGGGGTTTGTGTAGAAGAAGAGACTCATCCCTTGTAGCCCTGTATCCACTACCAAGACTAGTTTGTGGGTAAAAATAAATCTCAGTACATCTTTGCTCTGTCTCAACTAACACTAAAGGTCAAAGGACAGAGAAGGCCAGTTATGCTTCCGAAAGACCCCCAAGATATATACTCTCCCTCCTCCTCCTCCCCTCCATCTCTCTCCTTCGTTCCCCTCCTCACCCTCTCCTTTGCTCCTCCCCTCCCTCTCTGTGAATGCCGTAGTGAGCATTGTTCACAACCACTAGCTTTTGCTGAAAGCCGCACAGCAATGAGGTCTCTGTGCCTTTTGCCTCTCTCTTCCTCTCCCCTCCCCCTCCTCTGCCTCTCTCTCTCTCTCTCCTCTCTCTCTCCCACCCATCCACCTCTCTCTCCTTCCCCTCTCTTTCTCCCTCTATCTCTCTCCCCCTATTAAATTTCCAGTCACACAGTGGTGCAGAGGATATTCCTCCTTTCCCTCTTTCTCCCTCTTCCCTCATTCCCTCTCACTCATGCTGAAATCTTAGCCCACATCCAGTCTCTCGCTCGACCCTGGCTGCCTTTCAGTGCTTTTCTGCCACTCTCGTCTCCTCTCTCTGTACATCTTTTTGCCTTCCAACCCCCGCGCCATTTAAAAATGATTCCACGCCACCCATGCCAAACCCACCCTGTGCCTCTGCTCTTCTTCCTTCCCTCCTCTCTCTCTCTCTCTGCTCTATGCCCTCACTGTGTCATTGCACATTGAATCTGATATTCCCCTTATGCATGTATGGTACGCTTGTGTGTATGTGTGTGTGTGCAGGCACCCTTGAGCGTGTGTGTGTGTGTGTGTGTGTGGGAGCGATGGAGTGGAGGGAGGGAGAGGGACATGCATTTGTGCACAGTAGAACAAACACTCATCATTGTATTGCTTGTGTCATCAGTACAGGAAAGGCTCTTGGAGTAGAAATACAGCGGAGAGAGCTAATCCCACTATCCAGAGGACGAGTGCATGGCATTTCCAATACAACCCAAACCCCATAAACTCTTAATGCTGTGTTAGGAGCCACGGGGGAGGAGAAGGGGAGGGCGATGAGGATTTGGCAGCAACATGCTAGTGCCAAGACATATGTGGCATGCTGATAGCAGTAGAGAGGTGCAGCTCACACTGTGAAGAAGCTTTGGAGGGGTGCTGATACACATCCATCACTTCCATCATTTTGGGATGCTAGCTACAGGCCTCACCACTCTGGAAGTGGGTAATTGCACATGGTTCAAAGCAAAGATTAAGAGTGTGGATAGTTTTTGTATCAGTAGCGCCAATGTTAGATTTGGGTGAAACGTAATAGTGATCTGTTTAATGGCCCCAAATGTCCAATTGAGATTGCGAACAAAGCAACATTTTTTGATGGTTATTTTTAGGATTGTGACTGAAAAAAGTTGGATTGGTGTTCATTACCATCTGTGTGAGAGAATAAGAGAGATGCAACACAGAGTTTCAAGTTATTCATGGTGACATCCCTGTTCGTGGTGTATGTGTGTGTGTACGTGTGTGTGGTGTGTGTGCGTGCATGTTAGAGAGACAGAGAGGGAGAGAAAATAGAGAGAAAAATCCTAGTGTCACAGTATCTTAGCAACTGCCTCCATCTCCTTGGAGACAAGAACTGACATCATTTCCTGTCTGTGAGAACTCACTTTTGGTTTGTACACAGTGTGTTTGTGCGTACCAGTGTGAGGGCATGTATGTGCGCGCCTGTTTGTTTGTGTGTTGGCGTGTGTCCATGTTCATACGCAGATGTGAGCCTGCATTATGTGCACTGATACAGATGGGAAGTATTCTAGTGTTTCAGTTGAGGTGCGTTCAAGAATGTCACTCAATTTGATGTCAACAAAAAGAGGGAAAAAAGTCATTTTCTGTGATGAGAATTATACTACTTAGGCTTAATTGCTTGGTTTTTAACTATTATTTTATAAATTAGGATTTTAAATGAAGCTGTTAAATCATAACATCAAGAGCATAAACTCCACAAATATGGTTTGTATCATGTATTAGAGCTAATCTTGCTGTCGGCCTTTACATGATGTTACCAATATGAATTATTTATATGCTTTTATTTTGCATCCATTTTACTTTCACAGCCAAGACTCTGTGCCTGTATCATCAAGTTTGTCAGTAACTAGAGAGTCATCTGTTCATGTAGGGCTACCAAGCAGCCTCTGTCTTAATGAAGAGAAAATGTCATCTTCAACTGCCATCTTGTGGCCAAAGGAGCAAAGTGCAATCAGATATAAGTTCTCACCTTTACATATATGTCAGTTATTTTGTAACAAGTAGGGGTTTTTAGCTTAAATAATCTTTGGTTATTTCTTACATGAAATCATATCATCAGTCCTCTTTGACTGCTCAAGCTCTAGGAGAATGGTTTGAAACTGTCAATGGGAAGATATAAAAATAGTTTTTATTTAAGAATAATATTCTTTAAGTGACTAAGAATTCTTTCAAGACAAAATTAGCCTCTTCTTTACAGAGTCGGCCAGCACTTCACAGTAGTTATGAAAACATTAACCTCCAAACCACACTCAACATATCATGATATGATTCTCTCCAATCTAGAGTGAAACATTTTTGGACAGATTCAGTCTAGGTTTTTTCCCCAGTTTAAAGTCTTTGTGCTAAATAAGCTGACGGGCTGCTGGTGGTAGCCTCTAATTTGGCATATAGATATGAGAGTGTAATCTTCTCATCTAACTCTTGGCAAGAAAGTGTGTGCTTCCCAAAACTATTTTCTTAAAAAGATACTGGAGATTTAATGATGCTGAAAACACTTTTTAAAAAAATCTTACCCTGACACAACACGATATGTGGAAGCCTACTTTCACATAGAAACAAACCAGGCTGCAAATCCATTTGAAGGCAATGATTTTGTTTTGCAGATGCACTGAGCAGGAACTACCAAAAACACAGAGAGACTGATGACACTATTAAAGTGTGCACAATCTTGTGTTTACCTACAGGAACAGAAAAGACTCTAACCTCAACCTTAAACCCAGATGGAAAAAAGAAAAGCGTCATTATCAAAGACCAGCTTTCAGAGCAACAAAATGTTCCACAGGAAGAATGGCTCTGCTGGGATTATAGTGAATTTACAGCAGAGAACAAAGATAACTGACAGGTAACTCCATACAGTCAGAGGCTTGATGTTAGAAAAAATATATTCTACTGATCATGGTTCATAAAAGCCAAGAGATACACAAGACATACTAATCTCTCTACCGCTTTGTATCATGATTATACAATGCTGAAAATGCAAAATGACAGAGAATAAAATGGCCAAGAAAGGTTGTGACATACAGCACACACCTCTGAAAAAATATGGGTCAGTACATGAAAGAATGCAGAGCTTCTGCTTCTACAGGATGATTATTATTCCAGGCTCATATGAATCAACACAGTCAGCAACACAAAGAGTCAGACCATCATACAGATCAGCATACGATTTACAAGATATCTCAGGGGAATCAGTGTCCAACATTGCGCCAAGCTGATGCTTCAGCAGAATTTGCAGACTCCAGGAAAAGCATTCTTATTCAAGCACACAACTTCATCATTAACGCACCCTCAATCAAATGGAAGCACTGAGGGGAAGTTAAAGCAACAAAGTCTCTGCTGCAAAAACCAAAGGCAGACACCTATAACATACATATTGTCCTGCACAGCTATTTTTACAGCCAAGTCCGCCATCCCCTGCAGAGCTGCTGGCATATAGAATGTGGAGAGTGCATTAGGGACATAGATGTCTTGGTGTATTGTCTCTATGTATTGCTCCAAGGAAGTGAGCTGTCGTAGTTTTGTGTGTAAATGATGACTATGTTCAGATCATGTGCAAGTAAAAAATACATTTTAGTCATGATAGCAGTGTGGCTCTAGGAATGGCAAGCTGGGTCAGTCGGTCCACCACTTTGGCCCAGACAACTACAACTACAAGCAAACATCAACTATGAGTGGATTTAAACAAAATTTTGTACAGACATTCACAGTTCCCAGAAGATGAAGTGCCACTGTTTAATTTGTCCAGTGATTTGGTTTATTACCAGTTACCTGCAAAAGTAATGACTTTCCCATCAGCCTCTGTTGTACTTTGTCTTTAGTGCTAATTATGTAATGTTAGCATGCTAACATGCTACACTGAGATATTAAACATTATACCTGCTAAACATCAGCTTGATAACTTAATCACTGTGGACGTTAGCATACTAATGTTCGCTTGAAGCATCATTGTGCCTAAGTCTGGCCTCACAGAGCTGTGAGCTCTCATCTTGTTACCATTTTTCTCTTGAAATCATTTTATTTGCACTGATAGCAGCTTTTTTTTTCTGTCTATCACCACATTTACAGGACATCGGCATTGTGAGCCACACACAGCTCCAGGCATGTAATGAGGAAGAGTCAGATGAATGATAACAAGATCAATGTAACTGCAGGGGTTTGGATTCTGTGGCACCACCTCTGTTCTCTTGGTTTCCTATGAGCCTTTGTGTAAAACTGGAGGATGAGTACAGAATGTCTTGCTGACAACTTCAGTAAGAAGGTGTAAAGCAAACCTCTATCCAGCAAGTGAGGCCAGACCACAAAGACTAGAGTAACCTTATGAGTGAGATTTCTTTATTCTGTAATTTACAAGCATACATTTACTCCCATCCTACATTTGAATACATTTTTCATGTTGATTTGAAATCTGAAGCACACTGCATCATCATATACTGTGACAACAGAGCACACACATCATCATGAAAATGAAAAAAGATAAATAATGAGCAATCACAGTCATGTGCATGCATAGAACCATATCTCAAACTGAGCGCAGTTAAAGAGTGGTTAGCCATGACTCATGTGAAAGTCAGTTGATTTGTCCTCAGTCTAACCGAATCAGCATCTATGGAATCTTATTTTTTTTCAAGAGACATCCTCCAGATTTAAGACCCAGCTGGAAAAAAGAAGGATAAAAGTGTCAAACTCTATAATGAATCTATTATACATACAAGAATAGTAAATTAAATTAGGGGAATTGGTATGTTGGGTCTATCATTTCCAAGATTTAAAGGTCTGAAAATCTGTCATAATTATTTCCAATGAAAATGTGTTTTTCAAATATCCAAAAATTTTGTATAAAATATAATATTTTAAACATTTGACTGCTTACTATAATAGATCAAATATTTTGTTCGGATAAATAAAGAAATAATTGTGTGGGCAGTGTGTTGAAACTTGGGACACTCCCAGTTTGTTCTCACTGACCAGAGTTTGATGGAATAGACAACATCTTCCATTACCAAGACTAAATACTACATCATACAAAAAATGATGCGTAACTTGTGTGATTACCTCCTTACAGACCTTCTTGACAGCCATTTTATTCTGAGAACAAACCAAAAATCCCTTTTTTTCATAAAACAGACAATCCACCAAAAGAGTGACTGCACGGCTCGTCTGTCTGCTGTTTGGTAAAGGGTAGTTTGGGTCAAAAGTGTGATGCATCGCTACCACAATCACTTTCCGGCATTCTAAATCTTTGGTAAAGACAGAAAACACAGATCACAGTTTGCAGTTAAAAGACCAAACGTAATAAAACATTATCTCTTATTTTACTTTACATTATCTCTCTCTTATTTGGGTGTCTGCATGTTTACCTGGGATTTCGGATGACGCTGCCTCTAACGCTGTGTTGATGTCAGTCTCAAAACGACTGACAATGGGACAGAAGATAATAGTCGCATCTCTTTTCTCTGGTGAGTTCACCTTCTTTGCACCTTTTTTGGCAAGTTTCCGAAGAATTCTCTCATGAGACTCCAGAGTCTTTCCGGCTTCATATGAGTAAATTTTTACCATTTTCCTGAAAAAGAAAAAAAAAAAAAAGAGTCAAGTAACATTTAAGTTTTACCTAACTGCAATGTTCTGGTCCTGGAGATCCTGAGTCCACTTCAACAACTCAAAATGCAGACTAAAAATATTTCATCAGATTATAATTTGTTGTATGTCCCTAACTAAATGTGAATATCTCATAAAAATGATGAGGTCATGTTTTGCATGCTCCATCTGTGTGGCTGGTGTTGGCTGTACTTTCACAAAGCTCTACTCGCCCTGAATCACAAACCCGGATTTCTGTTACTGCAGTTCTAGAACAGTTTGTTCATGAGAGACCTCTCAGAGGTCTAATGCAAGATACTGTACTGTGGATTTCTTTGTCTGTGCAAACAGAAGGGTTGTATACAATTCAACCTGAGATACCTCCGTATTTGGTTTATGGTCAGTTCTGTATTTTGTCAACTTTATCAAATGTGTAACCTCAGTTTGTGTAGAAGGGTTACTACTGCAATACCTCTAGTATTTTAAGATTGAAAACGAATGACTTTACAATAAGAGGGTTAAGCCAATGTTAGCTGTGTGGTTTACATAGGTTTCAAAAGGTTTTTTTACACGGTTCTTTGGGCATGTTGTTTGAAACCATTTGCTCAAGTTGCCAGTTCTATGCGGCATTTAGCACATCTTTAACATTTTACAAAAGACATGGTATTCAATATCTAGAGTCAACTTACTGTTTGGGTCGTTTTAATGGTCCAATTGCTCCGTCTGGTAGCGGCCTCTGAAATTTACAGAAAATTCAATGTTGACGCCTTTCCCAAGCTTTCACTTTCACTTGAATGCGTTGAGAATGACGCACTTTAAGTGCATTGCCATAATGTGACCAGCAGAGGTCAGTATTGCAACAATACTGGACACTCAAAGGAATTAATAGGGATGTAGTTGCTGTCACTATGCCTACAAGGTGTCTTTGTGATTCTAAAATCCACAGGGTGGTTGTGACATTTGTCTCTGCCCCAAATTAGAGGCCAACAATTGTTACAGGATCTACAAAGTCAGTCTTCTTTTCACTGTCAGCACAGCAGATACTAAATGTACAGGTCCACAATTTTCTGCTCAAGCATGTGTGTTCATACCGTTAGCATCTGGACTGCTGGTCTACTGGATTATCTGAGGCCCTTAGGGCTGCACTTATATTGTAACACTGTTTCAAATGACATTCTGACTGACACACCAAATAAAACAACGCAGCAACTGAACGTTTGTCTCCAGTTCAGTGTGAGTACTTCTTCAGTGGGGTGTGAGGTGAATTTGTTTGAGTGATTCCACATCCATTTGTAAAGTAAAGTTGTCTGGGACCATCTGTATCTGCACCTGGTGTCAGATGGGAGCCAAGACAAGACTGACACCCCCCCCCCCCCCCGAGGTATCGCTTACCTCTGACAAATGAGCAGTGCTGCTGATGAAGTGGTCAGTGGGCAAACTACGGTCTTAACTGAGTAACCTCAAAAAGACAAAAAACAATATAAAGAGATATGTGTTTTTACACATTATTTAAATCCATTTTCTTTACAGTTTCACAATTTCCTCCTAGGGCATCCGCTCACATAGTCTTTTTTCCAGTATAAAATGGCAAAAGGGGGAAAAATGGCATAGAATTAAATTGTCCCACATTGCTCTTCTGTCATAGTTTATGTCTGTCTAAAAAGGTAACCTCTGCTACCTCTGTAATAAACAAAACCAAGACATATGTTCTGTAAATTACAGTAAGGATAAACTGATTTTAGGTATCAGTATCCTTGATAGTGGCACTGCAAAAACGAGCCGCACACTCAGCAGCTGCGATTATAACATTTAATCACCGAGCCCTATCACTGAGCTTTGCAGGCTTCTCGCCCCAAGGTTTGATTTACCCGCCCTCTTCCCGAGGAAAAATCTCATTCACTAGACGAATTGCTGAGCAGGCCTCTCCGACCAGCCCCTATAAATCATTCTTTAATCAGAGGCCTCTGAGATTGGGCGCAGACACCCGCGGGAGCAACACTGTGACACCTCAACTCCTCCCCATGCGTCTCTGCAGTCCTGGGAGTTTTTATCCTCCTCTGTTTCCACCTCGGGCTTGTCTGCATTTGTATCAGTCATCAGGAAACTAAGAGGGATGACCCACCCTGCACACTCTGCTCACACCAACAGCCCAACACTTCCTCTGCTCAGAGGAGAAGGATGCCAAGGACAAGATTACTGGTTTGAGGCTGCAAGAGAATACACACTCTCAGGGCTGGATTACCAACTGGACAAAGTGGTCAACCAGGGCCTCAGAGCTCCTGGGCCTCTAAAAACTCCAACTTTGCCGCTCATGCTGTGGTTTCCAAAAATGGGTAATAGGAAAAACTTACTTCCTTTAAATCACTCATAAAGGACAATGACTTACAACTCTGATCAGAGTTTTTTGGACAGTCAACAAAAAATGTCATGCAACAGGAAGGATGTGGTCCTGACACAAAGTCTTCATTAAAGAAGTTGATTTATCTGTAGGTCACTGACATGAACGCATGAGGACACACTTGTCTTAGTTGTTTGTTACTGTCACCAGCTGATGTGGTTGTGTTTGAGGATCAAGAACAGTTCCAGTCAGAACACCACAGAAATGCATATACACCTAGTACTGGAGCTAAAAGTTCTTTGTTGGTGAAATAACTTGTGTATTGACAAAAAATCTGATACCGAGTAAAGCGTGAATGCTGATAGCAGGGATTCATCTTGTCATTGGTTAATAAAATGACGCTCTCAGAGCTCAAGTTGACATGTTTAAATGTCTCCTTTCACCTGATTTCCATTGTCTTATTTTGACTTTTACATTTTTTCTTTAACAATTTATCAAACAAACTAGACCCCATTATTTTTCAGTCTGATCGCAGAGCATCAACACCAGGCAACCGGAGTGATATCCTAAGGTTCAAAGCTTATCCTTGAACTTGGAAACAGCAGCTGAGAAACCAAGTCGTTCTAGAGCTTTCGGTCATATCACATGATTTCATCAATAGGAGGAGTTTGCCCAGTTGCTGTGGAATTATGGATGTCCAGTTTTATGAAACTGCAGCACTGATTTGTGGAAGATGATGAAAACAGCTCTAACATTGGATGACCCAGCTCCCTCTAAATGGAGAGCTGCAGTGCTGCTGGTTGGGGTCATAGAAGTATTTAATTATGGATGTTAATGGATGTGCTGTTGGTATAAGTACCTCTGAACCAATCATAGGTTTTGCGTCATCCTCCACACCTGCACCAGCCACACGTAAACATATTCAAATAATAAACTGAGTCTCATGTGGCTGGAGAAATTCTCACATATGGGCACGGATTCAACTGGTCTATAGGCTAGAGTGTAAATGCAGCAGGAATATGGTGTGATGATGAGAAGTGAGTAAAGTCAGATGAGTGTGAGGACGGAGCTGGACACTTCTTTTTTTTCTAAGATCCAAAGATGCTCTGACGTCACCGTGTTGAAATATTTTTCTGTCGCTCAGCCGGTTTGGAGCTGACAGTCCGCTCAAGTTGCCAGAGAGCGCGCGCGCCTGGCGCTGGCCCCTGCTGCTGCTGCTGCTGCTGCTGCTGTTTTCCACCCGCGCGTGATGACCGTGGAGGCTTCCAGGAGTTTTAAAACAGGACGTCGATGCCAAACTCAGCGCGCGGCGAGGGGTCCCTACTTAATGAACTGAAGAGATGGGACGCAGATGGATTGTGTTAAAATGCTCCGTGGTCAAGTGATGGAAGTGTTAGGCTACCGAGTGACTGAAGTTTTCTGATTTGTTTTCTGATTTGGAGTCAGTTAAAACCAGAAAAGGACGGATCGCCAAATCAATTAGAAAACCATGCACTGTTCATATCCATGGAGAGATGGCATGCGTGCTCCTCTTCAGTCGACTTCTCCCCTTCTCGCACAGGCTCACAAGAACGTCCATTTGCTTGTTATCTCTTCTCCTTTCATATCTGTGCTACTGTGCGCTGTTCCCCGCCGATACCATCATGCAAAAGTCAGGTGATCCGACGCCGAGCTGCCAACGCGTCCTGGCCGATGGAGCCAAAAGGCGCCTCCAGAAATCCCTCTCCTGCGTTTCGCCGTCGGACGCGAGACCGAGCGGCGCCGAAGCATCCCGGCCGAGAGCGGACCAAGTAAGACCCTCTTCGGCTCTCCACGTCGTCAGGAACGACACGCCCAGTCCTCCGATGAGTAATTTAAAGTTTGGGAATAAAAAGTTACCAAACGCCATCATAGTTGGCGTGAAAAAGGGGGGCACGAGAGCGGTTCTGGAGTTCATAAGGATCCACCCAGACGTGCGAGCGGCTGGCACCGAGACACACTTCTTCGACAGGAACTATGACAGAGGCCTGGAGTGGTACAGGTAAGATCATGTCTCACCTGCGCAGGTGCGTGTCCAGTGACCTGTTCCTGTAATCTGATGTTACCTAAAGAGAACGTGCTAATGACACACAATGATTACAGTTTATTCACTTGGTTGATGTGATAAATTGTTAAAGTTTCTATACTGTGGACACTTCAAATGAATTATAGTGACAGTCAAAATAAAAACGTAGCGGTTTCACTGAGCTGTGGCCCTCAAAGACTCATGGGAGTCTGGATATTAATGATCACCTGTGCCTGCATGATTTTAACATGTATGTATGTGCTTGCAACTGCATAGTGTATGAACTGTGCTATTACGGTGCACTATTTTGCTTTGTAATCTAACACCTAATTGATATAATACTTTAAAATCTAAAAAAATCTGGCCAAAAAACCCCCCAAAATAATTTACATGAAAACTGAGGCAAATGGTCTGTCCTGCCACTTAGTGCAAATGCTTCTGAAAATTAAAACCACTCACATAAAATCAGCTTCTCCCTCGTCCTCCTCTCTCCCTCTCCAAGGTACTTCTCTGTGTACAGTACACTGTTTTTTGAGGTGGGTAAACATGCTCGGCGCGTTTTTCCGCAGTCTCTCGACTCATTTCATGTTCTTATTGCAAGAAACTTTGGAGGCCTGAGCTGTGTTTACTCTGGCAGAACAGTGGCTCGCTTCTTTCTTCTTTTTTTTTCCCTAGATGCACTGTGGAGCAATTCATCAGATTTCTCATAAAATACAACCTCTGGAGGCAAACAGTGTAAACTGCAGTGTGCAGGCCTGCTGTAGCTGCCAGGCCTCTGAGCTATTGTCTTGTTTGTATAGTAATATCTCAAAATGAATATTAAGGGGAATGATTTATTGATTTTAAAATGCCAAATGAAGCACCTTTAACATAGTGCACCCCCATCACACTGCTTCATTTGACAGATCATCAAATATTTATCTATGTATCCCATACATGATACATCCACATCATTATCTACACTCCTTAATTATGGTTTTAAAGCAGACATACAGTATGTTATAGTTTAGTCATGAAGTATTGCAAACAGACAACCCATGCACCAAATCACTCACACAGAGATTGACTTCCAAATACATTTCTCATTAATGACTGGCTGTCATGTACCCTGCAGGAGGTATGTGTATCAGTAGTATTATAAAATAATTATAGACTGAAAGTATCTCCACTAATTGGCACTCTTCAGGACGGTTGGCGGCTGACGCCCTTTTATCTCAGAGATGTGTCTTACAGATGTGAATCCTCGCCCATTACCGTAGTTTGACTGGCAGCTGTCAAAGCCGTTGAGTAAAGGTCAGATGCCAGCTCACTGACTTTCCACAATTGCTTAAAAAAACAAAACAGAACAGTTGCTTCTCTGAAACTCTCTTGTAAACAATGATGGCCAAATTATTGTTTGGATTAGTCATAGTCTTTTTCACAATATGTGATTGAGTGTGCTGATGTTTTGTTTCATGTAATATCCAAACAAAAGAATAAAGCAAACAGAGAAGTGATCAAGATCTCTCAAGTTAACTTTCCGAGCATGGATGCATCAGATGGTGACTTGACTGGTGAGAACAAATGAGGGGAAATGCAGTAATGGCACAACAAGTCTGAGCAGCACTAAAGGCTATAAAATTCATCTGAACCTTCTCGAGTAGGCTGCCAATATTCATTTTTCAGCCATTTCAAACATTTCAGTGTAATTCAATTCTTCCTGTGTAGGACTGGAACATCACTGAATCAGCGCCCCCTGGTGGTAGTTTCAGTACAACCTGGAGACACTGAGGTCATGTGGTTGAAAGCAACAGATTGAACGCAATGGTTTTGGTTGTGTTAGACTATTTTTTTTATTTTTTACAAATAAAAACTCAAACAATCAGATTAATTTGGAAGATGCTTTAAAATGTAAAACTACATAGGGCTTTAATTTACAGATAAAGCTGCAATGATTAGTTGACAAATTGATTATTGAAATAGTTGCCAAAATGAATCAGGAGCTGTTTTAATAATCAGTTATTAATTATCAATTTTTAAATTCATTATTTTAAGGACAAAATCCACATCCATTCTCTTGTTTAAGATTTTCACGTATGAAAAATCATCTTTTTCCTCGTCTTCACATTAAATTACACTTTTAAGTGTTGGACTGCTGGTTGGACAAAGCGATACATTTCATGGCACAGTGGGAGCTAATTGCAATAGGCAAAATAATTGACTGATTAATCATGAAACTACTCTTAAGTTACAGCCCTATTTTAGAGGCTCTTTAAATTCTGTCCGTAGTCTTTGATGGTTTCCAATCAAACTTTGAACTTCTACTCTGTGAAGGCGTACCTGTTCAAATCACTTCCCTCAAAGACCATAATGGCCTAGTTTCAAGACCCAGAAGTAACCTAACAGAGTCACTCTGCTATATGTGTTCTGTTTGCATTCGTGGTGATTTATTGCTCTTGAACCATGCAGGGCTGATGCACAAGAGAGCTGTCTGCAAGACAAGTCTCCAGTGACAACAGACTACTATGACTTTGCTTCAGTGCTCCGATTATCATTTACATCGAGAAAGTGGGTTCACAGCCAAACTGGAGCTTCTCAGTTAGTGAGGTTTTATGCCTTCGTAACTCACTTGTGTAATTCTGCCCTAAATAGACATCTGATACACACTCTTTCCCCTTTGACAGAGTGAATGCAAGGACGTTATGTCCTCTATGTCTGAGTCTTTTAGCCATTGTGGTAATTTAAGCAATTCAAAACAGCAAGAAAATATGACAAAGAGAGTTAAAGTAATGTCAATGTAAATGAGAATCCTTTATCTTACTGGAACTTTTACTTTCTGTTTTCATCTTTCATTCAGAGGTTTAATGCCAAGGACTCTTGAGAGCCAAATCACAATGGAGAAGACACCAAGCTACTTTGTGACAAAAGAAACCCCGCACCGGATCTCTGCCATGTCCCAAAATACCAAACTCATTGTGGTGGTGCGAGACCCCGTCACTCGTGCAATATCAGATTACACTCAGACTTTATCCAAAACTCCAGACCTGCCGAGCTTCCAGGAGCTGGCCTTCAGAAACCAGTGCCTGGGCATCGTGGACACATCCTGGAACGCCATTCGGATCGGCCTGTACGCTCTGCACCTTGAAAACTGGCTCCGCTACTTCCCCCTGGCTCAGATCCACTTTGTGAGTGGGGAGCGTCTTATCACCGACCCGGCAGGGGAGTTGGCTCGGGTGCAAGACTTCCTTGGTTTAAAGCGCATTGTCACAGATAAACACTTCTATTTCAACCGCACCAAGGGCTTCCCTTGCCTTAAGAAGCCGGAGAGCAGTGGCTCGCCCCGCTGCCTGGGCAAGTCCAAGGGCAGAACTCACGTGCAGATAGACAGAGATGCTATTGAGCAACTGCGAGACTTCTACAGACCTTACAATGTCAAGTTTTATGAAATGGTGGGTCATGACTTTAAGTGGGACTAGAGATTTTAGACATATTTCTCAATGGCACAAGAAAGATTTATGTATTCTTTCAAAAAAGGGTTTGCCTACAGTAATATGTCACGGCTAAGGCAGATAGCTAACGATCAGCAGTCTTCAGACAATTTGTGTGAAACAGCAACAGCAGTATTATTCTTTGAAGTGACACTAATGAACAGAGCAAAATCTAAGATGACATTGCTTTTGCACTTGTAATGATCAGTTACCAGCTAGCATCAGCATCCTGTTTGTTGCTTGATATAAGGTAGCCATCATTTCAGCCTCACATGATTTCTGTTCCTGTAACTGTAGATTTGTTGCTGACTAGATTCCCCATTTGCTGACTGGTTTATAAAAAGGATAGAGATAGAGAGAGAGAGCGAGAGAGAGAGAAAATTCCAGGGAATGGGATTAGTTCCTCTTAAAACCTGCTTCACTAATCAAGGCAGGGTTTGAAAGCAAGACCTTGGAAAATGTCAGTGAAGTCTTCAGGGAGAGCAGAATTAAGCTGCAGCACTGTGGTGGTAAATCCAAAATGTAAAGCCATAACACAAGTGTGAACCATTTTAATGTTACTAACTGTGGGTCTCATCAGTTTCTATACAGAGTGAAAGATATGTTTTCTTTCCAGAATGAACCAGATAAGTTAGCACATGCTGCAACATGCAGCACTTCACTTTGTACTCTGTGATTTATTTGCAGAAATTCATGTTTCTATTTTTGTTACAAAAGTATTTAATCACTGCCTTAGCCACAATGCTTGTCAATGAACACCATTAAATGAAGCAGATACACAAATACATTTATGAAAGTATTAATTGTGTCTCATCTGAAGCCTTTGACCTCGATAAATTACAATTCACAAATATGCCTACTGAATCATTTTTAAATCCCCTCCTACTCCCTTTTGCTTGATTTTTATAAAACCACATAACCAAACAATGGTCCTTAAAACTGAAAATTGACATCATATGATTGAAATTTAAACCTCTTAGAATGTGGCTGAATCTGTACAATACCTCTCTTTTTGCATTGAGTTGCAGTTAAATTGTGGTTTTCACTAGATTAGACCTGTTACAGTTGCCAGTCACCCACGTCGCCGGTGAAAACATATCCTTTAAGGTTTATTGCATTCTGTAAGGTCTGTGGTGTGCCTCGGTTTGGGGTAGGTCGATGAGTGGGTGTAGGTGTAAGGAATTTCAATCACTTTTCAAAGACAAAGCAAGGAACACCTAGTCGTGGCAGGTTATCAAATAGATTCTGGGACTGCGTGCCACATGATTGCAGTGAAAAGTTTGGATTTGGCTACATGTTATGAATACTAAAGCCAGACTATCTCAGCTTAAGCCAGACTGATACACTGCTGCAAAAACAAAGGAAAAACACTTTGTGACACGATGAACAGGGAAATTTGAGCATATTTTATGAATTGGGTGATTTGGTACTGAAATTCCTTACCACACAATATGATATCATGGGCAAGACTCACACTTAAGACTTATGCTTTAAATTTAGATGTAATTATTTGGTAAGTAGGGTACCAGCACCTGCATTATATACAGGTACTGGTGTATTCTGTATGTACAAGAGGAGATGAAATAAGGGGGTAGTAACTATATGTTTCAGAGGTTCTTAGAAAAAAATTGCAAGTATTTATTAAGCGAATGAGTAACTATTTCATTATTTATAGCATAAAGTAACATTATTACTGGGTGACAAGGCATTAACAATGGGGAAATGATAACATTGTTGATACTGAGTGTGTCAGTGTGTCAAGACTGTGTGTCAGTGATGATATTATAAAAGCACCGCTTACAAATTAATTAATTGTGGTGTGGTTTAATTTTAAGTCCCATCTAAACACAAATTTATTAGACCCTCATTCCTTCTACTTGTTCCCTATACCCACACCATTAAATATTTAATTGGAACCTCCATATACAATACATTTGTGGTGTAAATCATGGGTGTGTCACCAATTTTCTTTGCAGTTCCAAAATAAAATTGTTGATCATCACAAACGGCAAGCAACAATTAAACCAATATCAACAAAATTAGATTCCACAAAGAGTGAGCGCAACACATGGACAGTGCATACAGACATGAGGGGTTCACTGAAGATCTCATAAACAGAACAGCTGAGACTTACTCAGCATTTTCATGTGTATCCTTCAATATCACAAGTAGTAAATGTCGAAACACTGAAATGAATCTGTTTTCTTAACTAATAATATTCATAATGATTTGGCTCCCAGTGAAATGTAGGACACATTGCTCCCCTCTGTTATCTACATACCTCAGAAGTCTAGTACTTTTATCTGTTTGAATACGACTTCATCTGAAGCTCGCTCGAAATTTGCATGTAACAAAGTCTCCTTTGAAGACTTCCTGGTGTTTGACATAGCAGTACAGAAAGTTGGGCTCAGGAAGCCCTAAAACCTGTTCGTGTTTTCAATCTGCTGTATATGCAGCCTCTCAGACAACTCATTCTTCTCCCTCTTCTGCAAATGGTCACAGTGCATTGTTAAGAGGAAAAATCATAAAAGATGCTCCACTTTGTGTGACCCTCTCTCAGTCCAGACGTCTGCCTTTTTTTTCTCCCTTTATCTCTCTTCTCACAGCTTCTCTTTCACTCACCACTGTCCCTCTCGCTGTCCTAACATTCATTAAACTCGCATGACCTCCAGGTGGAGGTGTGGGCGGTGTGACTCCACCACCTCTGATGCCCTTCTTGTCATCATGCTCGCCAGCAGCTCATTTCTGCTGGCTTGCCGAGCGCGCACAGGTGAGCGTCTATCCAGTCGTCACTGTGAGCGGCAACTCTCTATATGGTACACATGGGTCCTAATTAGGCCTGAGGGCTGGAGAGGAGCAATCCCCCAGAACAAGCATCAGCCAGAGTCTGATTAGACTCTGCAAGTGAACGGCTCTCCGAGAGATTGCTTGCAGGTCAAATCTCTCTCTCACTCTCTCTCTCTCACACACACATACACACACTCAGCTTTCTTCTCAAATATGAATTCCCTCAGGAAGCTGCCCATGCAAATCATGAAATCCTTTGCATTTTGAGGCACTATGACGTGACCTATTTGCACTCCAGCTAATGAGGTACTTGTTAAGCTTAATGAGTATTTGTTAAAACTGATGTGTGAATATTGTGATTAATATTTTACTCATTGTTATGAAACATTATGACTAAATGATTCATTCCAAACAATTCCCCACACAAGGCTATGTTTAATGTGTGGATTATAGATTTGATTACAGGATTTTTTGCATATAGTACAATTTACATGATTTCATCCCTACAGAGCTCCTTGGTAATTATTAAATGCTCAAAATACCTGAAGAAGCTGAAGGGATCAGTTAATACTTTAGTGTCCTGTTGATAAGCAGTGGTTATTGCTGAGACTAATAATAAAACTTCAAGGACAAGAGCAGACATTGTACATTTTATCTTGCAGACTCCATAGAGAGTTTCAGAAAGAGGCTTAGAGTGCTCCTGATAGTAATTTTTGAACATTGTGATCTGATATTGATTAATGCTTAAAGCAGATTTTTTTTTTGTGCTGGAGGGGTGAAAATCAAAACAGAAAAGGTCTACTTTTCTCTAAAGCCCCACAAAAATAACTAAATAAAATCAAGTGCAGTGGTTGAGGACAGACTTTAAATGTCACAGTGATGCTCTTCATAATGTAGTTCATCTACAGAATCCCTGTTGGTTAATGCAGCTTCAAACATTCACTCTTTTGGATTTTTAATGAGCATAGAAGTAAGATGGAAGCAGTGGCAAAGGATTATTCCAAAAGGGACTCTCCCCTGTAAACGTTAATATTGTAATAAGTTTTTCCATATAATTGTTGGAATTGTTGTAGGAATGGGACGGCAATTATAAATGCAGGCCTACAGGAAAATGCATTTTACATGCGTGCTCTATTTAAGCTGCACTAAATTAAAATAGTACACGTTGAACACAGCCTTCCTCGTCCTGTGCTTGAGATGTTCACATGAGATAGAATGAGGTTCCCCCAGTATCCGAGTGAGACAGCAGCTGACACTGCAGAGGCAGGAGATTCAGCAGCGTACCTCGTTCAGTCCTAATGCTTCAGAATAGTTTAACTCCTGCAGCCGACAAGATGTCCCAGCGGTCGAAATCACCAGTGGCTTAGGAGCCAAATTAAAATGAAGCGCTGACAACTGTGGCACTGTCTCAGGAACGTAATGATACATGTTCTACAACTATTTGCAGACCAATGTTAGAACTGCAGTCTGTAGGGATGACACTTAATAAGCGTGTGCATGTGATGTGCTCTATTAGGTCTATGGAGGAAGCCAGAAAAGTGAAGTGTAATAGACATAAGTTTAATGTAATTTTAAATGGGCCATATTCTAGTCTTTTAAAATCACTGATGGCCTGCAGAAAAAACATTTTTTATTAGCATTCAGATCTTTGCATCTATTTCACACATCAGCCAACAACAGCCACCTGCCCACCCCGTTTTAACTTGTCTCCAGCAGAGAGTGAGACGGAGATGGCAAAGATGTGAGATTCTGTCGGGCACGTGGCCTTTTAAGATCTAGATCTGTGAAATTCTGCAAAGTCCTCCAAATTAGAAACAGTTGTTCAGTGCCATCTCCTTGTTGTTGTATCTGTTTGTCAGACGAGCGGGAGTCTGTTTTCTGTGGAGCGGCTAAAGTGAGGTAGAGCGCTGATTAGATTGGAGGAGTAGTCAGACCTCAGCATCTCTCTCACCAGGAGATGTGTTCTAATTAGAGTGTGTGCCTCATGTCTCACTGAGGAGAATAACAAGCCTCATCCCAAGGCTGCCTCCGAATGAACCCCCACATCCGCAAGCAAACCAAAACACATCTGATGTATCAGCAACCCCTGGACTCCAGACCACACCTGAGTCGACATGCAGCGCATTAGGATTTTGATGGGGGTTTACATCATGTTGCAGCGCACTCTAAGCAGGAGGCCTTGCAAAGCTGGAGGAACAATGAGGGAAGTAAGGTAGAGTGTAGCTCTGCCCAAACAGCTCTTTCAGGTAATGAACACATCTCCAAATCCAATCATTAGCAAATGTAGAATTATACCAGTGGGACAACCATTTCTATGCTGCATGTTTACCACTGAGAAGAGTGTGTGTGTGTGTGTGTTTTTCAGCATATGGAACAGTCTATTAAAGGAGGGACAAACTGAACCTGGATGACATTTTGCTGGTTGTGATTACAGGATTCAAGAGGCAAAGATGATCCTGCATAAGCCCGCTCCAATGTGTGAAGCTATTTTAAATATTTTAAATTACACATGATCCTTGGTTTGTTGTGCAAATGCCGCCTTGACACATATGATGAATACAAAATAGGAGTAAGACCAAATGACATATGGGAAAGTGTGAGAGCAGGCAGAAGAATCAGATTTGAAAGGGAGGTTCTGTTTGAAATGCTGAACCAACTTTGGTGAGAAAGTCTAAATATTCTACTTTTAAACAGTTTTAGGGTCTTAAAATATATAATGACATTATATATAGTCTAGGGCTAAATTATTAGTGTTATTAATATTATATTTAACATTACCACAATAAATTATTATTATATGTAAGTTTTTGCAATTGCCATTTAACCAACATTAGCATTAACAGCTCAGTTCAGTCCAGTTCACAGCAAACTTCATTCCCTCACTCACCAAGACCTGTTAACTCTTGTTTTGCTTCTATTTCCACCACTTTTCCTTTACTGAAGTCAGTATGCTAACCAGCCAGCCCTGACTCGCCCCATCTCCTAATACCACTTTGCCATAATGAGTCACTGTAGTGTCCAGTCTGCCCACAGTCCAACATGAGATGCTGAGGAAGTAGAGCTGTCCAGATGGTGTATTTTAACCTTTTGTCTTGCAAACAATGGTTGGGCTTTTCAGTAAGTAAACAGCTGACAGCTAACATTGGATGTGCAGCAATAGCAAAAACATACATATAGCACCTTTAAATAAATACACATAATAGAGAAACACTTGAGGCCTGCGAGTGTGAATTCACCAATATTTTGATCCACAATTCATCATTAACCAATACTCAATCCTGATGAAAAATGCCTTTACATTCAAATGTTGAGCTTCACTGACTATCATTTACCTATTAGTCAATCTCAGTTCAAACTATTATCAAGGCAATGCATAAATTTAAATGGTACGCAATCATACAATAAATTCTTTGTTGTGCCCATAAACACCAGTTCCTACTTGTACATACACACACACACACACACATACACACAAACTCACACAGTGGAGGATGGTCCAACCTCCCTGGGCGGCTTGTCTCAGATTGGATGTCAGATGCTGGAGACAGCTGCACTCATCACAGCTTTTATGAATACATTACCTTTTATGTTCATCCAAACACTAATTTATCTTCCTCAGAAAATCAAACAGGACAGACATTCACTCACCAGTCCTCTAGAAAATTGGAACTTTCAGAAACTGCACTGTGTGTAAGACAAATCTCTGCAGCCAAAATAACTGCAAATCTTTCAGCTGGCTGGTAATTCAAACCTCGTCGTTGACAGAGTGTGTGTGCATGTGTGCGCACGCGTGTGTATTTTTGCTGTCTGTTTGTGCCCGTTTTTTTTTTTTTTTTTTTTTTTTTGAGCAGAGATGGCTTATGAAATATCAAAGTGTGTTATTTGCCTCCATGAAACTCCACAACATCAAAGACTTTCCCCCTCTCCCACAAGAACCCAGGAACCTCGAGTTTTTTACTCGTGCAGCCTCGTCTATCTTCCATCTCAGTGTTGCTCAAAAGGCAAAAGCCTCTAATGATACAAGATACACGATGGAGAGAATGCTGCCAACTAAACGAGAGGGGGGGGGCGATCAACAACTAAAGCAGACACATTTTGGTTGATGATTGACATCCCTGCATCTTTTTATTATTCCTGTGATGTTCATCCAGACACACTGATGCCAGAAACTGTGGCCTCACACTTTGGCTGATGCAGCAATCTGGTGATATGCGCCTCTCTGCCTGCCAACCACCTGGCTGGAAGAAGCATAATCAACCTCTCAGTCAATCATTCCTCGCACAGCCAATGGTGTAGGATGAGTGTCAGAGGAAGCATGGCAGACATGCGCTGGCTGTATGTCCAACTTTGACACTTCACACCTTGCTCTCTAGCATCCTGACGAGTCCTCTGTATTGGCAAGGCCTTGGGATTCCAGCTACCCACTGCTGTGCATTATGTAGAAGAAATGATTGTGCAGCGTGTGGGAGGAATGTGGCTGCTGGGTCTCAGACATTTAACATTTATGGTTTTAATAAGTATGTCTTCTGCTGTTTTAAGGAGAAGGAGCACTTAGTTGCCCAAAATGTCAGTGAATTAATTAATCAAAGCAGTTTGAGGGAAAAAATACACTAAAATTAAAACCATCTCACAATTAAAGCTGCAAATTGATACTAGGCTTGGCAGAGGAATGACAGAAATTATATCTGATATATATATATAATGGTTGTATTGCATAAAAAAGGCTTTTGTGATCACAAATGACTCCTCAAAGGTACTATGAGGATTAATCCTGACAGTTCACAGGAGATGCCTCTGGTCAACCAACAACAGCGCAGTCTCCTCGGGTGTTAAAGTTGTTTTCAAGGCACCACTCACTGCTCGGGGTTATGTAATTCCGCCGTGGATGTCCCACATGACACGTTATGTATATTGCATTGCCTAAAAAGCAGCTCTCTCTCTTCGACTGCACTCAAGGCTTGCTAGATTTTTCATCTCCAATTAAAAGCAAACTAAAGTACTGCATTACTGGACTCAAGAGAAGAGAAATAACTGACATGCTCGCTCCCGACACAACTGAATAATTGAATTTGTTTGCCATCCGGCAGAGAAAAAAAGTCTCACATTGAGAATACATTTAGTCACGTGTAGGTTGTTGCTTAGTGTGATGCAAAAAAATTATATGCTGAGATGATAAATTGAACAGGAATGATTGGAAATAACAAGAGAGAATTGGTAGGCCTATTTTTGGAGCAATTTTTTCCAACTCTGACAGGGACCAACCAAAAGACACTACTCCCCAAAACACAAGGGTGGTCCTGAATAAAGCAATTTTTCTTTCTTTTTGCTGAACAGATTTTTCTAATTTCTGGCATTAGAGTAATCTTGGAATTTTATTGTTCTGCCTGAAACATTAACTTAAGTTGTCCATAAATTAGTACTTATAAACTGCACAGTACATTGTACCTCTAATATCACTAATTTTAAATATATTTTCACCCTGAAATTTCCACAATTAGCTTAATAATAATTGGCTATTATTCAAAGCTAGCCTATGTAACAGCAGCCACTCACAGAACAGATAAATAGAGCCCCGGGAGTCACGTGACTCGGTTTGTTGACAGGAAAAGCCTGAGCAAAAATGAATGACGCTAGTGCCGAGTTCAAGCCGTCAGAGTTCATGCCACACTTAAAATCCACGGAAACTGAACGATGTAGAGCAAAACCTGATAGATTAAACATTGCTGACCCTTACAATGCCATGGTCTGCTTTTCATGAGTACTGACAGGGCCGGAGCGGACAATGTTCCAGACCTGCAGCATCCAGACTTTTACAATTACCAGATCACTGGACGGTTAGAAATCGTAGTAAAAGTAAAATAAACAAGATACAAAGTTAGGAAGCGTTGACTTCTGTACCTGATATGCAGTGATCACTTCATAAGCGGAATCCGTTGCCTGTCGGTTCTTTATCCAGAGTCTATGGTCGGCTCCCATCGCTCCGTGTTCGTTAGCTCCCGTTTTGTGGCAGTAATCCATTTTTGTCATCTTTGTGGCTCCTTGAGAATCCGATAAAACGCTTTCCCCCTTCCTTGTCCACGAGTTTTCAGGCATCCCGGGGCACAACAGCTACCCACCATATTCACTTTTTATAAATACGACAGAGACAAGTTAGCTGCTAGTGGTACCTGGCAGTAATTCGAACAGCGCGCGTTCCTGCCGATATAGTGTGGTTTTAATTTCCACTGTTGCATGGCGGGATTGCGTGACGTCAACTATAAGATCTTTTAATCAATCCAGTTGTGTGCACGTGCCGAATAAAGTGTCACATTTTACATGTGCGGTATGCCCAAAAACGTGCCCTAAGGCGTGTTTTTACACTTAAAGTCTATTCTCATATGTTTTAGGTTTTACATACATATAAATGCCTCCTGTCAAGACAGGGTGCAGTAGTAATAAAATAGAAGTCACGGTAGCTATAGGCCTCGTGCTTAGCTGTAGGATGGTAGTAGTGCAAGGAGAAACTTACTCAGTTTTGTCTGTTATTCAGCAACGTTAAAGTTTGCTAACATTAGCTAACATTAGCCATCGTAGGCTAGTGGTCATACCAGACCAAGGCTGTAGCAGAAAAACCTCTGAGTAAAGGCATATTGGACTGAGCAAAAGTGAATTTTAATGCTTGTGAATTTAACTTTTCATCATTTGTAAAAGAGTGAACATGCTCTTCTCTATTTTAAAGCAAAGCTTTGTTGTAAATTTCTAACTTTAAGAACATTCTTGAATGAAACTGGAAGAATGTATTGTCTCACAATGCTGTTTGATTCTGTTGCACTTTTTTGCTTTTTTCTGTGAAAAGCACCTCTGAATGCTTTCTGATCTATAAATAGCAACATACCTGATTTGAGAGGTATTCAACTCATCTACTAACAGCTGAAGATCAGAAGGTGGACACAAAATCATAAATATGTGTTCCCAATCCCATTCAATAGCCCGGAAAAAAAATGATATTGTGCATTTATACTGTTCAGTATTGTTCAATTTATATTATGGTGGTGGTAATTGAACTTCTTTATCATTTTTGATTGAGTTCTATTGTGTTACAATATGATGTAAGATATACTGCATTCTAATATCAAACAATGTTATTGTTAAAATGCTGCCACAAACATGGGCCTTAAGAATTATGCTACAGAGTTAAAGGAACAATCTTTGGCTAATCTCAAAAGTATTCTGACATGACAAGGTTTACAATATTACAGGGCTATTGGCTTGTATTATAATGTATTATATTTATGATATATTGGCCACTCCGTGTATGTTGCCTTCACCACAGCAGTCAACGCATCGATCCAAACAGCAGGCAGTGAAAAAATGAAAGCTAATCATCAAGATCCAGCTCATCCTCTCCTTCCATCCAGGGACATAGTTTCTCAAAATGGAGACTTTGCAGCAGCATTAAGAACTGAATTTGCCCCTAGGAGACACAGAGATTGGATTGATCAATAAGATTAGATTGCCTTTCTACAATGCATCAAACACAATAATGTAGCAAAAGCAAAACATGTAAACTAATTCAGCATGTCAGATGCATTATGTTGAGGAGTCGAGAAGGGTAATGTCACTATTTGTGTGTTAAATCTAGATAAAAGTTGCTGAATTCTCCACTGAGGTCTTGCTAATGATGTTCTCTTGGAGCTGATACAATTGGCAAATGATTATTGATTTCAGCACTAGAGAAGCCTGGCTCCTTTACAGAATGATCTTGTGCTGGGTTGCAGTCTGTGGATTTTCTAATTACATTCATACATGCATATTAATTGAACAACCTTGCATTTTTCATTAGAATATGAGACAAATACCCAATTCTGGTTAGACAAACAATACAGAGCCTTCCTGCTGCATGTCAAGAGAAGCATGCTGCAGTCCCATCACACCACAGGCAATTTTTAAAATTTCATCACTTCTCAGACTGCACAAGAGGTGAGAAGTGAGAGGGTGAAAATGTAATTCCCAAAACTGATGACTGTTATACAAAATTACAAGAATAGAAAGACAAAGAGGCAGCATTAACTCTTAATATGCCCAGCCTTGGGCCAAACTAATAAAACCGCAATTGAATCAGCTCTAAATAAATGATGGTGCTGTAGTTTAATAACATATCATCTCCCTCAATGACAGCATTGGATTTGATGCTACTATATATCTTAATAATCCCACAAGTTCAAACTGAAGGGCATTTCTCAGGGACAAATTCACGTTGAGTGCTGCTTTATTTCCCTAACTCATTATTTTTGCGTCTGTTGGGATATTCAGGCAAACATTGAGCACCACCAAGTGGAGGAAATGAGATATGTGACCCAAAAAGTAGCTTGCACAAAACCTGTAAATGCAAGGTTCATATGTCAACAACATTTCATTTCATGACATATTTTTATTTTGTTCATGTTTATCTCGCATTGCTTAACCAATGCCAACACACACTGCTACTCCCCAAAATAAGATCAACACAGTACATGTCAGAAATTACATTATATCACAGAATACAAATGTAAAAATAAAAAGGTTTACTTGTTCTCATGCATTTGTGAAAATAAATAATTCCTCATAGCATTTCACTATACTTATACATCCCTCTCATATCATCAACACTGCAAGGTTTTACTTGAAGTTGAGGTGACGTACATAAGTCAGTTTGTGTACTGCATGTGTTGGGTGTAATACCACAGTATCAACGCACTGTAGCCACCAGGCACTGAAGATAATGTTTAGATGTATTCTGCACCATGTGCCAGAAGGCTGTATAAAGTAGTTTATGGTCCGGCTGCTTGGGCTAGTGATGAACACTCCTCCTTTAATGTGACACTTAGACATTCAGTAGAACTATAATTGTGATGTATATAATAATAACTCTCTCTTTATGAATTTGTATTTGGTGGGACTCCTGGTACAAAATTAGTCAATGTTGCTTTCCAGGGCAATTTTTCACAGTGAAGCATTTTACAGATTATCTGTCGAGTCAAGATATTATGTCTATTTTAAGTTTTTTTGAGACAGGTAAGTGGTTTGGTCATACAAAAATTAAAATCAAAACATCAAATTTTAGACAGTATATTGCACATAGTTATTTTTTAAGATCTTCAGACAAAATCAGAAGAGTGAGGTCAGCATCGTCGTGTATGGTCCCAGCTTAACCTGACTAAATGTATATATTTAGGACCAGAAAATAAGCCTGTAAATAGGTCTTGTCACTTTAATGTGTAATTTTAATCTCTCAGCTCTCAGAGCTCAAATGATTACAGATGATAAATGAAAGTTATACCACAAGTTGTAAACTGCAGCAATGTATTGTTGCCACCACCATATATAAAAAAACTCTCCTTTTAAAACGTGTTAAAAGCTGGAATCATGAGGGGAGAATGTGAGACAAATGAATACAATACAGAAAACATTAATTTGCAAGTGAGTTGATTTACTTTGAGAGGGTGAATGAGCAATACTTATCATTCATACAAAATGTATATTACTTTGAAGAAATGTGCAAACAAAGCTTTAATAAAGTATGCCTCGACATGCTCTCTGATGCTGGCATTTGGAAAAATATACAGTTAGAAATATATACACATCCAAGAGTAGCACTTCTACATACTCAGTGTGGGCATTAGCAAGAATCTGCTTGCATAGTTAAGTGCATGCATAAGCCATTTATCATGCAACAACTGTCATATACGTCATGAATGGTGATCTCTTTTTCTCAATCTATGTCAGTGCGTTCAGTGTTAAATCTACTTGTTAATGCAAGCTAAAGATGTGAACAAGCTGTGATGTCACACGAGAAAGACAGGATGGGACTGACTCAAACACACCATAATGCTCTATGTACATGTATGGTGCTCGAACGAAAGGCAAACCCAGCTGTCTTTGAATGCGTTGGTCTGTGTGCGTAGTTTTTTTTTTTGTTTTTTTTTACATTAACCCTGTGTTCATCTGAGAGGAATGTTTGGAGGTGTCTGGCAGTCTGAGGAGGCTGATCCCCATGAGGAACATGGCAGGTTATAAGTGTTGGCATCAGCAGCTGGAGGGCAGAGGTGACAGATGGGGGTGGGGAGGAGGTTGTCTGAGGTGGTAACGGAGTCATTACTGGTAAATAAAACACAAACATTTACGAACCATTACAAACCAAACTCTCCAGACATTTAACACCGACGACACATGCTTCGTTCCTGCACTTCTCCCCGTCCTCTCGATGACTGGCTGATTTCGCCTGCACAAAAAACACTTCTTAAAGGCTGTTGCACAATTACTACATCAAGGAGCATATGTAAACAGCAGTTCAGGTTAAATAGGCTTAATTGTGTTTTACTTGAAATTACATTTTCAGTGCGTAATAAATATTAAAATTGAATTATAAATTTACCAACACCTGCAGTTATACAATTTAGATTAAATACTCCACTATGATTATCTGAGGCACTGATGTTTGTTGTTGACATATGGCTCTCGATATTGAAGGAGAGCTGTACATAAAGATTTTTGGAAATAATTCAGTGTTTCACTGCATCAGCATGTTAAAAATTGCCAGTAAACTTCCTTTGGTGACTGTGTAGTCCATGTTTGATATATCTCAAAAGTTTCTTTCCACCATTATACTTGCTTTCCATCTTGTGCAAAGTCACTTTTTATTTTCACCTCCTACTGAGATGTACTTCTCCCAACTATGCTACAGACAGGAACAAGGCAATAATTTCAATACATGTGCAGTCCATGCTTATTTACAATACAGTATAATATTCCTCAAAATTAATGCAATCCATACAAAGTGCTTTGTTAAAATCCATTCCTAAATAACTATTTAACAATGTGGACATTAAGTGTCCAGTATGGCAGCTGGTATTCAGTAACCACTAAAAAGCTACAGGGGCTTTAAAGATGTTGGTCAGACACTTGGTCTAGTTTGATGGTTAAAACACCTCAGAGCTGCACTTGAGAGATTGTTATCAAGTCCTCAAAATAGCATCACTTAGACTTCTGGCTAGTTTGTGTAGAGTTGATGGGGATCTTCCTGGACTGCACTGTCTTTTTAGCAGGCTCTTTCTTTGAAGGGTCTTTTGCATTGGCAGAGGACTGTGCGGTTGTTTCCGCTCCAGAAAGCTTGGACTTTGTGGAGGGCACCAGTGAGTGCTTAGCTGAAGCGGATGCCTTAAAGGATTCCTTGTCTTTGGCTGTGGTTGCATTAGTCTGGGCCTCCAAAGCCGCATTCTGAGCTTTCCTGCTCGCTCCATGTGCGATTCCCTCTTTAGCTGCGTCTCCACCACTATCCTCCGAGCTTCCTTTAGCTTCCCCCACCCCTGATTTCCCACCATCAGTTGACTTACGGGTCTCTTTGGGCCTCAGAGCAGTTTTGAAGAAAGACAGACCTTTGTCCTCTGTCTTACTGTTCCTACAAGGTCCCCTTGACGGTGGGGCTGCGCTTGCAGAGGAAACACCCACGCTCGAGGATCGGAGACTAGTCATAGAGGAGCTACTGCTTGAGCTCCGGCCCACTGCCCTGTTTTCCGCAGCCCGGCCTGACCTGCCCTCCACTTTACTAGCAGCGCTTGACCTGGAGGGAGGTCCTCCGTGGTTAACCTTTTTCTCTGAAACCGCACTGGCATGAGAGGAGTCACGGCTAGTGCTCCTGTCTGCTGCTCTAGTCCTTCCAGAGGCTGAGCTTTTCTCGCCTCCACCCCTAGGTGATGTCCTCCTCTGAGGGTGTGAGCTTTGTAATCCTGGAGAACCACTCTTCCTCTGCTGGGCAGAGTCAGGACGTAATGCTTCTGGGGTTTGAGAAGACCCTTTCTTGGAAGGGGTTGCCGTTCTCGAGGAACCAGCCTTACTAGGTTTAGGAGGTCCGTCGCTTTTGTCCTTGAGGTTCAATGCTGGCACTGCGCTCTTGGTCTGTGTTCGAGACGGTGACTTATTGATGGCTGGGGATGCAGGAGAGAGAGAGCTGGATGACGTCGAGGAGGTGGCAGGACGCTTCTTGGGGCTCCTTTCACTCTCTATTCCGGTCTTTGCTGAGGACCTTTTGACACCAGCGCTATCTGCAGCCCCATTTCTTTGTTTTGGCTCTTTCACAGCAGCCCCGTGTCGAGGACTAACCTGTTCAGCAGCAGTGACTATATTGTTGTTATCCCCAGCCTGGATGGAGCTCTTCTGCTCTGCCTGCGCCACAGCCTTGGAGTGAAGCTGCTCTATCAGCCTCTTACTGCCAGGATTACCATCCAAAGCTGTAAGGGCCGATTTCCCCCCCGATAGTTTGTCTGGCTTAGGTGACCCAGGGAAGCAGGAGGTTGACACCTTGTTATCAACCACCTCCCCTATCCTCTCCAGAGTTGGGGAGGAGGAGTGGGATTCCAGGGAGAAGCGTGAGGGAGAGTTGGAGCGGAGTTGGAGCTTAGCAGAGTGGGACCAGGACGGTTTTGTGCCATTTTCACTGAGCACCAAAGGACTAGCGATGGAAGATCTCGAGGAGAATGTTTGCCTTTGCATGCCTCTCACTGCCGAGCGGCTCGATAAGCCTGCATTATAGAAAGATAAACAGTGATATTAGATTCTTTTGAAAAAATATTCAGGTTCATCTGAATCATGTGAGAGATCACCTCTGTCCCTCACCATCATCCTCACTCCGTTCACCAGCAAACTCAGCAGACTCTGAGAGGGAGGCCAATGAGGTGCGTCTGGAGGAACCAGACGAGGCTTGGCTGGGTGGACGGCTACCCATCAGCCGACTAATCCAGTGCTCACACAAAGAAGAACTGGTGGATCCTAGAGACCCAAACAGAGAGTGACTGAACATCCTCAATATATTTAGTAGAGAACACTCAAACATGTAGTGTTTGGCAGGGAGTGTACAGGCAAATATAAATTAAAATTACCTCCCACAGAACTGTTGGCAGACCAAGAAGGAATTGTGGCACGTCTTTGATAAAACAAGATGTAAGCAGTCTGCTTGCAAACCTCATCTTCAGATATGGGATGAACATCACTATCATCAAAGCAATACCACTGTCCATCAATGGAGTTCTTACAGTGAGCTACAAGACACAATGCAATAAAATATTAAACATATCACATGAAGCTTTTATATAAACAAATTCAGTTAATACATCAACCATAGGGACACCTGTTATTGGTTGTGTACTGTGCTCTGTTACCTGTGTAATGGCCTCCCTGCATGGTCCCATGATGGTTACACACCGCATACAAGTCATAGAGGTAGTCCTCTGGATCACGGCCCATCCCATAGGGCCGTCTCCACGGTGACCAGTGGGAGGGGAGGCTCCAGCTGCTCTGGCTCCTCTTTACCATGTGGGGCGCCATGTCCATACCCGTGAGCGGGAACTTCACCATGTTCTGCATCTTCATCCGCCGATCCCCATCCTGAAGGACACAACAAATTTGTTGTCTTATGTTGTTTTTTTTTTACTTTTAGAAATCTAAGCATTTTGGCACCTTCATTTGCAAGAGTGTACCTGTCTGAAGCGCTTCAGGTGAAGTATGAGGATGTCTGGCAGGGTCCACAGACTGAGCTTGATGCTGCCCTGCTGAAGCTGCTTGCAGTGCGGACATCGCCATGCATCATCAGGAGCGAGCTGAAATCAATGTAGAAACAAATCAGTTTTCAAAGAGTAACTAAAGTCTAACTCATGTTCTCTTGTTTGTTTTTTTTTAACGTTTGTATGTTTTTGTGCAATAAAAGGTATGTTTTTTAAACATTTCCTGAACAGTATCATATAGCAACAAAATATGGAGTATGTAATTGTACTGTCATCTGATGTTTGCGATTTTTACTTGTCTGTACACACCAACCCCACCCCCTAATTGTCAGCATGCAGCAAATAATAAAACATGATAAAAAAGCTCTGTTCCACATATTTTTTCAAAATCAGCGATTTTCTAACCACTGCTGTAAACTACACAATACAGTGTTTCACCCTACCTGTTCCTCTTTGGTGTAGAGTTGAAAGCACTGGGCGAGTGAACACGTCTGAGGCTGCAGGTGCTGCTCCTTTACTTGACGCACACTTTCAGCATCTGGAATGTATTCGTCCTCGGTTCTTTTGAACAGACTGCGGGCATGACATGGCACAAGTCACACAGGGATCACACAGAACTTTTATTTTATGTATTTGTTGCTTTGAAAGAAGACACAACACATCATATTTATTTTTGATGTGTTGTTTTTGATTTATTTCTGGACTTACTAGTCTTTTGTCTCCTTGTCCCATTCAACAACAATTTTGACATGAGGTGGCCCTCCAGGACCGCAAGACTTGAATGCCCTGTTCAAAAATAGATTAATAGAGATTAGATTAATCATACTATCCATTTCAGACATTTAGCTGATACTCATGCATAATTATAACTGCCCAGAGTAATTTGATCCTACACTGAGGCAAGTTTCAATTTGAGACCCCCACTACTATAAACTGTTTTGAAAGTGTGTTTTGAAATTGCACTTTGGATTTAGATGGTTTTAATAGGCCCTGACATGCAATAAATGATAAAACAAGCACTATAATATGCCAAACTTTATAATAATTAAGGTTGGAGGTTTATTTTTTGTTTGCTTTCTTCTAAATGTGTCAGTATTAAAGTAAATGTTTTTTTGTTCCTTCATTTAAAAAAATCCATGAGTAGCCACAGAGGTTAGTACCCTCTTAGAAGAAAATCCATAAAAATAAGACAAGCTATTATACATATTTCAACATCAATACCACTGAAGAGTCGGCCTACATACTGAAGCTCTTCAATCAACTTCAAGTGGATTGAACACACTGCGAGATTTATGTAATGACCATTCAAGTGATGTAACGCTCCCCCTTGTGGTGATTAAGTGACATTACCTCTCCACAGAGGGATGGCAGAGTGGCTGCTCCTCCTGAGGCAAGAGATACGTGATTCCAACCACTCCTACCACGCGCAAAGTGAAGGGCCCCACCTACAGATCATCAAGACCATGAGACATTATAAAATATACCATATAAGCATGATGAAAGGATTATCAAAATCAAGAAATCTTCATGTACGTACCTGCACAAAGACTCCAGGGCGCAAAAGATGCCGCATCTTTTCCAGGATCTCTTTCTGAAGTACATCCCATGTCACTGTGCGCTCCAAATACAGAATAAATGGATTGCCAAACCTGCAGAGAAAACAAAAGCAGTAAGGCTTTTAAGAATTCTTTGGGATAATGATGGAAATTCTCACACACTGTTGCTCATTAAAAGTACCTGCGTCCTTGCTGTCCAGCACAGGCTCTGTTACAGACCAACAGGACAATCTTCTCAGCCTGTCCACTGTTCTTATTAGGACTCTGAGGTGGTGTTGTAGGCTCTTGTATTTGTGTTGATATCCTGTTGTTATCTGTGCCATACTTCAGGTTGTTCTGGTTGAGATTTGCATGCGGGCTCCCTGAAATTAACACACAAAATTAAAAGTTACAGGTTATAGTAAAAGTGAAAAGCACATGCTGCCCTGAACAAAATGCAGGTCAGTGTGTGTTGCATCTTCCTGAATAAAGCCTCCCTCCAATATTTGTCCATTTCTAATCTAATCTCCACTCCTACTGCCTTAACAAGACATCAAGTGCTAAACTAATTTCTCAGGGGGGAATAAACAGGATGTTGTACCGCCTCGCTTGGAGCGGATCTGCTCTGGTCTGAACAGCTCAGGTGTCTCAAAGGCAAAGATGGAGTCGCTCTCCTGAATGATCTCAAGGTCGTCATCATCGTCACAGAAGGAGCGATGAAAGCCGTCATAGTACATTTCTGTGAGGACGATCTGAGCAGAGACAGAGAACAAGAGCAGGGTGTGGGTCACATTTGGACTAATTAAACTGAGAATTAGTAGTGAATAAAATTAATGAGGTATTAATAAATAAGCCAAATATCAGAGAGACTTCATAACCACCAAATCTTCTCATTGCTAACTTAAAACAGTCCTCTATCCAGTTTCCTCAAAGTAGCACACACTATGTTCAATCCTCTTGAATTTGATACAATAATGAGGCAGCACCTGTTGGGCAGGGATTTTGGTCTCCTGGGCCACAGCTTGTCTCAGCCTGGACACTGTGCCAGAGAGAGGCACTGCCACCCCGACTCTCATACAGTGGGAGCACTTTCCTTGGTACACCACTGTCACATACAGTGGCCTGCAACACAGACAGACTGAAATTAATTGGCTGTTTCATAACCACGGCCAGACTGATGTTTCAAAGACAGACCGCATCTTCTAATTTTAGCCTTCTCCTGTCAGATCTTTCGTGGTGTTCATCTAGGCTGGGTTTGACACTTTTTTAATGCTGGGTTCAGACTGTATCTTGTCTCATTGCATTTTTAGACACAGGGACAATTTCTTTTTTTTTGTCAGATAGATATTGTCTTACTCATAAACTAGATACAGAGCCACCTTACCGTGTGTGAGGTACCGGGATTGGCAGTGAGATGCAGAGGAAAGGATCAAAGGTGTTGCTCTGTTTCTGGCAGTGAGGGCAGGTCAAGGAGGACCTACACAGACACATGACGGCAATAAAACAATGCTGCTGGAGTGCTGTTAAGTGTATAATTTTAAAGGAACAGTTCAGTGTTTTGGAAAGTAGGCCTATTCACTTTCTTGCTGAGAGTTAGATGAGAAGACTGACACCTCTCTCATATGTGTACATATAGTAAATATGAGCAGCAGGTTAGCTTAGCTTGGCATAAAGACTGGAAACAGCCAGCCTGGCTCTGGCCAGTGGTAACAAATCTACCTACTTACTTCTTAGTATGAAAACAGCACACTGTGGTTATTTGCTGAACTATTTATTACTGAAGTCTACACTGTTTGTCTGTGCATTTGTGACAAGAAGACTCTCTATTGTGCAGACATGAGAGTAACATCATTTTTCTCACCTTACTCTCAACAAGTAGTGAATTACCCAAACTGTTAAACTATTCCTTTGTGGAATACATGAATGAAAAACCTAGCCTCCACTACCAGCTATAGGCTGGTCATAATAATGATATGTACAGTGTGTATAAAGTAATAAAGGCAATAGATCACTAAGACACCAAGTTTACTCCTGTTCAAAAGCTATGGGAAAAATCTAGTAAGTGAACCTTTAGAAAGTTTAGAAGATTCCATCACAAAGTTGTGTTTTATGTTTATATGTCGCCCTTGACTCTGAAGATAAAGGATGTTGTGGACACGCTTTGATTTTCAGATAATTAACATTTTTGTGAGCTGGTAGTTCAATCAGTATTTTACATTAAGTATAAACAGATTATGTAACAGTGATTGAAAATGTCACCTGTATTGTGCCTGAAACAGCTCCTGTACAAAAGAGCCAGGTGCTGGTAGTGGAGATCCTTCAGGGGCATTTTCTTCTTCTACTGGAGGCTGTAAATATAAGACAGACACTGAAAAATTATTTGGCAAACAAGCTCAATAAAAATGGTAAATAATAGCAGCAGTGCAGTTTATAGTATTGCTACATGTAGTTTGCAGATTATAATGGTCTATAGCAGAACATAAAGTAATCTATACTGCAGTTACAACATATAAGTGTTGCTGTGTACCTTCCGGGGTGGTCTGCTGTCAGGGTGGATGATATGATTGAGGTCTTCATGAACTCTATCCAGCAACCAAAGGAGGAATTCCTGGGCATCGTGCTGAGAGTTACCTCTGAACTGAAGGGCACTCTTGGACACCACATTCTGCAGCAGATAACAGCAGAATAAATAAATTAGGTTTTAGCGCATGGTTCCAAAAACAGAGATGGTTTAGTAGTGCTACTTCTTTTTTAGATGTTGCCTTATCATGAAATATTCAGTGTGTCTGCACCAGGACAACGATCAGCACAGTCCTAAAGGTCAGCAGAGGTGGTGGTGATGTTAAGAGGTACGGGCGTTGGAGAAGCTTTTTAAAACCAGGACACGGACTGAAAATCGACAGCTTAACCTCACTAACAATTAGCCATCGCAGATGACAAAAGTGAGTGCTGAGAGCCGCTCAGGCTGGCAGCTATAAAGTCACCTCTGCTCACCAGCTATCAAATGTCACGCAAGGTCAAAGATGAGCGCCGTGTGCCTTTCCCACCCTCTCCCACGAGACACTCTTCCTCATTTTGAAGGCACTACCGAGGCAGCCTCAGCATTTTGTACAAACCGTGATGCAAACAAAGAGCTAGCCTTCCTTCTGTGGCTTGACCACAGAGGCTGTCTTTAAATAAAAGTCTATTTATGAAACTAGACCTGAAGCTTGCCTCAGCGGATGTCTTCGATTATGAGACAATTTTACAGAAAAAACAATTGACAGATGTAGATACAGAGTGAAAAGTAGAGCAAATATTAATGATGCAGTGTTTTCAATTTCTGTATCTCTTTGAAACAGCCCATCTTGACAAAAAAGTGAGTCCTATGAATTGTCTCAAGGTTTCAGGTGAATAAAGGAAAGCTTTCAAATATGAGTCTAATCTTTTCTATAAAAGAAATCAGTGTATGTGACAAAACAATTGATGATGCTCCAGATAAAGCTACAACAATGTACAAACATTTTGGAATTATGGACTCAGCTGAGAGTGATCTAATTGAGAGTAAGTGCTTAGAGAAAGAATGCAGTCAGATAAGAAACCTTTTACATTTTATACCACTGTGAAAATACATTCTTATTTATGCCTAACAACAGCAACTATCATATGTTACCAAACATTTACTACAGCCAATATGTGTATTTCACACTATTACTTGCTATAAATTCAAACTGATTTTGATTGATTTATGTCCTCTTATTTTTCTGTTAATAAGGTGTTTTTATGGGATTGAGGAAACTGATTATTCCTTCCAAATCATTTCTTTCAAATCTGTGGTCACATGATTTCCTTTATGTATGGGTACCTTTAAGGCCTGGACCACGGTTTTAACCCATTCTATCATTACCACTGTCCACATAGTCTACAGTCATGCTGATAAAACTCATTGAGTACGGTTCAGTTCCCTTGTGTTGTTTACAGACTACCATCATGTCGGATTTGTTTTACTATCAATCACATTATGGAATTAAGTATCACTTTTCACGAATGGTTAATGGCTCTGCTAATCATCTAGGAGAGAGTCTGTGTAGATGGTGCTCTGAGGCAGTTTGGACAGTGTACAACAACATAATCCTCAAACCAATTGCTTTGGAGAGAAAATGGATTCTGAGACACAGTGGATAATTCCCCTTGTATTATCATTATTATGGATGTCCTCCTAATGATCTTTAAGTGCTCTCAGTTTAGGCTCAGATTGTGGTCTGAGGCCAGGGGCACAAAACCATCACATGTGCATGCTGAGCTGTAATGCACACTAACCACGGAAATAGCATAAAGTCCAATTAGCAGGGGACAAAGTATGGGGGTACTTAAATCCACATATTTGATTTCTTGAGAAGTCACAAAAAATTTGACTGCCTGTCCTGTCAACCATATTAGGAACAATGATATCAAAAACAAGAGTTTAGATATACTTACAGATACCTGATAGTGCACAGTTGCACTTTATTTCCCTACACAGTTAACATATTCAGGGCTTCTCACTCTGAAGAGAATAATCTATATCCAATCAGACAGTTTGTACTCTGGCTGGCAACCAAAGGTAAAAAAAAATGGACAGAAATAGCAACAGTCAAGAAAAAGTATTGTGTTGTATGGCCCTGTTCAATTTAGTTCCTCCCCATTATGCATTTTGAACCTCTGAAAGAAGAAAAGAGCTTATCAGACGCAAAAACACGCACACACAAAAAACTATTCCTGATGAGAAAGAACAAACCTTTGTGATTGTGACAGGCAAACTTTTCAGAGCTGGGATACGGGTTTAAGAGGCGAAATGATGAAAAAGCAGATGAGGCTGGAACAAAAGCTGATGAGTGTGGGACAGACAATCAAGCAGTTCAAAAGACAAAAACAGATGAGCTTTATTACAGCTCAGCTCTATGACTCAACAGTCAGCTAAAAAAGCCTTTAAAAGAGAGGAGTTTTGGTCTAGGAACACTGACTTCGCCTGTTCAATTTGGACTGATTCTTTTAAATGGCTGATTTTAAGCACAAATAAACTGTGATCACAACTGTGGGCTGTGCTACAACTCTAGTATGGAGACTGACTCCTGACAAAAGACAGAAACTATATCTTGTTTTGTTATATATAGAATATGGAATGGATGGACAACACTATTGCCAAGGCTGCTAATCACAGCATATGACTCTGTTTGCAATTATTCTGACAAATATACGGAATATCATATTTGACCAGGAAGGCCAAAACACCTGTGTATAATGTTGTCAGCATCATCAGAAGAGAACACAGCCACCATTAATTTAAGCTGTGCAACATAGCTTACTTAGATGCTACTAGCCCCACTTTTCATGTATTATCTATAAGGGTTGAAAATACAAGACACTAATCTGGGGCTGAGGTAAAACTGAGTATCCAGTAATGTCAGTGGTTACAATGCTAACATTTGGATGCTGATGGTAACAACAAACTTAACAAAAATCAATAAATGTGAGAGGATGAAGCTTCAGCTAACTTTCAGTTTGTTTCAACTTCTTCTGTTTGTATAAAAAATCAAAGAGTTTAAAATCATCTGTGAGCTTCATTCTAGCAAACTATAAAGGCAGTTAAATTCATGTGCGCCACACTTGTCCAAACAATGCATAAACGTGCATACATGTGGCTTCTGCTGGAAACAGTATATGAAGACCAGCAGCTGAGACCTCTACCCAGCCTACCTTGAAGTCTCTGCTGTGCTGAGGTGTGTACTCAAACGTCCACAGCGCCCGGACCAGCCCGGACAGCTGCTCCGTCACCTCCCCCGCCTCGTGCTGCTGGCTCCCCTTCTGCTTCTGTACCAGCACCCCGTTGGACTTGGCCTTTTCGCTGTTGCCGGTCGTCTCCCCTCCCTTGAACTGCTCCAAAGCCAGGTACTCGGCGAAGAGCTCCGTGTTGCTCAGGCACTGCAGGATAGCGTTCATGAAGCAGGTGTTGCCATGGTTCTTGAGTCCGGCGACCCCCGGGACCTTGTCTCCGAAGGGAAACCCCCCGCAGTCGCTGTCGTCGGACGGGACCGAGCCCCCGGTGGTGGTCGGGATCAAAGTTGCGTCGTCCTTCTCGTCTTCGGCGGCCTGCTCGTCGGTGCCGAAATGAGACAGAGTCGAGAGAGTCCGGAGAACTCTGTTCATAAAGCTCCCCACGGAGCGGACAGAGCTCCTCCGGAACAGCTTTTTGCTGAAGGATTTCTTCTCCTTGTTACTGACAACTTTCGACATGGTCGGTCTAATGTGGCTTTCCCCGCTTTTTTTAACGCCTTAAATCCAAAGAGCCCCCCCCCTCTCTCTTATTCAGAACATCGCCTCATCCTCGTGCGCAATGACAGCTCCTTCACTTTTAGATGTTTCACACGAGGCCTGAGCATATTTCACAGAAACACAAAAGGCCTGGCAGTTCCTGGCATCATATCATATGGATACGGTAAAGAGAAGGATCAAATCAGCCCACTTGCAACACTGCGTCGGATTGCATAAACAGCCTCCATGGAGAGCCACTATTCGGGCGCTTTACATGAATGCCTGGGGTAGTCCCGCACCAGCCAGCAGCCATCATCTCTAGCAGTAGGTCCGGTCAAATAACACAACCTGTGCCATCGTTTTAGACACAAAAACAAAGGCGCTGTGGATGACTATAAGTGGACACAAAGTCAGACATAAACATCAAATCAGCCTTTCACAATTAAGAAGAGAGTGACGAGCGGGATCCCTCATCATTTATTGAAGAAACCGCAGCTCCACCCTTTTTTAAAGGTATTCCTTCACCTCTGGTCGTCAAATCCGCGGCGACGTTAAGAACCGACGGGTCGCTGTTATTTACCCAGTGGATATCTTCCCTAAATTGCCTTCACTGTGGACGCGCTCGCGGGAGCTCTGCCAAGCCGAGGAACCCCCCGACCAGAGCGGCACAGCCCGCCGCTCCCTCGCGTTCGGCAGCTGCAGCCGCGGAGCATGTTTTCGGGAGCCAGATGTGAAAGGTGAGGGTTTCGGTGTCCCCATCCGAAAGTTTCTGAGCAGTTGTCTCAGTCTTCGTGTGCCTTAATTATCATCCTCCCCTCCTCCACACTCTCGGATGGGATTCACGGCGAGGCCGCTTCTCCCGTCTCCATCATCATCTGTAGGCACCGATACTGCAGGCAGGGCGGTAACGGCTGACGTCAGGGCCAAACACTGGTCCATGTTGGAGGAGAGCAGGTACAGCGGCATGTGATGCTGGATGATGCTCCGTCCCCATCTCTGGACAGCATGGATACTGATGAGCACCAATTGGTTAGCAATATATAATATATATATATCACATAATTACTCTGAATAATTCTACAAACTATTCAGTAAATTTAACATGGTAGAGCTCGAGCCACAAGTCCTTATATTGCTATAACATTATGGTTCAAGTATTAGCCTTCTAGTGTATTAGCCTATAGAGATTTTTATTATTTTATATTATTAAATATTATATTATTAAAAAATATTGTTACAACTAAAAATCGCATTCAATATTCCACTTGAGTTAAAGTGTAGAAGTATTAGCAACAACAAGTGTTTTATACTGATGAATAGGGTTAGGGGTTTGTATGTAAAATCTTAATATGACAGCTATTGTAACTACAGCTATCAGATAAACGTTGGAGTAAAAAGTACAATTTGTATTGGGTATTTTCCATTCTTAATTATTTTGATAATTTAAAAATTGTTTTAGTCGTTAGAGGTCACAACTTGTGCATCAAAGCCTCCCAGAGTCCAGAGTGGCGCCTTAAAATTTCTTGTTTTGACAAACTGTCCAAACCCCACAGCCATATAAAATTCAGTTTACAGCCATATAAAATGAAGAATCACAGCATCTTTACATTTCAGAAGGCGGAACCTGAAATGTATAATAAATGACTTATCGATTATCAAACATCCACAAATTAATTAATCAACAATAATCAGCACAACTTCAAGTATTAGATTTACTCACTTTGCCAGAAAACATGGTGCCATTCCTCTCAGGCAGGAGTCTTACCTGTGTGTTACAATAACAGTCTTCTATTTCTGTAAGTATTCCTCTGACAGTTGACTGTGACAGACATGACAATTTTCATGGCTTAAAGGTGCAAATACATTCAATATCAGTTAAGAACATAAGATTGTATAAGAAGACATTTTTAGACATTGGACACACAATCTGCATTTGACAAACTATGAAAAAAGCTCATACATTTATTAAACTAGATCCCCAGTTTATTCAGTCCCCCATTTGATCTAGAGAAGAAAAACAGCTTTGTAAAATAATGCAACAGGCTATTAGCGCTGATGTAAATGTTTTATGTGCAGATTTTAAAGATACTGAATGGAAAAATAAGGAAAATGTCCCCATGGAGATTATCCATATCTTTTATCCAGCCCCTACTACAATGTGAGAGAGCGATCATCTCCACCATTACTTTTTGAGTGAACTGCTGAATGTCAAGCTCAGTTAACAGAAAAGAATACAGCTCATATCAGAAATATTACCTTGATATAATTTATTATTATAGATGAATTATATTTGTATGACAAGTAATTAATGACAAATAGTCTGTCATTACATCTGTCATATAGAATTCAAATGCTTTAACACATGCCCTGATGTACATTTTGTTACTTCCTCAAATGCTTCAGCAGCTTATAAATGCAGAGATTAAAGATGTAGAGTCAAGACACTTTCACCTTTTGGCTTGACTTTGAAGGCATTATCACCGGTAAGACATCACTTATAGTCACATTTAGTTCAAAAATTAATCAGTATAAAAACATCTGAACCACCCTGATTTCAGTTTCTTAACATTCCCAGACATCCCATACATACAGTATTTGGACAAGACTAAAAACATAAAATGCTGCAGCCCCAAACAATCCAGAGTCCAGTTGTACCTACAGAGTCCTTCTCCCTTACTGTTAGTAGTCGATGCAGCGGAGGGCAGCGATGGTGGAGGCCAGCCGACGAGGCAGCAGTTTGGCGGTCTGTCTGTAGTTCTCTGGTTTGGCCCTCAGCAGGGTGACGATGTGCTGCAGGGCGCGGGAGGGCTGCAGGCCCAGAGCATCCATCACGTTGCTCAGATAGTCTGTGGAGAAAGAACCATACATTAATGTACCCTGGAGCCACCATTTCATTGCATTATTCCCTGTGACTGTTCATAACAATGTAATTATATATTGTTGTTTTGATTAGCTATCACAAGTCGTTGCTAACTGCATGTGTGTATCCAGCATTATAGTTACTGTACCGATATCTGTGGCCAGCTGTTTTGTGGAATGGGTGCTCAGCTGGGGGATGAGCAGGATGGCATCACAGTATGTCTGCATGGTTGCCCGAGCAATGGAGCCCAGCCAGTAGTCCGCTGTGTTGTCCAGCTCGGGAAGGTCGTCACCTGAAATAGACGGCAGATGACGTTTCAAAAGTGCGTCACTTCACAGAGTGGAAGACAGTGATGCAGAGACATCTTTGGATAGGTTGGTGTGGGTTGGGAAAAAATAGGGAGCGAAAGATGGAGGACAGAGTTCGAAACGGAGCTTCAGAGCTGTGGAGGAAGTGTGAGAGGAAAGAAAATAAGGCAGAAAAGACACAGGGGGAAACAGGGGGAAAAAAAATCCAAATATCACATGGAGAGACAGATTGAGGAAAGAATCAGAGCTGATGGTCAGTAACCTTGCTCTGGAGGGAACGGCAGCTTCCCAGCGTGTAAGGCCATTTCTAATGCCGGGTCCTCCTGTGTCACAAATGGCTCCAGGTGGAGCGGCAGAGACATCAGGTACTGCCCTATCTGGAAGGGGAAAACATAAAATAATATATATTTCATATAGCCCGTGTTGATCTGCACCAAACAATTTATATTTAGATCAAATCTCACTAACATTTGTAATGTATTCCTGCGGTGACAGGCTGAAAGTAGGCAGGTCTTCCGTGTAGCTCTCTCCAAAACCAGGAGCCTCTTGACTCTGATCACAAACAGAGAGTGCAAATCAAACAGCAGGAGGTGAGATTAAAATAGATACGATGATACTTCAAATGCATCGGCGCTCAGATGTACCAACACTCAAATGCATACTCGCACAGACAGTCCAAAAGCTCTCGGCACTCATGTGCTCAAATCGTATCTATCAGTATTTGAAATCAAATAAACTTGAAACTTGACACTTAATCACCTCCATCTTGGAGACGAGGCAGAGCTGGTGTTTGATCTGCAGGAAGACAGAGTCGAAGGCCAGCTGATTGGCCTGCTGGTTGAGTCTGGTCAGAGCTGCTCTGGGCTCAGCTAATAGGTTGGAGTTACCGGTGCCCTTCTCCTGCAAGACAAAGGGAAAGAAATGCATAAAAACAGCTGCAGAAAGTCTTTGGTAAGAGTCAGTTCTCTTCAGAAGAATTCAACAGACTTAATGTTATTCTGACATCATGCCCTGCTCCATACCTTTAATGAGTAGAGGACTTCCATCAGGCTGTTATATTCAGCCATATTGCCCCTCTGAAGGTAGTTATATTCCTGCCAGGGGTTCTTGGTAGCACTCTTCCTCTCTGTAGAGCTGGCCTCCTGGATGCCTGTCAGGCTGCGGGGGCTGTACGACTCTGACAAGTACTTCCCTGCTGTACCCAGGATCCTATAAGAGGGAGTGGTTGATTACAAAAAAATGTATATGCTTCTTCTGACAGGTGTGTCTCAATTTAAAGTGAAACATGAAGGAGCAGCATAAAAGTTTCTTACTTGTTTGACAGCTGCTGCTCAAATGCTCCACATTGTCTAAGTAGCTCTCCACACGTGGCAATAATCCTGTAGAACGCAACAGAAAAACACTAAAGAATGGGAAACATCTCACACGCTGTGAGGCTCAAAGTAGTAAGAGGTGAGGACAGTTTTGAAAAAGGATGAGAAAAAGTCAACTGGTATTTCACTTGGTATTCTGATCTCAAACATAAGAGAGTTCACCTGACTGAGTTCTGGAAGGCTGTCCAGTCCTCCTGGAAAACAGATGAGCTTGGTGTATCCTCCAGCTTACACTTCTTCCTGATTGACTGCAGTGTTGTGGAAAAGTCAGACACATACCTAAAAAAAGCACAGTGTTAACACAGGCAACATAAATCAACAAGACAAATTATTTCTACTAATAAAGCAAAGGAGTTAATACATTAAAACACTGTATGTGAGAATGTGAGAATAAAAGGTCTTTACTTGGTAAAAAGGGCTTTGAGAGCTTTAAGGAGGCCACACACAGCCAGTCCATCAGTCAGTTTGACACAGCGGTCCACAGCAGCACTGGCCAGGCCAAACAATTTGCCGACAGAGTGGCTCAACTCTTCTACACAATCAATTACCTCCCCGTGCTCCTAAAGAGAGGACAGGGTGTGGAGTGTGTGAAGAGTAAGTGACAGGAAAGAGAACACAATGAAAATGGGAGGGAATTCAAGCAAAAATGACGTGTGTGTACGTGTACGTGTGTGTGTGTGTGTGTGTGGGGTGTGTTACCAAAGGTACAGCGCTGATCTGGATGAGGAGGTGAGCTTCCTCCAGATCCCCATACTGTAGTTGATAAGATTTATAGGGGTCATACAGCACACAGACCAGCTCATTCACCTTCAGCAGGTTATTCTCTCCTGGAGAAGAATCACAGATGTAACATTAGGTCCTACCTCACCATGTCTACAATAAATACAGCTTCTTTGTTTTGGCTTTATAATTTCACTGCATTGCACCGACCCAGGTGAGGCAGCATGGCGGCCTCCAGGCTGTGTCCGAAGGTGGACGTGGTTTGGTGGAGCTCCAGCAGAGTGTCGAGACGCTGCTCCTGGGCCGCCCGCTCCATGGCTGTGCTCAGGCACACAGCGATGGACGGAACCATGGCCCCCAGAGTCTGGATCAGCAACACCGTCACCACCTCATATGGGTTCTTGAACACCTGTTCAGCGATAACAAGTTAGGTTGTGCTTGGTATTGCATGTTTTTCTGACTGGTTACTGTCTGTAGTGTTGCTGACCTGGCTGCTCCACTGCAGCTGGGAGTGCCATGTGGAGAGCAAAGTGTCGTAGAATTCAGACAGCTGCTGATTCAGACTGAGCTCACTCTGAGACAGATCCTGCCACATGCTCACCAACTGGCCCTGAAGAGGCCAAAACAAACATTAATTCACAAAAGGACATCAACCAAACAGGTAACAAAGAGGAGGGAGAGGAGAGGCCTGTCACACCTACCTTGTGACACTTATAGTAGTAGGCAAGAAGCTGTGGCATTCTATCTATCTCTGTGAAGACTTTAACAAACAGCTTGGCTTGGTCTGCAGAGACAAAACACGTAAACATACAGTAAGTATACTTAGTGTACACCGACAGTGAACAGAGGAATGGAAGTCGGAATAAATGTATGAGACAAAAGCACTTCTTGCAGGTTTTTACCTATAGACATGGAATTAAAGGTCGCTACTATCTGTGGGCTGGCCAGGGCCTCCAGTCTGTTTTTCAGAGCCTCCAGGTGGACACACTTCTCAGAGTAGTCTGGTGTGTCCACCAGCATGGCCAGACTGTTCTGCATGCTGGTCAGCTTAGAGGAGATCACTGCAAGGTCCTAGATGAACAAAGATTGCTTATGAGCAATTAAAAATGTTGATGTATTTTTCTGACTGTTCACATCAACTGTCTGAGACAAGGCTTGAATCTGTGAGGGGGCAGTTTATGCTCTCATTTATACCTGTGTTTTGAAGGTCTCCTCAATGTCTGCACTCAGTGTGCTCCATTTGTCCGCTTCCTGTAGAGCCTCAGCTGCCAGCTGCATGCGGCTCTTCACCTGATCTATCTCCACCAGGACCTGGTGAACAAAATCCACACAAAATACAAGTCATGCCAAAATATCCTCAGAGCACCTTGTGGATTTTATGCTACTGTCATGCTTTGGCTGTTGTGCTTTAAGAAATTAATAACATATACTTAGAGAATGCAAATGTTTATGTAATTATGTCATAGTGATGGAGAAGCTCAAGCACCTGCATTGACTGCACAGTGTCCTGCTCAAACTTCTTGATGTCCTCTTTGACCAGGACCATTTGCTCCTTGAGGAAGGAAGCCTCCTGTTTCACAGCCTCCACATCACGCAGCACCCTGGGCATATTTTGGAGGGCCTGGTTACTGCTCTCTACAAACAAAAATACATCAGTTACTGAAGGACATAACAAGAATATTATAACTTTTAAAATATTACACCAGACTTGGTGCCATTCTCCTAGAGGAAGAAACTGTGAACAGTCATTGCATACAGTTCTCTTTGGTATTGGTTTTAGGAAAAAAAAACACTACTGCAACTTCTACAGACTGGTGTGATTTCTCTGGTGTGTTTCTCACACATTAATCACTATACACTTATTTGCCAGTTTATTAGACACACTGATACAGTTCAATACAGCAGTCCTGCATTAAATCCCTTCACGAGGGTTGTAATACTATGACGAGATGTTGATTCAACTGATTCTATTATTTCATAATCCTCCTTAATACTAACAAGGGAAGCCTAAGTAATAGAAACACCTCTTTATATAGTGCAATACAATTCAACAACACCACAAATTACATCTCCTAAACCAGCATCAACAAAAACTGGACGTTATAGTTTTCCTGATAGGAGGATTTATTGCAGGACTGTTAAGACTGCATTTATTTTAGGATTTGCATAAACAGTGTTGTCCTTGAATGATTCCTGAATTGGACTGAAACGCTGAAAAACCTAAATCACTGTCTCTGTTGTTGAAATTTAATCGTTTGTGTCTCAAGACTGCACAATTTTCAAACTTTCTACAAAAACATAAAATTCACTTTTGTAAAGGAAAACACCTCAATGCATCAGTTTCCATGCTGACGTCAGCAATGACGGAGAACTATGCGGATATACTGATATGCTCTATTGTGTAGTCAGCATGCAGCAGTGTCTAAATGAACAAACCACAGCAGAAATAACAACGGTGACACACGGTCAGGTTGTAGTTTGTGGAAGCTGTTGAGTTATAGTTATGTTAAACTGAGAAGTGCTTCTAATATTAAGTCTATCCTACACACAACACTGGCACTCTTGTGGCACTTGAGTAAATATTATTAGAGGGAGGTAGCAGGCGAAAGAGGACACTATATAAACAGGTAACGTGGCAAAGAAGTACTAGTTTACTTAAGCTAACTGACCCTCAATAGCATTGTTGACTTCCTGGATGAACAGCTGCAGTTTCATGACCAGTGTGGCTGCGTGCGTGTCCGCTTTCCCCGGCGCGTCCTTCTGCACCACCTTGAAGGCGCCGTTCACCCAGTCTTTCACATCAAAATCATCGTCCAGGAATTTAGAGAAATCCATCTGGCCTCTCCTCTCCTTCACCAGTGCAGAAAGCTGGGCGGTGTTCAGTCAAAAACTCTGCTGCTGCAGCCTGTGTCATCGACCCATCGCTAACGCTGGGTTAAGCTAATTTTTCCCAAACAATGGCTTCGACACGAATATAAAATAAATAGCCCAGGAAAATGAAATTATCATTACAACTAAATATAGTTCCAACAAGGCAACGGCTTCCTCCAGAGTTGTTTTTAAATGTCTACAGCTTTAAAAAGAGAAAAGTATGGACATATTTCTCTGTTAGTGTTGATGCTGTTAATGCTGCTGACACTTGACAACAACTTCCTCTTTGTGCGTTCTATTTACCTTCCCCAGAAACAAACGCCAGCAGGACAAACGGACCTGCTGAATAAAATCTTGTCAACAGAATTACGGACATTTTGTCAACAAAATATAACAAACTGTGCGTTTTAAATGCATATGTATCACATATGAACGAGAAAGGAACGCGAGAGAGGAACACACAGAGCTTTAAGCCGTGTCACAAATAAGTACATCCATGCAGGAACGTTTTCCCCCCTCTGGCCTTATTATGGTACAATGGGACTTCTTTGCCCAGGAACTTGTCTCTCAGGCAGCTATTCCTCCAAAACATGTTCTACCCATAAAATATTTCGATCGCTACAGTTATGTTACATCATTGAATATAGATAGGTCAGCAGTGAATGTATGCACTCTGCCTCCCTCTTGAGGCTAACAATCATAAACCACTTTAGATACACTGCTAAAACATTTTTTAAAAGTTGCATGCAGCTTTATGTATTGTGAATACTGTATACATGACTACCTTTCTGTAATAGTATCCCTGTTAAAATAAAAGCTTTATCAAGCACAATAGAGAATTTCAGTCATAGTTATCTGTGCGCAGCTGATTTATCACACAGGTCACTTTCATGACTTTTATGCAAACCAGAAGGGCAATAAAGGACTGTAAGGAAAGTGGAGTTGGGCAACTGAAAACCCATATAACACACACACACACCTCATCCAGTTTCTGGCAGTGACCTGGGAGGACATACATCACAAGCATATTTCAGCTGCTCTTCAGCTCATTCAGAAATGGGAATAATTGATGATGTTAAGGACAAGGTGTCCCAGGCAGTGTTTACACCTTCTACTCTGTTATCCGGACGAGGCTCGCTACACATGGCTCAGATCATTCTGTCTCTTGTCACCTTCGTCTTGGGTGCCTTCAGAGGAGGGAGTAGCCATACCTACTGGAACTACGCCATGTTCACCTGGGCCTTCTGCCCCATTATGACCCTCTTCATCACCATCATTGAGATGCTCAAGCTTGACATTGTACTCAATATGTTTTGCATGGACTGGGATGACTTCACCACAGGGATGGCCATGTCCTCAACACTTATGACTGTCTCTGTTGCCATTACCTATGCTAACTTCTACGCTTGCCTGAAATGTTTATACGGCTGGATTGTGAGTATATTTGCTTTCTTGTGTGGTTTTGTCTATGCACTTGAAGTGGTGAAGGACAAAATCTGCGACAGGAAGACGGGGAAATACCTGGCTGCTCTGCCTGGATTCTTCAAGGTTCTGGAGGCCTTCGTGAGCTGCATGATTTTCATATCACTGACCGGTTACAGAGACAAGCCAGCTCTGATCTTGTGCGTTATAGCTTATATCATTCCTTTCCCCATTCTCCCTTTGATCATAGCCACCAACATCTTAAAGAAACTGAAGACATGTTTGCCTTTTAACTTGGACAGGTTTGTGTTTATATTTCTGGTGATCTCTGTCGTGCTGTATATCTTCACTGCTATCGTGTGGCCCATTTACACGTTCAGAAACAATCCTCGTCCCAGTGACTGTCCACCCAGCTTCTGTATCTGGGCCATTCAGTTTATGGTTACATTTTTTACCTATGTGAATCTCATTCTTTTCACACTGGATCTCATTTTCACCTTGCTTGGTATCTGTGACTTTAAACGCACATAATCTTAGTGGTTACTTTCCAGTCATCTTTTTAAAACCTCCAAATTTTAACAACACCTTTGTTTTTAATTCAGGTCAATTTGACCCACAGAAATTTTTTAAAATCTCCTTTTTTATATTTAAAAAGGTAAAAACCCAACATATCTTTCAATAGCATTAAAACAAAATAGTATGTAAGTGAGTTAAGTGTTTTGTATTCTGAATAATGCTTTTAAAGCCTGGTCTCAGCTTGGTGAACAGTGCCATTTCTGCCCTGAAGTCACATGATCACATTTTCCACATTTGGGTAAACGCAATAGATTGTAGGCAGTCTCTGATGGAGCAGACACAGCACACCAGTTATAGTCTGGGGCTTTAAGCATCCATTTCAGATTGTACTCAAAACCCCAGACTTAATAGGTAATCTACTTTGTCATGTCTCCTTTGTAATTTTGAAAAAATAAAAATAAAAATAATAGACCAACACAAAAGAGCAGAGCTAACACATGATCACATTACACAACTTACATGATGTTCTCAGAGTGGAAAATGGTGCATTTGTCAAACAGACTCACAATCATATTGAACACAACACAAAAGTAGCATAAAAATACATTTTGAGCAGTAAGGTTTCTGGTTACAGTCTTTTATATTGAATATTCTGCTGATCATAGCATGAACAATGAGAACAATTTTGTTGAAACTGAGAATTAATCTGTTAAGTACTGTATTGTCCATATTATTGAGTTTGAAGTATGATGTGTAATTAAATTTCAAATCACATGCAATTTCCAAACCTCTTCTCCACTTTTATACTTGCTAATACTTGCTAATTTATGTGTGTTGTATTTGAAATATGAACTGTTGATGGCACTGCTGCTGAAAGTTATGTAAAAGTTGTAACTTGCATTATCTCTGTTTGATAATGATATCACGCATGAGCGACCACACCTGAGTTTCCTTTGCTCTGTCGGCCACAGACACAGATGTCAGGCTGGAATACCAAAAAGTCGATTTGTGCACAGTGGGAATAAAGACGCTTTGAAGTGATGCTCTCACACGTGTGTCCTGATTTTTTTTTAATATTAGTTGAAAAGGTGGAAAAATATGTCTGTGAAAGAGACAGAGAGACCGTGTGCATGTGTCTGTTTGTATTCCTGCCAGGTTGAAGTCACAAAGAATAGTTTGAATAGTTCTCAATTCAATTTTCATTAAAATCTCAAGAAAACGATTTTCTTTCAGACACATAGAAAACAAACGTGAAAGATAAGAAAGAAAAGTTGTAATATATACATCTGATTTCAAGCACATAAGGGCATACATCTAACTGATGATGGATTTTGACTCAATGTAATCACTGAATACATAACTCAAAAGTTTAAAAGCAGTCCTCCATTCACTCCGAAGACCAATTCCTGAGCCAAGAAATTTGAATACAAGGAAATGACTCAATGACACCTGCCTGTTGTATAACACATGGTCACATTTTAGTGGACAGAGCAGCAGGAGTAACAAGGAATGAGGTGTTCACTGTTACTGAAGAAGTAGCAACACAGACAGTTCAACTTGATCAAAAGGCATAAGAGGGATTTTGCTTTTTGACCTTAAGACCTAAACTGATCATCATGTGTGGCCCATTCAAGGGCTGTCTGGGCATTTTACGCCTCCTGGAAATAATCTTGAGCTGTTTATGTTTCATCATCGTCCTCTTCAGAGGCAGGATGGTGAGCCCCTGGGGCGTGTGGTGCGAGTTTGTCTGGGTCTTCTGCATCGTTGTTCCCGTGGTCCTGACCGTGGTGGAGGCCAGGATGTGGCACATCCTCCTGGCTGCCTTCCTCCCCAACTGGGCTGACCTGACCTGCGGTCTGACCATCCTGTGCGCCGCCATGATCGCCTCCGCCACCCTGATCTTTGCAGCCGTCTTCGTCTGTCTCACCTGTGTCGTCAGCATCCTGTGTTTCATCGTCTCCCTGGTTGCGACCTTCATCTTCCTGATTGATGCTCTGAAGCAAAAGCTGGGGTGTCCAAGCGGCTACTTATCCAGCCCCAGAGGAGTCCTCCGCACAGCAGAGGCCTTCACGGCTTGCATCATCCTTGCCGCCGCTGCAGACCACTTTGTAAATGCCGAATGGTACTTTCGTCCTTTAGGGATGATATGCAGCATCATCGTGTTCGCTGCCTGCCTCCTGGTCACTGTGGTCATCATGGTTCTCAACCTGCTCAAGCTGCTGCAGTGTCTCCTCTCGTTCGGGCTCGGCATGATGGAGTTTGTGTTCAACATTGCGGCAGTGGTGCCTGTACCTGCTCGCCATCATTCTCTGGTGTGTCTTTGGTTACAAACGCTACATGTACAATCCTTACATCTGTAACAAGTGTTCCTACACAGACCTCAACACTGTCACCATTGGAGCCATTGTCAATCTTGTTTTTTACATTGTAGATCTGATTTTATCCTTCAAATCTCGGTAGAAACAGATTTAGTTTTTAATGAGGAAAATATTTAATGGACAGCAATTTGATAAATGTCCTACTGTTAACTACAACTGACTTGCATACTTCATTCTCACAATTTGCAGATAAATGTAACTTTGTGATAAAAATGTGCCTTTTATTCTTAAATGAAATTATGTCTTTAAAATAAAGAAAAGAAAAACTGCTCCTGTGTTTGATCAGTTAATTTGTTTTATTTTAGATATAATGGTGCAGAACATTTGACTATTTCTACAAGGTTTTATTGCCCCTCTGCTAACACAACATTTCTGAGACAGTATATTCAAATCTTACAACTGTGGCAGTTGCATGCCTCAAAACTGAGATAGTGAATGGAAACATCAGTCAATACAGTTGTGGTACTAACTCAGTAGAAGAGTAATAAATATGTATTTACATGCTATAGAAAAAATATTTTAAGAAAATAAAAGCATATAAAAACAATTCTTGATAATCCAATAAAATCAGAGCTCCAGATGTGAAAGTCAACTGTGTGTGTGTGCATGTGTGTGCTGGAGCACTTAGCTCCTTCAGGCCTCATCTGGTTCCTCAAACTCCACAGTCTCCAGCAGGCCCTGGAAACAGAAGTAGTGGGAGTTGCAGTAGACGGGGGGCTTGCTGGGAGACGAACCCATCACCTCCGGTTTGAGCGAGGAGAAGGGGTTGGCTCCGCTTCCCTTCATGTCCATCTCCAGCTCCAGCAGGATCTGCAGGGAGTAGGTCATCTCGGTCTCACTGCGGACAGAGGGTGAGAGGCGATAGATTATTGATTTTCAAAAACTGTACTCTACAACATAATTAAACACAGTAATATGAAGTGAATATTTGAGCTATTTCAAGTTACTTTAACTCACAAATAAGAAAACATACGCACCTTCAAATAGAAATACTTAGTAGTCAGTAATCACAATGTTCTTCAGTACTGTACTCTATATGTTGTAATATTTAATTAGATATCTTTTTATGATGTTATGAGGAATTTAACTGTGTGTGTGACTGGCAGTCTGTAACACTCACTTGAGAGCAGTGAAAAGAGAGGGAATCTCATAATCCCTGAGGAGCAGAAGTGTTGGAAGCCAACCCTCGTCCAGGCCCTGACTGGCATCAAACCCTGGAAATCAAAAATGAAAACAAATCAAAAAGAGTTTGTGTGAATGTAAATCCTGCTGCTTTTCGAAATGAGGAAGATGTCCTTACCAGGATGAAATCCAACCACCAGGTCTGGCTTGGCTGCTTCCTCTTTCTCCACTAGCTCCTCCCAGAACTGGTGGTAGAGCCCCTTATAGGCGCTGATGAAGACCCTCTGCTTGGGGCCAAACGCCCTAAGAGGAGGCCTCACGATGGGGCCGTCTACAACCTCCGGTCCGATCATGACCACCTCGATTCCCTGGTGCCCGGGGAACATCTTGTTCAGCTCATCGTAGTCGGTCAGCCTGGCCGCCAGCGTCTCACTTTGGCCTGCTCCCACCACGTGAATGGTGAGAGGTTTGGAATACGGGTTGAGGCCAAACAGCCTCATCCCCCAGGCGATGGTCAGCGGCCTGGAGAAGAACTCGCTGCAAACCCTCCACAAAGACTGCCTCAGGTCCTCGTCGTCAGGCTGGGGTCTGCCGGAGTTGGTCCACAGGTCTTTCATGTTTGCTCCATTTAAAATGGGATCGAGGCGAGCTGTGAGATCTCCCTGCATTGCAAGCCAGTCATCCCAACCTTTAACCTCTGACTGAGGCTTTGACCATTTGTCTGTGGGGAATGGAAGCTCCCCTGGTGATAAAGAAAAAAAAGTGCAGACTTCTCATGAGTTCATTCCTTCATTTCTGTCTTGGAAGAATCCACCTGACTTTTCTCACTGTTTTCTACTACTTGTGTGGACGTTTTACCTCTGTACAAAAGCCACTCCACAATTCTGTCAATGGCAGCCAGACGCAGCTGTGAACAGAGCTTCTTGTGTTTGGACCAGTCCTCCTTCTGACACTCTTTGCAGCAGTAATAGACATTTAGACATCTGTGCAAAGAGAGGACAAAAAGTATGAGATCTATTGTCTCTAAGATTACTGACTTTGATGACAAAGAAATCTCGTTTTGTCTTTTCTTTTTTTTTTTTTTCACCTTCCACAACGCTTCAGACTCTGTGGATTTGAAAGTTGATTTGGCCTGCTTCTCACAATGCGCACAGATTTGAAAGGATTCCTCCATCTTCTCAAACATCTCTTTTTGAGACCGGAAGGCCATGGGTTTAGCCTCGGTCTCCAGAACAGTTCTAGAGAGAGAAAGTGAAATTACATACAGAGCAAAATTGACTGGTAATGGATTAGTAACTTCCAAAAATGTAAGTTATGAACGCCCAAAGTATCGAGCTTGTTAAAATGTGTTTGAGCTATATTCTCACCAACAGACAACAGAGGCCTACACCCTTTACTCTATTCTTAGGCTGGGACATTTCAGCATGAGGAAGGGGAGTGGAGCGGTTGAATGGGCAGATTCATAATGAGTTTACATGTGAAAAAATGTTGCAGAAAAGCAACAGCAAGGAACAGCAGGGGTCAAAAGTAATGAAACCGGCTGTGGTGTCATGCTAGTATCTCAAAATGCCATTCAAATGTCATGCTGTCACTGTTAATGAGCACCAGGCGGCTCTGTTCTTGCCCCTGCGCTTGCTTGAGAACACCTCTGATTTTTACACTGTCACAGGGTGGTATATGTAAATTTAAATTTAGAAACGCTCCCCAAAAATTACAAAAAGCACAAGGTAAAGGAGCTGCCAACAAAGTGGGTAAAGCCTACTTACTTCCCAGTGTCTGTCATTTGTGAGTGTCACACTGCAGGCTCCGTGTTTCTTCTTCTGCTGCTGCTGCTGGTTTGTTATCTGAGTATACTGTCAGGGGGCAGGCTCCGCCAGATATAGCACCTGTTCTTTCCCTTCTAGAAAACTCTGACAACTCCAGACCATTCCTGACTTCACAAGAGGGACACACACATGAGACAATGCAAAAACTACATTAGTATCTATACATTGATACAGGTTTTAATAGCAAGAAAAAACCATAAACCCATGATTCCCAAGGTAATTCATTCTAATGCCAGCCCACCAGGAAATAACCTGTAACCAATAAATATTCCAATATTACTATCTATACTATTTGTGTGTTTTTACCTCTGTCATCCACTAGAGGTCAGTGTCTCAGTGTAAATGCCAACTCACCAGACATCTCAAGGTGCATCCCCTTCTCATGAAACACATGCAGACCAGAGATGTAATGGTTGTTAAACACAGTAGTATCAATGTCATGATTGAGTACTGTTAATTATTTTCACACATTAATCCAACAAGAAGCAGAGTTTTTTCACTGTTTGCAAAGCAGAATTATTCTGTACATGGACCCCAATTTCAACAGTCGCCATCAAAACCACCCTGAAGTGTATGATGTTGATCATCTCGTTACAATACAATGGGTCCTGACATTCATCTGGATCAGACTGGGATCTGGGGAGTTTGGAGGCTAGGTCAAAACCTTGGGCTTGTTGTTGTGTTCCTTGAGACATTTCTGAGCAGTTTTTGAGGTGTGGTGGGAGCACTGTCCTTCTGGGGGAGGGCCCCTGTCACTGGGGAGTGTTGTTGCCATGGGGGGGTATGTGCTTGGTCTGCAACAATGTTTAGGTGGGTGGGTGATAAGGAAATGGTCTGTTAAATTGACATGAGTAGGTTAATGTAACATATTCCCTACTGGTAAGTCATGGGAAAATTAAGCCATTTTTCCACTTGAGTGGAAGCTGAAATTAATGACTGTGTTATCACAGAAAGAGGGCGTGCAAACAATTGCTTGAAATGTTTGCAAAAAAAGTAGGTCTAAGAGTGGTTTTAGTCTTGATGTGGCATTTTAACAGCCACTACAGTCAATGCCTTGTGATATAATGCTATCCAATATAATAGGCCTGGAATTAAAAGCATATAATGTTTAGTTTTGTTAAGACTTTTTCATATCAGGTGATTACTTATCTTGTAGTTAAGTCTCTGTTATATAATAAAACAATATATAGTGCACCCTGAATAAAACTGAAAATAGCTGTCAAACAAAAGCTGCTTGGCTTTTTGGTCTTTTTATTGTTGGACACAGGGAAAAGGTATAATTGCCAGTGGAGAGCCTCCACACAGCCAAAAAGAATTATTATATCGTCTGTTAAAGAGGACAATTGTATGGTGGTTAAATGACTGAACATACAAGCTGAGGAGAGCCATGAATGAAGGCAGGTTAGTGCAATGTTCACCAAGACTCACTGTTCAAGGTCCAGACACAACTACAAACGAGAAACAGAATCATAAGAAAATGAAGGAAAAAATAAACAATGGTTTAGTTAAATCCAGGCTCCGTGGCACACGTTATTTATTTAAGCAGAATTTTACAGCATAATGTTACATTATTATGCATGTGATCTAATTTCATGCAGCTATTGTAAGAATTGGGAATAGTTATAGCTGCAGCGCAAATTATAGACAACCATCAAATGAGGATTGAGCTCATTTTGGTCTCATTATGTGTGTACACCCGTGACCTTTTGTATCTAACATCAGTGTCACCTCAGGGCACCGGTGAAGTACAGACCTTTGTCTCCTGCTGATGCCCTCAGGTGCCTTCATTCAACACAATGAGCTTTCAGTAAATTCTGTAATCTTTCTCATTAATTAATAATATCAGAATTCAAAGGACAGTGCACTATTGTAGAAGTGAAAACACGTTTTTCACTGTGAAAATTGCTTTTCACCCGCGAGCGTAGGCTTCATCGTCCGTATGTGCCATGTGGCAGTGCAGCTGAGCAACGTCCATCAGGTTCCACAGGAAGTTTCCCAAAGTCCTACATTGAAAGCCACGTCTTTATGAAAAGGACAGGCTCTGGTTTTCCTCACGATGGCCTCCTAACTGTCCAGGCCTGGCTCCTCAAAGTCTTCCCGTGGCAGCAGTCCCTGGAAACAGATGTAGTGAGAGTTGCAGTACACTGGGGTTTTGTTGGGGCAGGCCTGGACCTGCTCCGGCTTCTGCGAGGTGAACGGATTGGACCCACTGTCCCTGATGTGCATCTCCAACTCCAGCAGGATCTGCAGCGAGTACTTGAGCTCCATCTCGCTGCAGGGACGACAAAGAGACGACGAAAGAATCAATTAAACGAGTGAGTTTACGGTCCTCGTGAGAGACTGGTGAGAGATTAAAACACCTGTTCACAGACTTATTTTAACATCCACCTACAAGAAAACTGTTCAAGAGAAAAACATTTGAGGAACGGCAGCAACAGAAAAGACAGAGAACAACATCAATAACTTTGCTATATCACCAAGTTACAGTCTACAGTGGGGAGTTTGTCGAGAGCGCCTGCAGCAGAAGAAACAAATCTTTTCTTCAACTTGGCCTTTACACAAACAGGAAACTGATATTGGCCACAGGAGGAAAAGAGAGTGTAGAATGACAGAAAGGGTGTGACCTGGGTTTCTGAGACTGAGGACTGTGGTGATGAGGTCAGATGGGTGAGGAGAGGGGAGACCAAACATGTGAACGATAAGACTAACATGGAGGAGGTGCAGTATTCGGACAGATTACAACTTTAGTTTTTGCAGATGGTAAGCACTGTGAGTTAATGAGGCCCTCTGGTATGATTTTTTTTTTTTTTTAGAGATGCAGTAATGTGACTAACCTGTACATGGTGAAGAAGGAGGGGATGTTATAGTCTCTGAGCAGCAGGAGGGAGGGCAGCCAACCTTCTACCAGACCCTGGTTAGCATGGAACCCTGGGTTAAAAAAAACACATAAAGAAAACACACCAACAGTCATCAGCTCTCGAAATCCTGATTGGCAAATGGGAGAATGTGACATCACCTTTTTTCCAGCAGAAGACACTGACTTGAAGGCACTTAACTGAGCTGTCTGTTTCTCACCATGCCTGTCTCACACACACTGACGGACAGAAAGTCAGGTCTTTCCACTCCAGTGAGGTAAAGATTGAATGGATTACACTTGATTAGTCTCCAGCTGGCCATGTCTTTTTTTTTTTTCTTTTTTTTTTTAAGCTTAGAACATAATTTCCCTCCGGACGTGTCACAGAGAGTGTTTTGCATTCTGCCTAATTATCACTCAATCTTGCTCTAAACAGGTTGACCTCGTTTAAGTAAGAGCTACACTCCATTTGCTCGAAATCGCACCAGCTGAAAAGTTCCAACATCCGGACACAATGTAGAGACAATCCAGTAGAGCAGTCCGGCTATATTTAAGCTGGGTTGGGTACATAATCCTGCCGCATATTAAATGACAGATGTCACTGTCCCCTGACGCTGGTTTATATCATTAGTATGTTTTTCTTCTGAGCAGCAGAGTGTTGAATAGCTCGCCCTTCAACCAGACGACTGAGGTTCAAGCCACCGTGGCTGCAAACACTGCAAATCCATCCAGCTTAAGTGTCCTTGAGTGAGACAAAACCAGGAGAGGAGCAAACAGAGAATCTCCCTGGGCCCATCTAAAGTAAAGTCTCACATTATTAGTCTGTCCGAGAGAAAGATTATACATTTAATCAGCATCCAGAAAACAATATAGTGAGCTGAATAAGTGAGCTATGAATTTATTAAAGCTTCAGCTGTTCTGGAATAGTGTGTGTGCATTGGTTACTGGTGTGTGTTGGAGGGGCTCAGAGGGGCACGATGCCACAGAGGCTAGAGGATGGTGAGGCCCGTTGATATAATAGTGGCACACAGATGGTATCATGTTATCCCCCGCCTGCCACATCTTTCCAGAGAACACAAACTGCAGAAAGGGAGGATTTGGATTTGAATAATGTATGCTATGATACGAACATCCCCGAGGTTACACTTTTCATCACAATGAAACATTTAACACAGAGTAAGTGTTCAGGAGTTTTTAAAACCTGCAGGATACAAGGTGACTAAGAGATGTTACAGTCTGACTGTTAATGGCTGTAATTATTGCTTGGTACCAGTGCAACTCTGGGCCATATGGTATATAAAGTTGCTGTTATTGATGAAAGACTTACTGTGTTTCCTGCTCTGAAAAAATACACTCCAGAGCTATGAAAATCCAGCTTATTTCATGGATTACAAAGAGCTATCTGGATGTTGTGTTTGTGGCTTTGAGGCGCCTGTTTTCAGTGGTCTGCCTCAGTGATGACATTATTTTTTGCCCACATCCATCTCTCTGTGAGAGCTGACAGTTGATATCACCCTCCCTCTCCAGTCCTCTTAGGTCAAGCCTTCCTGTTTATCAGTTTTTCACTGCTTTCCCCTCTCTCACTCCCTTCCTTTCACACACACACACAAACCCACACTTTCCCTTTGTCACGCTGCCTGTTCCCCTATCGCTTAAACTGTGCTATAATACAGCGCTCTGCCAGCTTTGTGGTACGAAATGCAGGCCAGGCACTCAGGCAGTTTTTCTAGCAGGGATGACTGATTCGTGTATATTTAGCACCAGTGGGGCCTGCAGTGATTGCGCGATAAACCGAGCCAGGGGTTACGGGTGCGGGTCAGGTTGTGTGTGTGTGTGTGGGGGGCTTTACTGCTGCTTTGCAGGTTAAAGGGTCAGAGACCCGATTCAGTGCGAGAGCTTAGGAGGTGTCGAGTTGTAGTGCCACTTTAATGAGGTGGCTGTGAGTGTGGACAATTGGATGGACAGTTTCAGTCTGACATGCTACATTTCATGAAGTGGTAAAAAGTTGTAGTTACCTTACCTTGCCTTGCCTTAACTCATAATAATTCAAAGAAGAAACGGTTCTATTAAGTCAGAATATTGCATGTCCTCTGACTGAAAACAGGACACGGATGGAGAGGTTGTTTTAAATCAGTGATTTTACACATGTTCTATGGCATGCAAGGTGCGCTCGAGTGAATCCAAGTGGGATGAGTGAGACTCCCCTTTCAAAAGGGCAGCTTACCGACATTATGCTGAGTCCAGCAATCAGAAGCCAAACTCTTTCCCAGCTGCTCCCATTAATTACCCAAATCCCCAATAAAAGCCTGGCACTAATAAATAGGCCAGATCTAGTGAGTTATACGACCCCTACTCGCTCTGTTCTCTCGAAGAGGTCATTGTCAGACAAGCATGAGGGGAAAGAAGTCAGTGGATCTCTCAGACAGCTGACCACTTAAACTAAGCAGTTTCTGTTTATAGCTGCAGTGATCGTTATGTTTACTGCTGGTTGGTTTAAAAGCAATCTGAGGTGAAGGAACCCTATCAACCAGACCTATCTCAAGATTTTATAGTCTATACAATCACATCTCCAGGATGGTACAATGTTGTACATACCAGGATGAAATCCAACCACCAGATCTGGCTTGGCTGCCTCCTCTTTCTCCAGCACCTCCTCCCAGAATTGATGATAGAGGCCCTTGTATGCACTGATGAAGACCCTGTGCCTGGGACCAAATGCCCTGAGAGGAGGCCTCATGATGGGACCGTCCACCACTTCTGGTCCGACCATGACCACCTCTATGCCCTGGTGCCCAGGGAACATGTGATTCAGCTCATCGTAGTCAGTCAGTCTGGCTCCCATGGTTTCATTGTGGGATGCCCCTGCCAGGTGAATAGTGATGGGTTTAGCGTATGGATCCAGGCCAAAGTGCTGAATAGCCATCCCAACTGTGAGAACTCGAGAGAGGAACTCGCTCTGAATCCGCCATAGAGACTGTCGCAGGTCGTCGTCATCCGGCCGTGCCCTGCAGGAGTTTTTCCAAAGGCTTGTCATGTTTTTACCCGACAAAATGGCGTCCAGGCGTGGTGTGAGGTCCCCCTGCATGGGGAGCCAGTCGTCCCATTTCCTCACCTCAGCGATTGGCTTGCACCACTTCTCAGTGGGGAATGGAAGGTCTCCTGTTTGGGTAGAAGAACATTTAGGATGAGTGTTGATTTTGCATGCCAAGTTTGTTTACATGGTGTATGAAAAGCAATCACAGAAATTCAAAGGATAAGGAACTTTAATTAAAATTTCAAAATCAGACCAGTATTGCACTCCGACTTTCTGTCACTTTTTTTCTCTCAGGCATTTAATTTCTGCAGCTCAGCTTTAAAATATACCATCTCATTAATTTGATTTCTCTGTTTTGTGAACTCAATCAGCTATTAAGGCATTTTAATTTCAATGGCATCGCCTTTTCATCTCTCACCAGTGAACATCAGCCACTCCACTAGTCTGTCGATGGCCACCAGACGCAACATCTTGCAGACCTTTTTATGCTGAGGCCAGTCCTTTTTCTGACAGTCCTTGGTGCAGTAGTACACATTCAAGCACCTGTGACAGAACGATAAGGGGGAAAGAAACACAGGAAATGTAAAGAGGGTGGAGAAGTAGTAATGTCCACATTATATCCCCAAAATATAACTTGTTTTACATTTTTACAGATTCAAGGTCTTTTGAGGATATATTATCATGACCCTGGGGATCAGCTTAGCCTTTCATCAAGCACTATCACCGGGTCAAATATTGAGTTTGTTCGATAAGTTAGTTCATTATTAAACACATACAAAGCTAATGAAATTCCCATCTGCCTCAGCTGTAGTTTTTTAGAGACAATTAGCAAACATTAGCATGCTAACATGCTAAGCTAAGCTGTTGAACCGGATAAAAATTACATCAATGTCAACATGCTACCATTGTCATGAGAGTATGTTAGCATCTTCATGTTAGCATTTAGCTCAGAGTACTGTCATGTCTGAGTAAAATCCTTTAGGGTTTCATCACTTAACATATATCAAGATAGCTCCTTTATTATTAGAGCATCCTGCTTGTGCCAGGATGTAAATAGCATCTTGCATTCATGTAGACCATATTTATATTTAACCTTCTTATACAGTGGTAAACTCATGGCTCTGAGGATGAATTCTGTCCCATTTTAGATGACAGCTGGCAAAAACATCCGTGATGGGTGGAGGCTGGAATTTATTACAGATTATACGACCTCTTTGCATGTATGTACTGTATGTGGGCTTTTGTGTTTGTGTGGTGAGGTAACATGTTGGACTATAAGTCTGACTGCCAGTGCCAGGTGGCCTCTTGGGAGACTATATTACTTTCCCTTCCCAGCCTCAGAGGCACCCACATTTACATAAAATCATTTATCAGTCAAGGTGTTCTATCATGGTGCTCCCAGGGCATACTAATCCTCCAAAAGAGGCTTACAAGTGGACAAAAGAATCAAAACAAGGTGAGAGAATAAAGGTGGCTGTGAAAAGTAAGATATGTAACACTTTTGCAGAGATACTTCAGCTTTGACAGTAAAAGTCAGAGCTAAATTCATCAGAATGAGATCTAAGAATGTAATGTTGAGTCACAAGCAGACACTGTTGGACTATTGGTGGAAATTCTCAGATGTCAAAGGTCTGGAGGGTTTTTCTTGTCAGCAATTCAGCTTTTTTTCTGCCCAAACATCTGCTGCTACCAGTGAGAGAGGCAGTAGCAGCTGAGAATTTCAAGGGACATGCAAGACTGTGTGTGTGTGTGAGAGAGAGAGAGAGAGAGAGAGAGAGCATAAGTCAGAGTGCAGTAGAAAAGCAGAAATCCAGAACAAAAACAAAGCACAGGAACAATAAGGCAGCATAATATCCCACCACTTACTCTCAGCACATTCCTTCAAATACTCTGTGGTGTTGTGACATTATACACTACATTAAACTGCTCTTAATAAGCTGCAGAATTGCAGAGAGATGAATCACAGTCAGGGGACTCAGCTATATTTGCCACTGGCCATTGTCCACCTCTGTAGAGCTGTCTACACATTGGTGGCGTATCATTCTGCCACTGACACAGGGTAATGCTTCACACATGACAGCTATTGGGCAACAATGTCAAAACTATGTCCTGGCCGAGTGATGATACAGCTGACCAGAGAGCGGTGTGGATTTCAGTCGCCTAAAATATTCTGATTGTAAACAATGATTAATGTTAAGCGGTGTTAATGCTAGAATATTGTAAATTATGCACCACAGGCCTCCCACTACAGCGAGTGCATCATGAGATCTCGAGCATCACCCTTCAGTTGTGGCTTTGCACTCACTTCACACAGCGTTTCAGGGTCTGTCCCTCGGTGAGGTGCTCTGGCAGTTTGTTGCAGCCAGTGCAGAACTTAAAGGTGTCCTCCATCTTCTGGAACATCTCCTTGTAGTTGCGGAATGAGACTCTGGGTTTTCCCTCAACAGCAGCCCTTGTAAGTTAGCGAATATTGGGAAAACATGGGACAAATGAAGTCAAGTGTTTTTATGTGAAAAGGTGACCAATCATTTATGACATGTGCTACATTAAACCTGTGCTTTTTACCTGTATTGTTCATAGTCCTTCATGTTGAGCTTGTTGAGAATCACCTTAGAGAGCCCGGGCACGTTAGCATCCAGAGAGAAAAAGCCAGACTGGTCGGAAAAGACGCTGTCAGTCCCTGGAGCGCAGGACTGAGGGAGCGCTGGGACCTGGGACGCCATGTTGTGGCCTTCGCTTTCCACCTGGAGAAGAATTCTACGTTAAAAAAGAGCACTTTTTATTTTATACTGTATGTCACTTGATGTGACATACATTTATACAGAAACTGAACACCTGCTGAAAATCTTGTTTTTGTTGACTCCCTTGCTGCAGTGATGTACAGGTGTACCCTGTGCACTGTGACATCATCGCACACACCTCTGACCACACCCATTAGTGGAGGCGTTGTCAGAACTTTAAAAAAACTAAATTTGAACCTAGCTCAGCTTTTGTTGGAAGTTAACTCAATGTCATACAGTTTACTTTGGCAACAAGAGATAAAATAACCTGTGATGCTTTTTCAGTTGCTAAATCCTGTCACAGAAAATTATAAAATGTTACACAGTGTTTTGCTGTCTGTCGTTGATCTGTCACTTAAACTGGACCTGGTATCTGAAACAACACTCCCCCCACAGATCCATTAGTTTACAAGTCTTAGTGTATTTACTGACAGATACAAACCAGAGTCAGTGGGTTTGTGAGGGACAGAGACCCCCTTCCCACACCCAGACCCACACAAGGTCAGACTGACAAATGAGAAAAAGCAGAGCTGGAAATATGGACTTTGGTGGGAGGACATGCAACACTGAGCCACACAGAGGTATTTGCAGTATGCACCTCGGCAACCAAGTAACACAATGCATGACAAAGATTTTCTCCTGCTTCTATGTGATTCCAGACAGGGTTTGAAATGCTACTCTTGATAATGCATCACTGTTGCCAGGACCCACAAAAGCTATTTCAGAGCCCATGATAACATTTCAGAGGTTCTCTGGGTTGTATAATTTTTCATGGATATTAATTTTTTTTTCCAAGCATGGGTGAAAATTGGGTGAAACAGACACAGTATAGATTCTTTCCTATTACACATTGTGTCAATCTCAAGGCACACATAGGTTTCTTTTGTTGTAAAGTAGACCAGGGCTTACTTTGTGCTTTAAAAAACACCCTCTGACGCCCTTATGAGGATCACCCATATCTCAGATGAGCGGAGGCTACTTTAGGCATGTTCTTCAAGTTGCGTCAGCGTGCCTCTGCCCTTGACACCCCCCCCCACACACACCTACTTGCGTGTCACATGATTTATTTACTGGGCTTGACATGAGGGGAAATAAGAGGGGAGAGAAATGTGATCTTTTGATGGTGGTGGCAGACTCCTCCTTCAGTCCTTTGGATTTTACTGGAAGCGAACATCCAAGTCTTAGCTCCCTAGAATCAGGCATGGTAAAAAGTATAATACTTTTGATCAAATTTCTGTTTGGCTTAGATCAAGTGCCTGTAATTTTTTTTTTTTGCAATAAAAACATATCTACCTTTCTCTAAAGTGTAGCCTCATTTACCCTGGCCTTGAAAGCATGGCAGACTGCATTAAACTCCATACAGCTTGCAGCAATTAAACGCTATTCTTAGCTTGAGAATAGCACAATAGATACTTCAGTTTATCAAGCTGAGGCACTGTTTTGTAGTCTCAACACTCCGCATGCCAGTTTTATATGAAAACAACTTTTCTTCTACTTTGAGGAACCCTGTATCTTTTCAATTTCATACTAAGTGTTGCTGGGGAATGGTTTAGCCCTTATCATGTCTGCAGACAAAATTGAAAGGCCTTATATCTAATTAGTTCCTCCATATCTACAGAGCACCACAGAGGCACGGCGCTGGATGTGAACAGATTTCCCACGAGAGGGCAGGTTTTTGCCTCTCCTCTGCTCACATATATGACCATGACAGTTTTTTAAGCATGCAAAGTCCCTCCGCTGACTATCTGGCCACAGCATTATCACATTTTCACCCCGGCTCGCCATACACAAACTGACTGCAGAAGAAGATGACTGAGGAATGTCGCCAAACCAAGACACAGAGAGATATTGTAGCAGTCATACCTTTGGTTCCAGAGCAGCAGAGTAGCTTCTAGATGGTTCTGAGTTTTCTTGGTCCTCGGGGCAGGACAGAAGAAGGTGACTGACAGCTCCTTATGCTGGATGCAAGCACTTCATGGAGCCTTCCCCAGTGTCTCTGCTGGGGTCTTGAAACCCCCCCCTCCCTCACTCCCAACTGAGCCAAAGTAAGAGAAGGGTGAGTTGAGGGCTATGGAGTGCTTCTGACATCTGAGGTTAGGAGGAGGGAGAGGGAGAGGGAGCTGGGTGGGAGATGGTTTGCCCCGGAGGAAGGTGGGGGCCGAAGAAGAGAGGAGTGGAAAGCGGGACAGAAGTACATTTTTAGAAAAAGGTTTGGGGGTGTGGGTGTGGGAGGGGGTTTGGGAGGAAGAGGTGGAGACTCAAACAGGGGGTGGGTGGTGGTGGTGGTTGTGGGGTGGGGGGGGGGTGGACACAGACACACAAGCACAAGGATAAAACCCCCGAGAGCAATATTTTCCTCCAAAAATATTCAGCAGAAAACACACTGTCTGCTGGGATGAGGATGTACATCACAAGCCAGGAAATAGAGAGCAAAGAGGAATCAGAGATAACAAACACATCAAGGATTTCTAAAATCAATAAAACTGAAGTAAACAAGTGTGTCTGTAAATGAAAAACATTTTTCATATGTAAATACATTACATTATCCTTTCAGTTTTTCTCCTTAAACATCTGCAGATTGAAAGCTTTGACTTCCTCAGGTGCAACAGTGTGAAGAGAAAATCAAAATCAAAACTATATTTCGGACAGCTCTGCATGCTTGACAGGACATTTCTGCGAGTCACAAACTAAAACAGCCTTTTCTTTGTTGGTGGAAATTTGATTACAGAAAACATTAAGTTCATAATAATGACAAATATTGCCTTTTTAATTTAAAAAAATTTATTTGGTCCATCGGAACCTGAGATTGAAAATTAAACATACATATGTTTGTACACATATACTCATATCCCTCCCCCAGAAAAGATCAATAAAATATATCTCACATTCATCAGAGATCCATTTTTTCAGCATTAGGTTTCTTTTTTTGTTTCTACTATCATACTTTCATTATTTTTTTTTACAAGTTTAAAAGGGTCAGATATAATTTTTTTTGTCTTTTTTAAAATCTTTTGTGTGGCTTATGTTTGCAGTCTGTACAATTTACAAGGAGGAGACCAGACAAAGGAGAAGAGAGAAAAGGCGTTGTGTTGGTTGCTCTGTTGAGGAGCCAGTTTTTATCCCACCCCCCGGCCCCCCAGGCTGCAGCCTCTTCAGCAGCAGGGGGCGCCCCCGAAGCACAGAAGAGTCCCCACAACACAACTTAGGAAGGACACAAGCAAGAGCCATAAATGACAATTATGACAAAAACAAGTATTTAAAAAAAAAAAAAAGAGAGAGACAGAGAGAGAGAGAAAATCAATCTCATGTAAATGTAAAGTGATCCAGCGGTGACACTGAATTTTTGAGGTGCCTTTTTCTTTGCAGGTGTTTCAGTGCAGGTTCATTTCTCGTCAAGCTAATCCCTCCAGGGCTCAAACTGAAGCCTTAAATTATCACATTCCTTTATCTGTCATTCATCAGCTCAGTAATCAACAGTACTCAATAGACAACAGGCCTGCAAACCACTTATACAATAAATTAGACGTTATATTTCACAGCTGCTCGGCTGCGACGACGCACGCACGCACGCACTCACACTCATAGGGCGAACAAGACATCTGAAAGTGGTCATTACACCTTATGTTTCTTTGGAAAACATATTTACAGTTACTTCAGCTTCAGGTTTCTCTAAAGTAATGTTTACATCGCTGTAGTAGCTCTCTGACAAACGGTCCTGAAGATGTGGGGTTCAGCCTACCAGCGACGGTAGATGTGGTTGTGCAGAGTAAAGTTAAAACGCAGTGCTGCCATCAAACCCGACGATACTGACAAAAAGGGAGGACTCTCATGAGATGATTTGCGTTTCAGCACTTGTTTAACTCAAGGTCTGTGAGCTTAAGTCCTGAGCAATCATTCTTTGTATAAGTCCTCCAGGGATTTTGTTTTTCAGCTTTCAAGTTTTTTCCCATTTCACTACACAATAGTGAGACATCAACTTTGACTTGGAAAAAAAAATCTCTCCCACTTCACCCTGTTACTATAGTACCGCATTAGTCTCCCCCCCTCTCTGATAAAACATCTATGTTGCCATGGTGAGGGCTGAAAGATCCTTAGTGAACGAGGAGTAATGGCTTTGACGGTGGAGAAATTGGAAACAACATGAAGGTGAGGGCCCCAAGAAGAGGACCTGCGTCAGACAGCTGTGGGCGAATCATCCTTTGAAATGACGCAGCCGAAAAAACTCGGAGAGAACTAAACTATTTTCTGTGTCATAACGTGTCTCAGGGGGTCCCTTCTCTCTCTTGTTATGTGTGCACGCACTCTGACAAAATGGTAATTTGTTATTACACGAGGACTCCGTGCCGTCGCTAATGTGCTGTCGGTGTATCCTTGTGGGAGGGTGGCCCAGATGCTCGCGCTACACCCAAGCAAACAAAAGTGGTCCCTGACCTCCCAGAGTAAACTCGGCAGCTCCACTTAAGAGCTCCCCTATGGCAAACTGACAGTTCAAACAGCCACTAGCTCCTTTAGCACTCCTAAGTACACTACAGTGTAAAGCAACATAACGGCAAACTGCTGGAGTGCGAGAAACAGACGAATACTCACTGACCTTCTGTACCAAAAAGGGATCAGACACCAAATCTGAGGTGTCGCAATCCAAGAGTGCGAGATGCAGCATTTATTCACTCTGTATAATGTCTAGTATCTTCAGATATAAACTGACTGCTGAACTGGAGGAGAAGGGGCAGCGTGCCTGAGGGATGAACTACAAAGCTAGTCATGTAATGACTCACCTCCTGCATTTAGACCCCACACTGTGACTGAGTGAAAAGGACTGAAAAACAAGTAAGTGAAAGAAAAAAAAAGAGGTACAGTGGTTGTTTTTCTGTAGGGAAAAAAAAGCCAAAATTGTATGTTAGCCTAGCCAGTAAGTGTTTATGAACAACAGAGATACATAAAGATATTATTCCAGCTACTATACACCTGTCACTGAACCAGCTTGAGGTTTTCGCTTGACTCCAGCTTCCTATACAAATCATGAGTTTGGTCCTGAGCTAGAGAGCGCTAGACAGCACTGCGGTGATGATGAGAGTGGAGAAGCACAGTACTGTATGGATGATGGCTTTTTCTATAACGTCAAACGCACAAACATTGGACAAGACAGCAATGACGGTCATGTATAAAACAAGTAAGACTGATACTGACAAGTGTACTGTATATATGTATTGTAAAAAAAAGAAAACATGTATGACTATGAGTAAAAGTAGAAGCTGGGTTTGGCTCATTGAGTACCGTATTGAGGGCTGGGTGAGATAACCCCCCCGCCCCTCCAAATCGTCCTGCTTCATTAGCTGACTTTGTGCACAACATGGAGGGTCAGAGAAAGGGTGGGCGGGTGGGGAGGGAAGTGTCCGATCATTGCAGGTGATTGGCTCATTGGTTGTGGGCCAGCAAAATGGCTCAGTAGTTACAGCACTCCACCCTGGCTTTTTTTGAAGCTCATTGGAAGCAGGGTCGTCTCCTGTAAGCATATGAAACCGAGGGCTGACATCTGTTCCACATACAGCGCTTGTACAAAAAAGAAAGAAAAAAAAGTCTGAACCAGATCCTGTTAGGGTGAATAATCGTTTTGTGAGTGCGTCTTGGTCACTCGGCGTGGCCTGCTTCCCTCATTTCATCCTGACGTGGCACATCCACTTGGCAAGGGATAGAGTGTGTGAGGGCCGGATGAAAACTTCAGCATTTATGGAGCATTGGGAGGAGAGCACATAAATGCTGCCCATTCATGCTATACATTCAGGTGTGTGTTCATCCAAACACATCTTTTCTCTATGTCTTGGGGCTGTGCACACCACTTGCCCGCCACACGGCCTGGTTTTCCAGTGGTCTGACAGTTCATGGGATTATTAGAGTCTGTGTGTGTACAGGGACAAAGTGGGCGGTGGTCATAGTGGCCTGGGCCGGTGCAGGCCATCAGTGTCTGGGGTGAGCTGCGGGCTGTGGGTGGCTTTAGTCGGGGTCCAGTCTCCCAAAGAGGCTTGGGCGGCCTTGCGGTGAGCCAGGCGGTGTGTGATAGAAAAGCCAGCATTTCCTTCCAGCTGTGAGAGCACCACCAGCACCTGCCTGCAGAGGGAGACAGAGAGCATCACAAAAAACACTCAGATGCTGAGAGAACACCTCCGCTTTTGGGCCTTTCTAGCATCAGTCAAAGCAAATCAAGGACATGTTGAGCATTCTGAATAGAAATATAATTCTCTTCAGTTGTGAATTGTGTACAATGCAGTAAGGTAAGGGAGTGTATGAAAATGACTGCAGTGAGGACAGTGGGCTGAATTTTATATTTCATTTTATAAAAAACAATGCCTTCCACAACATTATTAATACTTTCTTTGGACCCTCCCATTAACTTAAAAAAAAAAAAACTGCAATATTCCTACTTAATATCTCAAAATAATCTATTTCTAACAAAACTTAACAGGAGCAGGAACAGACGACAGATTGCTGATGGACAAGAGAACACCAATATTTTTGCACCATTCCAAATTATTAAAATAAATATAAAATTGCTTAGATCTTTTTGATTAGTAACTATTACTAATTCAATATATATTTGCATTACAATAAATCTCACAGAGGAAGACTGAAAGAAACTATAAATCTGGGATGAGAAAAAAGACCCTCCTCTGCTTTTTTCCTGGACCCTTGTAATAATTTTCATACAGTCCCTAAACATGGCCCTGATCTGGGGACTGTTTATTAGTTGCTAAGAGAAGAACTTAAAGCTAGGATTGGAGGATTTTCTCTCTTTGACTGATATCTAACTCCACTCTAGTGACAACTACATCTTGTCCTGAGTGTGGTTACCTAACTGCTAAATGCTTCCACCTATTATGGAGAGTATAATAGCGAGTGAGTAAGACCATCAGAAAATAGGACTGTGATATTGCAGCACTGAGTGTTTTATCAAGTGAATTGACTTAATCTTCTTGTTAGATGAGAGAAAACGACATTAAAAGACATGGTCCTCATGCATGGCGACTTTTTACAGTTTCCTATTATGTGGGACATAACTTCGAGGTGATAAGGTCGTAAATTTGCATTAATGTGCACAGTAATGTGTCTGTGTGCCTGAAACCTTCATACATTAGATGTCCAAAGAACTTAAATTCAGAGAAAACTAATGATGTGTGAAAAGCTGCACTGTGCTTGATTCTGCAGGTGTGTATCTACAGTACCTATAATATTTTTCAAAGGGCAGTGTATAATTAGGTTTAACAGAAAACAAAGCAGCTATAACTGTGCTGAGACCAGCCTAAGGTAGATTATTAAGAAATATAGAGCGCTAATCCTCTGGGATCACTACGTTTATATAAGTGCGTATGTGTGTACAGATATAATCGTCTAAATGGGAGTATGTTTGCTTCACCTGTACTAAATGTTCCCAAAGCATTTAATCTCCTCACTTGTTATCTATTCAGGTTATTCCTACCAAGGTAAAATATAGCCTGATAAAATAAAAAGGCCTTTCAGAGTTATGTGTATGTGTCTGTGTGCATGTGTGTGAAGAGGGTGTAAAAGTGTGTACCTGTGCAAAGGCGGTACGCTGTCGATGGTCTTGAGGCTGCCGCGTGTTGACACCACATTGAAGCTGTCAGTGCAGTCGCAGGAGACGTGGAGGTAGTATTTAGGGTGGCGGTTTTCCACCACCACGATAAGCCCCGCCCAGCCGTGGGTCAGGTAGTAGCATGTCATGCCTTCACGGCCCTGAGAGGAAAAGAAAGCCAAAACTGTAAGTAGAGCACACATCCATGTGATGTTTATGAGACCTACAACCTAAGTTCAATTCACTAAATGTATTGGGCTGCTATATGAATGAAACTCAGCTTAAGGTTTTAACCATTTACTGCAACAATAATCCTCTTAGGCCCCCCAGCAGAGCCTTAGAAACACAATAATTCACATATTCTAAATGCTAATACATGAGTGTGTGTTGGGGTGGGGGGGGTGTGGTGTGAAGGAGTTAAAGTGGCTGAAAGCAGGGATATGATGATCAGTGAAGGTCTACGCAGAAGAAAATAGAGCTTGATTGGGCCAACATATATGAATGAACAACCATTCACACTCACATTCACACCTAGGGGCAATTTAGAGTTAACCTAACCTGCATGTCTTTGGACTGTGGGAGGAAGCTGGAGTACCCAGAGAGAACCCACTGAACCGCTGCCCGCCACCCGCATTTGTATTTATATATAATAATATATATATATATATATATATACATACATATATAGAAAATATACCCACATATAAAGTATGCCCCAGGCTAGTGTAGGTGAAGACAGCAATATTTTTTCTAGAGGCATAACAAGGGCAAAATAAGTTTTTTCCCCTACAACAACATACCCCATGGCTACACTGAATTCTAATCTACTGAGGCTAATATATACAGAGAGACTGCTAGATTTCTGCCAGTATGACTCCCAACTGGTAGTGAAAAAAAAAAACAAACCTTGGTCCTTGATTTTCAAACTACAATGTAGCTGCATTGAAAAGGTACATCACCACCAGCAAATATTTTTTAATGGTGTTGAAATGCTTTTAAAACTGCGTTCTGCATTCACTAGAACAACTCCCTCTGAAGGTGAAATGACTTTCATCTCTCTTGCAGTGACGGCTGATCTCTCTTTTGGGGCCTGTAATTGTAATAAAGTTAACACAAGTGCGGCTAAACTGCTTCAGTGGCTGTCATTTCACCTCAGTGACACCATCCATGAATCCCACTGTAATTAAAATATATCTGTCAGCAGTCCAAGTTATGTGACTCATAATTCAATCCGCTTTTTTCATGACTCAGGACTGGTCACATTATTTATTAATATCCAAGAAATAGATATTTTTTTTGTAACCATATTGTCAAACACGAGAAGTGTAGTGGCTGTCGTGCACTCCCGAGTGCTTGGCCCACCTACAGTGAGTGCTGAATTCCTGGAGCGCTGAAGAGCTGAATGATTTAACAAAGATGATCTCAAGTGTTTAAAAAGCGCTGTCATCCTCTGAAATACCAGGCAATGTGACAGCACTTTTAGGATAGCGCTGTTCAGGAGAGCCAGAATAATTTGTTTCCTTGGGTGTGAGGGTGTGTGCGTGTGTGTGCGTGTGTGGGTTAGATAATGCGCCGGCACTTGCATGTGTAAAGGCAGAATAGGATTCAGGACTCTGCTGAGGAAATCTAAAGCGTTATCTCAAAGTGGCTTACAGAGTCGCAAGCCTTCTCCAGCTTCACAGGCATATATATTATATTCAAAGATGAACTCTGTGTGTGTGTGTGTGTGTGTGTGTGTGTGTGTGTAGGGGTGACAGAGCTAGGAGGGAAGACAAGGAAAGTGAAAACTCAGAACTGAGGATCTAATAATTAACACAGTCTACATCTGCTTGTTGTCTCCTTGTGAAATGAGTGCGTCTCACCTCGTGTCTTTCCCCTTTGTTTTCTGTAAGGAGGATGATGGCGTCGGCCAACGTGGTGGCGGTCGCCTCCACCTGCTCCACCATCACCTGCCTGGAGCTATAGATGGCAAGGATGTAGCCCGGGAAGTCCTGGCTGGGCCGCCGCGCTGCTCCGCTGGTAGGGCTTGAGACTTTGGGAGGGAGACAGTAATGAGTTTCAGATAAAAACTAACAAATGCTGTATGTTTAAAGTCAGCTGAAAGCTTCTGTTAATGCTGAGTAAATGTTCATAAACAAACAAAAAAAGCTTTGTGCATTTTCCATCTGTACACCTACTGGGTGTGGCTGGACCTCCTGTCCCGCTGACATTCATCTGCCAGTGGTTGAAGGCGCAGCAGACGACGGCGTACTCTCCCGGCTCCAGCATCACATCGCAGCCGACAAACTTCTTCACCGCCCGCTTGCTGTGGGCCAGCAGGCGGCCCAGGGTCAGCTTGTTGCCGTTGCCGAAGGACGCGCGAAACACCATGATGCACAGGTCCAGCAGGTGGCTGTCAGCCGTGTCTGAACGTCTGGGGAGGGGTGAGATGAACGGGTTAGAGCAGAGACAGGAGGGGAAGGAACAAAAAAATAAAACATAGATGGGCCGGAGAGGAGGTCTGATGACTGTACCTGCTTCCTTCCTGGAAGAGAGCGAACTCCAGCGCTGTCCTCTCCAGCACGGTGAGGGCTGTAACGGTGACTGGCCCGCTGGCCTTGCTGGGGAAGCAGCCCTGTAGCCTCACCTCCTGCCAGTCTGAGTGGATCTTACAGATGTCAACCGAGTCAAAGTACCTGTGGGAGGAGGTGGAGGAGGAGAAGGAGGTGGCAGAAAGGGGAGAGCCTTCTTTAGTCTATACACAGTGTGTCGTTGACAAAAAAAGTCTTCAAAAGTGTATAAGTGCTGTTCATCTGCGCCACTGACAGTTTGACCGTCTGCTCTCCTCCTGTCATGAGCTAAGTCTATTTGTATGCATCACAAGCAGCTCTTTAACATTAGCATAGCCTCTGCGGGCGCTGCTGTACAAACATCATTTACCTTGCTAACATATCAAACCTCCTCCTTCAAAGACGGAGCCCCTGGGAGACAATCTGTTTCTCGCTTTCAGTCTGTTTTTCCATTGTTTCATCACTTCTTAACCTCGCTCTGACAACTGTCTTACATCTTGCTTTTGTCTTCTTGACAATCAAGAAGAGGAGAGAGGGAGACGGGGGAGGTATGTTGAAGTTTTACAGTAGGTTTTGATCACTAGAGATAAATATGTCTGCTGCTGCAATATTCTGTTTCGTTAATGTTTTGCAATTGCATTCAATGTAAGAATAATTTTGCAGATGTTACTAATAATCAGCATCTGTCCTATTCGTCCACTTGATGTGTATGAGTCAATATATGGGCGGACCATTACTTCTTTTTCCATACTGAAACAAGTCTGGGCAGTCGCAGGCTACAGGTTTGTCACATAGTGCACAACTGAGAGATTATTTGACTGTCAGAGACAACAATAAACAGCCAGAAGACAGATGGGATTTTCCGTCTCGCCTGAACACATTTTTCAGGTTGGCAGTCGTTTGGGAGGACAGCCACACTTGGTCCTTGTGGACTCATCACAACTCTTATTTTGTCAGACAGGGGAGACAACGAGTAACATGGTGACAAACACACATGATTTATCCTTAGTTGAACCCTCTAACCTGGTGGACTTTGTGACGATGCGCATTGATTGGATGGTTTGCAGTGCAGACAGAAAGGACAAAACATTTTCAAAGCAAAGTGTGGCCCTGTTATGAGTATGTGAATGTAAAATCAGGTTAGTTATGTAAAATAGAAACACTTAGTGAAATATTTTTGGTGACAGTCACACCGATTCTCTTCAACCTTTATTAGATTTTTTGCTTTGGAGTGGTTTTAAGGCTGTAATTCAGTTCCATTTTCATTCAGTTTTCTTTAGACCCGCACACAAACCTATTATGTTTCAGATAGTTCTCAGTTTTGTTTTCAATCAAACTCTTAGAGGCGACAGTGTTTACTGACCTCTACAAGGTCAGTGGCCAATGAAATGGCCATTTTATGAAAGGGAATGGCACAGTTCAAAAAACACCAGTCGATACTTGATGCCGTGTGTGTCTGAATGACAGGATTATTCTAATATGACAAAACACACTACGAGCCGTGACAAGTCTGAGCTTTTGCCTGCCAAATCCCTGGCAACGAAAGCAACCACAAAAAACATAACAGACACAATTCAATAATAACACCATGGTGTGGGAAACAGTGTATGATGCGCTTGTCAACAAACACAATGCACTGAAAACAAAAAAAAAACAAAAAAAACACTGTCATTCAGTTTGGTGTCAATACCAGATGGTCAGTAAAATCCGCAGAGGCATGAGATTACTGAGCCATCCATCTCACATTATGTGCGTCCATCATGGCACAATTAAAGGGCATTTTGAGAGACATTTCACCTGCACTTAGTCAACAAAAGCTTTCACATTTGCTGTTCTAAACAGCCGGTGTTGGGTAGATCCTTCCTGGGATAAACCCACACAGGAAGACATGCATTTTACATTTCTAACAGCGGTGTGTCTGGACTAAACAAAAGAAGAGGGTAAGTGTAGCGTTAGCAGCCACGGCCACCATGGCTCAAATTTAACAAGCAGGGAAAAACCCCACCATAGCAGCGGGCTCAGATATCGAATGTGAAGTCGCCTCTGTAAAAACACAGTGGAAAAATTATTATTGTTGACAAAATATCCCAGTTCAGTGTCAGTTACAGATGCTGCCATGACTCCTGAAGGCCTCTAGGGGCAGAGAGGCAAACCATAAATGAATGAGTGAATAGGCTTTAAAATGTTATTTCCATCTACAATTTGTGGGTTGCCACGTTAGGATATTGTGATGCCACTGTGGTTCCATTAGTCTTTAAAACAGGCGAACAGTTTAATGCATCTCATCAGCACAGTCTGTAATGAAACTCATTTAGACCGCCTGTTTCCTGAGCTAGACATAAAATTAAAGAGCCATTGGTCTCCACTGCATCGCACTATTTTTGTGTAGGCTTGGCTCTTACTTTATGAAGTCGGTGTACTCCATCCAGAAGACCCCCTCGCTGCTGCCATGAGCCATCAGCTCATGACGCAGGTGTTGCGGCCAGTCTGTCCACTCGTCCGACCAGCTGCCATTCCATGAGAAGCGACCCCACGGGTTACGCAGCCGCAGCAACCTGAAGCGCAGGGAAGACAGTGACAGGAAGGGAGGAAGATGATGAGACAAGGCAGGGAGAGCAGAACACAGGATCAAGTTAAAGTGACAACAGCTTTCAGTCAGCGCAGCATCTCTGCAGACTCATATTGTTCCTCTTATGGATGATTGCCTACTTTTTAACAACCCATTTCATTTTACTGCCTCCTCCCTACGGTGAAAAACTTAGGAGGTGTAATGGAAAACCATATTGGAGAGTCCCCACTTTCCAAAAAAAGTGCAGGTGAATCACTGTTTCCGGGTTGCTTTTCATCTCCTCGGGCTCCTAGCAGGAAGACTCAAACTCATTTTAGATCAAGCGCTGTGGCCCAATCTTCCACTCCGATTGCTTTATGGCAGTAAATTAAAGTGGCTGTGTGTGTGTGTGTGGCTCTTGAGCAAATTACATCTGGGATTTACGGCTGCTCTCAACTTCCTCTCGCAGGTGGGACAGAAGAAGCCTCCATTGTGTAGACTCACAATGCTTTTCTGATCAAAGTGATCAAACTCAACTGGTGGTGCACCTGTTCTCTACTGGCATCAAACCCCATTCCCCAAGCAATACATTCCCAAAGAATGACTATCAATTCTAAACTTAGGATATCTTTTCATCAGTATCTATTACAAATGATATGTAACTTTAAATTTAAGCCAAGAACCAATTTGAGAAGAATACTGTATTATTACTGCACAGCTCCTCCCAGTTTGGAACACTGTGCTAAAGGCTGGCTCCAGTATTGTGCTTACAGTGAATGAGCTGTGTACTTCAAGGTCATATGTAGGCAGGGCAGACAGTCAGTTTTTTTTCCCTTGAAAGACCAGATGTAAGGAGGAATGAATATATATATATATATATATATATATGGGAATAATATGGGAATAAACAAGAGCAAATCTAGAAGAACTCATAGAAAGGTAAAGAAGGACAGGCAGTCCTATCCTTACCTGTAACCCTGGACATCCCGTACGTCCAAGATGGAATACGCATGTCGAGGCCGCAGACCCAGAGACTCGTAGACGACGTCATCCACCTTCATGTTGCCTCCTCCACAAGATGCACCCATCAGAAACCTAAAACAACAATGACAGCAACAGAGAGTGTTAAGACAAAAGGTTGACTGCAATGTCACTGGAAAATTATAATGTTGCAAACATGCAGCATATCCCCAACAGACCTAAACGAATGGAGGCAACTAAAGGTCTATTTTCAAGTTTGCTATTTTTATAGTCAATCATTTCTTCATTTACTTATACAATATATAATATTGGTTATAATATAACCAAGAAACAAGTCTCTTTTTCTTTGTTCTGGCTAAAGTAGGCAGCCATACACAGGGTTACAGAGTTACAAAAATAGTTTAACATAACTATCGGTTACTTGTCTATAGGTCTAATTTGCAATTTGTAATTGCAGCTCCTCTTTGCTAATGAACCTTTTCCTTGTTTAGTAAAATATATGTTGTTGTGATTTTCCAGACTGTTTCCCCTTTGATATATGAAATGCTGCAGATTTCCTGACAGATGGACCTGCAGTTCGGCCACAGATGATTTGGTCCCTTTGGAGCTCTGCTAGTTGTCTCATGTTGCTTTGAAAGCTCACATATCAAAGTGCTGATTAGCAGACCTCTTTTATTACTGACATATGCTGCACATTGGCATTCATCACCTTTGTAGCACCTTAGTGTTTGTAGCTTTGATTATTATGAATACTGATCTAGAGCTTCCTTCAGATGAGATGTTTACTGTTTTGTCTATTAGCAGTGCAGTGCATGAATATATCACTCTATTGCTATGTGTGTGTTCAGTAACAAAAAGAAGGTGAATGAGTGAAAAGCAAAGCCAGCGAAGTTAATTTTTCTTGTGCCCTCATTTCACTTAAAGATTCCCATCTCCTCTATCTCTTACCCTGCCTCCTTAGAGCTGAGCATCTTAGCCCAAATGAGGTCCGTATCGATGGGTTCCTCCCGGGGGTTGGTGGAGCTGACCTGGAGCATGAGGGAGTCGCAGGGAGCCCCCTGTCAGCGTGGCCAGGCCCTCGATGGCGCGCCCCGCCTGCAGGGCGAAGTAGGAGCCGTGGAGTTTGGCCAGGGCCTTCTCAATTAGTGCCACCCACAGCTGCTTCCTCTGGGCCTGTAATGATGGGAAAGAGAAAGAGGAAATGTGAATGTGTGTGTGTGTCAGCCAGAATGGTACATCTGTGGCAGGATGTCGTGCTTGCTGCGAGGCTTGTTTTTATGGTGTTGGCTGTTTAAAGGTTTCAGAACACGATAACCTGATCATAACCTCTCATATTATTCTTTCTTATCTTATCTTACCATCCACAGTTACAGTTCTTTGACTGTTGTGTCAAAACATTTCTTACTTGTTCAGTCATCACGGTGAAGGAATTTACCTGGCCTGCCCAGCATCTCTTCTCTTTTTCTTTGTCTCCTTTGAGATAGTCTAAACAAGATTATGTAGATAAGGTATAATGTTTTACAGCATGTCCGTGTGCGTGCTTTTGTCTTCTTGTGCTTTATTTTGTTGCATAATGCAGTACTTCATTTGTCCTGTAATTGACTGACTGATTAATTAGACCTCCAGGTACGTTCCTCCTCTGTGGGATCCTCTGAGACATGCCTGTGATAAAAAGCTAGATAATGAATCAGCTTGAGCTCATATTAAGAACTTAATATTACATTGTTGTAGGGCTGCAACAATGAATGAGGTAAATGTGGCTTGATTCACTGCTTATGGATACATCAAAGAGTTCATCCACTGCTACCTTGAAGGGTCACAATGGTGTGTGAATGAAGAATTAAACCTGCATGTTTGTATGCATCAGTATGTTACTCTGGTGCTCTGTATGTACTCAAAGCCTATGATCTACAGATGATGAGTTTCTATCTTATTTCCCACTAGTCCTAGCGCCGTGTACGCAACCTCTCTGACATTAACAGCGTATCCCTCCCTACAGGATTCCACACATCCCTCTCAGTCTCTGACCTGGGAGAAGAGGAGGTAGCCGTAATCATCGCAGGGCAGCATGTCGTCCACCAGTACTGTCGTCCATGTCCCGTCTTTACATAACCGGACCTGGTAGGCCCCTTCCGGGCAGATGGTCCGGGTGATCATCACCCTCTCCACCAGCTCTGGACGCTCTGCCAGCACCGCCAGCGCGCTCAGGAACCTGAGAGAGAGAGAGAGAGGAGAGGAGAGAGAGAGAGAGAGAGATAAAACTCAATGAACTGGAAAATGGAATGTTGGATCAGGACGGACAGACGGGTGAACGAGAGGATGTGACTGAAACAAAGCGTGGAGACGACTTGAACTGAGTGGTGAAACGAATGGAGAGGAGAAGACATGAATGATCAGCTGATTGTGATGGACGGGAGGGTGGTTGAACGGGCAGGGATGAGGAGCGTCGACTGACAGACGCAATCAGAGAAAACGAACAAAAAAGAAACAGACTGACAAGCAGCCTATCAGACTCTAAATGTAGAATTAAAACATCTTCTTCTGCAAGGTACCGTGAGCATTCAAGAAGGATTTTTTTAAAAAACATAATTGCTCCTCGTTGAAAATCAATCACATTTGATGAGTCGAGCTTCTGTGCCTTCTGGTTACCTCCCCATTACTGTTAATTCACCCTGCAGCAAAAACAAACTGGCTTGCCTCCCCCTAATTAGCTTGAAAGAGAAATTAGTTAATCAAAAAAATCCAGATACATCAGGAAATGCTAATTCCTCACACAAAAGAAAACGCGGCTGGGGACACAAGGATCCAACTTAAAAGGAATATATTTTAAAGTGAACATTAGTTGGGATGAAAATGTAGAAACACATCATACAATACTGATGAAATAGCTACAAGAAGAGGAGATTTTGGGACAATAAGCTAAAAATATTTGTCTTTCTATGCTGTTGACTCACCACTAATTTTGCATTAGCGACAAAGCTAAAACTCACCAAACTGAAAAGCTACATTTGCCACCGCTAGTGCTGTCACTATCTCTACAGATAAAAGGAATATCCCTTTCAATCCATCTGTCAATGTGTGTTAGCGCAGCAGCCATTGAAGGACTGAAGCTCTTTTGTGTGGGGTTGAAAATGTGTATTATTAAAGCTATATACCATCTGCTCAAGTGGCAGCTGAGCGAGGCCGATCGGCCCATTCTGCTGCTGATGAAAAACCAATCGGCTACAAAGAATCAAATGAAAATTCAATTAGCCGTGTCATAATGTGACTCTAACATCGGCTTGTATTGCAGCCGTACCCAAGGACAAGGGCGACTAGCGCTACTTTCTTCTGCCGTCATTGGTTGGCTGGTAGGATGTTTGCTGGTTTATTAGGACAAGTGTGTGTGTGTGTGTGTGTGTGGTGTGTGTGTGTGTGTGTGTGTGTGTATTAGAGAGCGGGAGTGAGAGTGAGAATGAGAGAGATGCAGCCTCAGAGGAAGAATTTGGGTTACATCCTGTCGCGAGTGAGAGGATTCGGCTCTAGGGAGGGTTATTTTTGATAAGCTGTGTGTGCTGGTGATGGAAGTGAAAAGTTGTATTGGGACAACTTTGTGAGTGACTGTTCTTTGTTGTGTGTGTGTGTGTGTGTGTGTGTGTGTGTGGGGTGGAAGATGGCGGATAGCAACACACATATACACACACATACACAAACACCCCAAAGGGCGCACAGAACAAGGGCAGGGAGATAAAGCATGTGTCCAAACCCACATTACCGTAAATAATCTCCCTGTCAGGTGTATCTGTACATCTGTCCAACTCCACCCTGCTCTCTCAAGTCATTTAATGCTTTGACTTCTGTCATTTTTTTCTGCCTCCCAATTTCTCAGTTTCTTACTTTCTCATTCTGTACTTAATGTATCACTGCCTCTCTGCCACTGTCTCCGTCCCTCTCTCTCTCCTAGCTTCAGGCTGCACTGCTCATCTAAAGAAGACTCAGATGAAAACCACACAGACCTGAAGTGATATTTATTGTCTGTTGTATATTCTTCTGACCTTTCACAGAAAGTGAATGGAATGAAAATTTTCCATTTACTTTGGGGATTTTCAGCTATTCTTTGTCCTAGGTCAAACCATAAATCCAGGTATCTGTCCCTGTCTTTTCAAAGGCCTTTTGTAAATGACTGTCCTGTCTCTAGATCATTCTAGTTTTCAAGACTGATTAACCAGCAGCTCACCAGCAGTTTCCGAGCAGACCCTGCAGGATGTCGGAGGGCCGCGGCGTGCGGAAGACGGACCACTTCACGCCTCGGTCTTTGAAGTTGCTGCAGTTGATCTCGTGGGGGCGCAGCCACTTTTTGATTCGCTGCTGGACGCTGTCACCCTCTGGGAAGCCCACGGAGCGTGGTCCCGGGGGGAAACTGTCATCCACAAAGTTCACAGCGTTCTGAAACAGAGGACGAGAAGGGAGACGGGGTGGAAGGAGGAGAGAGAAAAGAGACAGGGAGACAAAGCAGTGAGACTGCTGAACCTATTCAAATATTGTTACCATGACTTCCATTTAAAACAGAGAGAAAAAACTAAGAAATGTGTGATTGTTAGGAGAGGAAGTCTTATCTAAAAACCCAAAAATCCATTCCCAAGGGAGCCAGTGAGAGCACTTGAAAATAAAGCTTTTCAAACAGCTAATGCAGGCTTGAAGGAAGCTTTGAGGACTAACTGTTAATCTCTACCCTGAATTTCTGATATGACAGATTTTGCAGGTGGATGAGGATTAATACAGGACTCTACAGGCCACATGAGCCTGTGGATTTTGGGCAAAGACAAGGACAAAAAACTGCCTACAAAATTTATTCATGTGGCAGGAGGAATTACTTCCACTGTCAGTGTGACAGCACACATGTGCACAGCGGGAGACCAAATGTTGTGCCATGTACCAGCCAGGATACAGGAGACAAATGCAAATCAGTTTCGAATATTTGAAGCACCTCACTTTCTGACATATTCCCCTCAGAGCACTAAGCATTTCAAAATGTCACACTGGATATTAACACACTGAAATGTAGCTGCTTCTCTACTGTACACACGACCTGGACTACATGGATACATTAACAGATAAAGACACCCAATCTGACACACTATCTGCCCATCTAAAACTCTCCTGTACAAACCTGAGAGGGCAAACAGCCACACACGCAACCCTATCCGGTTTCCTATTTGTGGTGTCAGAAGTGGGCTCAGCCAGTTGTGTTGCGAGGCAGGCAGGGGATGTAATGTGGGCACCCCGCTGGTGGCTCACAGTGAAGCGAATTGATTAGCCGCCATCCCCCGCAATCCAATTCTGTAGCTTGGATGCAGTATTAGGCGCCAGACAGGATCGCTCCAATGCCGCCTTGCCACCCAGACCATCTGAGGTCTCCATGTAGCTTACTGATTCTGTAGCTCACTGGCTTATGTTTGACTCTTGTACTGGCTTTTATAGTACAGGCTTAGAGGGGCAACGTGGATTTACCGCAGAGGTGGAGAGGGAAGCTTTGGCCCTGGACATATAGAGAGAGTATACTTCAAACTAATATCACTCACAGAGCACAGTCTGTACATAAACAAGACCAGAGAATAATGAGAGAAACAAGGCTGTGATCAGTGACATGGGGTTAAAGAGTCACCCTCATTAAGTCCAAATTGTTCCTGTCAGAGCTCATCTCCAGCTACTGGCTGTAAGGTAGTTACTGTAACTTTTCTCTTATGAGGCAGGTGTGAATACAGAAGAAAAAAATAAAATAAAATGCGTCCATCTTAGTCCATACATACTATTAATGCAAAGCTGTGCACTTGCAGAGTTTTTTACATTCTAGCAATCACCAGTTTATTTTCACACTCTCTCATGCAGGTTAAATGGAACCTCAGTTGATGAATAAACCACGAGGGCCTGATGATAATAGTACACAGTACACCCAGTGTGTGCTAGGAATGTCTGCAATGTGCTTCTACATATTTTTAATGCATCCTTTCACATCCAGAGGGTACTGTTGTTGAACTCACCTCTCCATGGACACGGACATATTTGTGCAAATTGTTATGATGATGTAATAATCAGCAGGATGGCCTGTTGCAGTCAGCCCATAAAGAACAGATACAGCAAGCAGCTCCCCCATAGAGATAAAATATACCACTAATTATAATATATGAAAAAGTATGTAAAAATATATAAGCATTTAAGTAACATGAAAAAAGACATAAAGTTAGTGTCACAAACTATTACATGTTTGGATTGTGTAGGTGCCTGTAGTATGAATAACATGAACATATACAAAAACATTTCCATGTTACTCAGGACGTCACATGTGTTGTGACGTCTATTCAGCGTAAGTCTAGCTGACTGTCCTCAACGAGTGAACCCGGTGCCACTGTCTCTGATTCTATCACTGGGCACATGCCAGCATGCAAACCCAAGACTGCAAAAAGCTACTTTAGTGCTGAGCTAGGAAAACCTGCTGCCTTCCTGCCACCTCCCAGACTACACAGAACTGGCAGCCATACAAGGCCTTTTTTTGAGGATAGTAAGCTTGTAGCTAGTCATCTACATGTTACAGACGACGCATTGATCTTGGGAAAAATGTGGTGACAAGGAACTATAGAGCTGGATTTCACAGAGCCACATTTATTTAATCCAAAACAAAAGCTTCCCAGAACAGCCTGGCACGTACGAAACTGTCACAGGCAGAGAAAACCTGTCACTGCGGGCAGTCACAACTTCCAATCCAACATGTAAACCAAAACCCCCAGATAAAACCCTAAGTGTGGCGAAAACTCAAGCAACAAGTTGCGCAGAGGGTGGTGTTAAAGAGAGGAATAAAACAAATCAAAGTCAATCTGTTGCCATGGTGCCAGTTTTTTGTTGCTCCCTCACAGGGTGACATGGAGAGGGAACACAGGGACCGGTTCCAGCCATGCTGGGTTTTACAGTTCACAAGCGGCGCTGACGGCTCTTAGCAGCATTTACTCGTTTGGCACAGTGAGTAAGCGGACACGCTCTGGGGCACTGGCATCAAGCGTGCACCTCTCCCTCTCAAAACCAATCAAGGAGAGTAGAGAAGCAAAGAGGCAAGAGAAACAAACTGCACTCAGGTGAAGAGGGAATAATATTTCTTACACCATAACTCCAGCCTTCATTTTTGGTCTTTATTGATTGCTGCAATCTGGACCAACTCTGCAGTAACTTATACAGAAAATTTCATCAGCAACACCATCTGCTACAACCTAGTGAGTCTAGAAAGAAAATCAGAAGTAAACAAATAAAAACTTGCGGTGTGAAACTTGTGTGATCAGACTGCCCACGCACTTTGCAACGAGGGTAAACCAAAAGCTTTTATCATTATTACATTTTGACCACCAGTGTTTTTGGTGCTTGCCAAGTGTTCATGCCTTGACAGAGATGTATTAGAAAGACTAGCGCCTGTTGTTTACCAATTTTACCCCCCTTCATCTCCCTGACCCCTAAAACCGAGCTGCAGCGGTTGATGCTGTTAGTGATTACATTCACTATAGGGAAGCGGATCATTTCTGCTCCTCTTCCCTCTCTAGCTCTGCTGCTAAAAATAGACCAGCCCTGTGTTCACCTTAACACACACACAGCCAGCCACACATTAACTGCTACACTGGAGAATTGAGTGCAGTCGTGTGGAGAGGGTGGGATGGCGGGGGGAAGAGGGGGAGTGCAGTGAGTGGCAAGGGGAAAGCATATTTTGAGATATTAGCAGAGAGGAAAGGCAAAAAAAACAAAAAACAGGATGAGCATGTGGTGATAGATGTGATGGAAGGAGATGGGATAAAAAGAGAGATGAAGAAGGGGAAAGTACTTTGAAGAGTGCAGAGGGGGCAGAGCTGGGGAGGAGGCAGTCTACAATATTTGGAAGAGAAAAGGTAAGAAAGAGTTGCTTAAATGTTGATCTTAAATTTGGAAAAAAAAGGATGGAAAGGCGGCGGGGATGAGGGATCTCCGATATCCTTCCTTCCCACTGAGCCTGCTTCCCTCCCACGCTCGCAGCAGTGAGCCCTGTGACTTTCAAAGAAGACATTAATAATGCATTCTAAAGCTCACTTCATGCTATTGTAAACATGGCATGAGAGGTGCCATGGTGGTGCAGTAAGTGGGAATTCATCAGACGCCCCCAAAAATTCAGAAAATATGCGCCACCTCCAAAAAAAATGGTTCTGCAATGTCTGTATGATTTCTGAGGTTTAATTTGTCAAATCTGGTTTGTCTCATTAGCATGGGTGTTAACAAATGGTCTCAAGCCCCAAGTAGCATCTCCATAACAACATAACACGGGCTCATTAAAGGTTCAGCATGCAGTGACATGTGAGCATGAACGATGCAAAGAGGCGATGCAAAGAGGGCAACGCAAAGGTCTTCACATCTTAACTATACTGTTGTTGCTATGGGAAGGGCACCTCCATGTCTCCAAACAGCTGTGACACTTTGAATCAAACCAATCTGGGCTCATGAATGACACAATTGACCTTTCTTCATCTTTGAACATTAAATGCTGAGGCGCTGGAGTGGGTGAAATGCATAATAATTTTAGGTTGTTATGACAACAGACAAGCCTGTAATTACAAAAGCATAATGATGTTTTTTTTCTAAGGTTTTGCCCTGTGACAGTTACATAGCTTAATGAAAATGTTCTGTTTCAGGGTGTATATTGATATAAAAAGGAGCGTTTAACAAGAACCACAGTTCTGATGTTTTAATAACTTGGCAAATTGAAGCAGTGAAATTCACTTTAAAGGGAAATTACATTCAGAATGATGAAGAATTTTTTTATCTCTCACAGACAGGTCCACTATTATACAGTTAAATATATTTCATTAAGTAGTCTAGAACTCTAAGTTGTGGTTGGAGTCAACTGAGGACAGGAAATGGAGAGTCTGACTCAAACTAAACCCATCCCAACCATCTATTCAGAGCAAACAATAAAACTGGACTCATTATAGCCTCTCATACAAGAGTTACAGTCCTGCAACAGAGAATTTTAGAAATTTTGTGAAGTGACTTCACTGTGACTGAGGGCAGGTTGTAGTCTGGATATAAAAATGAGACGCTCTGCATTTGCAGCTCATTTAGGTGGCCAAGATTCGCCCGCTGGTCGTTTAAAACTCAGCTAACGAAGCAAGTGCAAACAGAGGCAATGACAAAGCCTATTAGCATTTCTCTGAAATTAGAGAGATTGTGGGAGTGGGAACAATGCCAGATCCTTAACAAAAAAAGGAATTACAATGAAGGAACTGTGCTCTGCAAGGCAATGTGCGCCCTGTGACGCATTTGAAATAAGCAGACATTGACTCCTCAAACAAGTGAGGGAAAACTCAACAAAATGAAAAGGCAACGGTGACACACAGAGAACTCATAGTTTCAGGACAACAAATAACCAATATCAGTTGCCTATGGATGGAAACTTGCTACTGGGACAAGGCTTTAGTTTTCACACTTTAAAGATAATACATATTCAGTATAATAGAAAAACCTACCATTAGCAAGATCTTATTAAGAGATAGAGATCCAAGTGGTACAACAGCTCTCACCACAGATAGTCCCAAGCCCTTATAATTTACTAATGACATGCAACACTTCTGAGCCAAGTGTCATTAAAGTGTTGATGTTTTTTGTGTTTCCCAGCTACAATTCATTTTGCTCTTACCTCTCTGCAGAAGCTGACTATGTTCTCCCAGAGCTCCTTGGCCTCGCCCTCATCATTTCGTCGACGGGCCTCCACATGCATGCTCTCTCTCCTCTTCAGAGGCTTCACCACTTTGCGAAGGGTGAGGTACTGCTGGGGTGTGTGGCACGCTCCACAGTTCTTGGCCTTGACGTCATTGAGCAGCGTACATGCCGGGCAGCCCCACTGCCCGGCCTTTTCTTGAAGGCTTGATGAGGTGGAGGAATTGGAAGAAATAGCAGAGGAGGAGGGAGGGTAGCCCCGGGTCTGTTTCCGTGTTTTATGACCTGAGGAGGATGAAGAGGAGGAAGGTGTGCAGGAGCAGGATGCGGTACTGGACCCCGACGGGAGGCCACAGTGTGTACAGCAGCGGGACAGGGGCACCTGCTGCTCCTGAAAGCCATGCAGTTTGGAAGAACCACAGGCTGAGCACTTGGGGGCCCCAGTAGGGTTGCGCAGCGTGCACTTGGAGCAGGCCCAGGTGCTAAAGTCCGGGCTGGAGGGGCTGGCTGGGGTAAATCGTACTGTCTCGCAGCCCACAAGATCAATGAGGTCAGCGCCAGCCCGCGATGATCGGCAGGCCTCGCACTTAGAGGAGCTACCTGGGTTGGGCAATGAGCAACTAGGGCACTTCCAGGTGGAGGCTGCTGAGGAAGCAACAGGCAGGTGGGGGTTCAGCGGGTGATGCTGAGGGTCTTCTTCCTCCAAGATACTGAGGCGCTTGCTAGGGTACGAAGGTTCCTGGGGTTGGGCATGTTTGGGCTTGGCTGGCCGCTGCGGGCCTGGCTGGGGTGGCACACTGGCCGTTGAAGGTGAAGTGGGACTGGGAGTGTTGGTACCTGTGTTTGGCGGGCGCCCTGGGGGGGGCACCTCCCTCCTGCTGCGGGGAACAGGGTTGTTCTGGAGGGAGGAGAAAGAGGCAAACGGGGAGGAGAGGGACTGTGCGGAGACATGGGGAGGTTCTTGAGGATCAGAAGGAGGGGCTGGGGGAGAGTCATCTGTTAGGTCTATAAGTAGTGGGGCAGCTCCTGCTGTGTGAGCAGGAAATCCCAGCACAGGGGTGCGCACCTCAGGCACCACAAGAGCCTCTGGGGGGATTTTAGGCAAAGACAGTTTCCTGGGCCCACCGCAGGCTGAGCACGACAGAGCCACGGGTGTGTTGAGGAGGGTGCAGCGAGGGCAAGCCCAGCCCGAGTGCTGCCCCTCCAGGCTGCCCACCTCTCCATTGCTCTCAGACCGTCGTAGCACTTCCTCCTTGGCCGGATGCTGTCCGTGGGGCTCGAGCAGAACTGTGGGGGTGACAGCGGGTGTTGCAGGTTCGTTCGGAGCAGAAGGGAGACCGTTGGCAGTGGCAGCTATGGTGGTGGTAGGGGGTGTGTGAGTGGCAGGCGAAGGTCCGAAACCACAGACAGTGCAGGCTCCAGATCCCTGGGGATTGTTGAGGGTACAGCGGGGGCAGGCCCAGCGATGCTCCTCAGTGCTGCTCAGCCGCAGGATCTGGTTAAGGTCAGGCTTCTGGCGCGGTGCCTCACAAATGGAACAGCGAGGTGCTGCGCCGACATTTAAGTAGGTGCAGCGTCCACATGACCACTCACTGCCTCGCACTGCTGCTGCCATGGAGCCAGGGGAGTGAGAGTGGCTGGAAAACAGTAAACAGAGTCAAAACAAATTCAACAGGCATATAAGTTAGCAATACATTCTTCCACATAACTGGAATTGCTTAGCAATAATATATGCATATCAAATATCCCACTGCTACTGCTCTGAGAATGAAGTCTCAGTGGACCAGTATGAGAAAAGGAAAAGACAGAAGTAAGATGGGGTCAGAAAGGGTGAGAAATGAGAAATTATGAAGAAGCCTCGGGACCAATACATGCTTTCAGTCAACTAGGGGTGAGTATCTAAAGGAAGAGAAGATAGCAAAAACGTCTCTGTGACTGCATGAGATGGGAAGATGGACAGAATTAGAAAAGAAAAATAGAGTGTGAAAGGGAAAGATTAGCCAGTGCAGGGGAAAAAAATCAAATCTCCCTCCTGGGGGCACTAAGGGCAGTAAATCCATACACAATGGCCACATGATTAGAGCCAGGAAGACAGCACTTAGAGAGGAGGAGCCAGAGGAGAGGAGAGGAGTGAGGAGGCTGCTATTGCCGCAGAATACTAAGGCAAGCGTTCCCTGAGTGCTCCTGACTGACACTTATTAGAATGGAAAAAAACACACAGGATCTCTTCCACTTCATATTAGCACCTCTCCCCCCCTTTTACTCAGTGAATGTTAATGCAGGGTAGAGAGGGGCAATTTAAGGTCATGTCAATCCCATGCCCAAATGAATTTCCAAATGAATTTTGAATGGATGGGTCTATTAATTCTGGCAGTGCTTCCAACTTTGGCATATTTAAATGGCAAATCATTCATACGGCTGGATTTAAAGCAATTTAAAAACAGCTACTATCAACACCTTTGACAGGACTTCAGCAGTGTAAACACTGCAGAGGGAAATGTGAGGAGAGGAGAATGCATCAGTTTTGATTCGGGGGGGGGGGGGCAATCCATCTATCTAGTCAGGCTGCTAAAGTTGATTTCCACCTCCTACACATAATAACCTGAAGCAGTCTGTTGTTTTGAATTGACTTATATGTACTATTCATTCTGTGTGCCTGCAGTTCAGTCAATCTGGTTTATTGATAGTGGCTGTATTAGCGTGTTTTGGGAGGAAGCTGCTCAGTTGGATACCTCCAGAGTGCAAGGGTGGGGGTGGGGGTGGGAAGTTTGGAGAGGGACAGCCCCGAGGGACGGATGTGGTTGCTGTCTGGACAAGCCCATAAAAATGTCACTGTCACTCAAGCTGCTCATGTGTGAACACCAACATGGAAAAGGTAATGTGGGGACTGTAGCGGGGGGTAAGGTGCTAAGAGCTGGAATACTACGATGCCCTTTGCATTAATCCCAGTGGCAAGGATGCTGCGCAAAGATGACCACAGATTTTGAGGACCTGGTCACAATTATCCCTCTATTTAATTTTAGTTGGGGAACTATGCTGACATCCAATGCTGCTTTGACAAAGGGCAAGCAGTGGTTTATTACTATTTAGTAAAATGTCTGTACCCCCTTTAGTTTATTTTTCTATGAAAAACATACTTTCACAATTCTTTTGTTGTTTTCATATTAGGGCTTGAAAAAAAAAAAAACAACCTCAGAATCTATGTGACACTTTTACGCCACTGAGAGTCTTGTATGGGTGACTGCTGGTTGACCGGCCTGGGTCCTGCTCTTCTCCACTGCAGCGCCATGTGTCCTGGCCAGCTAACTGCCCTCAGTTCAACTCCATTAAACCCTTTCAAACCAGCCGAATCCTCAAAACCCAGGGGAACCTCTTACAGAAAACCTCTCGCACCCAGCTCCTCTCCTCACGTCAGCTCTCCTCCCTGAGGTAAGGAGGAAAATGACAGCAGCAGAGGGATACTAATGTCTCTTTGTTGCTGTGGGTCCTTACTGCTGGCTGTGTATGTAGGCATGTAGCTATATTTACTTGTAGATGCAGCGACATAGTTGCTTGGTTTATTGTCAAACCACATTTGTGCCTCAGTTTGTGTGTGTCCTTGGCCCCAAGGCAGCAAAAGTATGGAAGCAGAAGTGTTTTATGTCAGGAGCCATTAGCACTGCATTCATTCTCCTGAGCTGGAGTCAGCACTCCAACATAAACCAGGGCCCCCAGAATGAGGAGGAAACTCAACCCTCCAATGATAATAAAAAGAGCAAACTTAGGAAAACACAATCTTTGTGAGGACACACAAACACTGTGAGATCAGTACTTGGCTCTTTGTTTTGCTTTCATCCCACGGGAATATCTGCCATGTCCTCCTGGTAGCTATGAAATATTTAATGTTCTTAACCTTAAAAATTAACACAGAAATGGTGTACGTGCAGCATCAGTCACCGAGTAATAATTAGGGGGGAAAAAGCATCAAAATCATTTGGCTAAAATGATTCTTTACTAGGCTCTGAAAATATTTCAAACTATCCTCAAACAACCTATGCTGTGACCTCAGAATACAACACATACCCCCACCCCCTGAGCAGTTTAGTTAAATGTGGTTCAATTAAGTGGCAACCCCATGCTAGTATTGATGGCATGTGTTCACACCACGCTTAGCTCTCCAAAGGCTTGCCTATGTGAGGGCCGCAAACAGCAATGAGGACGACAACAGCAACGACAACGAGTGTCAACACCTCATGTTTGATGACAGTTTCTTCCCCCTGGCCATTTTCATAACTGTCAGGCCTCTTTCATCTCTGGCGAGAGAGCACAGTCATGGTGTCAGCCACGCAGAGACTTTGTCAAAGCAATTGATTTGGTTCTCGCTGGAGCACAGGGATTGCAAATTCATTAGGTTTCTGTCTGCAGCAGGCGTTGTAAGAGTTCTTCATCGAAATAATCAAACTCTCAAGGAATTATTAATATCTAGCTTGATTATCTCATTATTATCTGTTGTAAGTATTGTACCTATCAGATGAAAATAACATGATGAGTAACTACAACCACAATCCTGGCCCTTAGTTTAAAGGATTCTTTGTGAATGCATCACAAGTACACACATACACACACACACACTTGCACACTGTCATATGAACAGTACATGCCTGCAGCAGAGGATGAACCACTATAGCTTGTGATCCCCGCACCCTACTTAAAAGGATGCTTTCCATGTACAGTACATGCTCCGCTCATTCACAGGAGTGTGCACAAACACACACACAGACACACACACAAATCTTTTGTCCTTGGCCCTGTGTTCAGTGGAGCTGTTCTAAAAGTGCCCACTTCAGCTCCTCAGCTCCTCAGTGTCGCAGACCTGGGCGAGAAGCCAATAGCTTACAGTGGGGAGAGAGAGAGAGAGAGAGTGCAAGAGAGAGAGACCTCACCTCTAGAAAACCCATCTTTTTGCAATGAGGTCCTCAATGCAGCCTGCTGCCCATAAAGTACCTGCTCCCAGTCTAAATTCACTTAAGTAAGGGCATCAATGACCCCTGGCCAACCAATTTTTCAATGCTTCACTGGGTGTAAGACAATCATAGAGTACTTCAGCAGACTATTACAATGAGTGTGAGCTCTAAAACGCTCAGTGAAAACGAGTGAACCGGCGAAATCTTGGTAAGCCCAAGAAGTTAAATTAACTGCCACAACTGAGACGTCTGCAAGTATCAGCTGAGAGCAACAGAGTAAAAAGGTGAAGAACGTAGACAATCCTGGACGTAGGATGAGTCAGTAAGGCTGTAAGAAATGCTAAGGCTAGGGTAAACCCACAAAAGCAGTGCGTAGGCCACCTACGGATGGCTGCTTGGATTCACTCGGCATACTGAACTCTGTTGCTAGATCAAATGAGCCCAATCTCGCCAGCTTCTCACTAAGAGACATTTGGCCTTTGTGCGACAGTCATTAGCACTGCCTTTCCAAGGATGGCCCTGAGCCCAGGGCCTGAAGGGAAGGTGTGATACCCTCCTTGGCCGTTGGGGGCAGAGAGTTAGAGAGTCCTGGTTTTATTCATTCAACACAAAAACAAGCATCACCAGGAAACTGGATGCTATCATCATGGACAGTCCGTTTCCTTGGTGATTAGACACAGCAATAAAACCACTAAACCACTTCTACAAGCACATTCATCTATTAAGACAAAACTGTTAAACTATTCAACAATTCAAACACTTAGGTGAATGTCTAATGAATTAATCCTGGCATTAGACTAAGGTAAAGCAAAAAAGGAGTCAGTCAGTACTTCAGAGACGTAATATAACAGATGGCTTGCCAGTCAGCTTACAGCAAGTGTCACACAGGGTTTCCATGACACTTTTTTTTTTTGCAAAACACAAGGTCTGTCAGAGCTTTGACTGTAAACACTGGTAACCACACAGAATGCCATCATGGTTTTTAATCTACACTCTCATTACCCATCAGATGGATTAATAACAACTAAATTACAAATGATCAACATGTCGAGTCAGCTTCCTGGTATGAGACTTGGCAGATAATAAACAGGATCCCAACTGTAAGTAGGTGCTGGTACCAGCTACACTTGGAATGTGTAGCTTATATTGAAAGCCAGTACATGCCAAGACAAATCAACCATGAGCTAAACCCCAAGGCAACCACAAAGTGTATCGCTGTATGATTAAAAGTATTTTCATGGTAAACTGAACTTAGTCAACTGGCTCAACAGTTGCTGGATGTGGTGAAGTGAACTTGCCCGTATGGGCGGTGCTCGTAATCAATTATGTAGCCAATCCATAAAGAGCCAGAGCAATCCATACAGTGCTGGGTCAAGCTTGTAAGTAGACTTTACATGTATCTTTGACAGGGCCTGTAGCCACTTAGACTTTTGCACAACCTGCTGAGAGCAGAGAAAATGTACTTTCTAATAAATTTGACCAATAGCAAAACACATCTCTATTACAAATGAGAAAAATTAGATTCCAACCCTTAAACAATTCCTATCGTGTTTTTAAAAATGCAACAAATCAGTGCTGTAATGACTGGCTACTCAATTAAATACTCACATTTTCTTACAATCAACAATCATCCCTTTTAATTTGAAAATACGTCAAATAGGCCACAGCCTCACAAACTTAAGCTTTCAGATCATTAGTAATTGATCATTTGGGGTTTCCTTGAAGCAATTTCAAGACACTCACATGGGGTCAATTAAGTCTAATGAATTATCAATAGATTAATCAATACTGTAAATAATCAGAGCCATACTGCCTTGCCTTCTTGCTAAAAGCTGCAAAATACATACTTTCATTCAGTAATCCTTGCTAGCCTTGATCTTCACAATATTTTTTAATGCACTGAATTGTATGTATTAGGTGATTAATGTTTACATAAGGTATTAAGGCCTATACTTTTATCTTTTTAAATTATTTATTCTACTTCTATTGTTTCCTCTTAAGATTTCAGTCTTGAATTATAGTGTATCAAACAACAGTGTGTCAGCTGTTGTTTGACTTCAACTTTTTACAATGCCAAAACTTATTACGCCCCAGGTGTGAACATTCGTCTGGTTCATTTGAATCTGGGATTACTAATAGACCGTGTGAGGCTGGATAACTCTAGGTAGCCTGACTGTGCTGAACCCGCTTTGCGAGACAGACTCCAGATGTAGCTTCCCCCACCCTTCCACCCACAACCCCACTCCACTCACACACAAACACGCTCAAATAAAGTGAGTCAACCTTGTGATAAATATTTACAGGCACAGTTTTGTGTGAACACAGGAGAGAGAACTGTAGAAGTAGATACTGGAGCTAATAAAATGTTTATGTTAGAAAAATGTCAAGGCCGTTGTGCAATGGACAATGAACCTGTTTAATAGCTGCAACCCTAGAAGTGATTTTCATAACCAGCTGCAAGGGCATTACACAGGTTTTTTATTTTTACTTCTTTCATGCAAACATCACTGGCAAACATAATGATGATACCAAGTGAGTGGTGATTCTTGTTTAACAGAGCAGAGCTTGTTATTAAAAATGAAACTTATCAGAGGCCAGCATGCCCTCGGATCAGACAAGCTATAACAAAAAGGATAATGAATGTTGTAACATTCTGCTGCATCTGAACACACCCAGAAAGCTCAGAGACGGGGATTAGATCAGCACTTTCACACATTCTTTACCACACTAGAGAAAACCCACTGAGAATGTATTCTGTCCCTTTAGTAATGAATGTGGTCTGTCTGCAGCAGTTTTACTGGCAAAAAGTTTTATTTATCACTTCATTATGGGATTTTTCTTAACCTTGCTGGATCAACCACTTAAAAGTAATTTTCCCCTAGCAAAATGTTCCTCCCCATCTTTCAGAGGAACTGGTGAGTCAGGGTCAGATTATCTGGAAGAGGTTCCTTTTTACCTGCCAGCTAATATGTTGTGGCACGAATATGACTCATTAATCAACCCTGACGGGTATCAGGAGCTCAAACTTTAGCAGCTGATAAAGAGTTTCTACTCTGACACCCTGAGACTCGGTGACGTGACGCAAAAGATTGGTGACAATGAAGCCTTAGTCACAGGGGAACCATAGAACAAGATAATTGGGGAAGTTGTGATGAAGTGACATTGAGCAGGACGCTTTTTAATGAGTCGAGAGACTTTTCAAGACGGAACAGGAAGACAGAATAGGCTTCTAAAATGTTTTTGGTGCCGATGTTGAAACAAAGGCTACTTAACCAGAGCCAGAGCAAATTAGACAAAAGCTCCTTTGCAAAAGTTCCCTTAGGCCAAGGCACTCCTCCACTGCTGAGGCTGTACACTAAGAGCAATTTCTGAAACAGAATAAATATTCTCATCAACTTTACAAGAAGGGTGTGATGCTGTAGAAACAAGAGTGGTGTTGTGTAAATGTTTTTGTATTGGGATAACACCATGCATAAGAATATCTGAGTCTGGTTGCTGTTTTTTATGTAAGTCTGACCCAGATGACATCAAACACCTCATGATCAAGGCCTCATAACCCAGAACGGTTATTAAAATGAGATGAGAACCAACAATCGTTTCTCCAGATAAAGAGACTGAAGATACTAAGAATGCAAACACTGGTCAAGAGAGGGAAAATGAAACAGAGAATATACCGGTAGCTTCTGACCTCTGGCTATGCCCTCTGTGAATATTTCACGACCAGTGCTCATTTTTGACGAGTGAATCTGTCAGCAGTGGAGACAGCTTCAGACATTTGAATCTTTAAACAGAGGAAACTGTCTGACTGGGTTTCAGCAGACATCAGTGGCATGGAGGGAAAAAAAAAAAAAAAGCAGAGCAGGAAGCTCCACAACCAAAGAGGAAGAAGGGGGAAAAGGTGGCAAGTGGCGGGGGTGTGGGGGGGTGGGGGGTGTCACAACACTGCTGCTGCTACTGTGCTAATCTCAAGTTCCTGCAGGCACCCAAACCTAAAGGGAAGGAGCAGTGCTGACACAGCAGCCAGAGGGGATGTTCTCAAACAGGCAGCATAAAATAGAGTTTTTACTTGCTGTTACGAATACACAAATTTAACCCTTAAAGGCAAAACAGTAAAAACAACTCTTGCCACGATGTTGCTCTAGCTCATTGGCTTCAATCTGACCTCACTAAACACTGATTAGCAGGTTATATGGTATTCTTCCAAAGATGCAACTTGCCAGCACAGGCTTCTTTCTCTGAGTGAGACTGCCAGGTTACCATGTGTAGCCTTATCTAGGACCCAGTGAAATTAGGTTACTGAACATATGCTACACATTTCCATGGCAACAAGAGTGGGGGAATCTGGAATCATGTCAGCTGCAGTGCCAATAGGCATTTTTTTTTCTCTCTCTCTCTCTCTTTGCCGCATCAATCCTCTGTTTTCCAAAGAAAGCCACACCGTGAGACAAAGCCTCCATGCCAAATCTATTCTGGAGGCTCTGAGACTGTCCTGACGCGGCCCTGTCTTCATCAGACAGGCAACAGCGAGGGAGGACGCGCTGAAATAATTCAGACATAAACACGGCCAGTGACCACGCTGGTCGAATCCAAGTGGGCCATTTCTAATCCAATTAAAGGGAGAGCCTGTGGAAGGGAGAAGGAATAAACGCCATCATCCATCATGCTGGGACAGTAGAGACACTGGGAAGACACTGACTTTAATGGCTCAGGACTCCCAAGGCCGTGTGTAGCATAACACACTGGCAGTATGAGGCTGGGATAAAACAGAGCTCATTAATAATTATAGCATTGGGATAAACCTGTGTTTTGCTGCTATTAATTAAACCTGAGAAAACACTGAGATTCCAACATTTGGAAACACTGCAGCTCACACAGCCACTCCTCTGCTTCAGATCTTTATCTCCTGAGTGGGTTTTTAATCTTGAGTGAACCTTCACAGTTTAGGTACTCATTCAGTGAACACTTCCCAAAGTCAACAGGTCAGTGCTGGATGAAAACAAATTGAAAGTTCCCATGGACAAGAGTGCTCATGTGGTCTCCGAGCTAAGAAAAACAAGGGGAAGAAAATGTTTTATAGGACAATATATTAGAGAGTAAACTGTATGAGAGTAGCTGAAGTTAAGCTGGGCTCATAGTGTTCTGTTGTTTCTATATTTCATGCTCTGTCACAGCTCAGCAAAGCTTGCCTAACGTTGTTAAGCTCACACAGCAGTGTGTCTATGTGCATAAGACTGTGAGTGAGTGTATGTATGAGAGAGAGAGAGAGCGGGAGTGGGGGGTTGATAAGAGGGCATGTTCCAAGTGCTGTTGCACAGTCTTTCTAAAACATCTATTGTCAGAATTTGTGTGTGTGTGTGTCCTCTTTGCCTTGCAGCAGTAGACAGAAATGAACAGTGTGCATTTGTGCATGTCTGCATGTGTTTATGTGCTCAGCTGGCTGAGGGTTTAGTGATTGGTGATGGAGGCAGTGGCTTGTTGCGACAGAGATGCATGAATGCAGAGGAAGAGTCTGCTGAATAAAAAAACAAGTTGACTGTATGATGCAAAACTACACTGACGGTGCGAGCTACAGTCGAGTTTCATTCATGCATTGAGCTATGGTTGATGGAGCCGTGTTCAAGCAGGAGCTAAAACCAGCCCTGTCTATTTTTTAAAACTCTTGGAAGAGTAAGCAGTGGAAACCATGACAGTCTTAACTGTTAAATGTAGAGCAACTGAAAGGAAAGCATTGACAGCAGCGGGCAGGAATCAAGAAAGATGAAAGCCCAACTGGAGACTGATGTTGAATAAATAATGACATCCATTGTGGGGAAATGTGATCGGGCTCTCTGAAAATCAATAACTAACAACCGGACCATGATGCCCTGAGTGACTCAGCAACAACTTCAATACACTACAAGCGGTCGATATCAACTGCCTGTTCCCATTCTGGGAGACATGACCCAAAAAAGCTGAAGAAAAACTGGAAGCACTTCTAAACACGTTTCTGTGAGAGTGGGTGAGAAGATCATCTTTTGGAAGAAAAAAAAAAGTTGAATCTGCTGGATGATTCAAACTTCTTACATACTGCTGATAGGCCTTCCACTGCGTGGACAGTGATTCAGAAGGCAATGACTGGAACAATGGATTATTGCAGTGCAGTCTTTCTTGTAGATATTGTAACAGAATATATCTTTTTCATGCAGTCAATACTCAACAACACAGTATATATGAATAGCACATCTCTTCCGCAAATAGTTTGCCCTGCTAAATTACACAGCTGCAGCTATCTCGAAAAGAAGTTTGGTCTTGGAGAAACTCTTAATAGGTGTTACAGTCTGAAAACCCTCAACAATTTCAGACAATCAAACTAAGGAGGCTCTATTCACAGTTTTCTGTGGGTGGATAACACCACAGTGCAGCCACACTTACCAACATGCACTCTAAGAGAAAGTTTCCATTCTGTTTTCAATATTTTTCAGAATCATAACAACTGAATCAAAGCTTGCGTTCAAGCCTGATAGGCTGCTTTTCATTGGGCTCAAAGAGGTCAGGTCAATCTATCTGTCCAGGCAATCCACTCAGCACTGACTAAATTGTGGCACATACTGTGCAGCTGTGTGCAGAAGAACCAATAGGGTGGGATTTTGGTTTACAAATCCGGCTTAGCGAGATTTTGGGTGCATCATAGAAAAACATCAAAATGTAGGCTTTGATTAGATAAGCTCTGATGAAACAGTGGATTGGATCCATAGCTGTGAGGTTACTGAATCCTCGATAAGTGTTTCTAAAAGTCTGTGAAACAGAAAGTAGTAAGTTTCTAATATAAACAACAATGATGAGTGGTGTCATTTAACAACACAAAGTGCACATCACCCAAATATTGAAGCCAAAGACAACTTCAGTACGAGAGCCTGGAAATAATGCCAGCTTGTACTCTTACACTTTAAATGACAGCAGTCCTCTGTAATACAAGCCTGCTGCTCATTTCTCCCCGCGCGATAGATGTGTTGGCAACCTGCTGGTTAGGCAGCGCTGGCTCTTACCTGCGCTCTCGGTGAGGAAGTGGGTGCTGCTGCTGACGTGTGATGAAGGTGGTGCCCCACACCGGGCTGCTGTGGCTGTTCCTGAGCCAGCCCACAGGGGGTGATGACGGGTAAGGGGTGCTGCGAAAGCCATGGTCCGACTCTGTCTCTGCAGTGAGAGACGAGGCTGAGCTCCCCATCGCCACAGCGATAGGAAATTAGTCTCTGGATGCACTCTGAATAGAGAGATCTGTTTGTTTTGTTTGTCGCGAGAGCACAAAAGTTGCCAAGGGATCCACAGCTGTATTCAGTGAGACACACTGATTGGGTAGATACTACAGGGGTTGTTTGGACTACATCAGCAAGCCTTATCATGGGTTTTTATTTGCTGTAAACTTCCTGTTGACACATTTCTGCTTCAAATAGGAAGACTTTCCTCCCGCAAAAGAACTCTGAGGGCGTCAGAGCAAAAACAAATAAAAAACCACAGAAAGAGGGAAGCAAAGATAAGGGTTCTCATAAAATGAGTGCAACTTGCAGGTGGCCAAGTATGCAGATCAGGGTGGGTTTCCTACAGCGCACAGGGGGAAGAAGTTCTCAATTCAAATAATAATTTGATGTGTGGGGTGCTGATTCCAATTCAGCAGTTGGTCTCAGAGAGGAGAAAATACAATTTTCTCACAGCAAAGGCTTGTAATTCTGTCTCTTGTAGACTTTAAGCCTGAAGCACTTTGCACCACATCTCCCATATTGCCACTCATAATTCCTGTGTTCCTTCTGACACATCTCCCCAGCCTGTGCAGTCTCATGCCTGGTTCCACTTTCCTTCGCACGTGCTCACAAGCTCGGCAAAAGCAGGAAAAGGTGCGTAGGGAAGTAAACATGTCGTTCGCCGTCTTTCAGCATCTCAGCAGCCATACAACACACCTGCGGGAAACGTAATGTTCAAGTAGGGGTGAGTGTGTGTGTGTTGGGGGGGGGGGGGGCGCATCCGGGATATCACAGTAACATCAAGGTCCATAAAGACAGCTGGTGCTGATCAATAGTGGCATGGAACTTGCTGGAAAAAAAGTCATTCAAAATATATTCGCAGAGTTATTTACGGTGTGGGCAATGGAGAAAATCAATGCATTGCATTTCTTCAGAGGGGTGTTGGCAAACCTACAAGTATGCTAACATCCAAGTCTCATCTTTCAGACATCCAGTCTGACTAACAGCTGCTGTGGAGGTTTATAAGTAAAACACCCCAGCTGCATTTCTTCCTGGTGGATAAAACCCTCATGCTGGAAAGGGCTATTTTTTACAATGATGAGGTCACTTCTGGTATTTGCAGAATTTTGGATTTCAACATAAAAACAACAGAAGAACTCACATGAACTTCAGCATTTAATCTGAAGAGAAAACCCGGATGCAGGGAGGTGTTTATGTGTAATTGATGAAAGGAGTTGCTCTCTTAAACGTGGAAATGTTTACAGCTCAGCTTCAAGTCCTGTGTAAAATCCGACTAAATACCCGAGAGGAATGTTCCGTTCCTCTTGCGTTTGCTTTTGCTCTGCCAACTCAAGGACGGGAGATGATCCTAGTTTCCGCTGTCCGAGAGACACAGCTTAATTTCTGTCTGATCCCACCGCCGAGGCCGCCCAGTCTAGTTCATCAACTTGCTCTTGGATTTATGTGGACTCGCCAGCCTGTCATAGCAAGTCTCTACAGGCGGAGCAGCTGAGGGGAAACAAGTATCATTCCTGCGGATCTGTCAAGGAGGAGCAACCACATTTGCATTTTGACTAGTATCGATAGCTTGTAAAGCTTTGAGGCTAAAGTCTTAGGACAGATATATTCCGTGCTTTGCTTTAGCTTTGATTTATCTTGTATTAGCTGATTATCACGGCACCAACGCAGGGATCACATGGGTTTAAATCTATACTACAGCTCCCCAGGTTCGGTGAATGTTATACAGTAATTGACCGCTGATAATGAACGTATATATGGGCTTTCGGTTTAGCCTATTAACAGCACTGCAAAGCATTACTTGAATAAGAAAATGTGGTCTGTGTCCACACAGCGGTACAGAGGCCAGGGAAACGTGGAAATAAGCCGAGGAGGTCTCGTCCAGGAAGGAGCATTCAATCGCAAAATTTCACCATCCTCCGCCGGGTTCATCTCATATTTCCAGCGTTTGGACTGTTAGATGCTGAGCCTTGTTTGTCTTACATTAGGGACATCCTCGCTCCAGTCCCGTTGTCGCCTTGGATGTGAGACCGCTCACAATGTTGAACTGCTCCATCCCAGAACGCCTGTATTCAACGGTTCCGTTTAGGTGCGTTATCCACCCATTATACGTCCTTATTCTCCCATTTTTCCCCCGTTATATGTTCTTCCACGGGCTTTAATTCTCCCTCGCTGATAGCCTGAGCGCAGTGGACGGGGATGCAATCTCCTCCTAACAGCGGATTACTGGAGTGTCAGCAGAGCGCAGGCGCACTGGTCTGGCGAGCAGAGAAAAGCTGGAAGGCTGCGTTCAAGAGATTTAAATAAACCTCAATAGAGCCCGAGCCGTAAAGGTCTCACTCATTAATGTGAATGGTATTCATCCCAGAGTGATGACTACTGATGGATATCGCAAACAGGCCGGGCGGGATGGGGCATGTTCATTCCGAGTCTTTAATTTACATGTCACACTTACAAAGGTGTGTAACAGCTGAAATTTCCATATGTTTTTTTTTCTGTTGGTTCCCTTAGAAAGAAGACTAAGCAATAATGAGGGCACTGCCAGAGGAGGTAGTGAAGGGTTAAGGACAAGACAGTGGTGACTGCAACACTCATCATTGCTCAACTGTCCCTGCACATTACTGAGATAAGCCCTCAAACTTTCCCTCTCCTCTCTGTTCCACTCTGAATCTCTTTTCTGACCTCATTCCTGATCTCTTATTCTGTCTCTGTATTCATAGTCCTCACCAATAAAACAATGCATTCAGCACAAGCCTGAGATTCATACCACATATTTTTTTTTGTCTGAATCATTTGCTGCATAGGAAGCACTGGGTTAACTGACTGGCCAGTCAGTTGTGTGGAACTCTGTTTAACAAGGGTGTGTTTTTCATGCTCGCAACGTAGAGACGGAAACTGGTTTGTCTTGACTTCCACTTCAATTCCAGAGAACAGCGCAGCCTACAACATGTACTTTGGTTGCTTTTGTAGACGTACAGTAAGTACAACCCCAGTGCCAGAATGCATGGCAGAGCTGTCAAGAATGTCTGCACACCGAAGGCTAGACACTAACAGCTTCCTTGTATTAGTAATAAAATGCCATTCATTGACCCAAAGCCAGTGCTGGTTGTGCAATCACACTGGGGTGTTTTCAGTTTAGGTAAATCAAATAAGATTTCCTAAGACAACTACAAAGCAGGACATAAATGTAAATATAGCTGAATTGCTGATTACAACTCACAGATAGTAGCTATGAGAAAGCAAAAAACACTGATGCGTAACCAAAAAATAAAATAAGAACAAACAAACTAAAAAGTGAACATAAACGAGAAAGACTGCAGCTCTTTGTTAAAGGTGCACCTGTTCAAGTGCCACCTGTCCCTACCCAAGTCAGCACCCTGGGACACGGCAGCTGACACAGTCAGTGCCAGAGAAGAAAAAGAGAGAGAGAGAAGGAGGGAGAGGGAGAGATTGAATTTCATTTCTATTCTATTCTCCTAGGGACACGGAGGCGGAAGAAGGGAAAGGGAGGATGTGAGCTGATTTCACGGTACATTGTAAGTTGTCATTTCTACACCACCCAAAATGTCCTGACTGTCACTGGCTCTTTTTTTTCCTCTTCAGTGGACATCCTCAAAGCAGAACACAAATGATTAGACTACCCTCTACAAGTTCACTCTCAACCAAACAGCCTCAGGTAAACACATTAGTTAGATTTTATTTTATTTTATCTTTTTGATGGTGACTCTATAGCCAAACCTTCAGCTTCAGGATGAGCTGAATTCAGGCCTCAGGGGACATATCACCCATCCTGCTTAACCGTCAATGAGCAAATCAGTGTGATTCTGTAGTACCTCTAGGCGCAAGTGTATAGACCCGACTTTGCCCTCTGACCTACTCTGAACAGACAAACAGAGGAAAATGCCCGTGTTGTCACTGTATCACCCTGCTCTGTGCAGTGAGGCACATAAAGTGGGTATAAAGTCAACTCCACGGCCGATTTGTGTAACCACCGTTACATACACGAAACACTGTCACATAATCAATCTATTTGTGGACAAACTGTAAGCCCGTGAGCCCTGTCACTAACACTAACATTAGTCATTTACTGTAGTGTGGCCGGATGAAAACTCTTAACAATCCCATTGAGACAGCGGGAGCCGAAGACGCCGGGGTCCTTGTAAACAAAGACACTCTTATTTACTCATTCGGTCGACATTATCGACGCTGCCCGACAGCTGTGTGCTTCGTAAAGCCCCCTCGTCCATCATTACTCTTACCTCAAGTCGGCTGAAAGGGGAATTATTCCTGTTTTTCAGTCGTCTGTGCGTTAACTTTTCACAGCCATCGAGACGATAAGTTCTTCCCGGGGTTGGACTTCAGCCACCGTAGTCTTTCCAGGCTTTAGCTTCGCGTTCTCCGCTGCCGCCCCATGGTTCACACATTTGTGACAAACATGTATATGTGCGGTTTGTTTTCACTCCGCCAGGTATTAACGAGACTGATGCGACCGTGTAGGTTTACCTCAAACAGCCCAGGAAGGAAGGGGAATCTCCAAGGAGCAAATAAAGAGCGGACGTACGTCAAATACGTATGACGTCGTTGTCTTCTGCCTGCCAACGTAAGTAAACGTACGCAGAATCCGTTTCAGAATGTAAGGGTAAAAAACTACACTTCCCATGCTCAACATGGACATTTTCAACTAGGATGTCTGGGTACGAATGTCGTCACCACTGACAAACATATATGGACAAAAACATATATTCTATACCTTACCAAAATATAATCATATTTATTTTTTTCTCTTTCTTTATGTTAGTATACATTGAGCAAATACCTTTTTTTATTACCTGGATTTAAATCCTGAAATTCAAAACGCAGAGTATCCCCATTCTACCTTCGGGCTAGTGTCAGATAATGGCAGTCTGGTGTCATCTAGTGGCAATAAAATCTAAACATTGAAATTGAACCTTTGGATTCAGCACTGTGTGGGGCTGGGAATAAACGCAAAAAACAGATCATTTCACATCTCAGAAAATATTCATGTCCTCTGCAAGCCTCATTAAATATGTTTTTGAAAACGCTGAAGCAGCCAACAATGGTGATATCAGTGGATGTTTGCTATATACATCAGCCCTTGGTATGCATCAGCCACACTGGTGTTAGACTGAAGACTGATATTGATAAACTCATATTGGTTTAATGTAGGAGGCAAGTGCCTTATCACTTTGGTCACAGGGATAATATGCAAAGAGAAATTATGCAAATAAAACTTCTGACAACCACCAAAAAGGAGCATATTGGGCTCCACAAATTAGTCTTTCAACTACATATAAAATGTGTGTAAAAGTATGACTTGTATTGCTGCTGTTATCATATGATATCATATGATATCATACTGCTATTATTGCTGTTGCAACTGCCATTTTCACCACAAGTGCTACTATTGCTGAAAGTAGTACTTGGGGATATTTTACTTTGATTTATTGTCTTTTGTGTGATTGCTTCAAAGCACTTGAACTGCAGCCTAAAATGTACTGGTCCTACAGGAAAATTAAGTTTGACATATTGCAGTATATCACTGCTATGGCCACTAAACCACTAATCGTGAGGTACTAAGGCCGCCGCTACTACCACTATTTACTTTTGCTGGCCCTCAGCTTTATCATTACAGATCTGCTCTGAGTAGACATTATGATCCTCTGATGATTTACTGATTGTCTGTCTGTCTGCTTTTAAGTTTTTGCAGGGTGACTTTTGGGGAAAATAAAGTTCCATGATACTGAGCTCTTTTACTTCTGCATTCTAGCAACCATAGTTGCAGGGCAATGTGTTCCACATCACCACACATGGATACAAGTCATATCAGATGCAGCTTAAATGAATGGTTATTTCCTGACATCATGATTATGGATGTCAAAAGGTAAAATATGACTGTAATTCTGAGGGAACTCTGGTTTTGTACCAAACAGCAAGTTTACTGTGATTTATTGTTCTTAATAATGTTATAGCTACAGTGTTATTATTTCCAGTCAACCTTAATAATTTGGTCATTTGAACCTAACTTTTCACTAAGCTTTAAACCATGACTTGGCTTAATTACAATTCACTCAGAAACATTACTTTATTAACTTTATTTCGAGTTTCATATTTCCTGACTTCTCTAACAATAGACCTACAAGAAAGCTGTCTACAGAATATTCTACAGAAAATAGAATTTCACCCCGTTTTATTTTGTTTACCACGTTCAGTCCTGTGCTTTTACTTTAAAACCATGAGTAAAATTTAAATTTAATTAGGATAAAGAGCAACATGTGAAACATTCAGTGAGTCTGGATTATCTCCGTTAATGCCGGTGTCACCCGGGTTGTTTGAACCTGGGAAATTCAAAGGATTAGGCCAATATGAACCGGGTCCGTATACTTCAGTAATCAGATAGCAGGACAAGGTCTAAAACCCATTAATGTCTTATTAGGATAATTGCGCTGTGTGCAATCAATCATCAGAATTGACCTGGACTGTGTTTTTACCTCTCGGGTCAAAGCTGAATTTAGCACTAGAACTCAATGTTTAAATCCTTGAGGGAAAAAAAAACACAGTCTGCCATGTTAGAAGACACAAACTATAAATCTCTTGGATTATAGTCATTTATCTGCAGGACTGAGTGAGGCGGAGCAAAGTATCCTATCAAGATAGACGCAGGCAGGAGCTGAGAATGAGTCTGGGCGGAGAAAGTTACCGCTTGGAAGCTGATTCTCACATGTTGTGCTAGTGCTCGCAGCGTTTAGGATAAACGAAGCGTAGAAAATGTTTGTACCAGTGTAACAAGCTTAATCTTTTGAGCAGAACGACTAAAGTTAAATGTTAACGGAAGTTCACTCGACGCGTCCCAGGAATACTTGTGAAGGGAACGAAGATTTCTTCGTTAAGAAGGTATGACAATGAATGCATCTTTGTACACTTCTTTTTGTCTCCATTGGACACTTGTGCACTTGCCCGTTGCTGGAGCGAATTTCAGTCGCGACTTTTGTTTAGTGTGTTTGTCGCACAAACTTTTCAGAAACGACCGAAATTAGCTTGATAGCTAACTTAAGTCAACTTTTGGTAGGTGCATTGTTTTCTAAAGGCCAGTGTCGGTGCGTACACACTGTTGTCATGACAATGCTAGGGAAACCCAGCGCGAGGCACGTTGGGACTCACAAAAGACACCAGCGTCAGTGAGCTTTGCTTTTCTAAGACTTTCTCAGTGCGAAAACCTCCCTTAAAAGTTCACAGTAAGTATAAATTAAATCACAACGAGGGTTATGCTGTCCTCTTTTACTCCTCCTGCATGAAGATATCAAAGAAAGAGAAGCAGCTTTACAAGCGTTCAGTCATTGTATCAATGGAAAGAAGAGCACATTGGGAGGTAAGGGGGTCAGGAGGATATGTGAAAACTGCTGGGATGAGGTGTGTCCTGTGTTTACATGAGACAAATTGTGACCCTGCTAGTCAGGAAAGGGATGCTTTTAGTCGGCCCTATGCTGTTTTATGGCCAACACACATGTGGAAATGACAGGCTTCCACAATAGAGAGTGAGCAACACAATTGTCTTAGGGGAAAAGGAAAAAGATGTGTGTGTGGGCGAGTGGGGGGCAACGCTTACGGGAGGGGAAAAATGTGTGTCATTGTATGTTTCACAGGGACTTGTGTGCCAGATGAGCGTGTACATGGTAGGAAGGTGGGGTCAGGGTCACTTTACATGGCCATGGACTCATGTGCGGACAGGCTGGGTAGTGGCAGTGTCCCTATGCTACAGATGTAACCATAGGCATACAGTAGGCTACACAAATCCAGACAGAGCAAATCAGTCAGCTGCTGGCATGAGGGGAAGCTAATGACAAGCAGGATAAGTTCTTCCCTGTCATGACTCATGATTATACCTGTTTACAATCCTGTGCAAAGGAAGCTTTCACAACTCCAGGTGCTAAAAGATGACAGTCTGATGGACTGGTGCCATACTTAACATTAGGTGCAATGCCAGCAAAATATCCTAACATCAGCTTCCACTGTTGGTGCTTATAAAACACTGGGTGGCCAAAACACTAGGGAGACCAAACTGCTATAAAGTCAGGAAGCTTCCTCTTTAATTATTATAATCTATAATATAAATCTAAAATACCTTTAATTTTGCTAATGATATATTTCATAATTACCCAGAGAACTTTAAAGCATAGTCAGAGCATTTAGTACAGGTTGCTGATGGGTAAACAGTAAATCATTTTTAACTTTGAAATATGGCTTGATTAATCAATTCATTGTTTGGCCCATTGAATGTCAGAAAATACTGAAAATGGCCATCACAGTTACCTCAAACCTAAGCCTTTACTTAATTTTTTAAAAAAACAATCTTATGGGTTTAATTTTATGTTGATTGACTTTTAAGTTGTGTTCAGCTGTGTTTTTGCAATGATTGTGTGGCCCTTGGAAGAAGAAATCATAGGGTAACAAATTTAATGTTATCACCGTGTGCTGTCCATAATAACAGTGGTATAATAGTACAGAAAATTACTCAGCCTGCAGTATTGTGTCACAGACAAGCACCAGTATACAGTACTGTGTAACTGAAGACCACAGCTTGACACTATTTTAATTTTTTTTGCACAACTGCTTATAATGTGCACTGCCAGTTTCACAGAATTTGTGTAAACCAGGTAGATGAGGAAAAGTTGTAACAAAGTGCAAGGAATCTTTTTAACAAATACTCATTACAACAGCACATGAATGTGTGACAAACTTCAGTGGAAAAAGGCTGAAATGCTAGAGAGCAGAACAGTGTCAGTTAAATGTTTTCAATGTATTGAAAGATAATGTATGGCAACATATTGCTGCATTAATTATTTGTCCTGCCAGAGATCTACTGTACGTCAGCCCTCCCTCTCTTTGTGTGTGTCAGGGCATGCAGCTGCATCTCCCAAGTCTGGCTCGTGCCCGCAGGGCCTGGGAGCACACTGATAAAGACACATAAACATACGCACACACGCTCATTCACACACTCATGCACATGGGGCTATGTGAACAAGCCTACATCAAAGATACATCTGTTTCTTATGCATGTTTGATGGGACAGGCAGGCAGCGGCTGGCCACTGCTCTGAGTTACTGCACAGATTAATATGCATGACTAGATGGAGGCAAAGTTGTGAATGTGGATGACTACCGTGAGGGAGAGGAGGTAGCTACAACACAGATACAGTAGACTGTGTACTGACAGAAAACTGAAACATGAAGAAGGTGTTTAATACTTCTTGTCTCTTTTACATAGTTTTTAGATTTTAAATGACAGCGAGATGACCTTTTGGCTGGGGAGTAACACAAAAACCAGGTTCTCAAGGCCAGTAACCCAAATGTAGCCACTGCTAAGTCTTCATTTCGTATAGCTGAGATACTAGTGAGTTCATAAATCTTTCATCTGTTGTGCTGTTGATTTTGTCCTTGTTGTTTGATGTATTGTTGGCCTTTTTAGCCGTGAGCAGCTGGTATAAGTCCTTTTGTCTGGTTGTCAGTCTGTTGCTCAAACTTCCTTCTGGGACATAGTTATAAAAAACAGTATCAGCTGGTTTCCCAGACAAGGATTAAGCTCAGTCCATGGACTTTTATGAAATTGCTCAACGGATGTCTCCATTTATTGTTGTCAGAATTTTGTGGGTTTTAAGGTGCTTTCCAGAGCATATCAGTCTGAGATGAGCTTAGCTCGTATATTCTGTGGCTGCTGTATCAGACTTCAAATTGAGTCAAATCAGCCAAAACTATTTTTTCATAATTGATTAATGTATTTATCGCTTATAATTAATGAAATCCTTCATCTTTGATGTAATGAAAATTGCCTATTTTTGTTTGGATTTACATTTTCATTGATATGATATAGGCAAAAGGAAGCAATATTAAGATTAATGTATGATAAATAAACTAATAGTTTAAGCACAAATTAAACAGGAAGCTAGGCTTCATCAACATAACTCAAATGCCCCTTTCAGTAATATCTGTCAATGTCCCTGTACAACACAGAGTGCATCAAAGTAAATGTAGGATCGTGTAAAGGTAAGGTTTGCATTTATTGACCCTAACAGCACAAAGCAGCATTCACTATTAACATCTGCTGCCTTTGCTTTGCCAGGGTTTTTCTATCATATCAGTGAAAGCTGGGACTGGCTGCTTATCAATTCTGATCTTGGCACCGGGAGACACGCACATCCCAAATTTAACTGAGGTTCACCTTCCAAAACATTCAGCCGTTTGGATCAAGGGAGCGTCCCGTCGGTTCAACTCGACAGTATGTTCCCCTTCTCGCCAGATGTTCTGCTTAATTAACATACAGGCTTGGGGCGAGAGAGGTGTCACCACCCCATACACGGTTTATCCAGGTGCAGCAGCTCTGCATAATTACCCCATATTAACATGAATAATATTAATTAGATTCATGGTGTGCTTCCTCGAGTGAGAAATAGGTCAGTGTTATTGGTATACAGAAAGACTTGTAAGCAATGATTAAGAAAGTATTTCTAATGTGTTGAATGTGCAAAAATCAGCTTTCATGCACATTTTATTGAATCAAGTGTAGCTGTGTGTGTGAAGAAGAAGCAGCCTCTTCAGATTCTTTAAATGTGGAATTACTGGATAGCAACTGTGAATTCAGGAAAGTCTGAGAGCAGAGAAACCAAGGCAAGCTCTGTTTTCATCATAAATCACACAGTGTGAGGACAACTTTGAAACTCAACACCTACAGATCTGAGAGGCCTACAGAAGCCCTTAAAGAGACAGAGAGAGGGTGACAGATACAAAGGACAGACAAAAGACAAGTTTATGGTTTTAGTGATTGTACATCCTATATGTACTCAGAAATGCCAGTGAATGATGATTTGCTTATTCATCATTTCCTTGTCTTTACATAGTTGTTGCGTATGCTAACCACTACCAGGCTAACACAAATTTGTGTATGTTCCCAGGTAAAAGCCAGTCACACTGTAAGAGGAGGAGTCTACCAACCCCAAACCTGGGGAGCCACGCGGGGCCCCAGGGTGCTGGAATGGAGCAATTTGCAGGGTAAGAGAGATTCTGTCTTTATTTGTCTCATTTGACAGTTGGCTTTGCACAGCTATTTTACGTGTTTTATTGTGTTTACTAAATTAACTTCCTGTCTCTATTTTGGGGCTTCCTGGAACGCTTCAGCTGCATGCATGGCATTGGGGCTGGAGAAGCATTTCAGCCACATATATACCAGCAGACTGTAGATTACATTAGTAATCCAAAGCCATCAGTTTTTGAAAAACCATTTTGAAGAGAAAACCTTTTAAAAACACTCAAGGCTTCAAGGTTTAGAATTAACTTGTATTAGCTGAGTTGAGGACATTTAAAAAAGAGCTTGAAGGTCCTCCTGAGTGTGTGTCTGTTTGAAATACAACATCTTGACAGAAATTGACAAGCCTAGTCAGACTGTCTTTATGGACTCTTTTGCCAGCTGATGGTGTCTAAACAGATGCTCTGTGTTCCTCCGACTTGTCTGTCGCTGTTTTAGTAGGACAGGTTGATGAGGTGCTTGAAGGTTTACAGCCCAACATGTCTGGGCATTTTTGAAAGCCTGTTATTTTCTATTTTTAGGAAAACAGGACTTATCATCACCCAGTGTGCAAAATGCTGCAGTTTGCTGGAATGAATGGAGTTTTCTGGGTACACAGTGTAACAGGCACAGTGAAGCACGGAGGGCTAAGAATACAAAGAAACCCACATGTAATCAGGAAAACACTTTGGTAGCAGTTACATACACAAATCCATGGAGGCACACAGTTATATCTAAACTTTGTAAACAGCGAGTCAGTAGAAAGATGAAAAAAGACTCAGAACAGAAAGCAACCTATCTAACTCTACATACCTCCTGTCCTCCTCTGTGAATGAACGTTTGCAACCTCATCACTGCTGGACTGACACTTTCTGACAAATGTCTGTCATGCTGTCTTTATTATGTTTTATTATTCCCATTCAAAACCAGCTTTGCTTCTTCCACTACATAGTACCTTCCTTTGCAAATCTATCCCTTCCCCTCTTTGTCAGTGCTGCTGTGTCTGGGCAGAGTGTGATAACAGCCATGGGAGTTTTATCTTCTTGGCTCTATTGCATGTCTTCCTCCCTTCTTCTCAACGCATTCTGCAGATAGCAGAAACAGGATTGGCATTGTGTTTCTGCTCTGTGTACGTACAATAAATGCTAAGTTTCTGTGTGTGTGTGTGTGTGAGTGTGTATCCAAGTATGTGTGAGTGAATCACACACTCCTTGTCATTTCATTATACCTATCTCTCACCAGTACGAGTAGATGCAGCATGTATAATTCATGCCTGTGACTGTGCCTAGCAAGGGATGCGTGCCTACATGCTTTCCCTCCCACTCGCTACACCCTGACCTGTCAGGTGAAACCATTCATTTACAGTATATGTACCCCCCCACCACCCCCTGTCTCATATTGACTCTGACACATCAGAGATTGTTGAGTCACCCTCCTAATTATCCAGCCACCCCCTGGCTCCTAAAACCAACGTGACTAGCTTTCTCTCAATAATGAGGTTACGCCACCGACCTGCCGCTACACTGTGCCAGCCAGTGGAGTGACAGAGAGGGGTTCCTCATTGCACAACTCCGCTTTCCTCCTCTGGCCTGTGACTCACTGGTGAGTCATCACAGCAGGGATAGGGGGCTATAAATGCACCCCCATGCGAGTGCACACACACTTATACACTCGTGCTTGTACTTGAACTCATGGTTGTTAGCAAACTCTGGTGGAGTCACAGAGGTACTAATGTTCATCGTGGTGTGTGTGTGTGTGTTTATGTGTATTTGAAGCTATAAAAGTGGTATGTGTGCGTAATCCACAGATGTCATATGTCTGTCCTTCATTTCTCTTTTCCACATACACTCACACATCCACCATTATTTACAATAAAACAATTGTAATAGAGTTTGTGTTTTTTAGATAAAGGCTAAAAAGCAGAACTAGTAATTGTTTGACACTTGGCGCATTTCAATTACTGTTCTGTTGACTCAGCCCTGGTAAAATAAGGCTAAGCATAATTATGAGGACAGTTCTGATTTTTATGGTAAATCAGGTTGAGGCATTCAACCACTAGAGGGCGACACAACCATTAGTTTCTAATATACAGAGTTGAGTTCACACAGTGAATGATATTAGGAGTGTCTTCATTTGAATGTGATGTTGACTATTATAGTAGCATTAAATTTTAATAGATACTTATATTTTTTCAGGATGGATGTTTGCCGAATGTTGCCAGTTCATTAATTAACTCAAGTTGCAGCAACAAAGTGACCGCAACAGTCGTCCATATTTCAGTATTCATATTTTCACCATTGATTTATCTGTTAAACATTTATGAACGAGCTTTAAAAGCCTGATGTGATGTCAAAAATGACAAGTTATAAAATGAACAAAATGTTTTGTACGACCACATGTCCAATACCCAATGATATTCAGTTAACAAAAATAAAAAGCAGCTTTTTGATATTTTTTACTGAGAATTACTTGAGCGTCTAAAATTGCTTAGGTTTAATATTCTAGAAGTTAACCTATCAGGCCACCAACTTATGCTTAATATAGCTGCCCTTTCAGTGTCAGATGTTGTGACATCTGCATCCATTTTTAAGCCTAGAGATCATTTAGGCGTAAATCTTAACGAACTTTGAATAAACTACTGAAGAATTTAAAGTTCTGATTTGTGTAATAGTTTTCATGTTGTTGTGATATTTAGGCCTGGACAGTTTTGTGTTATGCTTATCAACCTAATATTTGATAAAGACCCTGTCAAAACAGCCCTTTTCAAAGATGACTACTGATCATAGGTACACACAGCTGAGGTAATTAATCTGTTAATGTTAATTCTCCTTGGTTTTAGATTAGAGGACTATGGTTAATGTCTGGCAGGCTGTAAAAAATATATAAGAAAAACAAAAACTAAAGTTGTTTGTTATGCCAAATTAAACACACATACATGTCATTCAGCCCTATAGGAGTATTGTGTTTTGTCATTGGATGCTGAAACTAATAGCCTACAGTAGATGATTAATGTTCCTGTGGGGACAATAATATCATCATCATCGTGCTGTCAGGGGCTTAAGCAGCACTGGATTTCATATGACGAATGGAGCTTGTGGGGTCATTCCTCGCTGAATCTAGTGGCAGTTAAATTTTCAACTCGATGAGTCTGATGCACTGTTTAGAAACCCTTCATTAACAGCTTAATCCAAGCTTGTAACGTGGCCTTCTTGGGCAACAAAGAAAGGAGATGGCTGTTGCACAACAGTCTTTAGAAGCTTTTAATAGCTCATTAATTTCCCTCTTTGTCTCTGCTCACATCAGTATCATTTGTCTGGAACAACTGGCCAGAGCAAACTTACCAGTTCCTTGTTCCAGGGATTGAATTACTTGTGCCGAGGTTAAGCTGGCTGCAATCTGATCAGGGGGCTCCGACATTAGATTTGTTCACTCAGTCTATGAAGAAATCAGTGTAGAGAATGAGGTCTGAGCTACTTGAAGGGTGATGACCACAGTCTATTAGGAGACTTCACACAGTAAATCAGCATTTCAAGGAAAGCAGAGGCAGAGGGCTGATATTAGAGAGCTGCCACCTGGAAACCAGACTCTTTAAAACCCCAAGTAACACAAATAAGTAAAGAAAAAGGGTGTAAAGTAGACCTTAGGCTGCTGGTTTGTCGGATGTGCATTTCCAGAGCATGTGTGTAATGTCCCACAATGCTTGTCACAAACGTCACTAAGCTCTTGTGTGCTTTGTGTAGGTACAAAGCGGAAAACTTCAGGTGTAGAGATGTTTCTTCCTTAATCTTCACTCTGATGAGCTGAGTAAATACCACCTATTGCAATGAGCAGGTAACTAGAAGGGCCTTAATTAGTCATTTGGTGCTGAGCTGTCAGACTGGAGAATATAGAGGTGCATAAACAAGTTGATGCTAATACTTTTAGCATTTACACCACAATATTTTATGCAGATCATTTTTAAAAGATGATTCATGGGTGCTCCAGCTCTTGATGCCTCCTTTGTGATTTTAGTAACAATAGCACAGTACATTTAGCTTTATAGCAGTGCCCTCTCAGGTATACTATGACCAAAGTATGTACACAGAACCTGACACCCCTCCTAAGGTCCTGGAGAATACACAGATGCAGTGTGAAATGACAACGCGTCATTTGCAAAGCTGTCTAAGAGAACACTTAATGCTTCTCTTGTCAAGCCACAGGTTAAGGATGTGACGTCAAACCAGTTGGCTTGTTTTCGCTGTAGCTGACCTGTTTATCTGATCTGTGTCACAACTGGGTCCTTGAGGTGCTGTTTATGTTGCACTCATCACTATGCATCCATGCTGAGTGGAAGGCTGCTGCATGCATTTGGGTTCAGAAGACAGATTATTGCTGCCTCACTGAGAATGGCTGTGTGTTTGTAAGCCCTTGCTTGTGTGTGTGTCTGTGTGTGTGTGTGTGTGTGTGTGTGTGTGTGTGTGTGTAGATGATTGGGTCTGACTCTCCAAGGCTTTGCGAGAAGCATAGCTGGAAGGTTTCATGTCTGTGTCTGCAGACATGATCTCAGCACGCTGCGAAACCCTCTACAAACACTCGCATGTGTGCGTGCCTGCAGATGAACACACCCTTGATCTGTTTTATTGTCATTATGTTTTCCAGTCTTTTCTTCCTTGTCGTTATATGTTTTGGTGTTTATGTAGCTAGCTTTGTTACAAAACATAATTCACTCATCCAAAAAAGATTGTGTTGTGGTGTTGCGACCACCACTGGAGGAGCACTCATCTCACGTCAAACACTCCGCCTCCGCATACACGCGCACACTCACACACACACACACACACACACACACACACACACACACACACAAATGTATGCAGCAGCGGCAGCCTAATCACTCTCCAGACAATGATGACAATGAGGAATGACACACAGCGCAGTTCAAATCTAAGTGAACTGCCGCATAATGGATCATGGAGGGCGGTCGGTTGGACATCAGACACAAGCAAAAACAGAAGCAGTGGTCGGCTTCCATCAAAACAGGAAGTGTGTGTGTATGTGTGTGAATGTGTGTGTGTGAGGAAATCGCTGGAGTGAAGTAAAATTCCCTTCAGAGGTGTTTATGTGAGAGAGAAACAAAGACAGCAGTGAACATATATAAAGGCCATGTGAGTGTAAAAAGGGAGAGAGACACAAAAAGAGGAAATAAGAAAGAAATAGTGTATTTTTGGGATGGAATAGTTGTCTTCTAGTGGTATTGTTTCTGTTTTAGTATTAAAATTTCCATGTAGTAATTTATAAATATGTTATATATATGATATATATATATATATATATATATGTTATATATCATATGTTAGCATCCATAGTAATAGGTTTGTCACTGCATTTCTGCAGTGACAAACTGGCAGCCAGCACTGCTTGGTGCTGAGGTTGCAGATACAAATACCACACATGCTTGGTGACTTACATGACTTTCATCATCATTGCAAGTCTGTTTCATTGCATAGTGAAATGAAAGTTGGAAAAATGTAAATACGTATGTAATTCATAGTGAACAATTAAATTGCCTGAATTGTATAAAAATCCAGAGGAAGTTCAAAGAGATGAAAGAGCTGTTGGAGATTTAATGCGTCACTCGACGCTCATACACACCAGATACTCACCGACACGGTGGCTTGAACCCAGTAAAGGACTGCCTTTTCTGCTCACTACACCAACTTGCAAGCCTGTGTGTGTACGTGTAAGCTACACCTTAACACCTCAGTGAATCCCCCCAAGGAGAATTGATTAGCTCCCTAATCACTGGGGATTAAGCTGGAAAACCACCAGGAACTTTCAAGAAGAGGGGTGAGATGACTGGAACAACAATAGGACTCTTGGGAATATATTTACATTAACCAGCCCCTCAGGATTATAATGTATGGGCATGAATTACATATTTAAATGCATTTAATTGCTTGTGTTTACGTAGAGCTCTGGACTTCCTTTTAAATGTAGGGCTTAAAGACCTGCTTCTGAGCCTCACCTCACAGTCCCTGTTACCTTCTCATTTCCGTGGCTGGCTTTTAATCGGACATGAGTATGGCTTTGACATCAAGAAATGGTTTTAACTCACATCCAGGAATTGGTGGTGCATCAGCAGTTTTGGAGGTCAAGGGGTTTGAGAGGTAAAGAGAGTTAAAGAGAAGTTCAAAGTCAGCAGTCAATACTTACATTGCTTCATCTTTTATTCAGACTAGAGCCCTCGGGACTCGAAGTGCTCTAAATTGCGGTATGTCGGACTGGCATTATGCAGACAGGGAGAGGCGGGGTGATTTTATAAAGAGGGAGAGGGAGGAAGAGGTGGATAGACAGCTAGGGAAAAGAAGGAGTTATGAAGAGAGTGAGGAAGAGAGAAAAAGAGGCACCTGGCTCCAAGTCCTCTAGGCAGAAAATTTCCATTTTCCTCCCTGAAGATGATTAATTTAGAGGAAAATAGCATTCCACTGTGGTGTGTCTATATGCGCGATGTGTTCCTGCTTACTTGTGTGCTTGTGTCTGTGTGTGACTGTATTTATAGAACAGTGCTCATTTAGTCCTTTTAAAGAGCAGCACAAAGCAGATTATTATTTTCCAAATACAATGCTCACATTTGAAGAAAATTGCACTTATCTTTAACTTTGAATCAGCATAAGGGAAAAGCTCATGAGTACATGGCAAATCAAATAACTTTAAAGCATTTGTTTATCACTTCAAATACTGAATGAAACCCGTCAGAAAGCATTTGGACTCAGCACTACCTCATGTGCAAACATGATTTTTAACATTATAATACAGCCATTGCCAGGCTAATGCTCAGTTAGCTGTTATACAGAATTATTCCTCTTGTTTGATTAACAAAAATGCATGTGTATGTATGCACACATACATATGTATACAGTATAAATGAGCTGTATGACTGAGACAGACAGAGGTTTTTTATCCCTGAAGTCTCCCCTTTGCAAATACATAATATGTCAGTAGGAGATATGAATCATGCGGTACCCAGCTGCTGTTTGTTCCTCTCTGATCATCCCTTGTGCTAGATACAGAATGTACCAGACAGACACACGCATGCATAGACACATGTCAATAATTCTGACGAACTCTCTGTGAATATCAATTGAACGATGCTCATATGGTGAGCTGCTGTATATTTATGTGTAAAAATATGTATGGGATGGGTGATCCACTGCCAAAATGCTGGATAAGCTCACAGGAAATGTGTTGACTATATTGTAATTCACAGATTTCTATGCTTTTATGATTTGCATTTCAGTTTTAAGGTACATAGAAGAATACAAACTGAGTCAAAATGTCTGCCGTGAAACAATAATTATCACCTGTTGAGAGTGTGTGCCTGCTGACCACAAGACGTGCTTCCCTTAGCTGGTGTATACACTAATAAATCCATGTGCAGATTAACTGTTAAAAGCAAATCTTCCACAGAGAAGCCAAGGGGGGCTGGGCTGGGGTGGGGTGGGGGAGTTTCGTGGCTTTGCATAATCATAAAATGACAGAGGCAGCACTTTGATAATATAATGACAAACTGGAGATTACTAGAATTATATAATTTGAAATCAAACAATTTAAATTTGCGTTAGGGGTTTTGAAAGAGGACAATAAGACCTTTTGGAGTCAGCTTACCATCAGTGATGCCAAGCTATGATGATCAGAGGAAACATTTTCAAAGAGATCAAAAACAGTGCACTTCTTTATGTCATCACACAACTAACTTAGAAGTAGGCATGCTTGCAGTGAAAATTATGGTTGAAAGTAAAGTAGCAAATCAGATGTTTAGATATCGCGCAACAGGTGATTGCAATAAAATGACAGGCGACAGGTTTATGACATTGGACTTACATCCAAAAGTTTTACAACCTTTGGGTTTAACGGGTTTAATGGGTGATCTTACTCCCAGATACAGGTTGCTGTAGTTGGAGGCTGCTGCGTTGTAACCTTTTTTGAATTGCTGTACTGCATGCACTATATGCAACTGCAAAGTGAGTAGTGAAGCAAGGTTTTTATAGAATTACAATTGAAGAGGTGCTGAGGATAATAGCAAAGAGGCCAACCTGAGAGTCAAAGGAAGATATGAATAATTATGAGAAAGATGAGAAATAAAAGAAAAGAGAAAGGAGAGTTTAAAGAGGTGATGCCTTGGTCACAGGCAGAAGTAGAGGCAGGGACTTCATGGCTTCAACACACTCACACATCTACACACAGACGGAGAGAGGAAGATTATCCCGAGGCTGCTTTGCATCACCCTTAACTGATGACTCATAAAGGCGGTAGTAGTGCTCATACTCACTGTGTTGTGTGTGTGTGTGACTTTCTGTAGAGAGTGTTTATCATCCCATGAGGATATCAAAGATTTCTTCCGGTGTACTCCTCAATGATGGCATTCGTTGTACAGTGAATAACTTAGATTTTGTGTGTGTGTGTGTGTCTTGTCTTGTGAATGGTCCTGTCTGACTAATCCCAGTAGGGAAGGCTGCTGAGTGCTGCTGCCACAGTAATTACAGGAAGAAGCTTTTTTAAACTGTCTTTCACTTTCTCCGGGACTTGCTGTTTTTCTCTGGTCAAATGAGATGCAGAGTAGAATGATGTATCAAGGTTTCTGCAGGCTGAATACCTGTGAATATTAATTGTCACTCTTCAGTGTATCACAAGTTGATGTTGATTTCACAGTCATGATTGCATGCCAGCTTCACACTCACATTTTAGCTTGACAAATGCAGGATATTTGAGGTTGTATGAGGTTATATGATACTGTTAAACAGTCTGATGATATAGTTGTTTTTAATGTAAACAAATAATAACAGGATACATCTGTGATAAGCTAATATCGACGGATAATATCATAAACATGCAAGCATGCAAAAGTGATGGGATGCCAGATAATGTTTTGGTTGCATAAAGGTAAAACACTTTCTCACCAGCAGCAGTGTCTTGGCAGCATCCGTGTGTTGAATACCAGGAAAGCATCATGTTCTGGTGACTGCACTACAGCACCTCCTGTTCTCTGAAACTCATGTCTGTCGGGTAGAAAGAAACAGCTGGTGATGTGTGACATGTGTAAACAAGGAGGCACGTGGCAGGCTCAGCAACAGGGGTCAGCAACACAAGGGTTTCTGCACAAATAAATAACTAACTTATATAACTTATGATTACTTATTTTGAGTGAATACTTAATTGCTGTGGCAACACCCAGGTGGCCTTAAACCTGAATGAAATGAGCTACCTCACACTGTGTTTTGACAGATGATTTAATAAAAAAGTCATGAATAGTAACTTATTCAATTATAAACCATGATTGAATTGTACATTTGCAATTTAAAGTTGTAGTGACTGTCCAGTAACCTCAGACCTCATCTCTATTTTTAGCTCAGTGGAAACGAGAATTTCCAATACACAACTTTCTCTCATCCAAGTATTGTGTTCCCAAATGGATGTTGCTAAAGTGAGGATGTTTTTGTGTTTGAATAGAAATAGCCCTAGAAAAACAGCAATATATGATTTATTCATCAGCCAAAAACCACTTTAGAGCCAAATGCAGACTAAAGGCAAAACGCATCCCGAGCAGTCAATACCTTGAGCTCAGCTCTTCCTTGCTGTGGTCGTAAATTCCTCTCGGAGGCTCGGTGTTCGCTCCATTGCAGCCGTATCCTTTTTTTTTTTTTTTTTTTTTTTGTCAGGGTTCCTTCTCTTTCACTGTGTCTCCCTCAATCCCTCTGAACTCCGGCTCTCTCTGTCTCTCTGACTCCAACGCTTTCTCTTTCTGCTTCTCTACCTCTCCAGCTATTTAAAACAGACAACCTAATTTAACAGCCAAAGTTTTATTTTCCCCCAGAAATGGTGTGAATACTTTTTTCTACACAAAGATTGCAGCACTGACAAAAAAAATCATAATAAGATTTATGGGAATCTTGAACTCAATGTTATGCACAAACATACCCTGATTTGTTCTATGGAGCATGGACAATGCAGAATACTTTAGTAAGGATCTATGCATATTGATGAAGTGTACATGTTATCATTGCCTTTATTGCAGCTATGAGTAAGATCAACATTGCAAAGAAATCACAATAGTACTTCTTATGTATACATATTTAATATTGCTGAATCTGTTTTGCACATTTGTATGCAGCTATGACTGTAACACTCCAGATTTAAATATCATACTCTAGTCTCAGCAAGGATAAGGAATATAGAGGCTTTAATTATTAATATTAAAGACATTAATATTACACTTATGTTCACCTCATTTGTCTATCTCTGTTTCTTCGGTACACTCTGTCTTTCTCCCCCTGCTCTCTCTATCCAGGGACTTGGACTCAAATATTACACCATGCCTCCTGGGCAGTAGAGTCAGACCACACACTACCTTGCAGATCAATGGGCAGCGGGGGGAAGGGGGTAGTGCAAAATCACGATGGGAGTAGGAGGGAATGAAGAGAATTTTGATTGCAAAGGAGGGGGGGACGGGAGAGGCCGATCAATCAGCTGAACTCTTTAGCACAGGAACCTACTAAGCTTGCACAGCCCACACCTTTCACACAACATTAACTGCAGCGTGGGATCACACAGCACGGCAAACAGAGGCAGAACACACACAAACACACACACACACACAGGCAGATACATACACACTGGCACTAAAGACATTTAGTCTGTAAATTGTTAAAATCTCAATCTGTGCAGCAGTCTTACTGAGACACATTCCTTTACATGCATTGCTTCTGATTTTAATGCAACTTAATGCAAGTACTAGAATATGCTTTGTCTTGGCAATGTAATTATGTCTTGATTACATCTTGATGTTGATTTTTTCTTCCTGTCATCACTGTGTCTGATCATTACTGGAGTGTTGTGTGTCCTCAGTGGTTTGGTCACATGTGTTTCCTCTCCCACTGTGTCCCTTTTGGTTTGAACGAAGTGCGTTTTTTGGTACTTTCCTGTTGAAACTGTCTACACCCCAGCTGCCTTTCACACAAACTGCTGTGCTTTGCGCACTTTACAGCCTCTATTTGTCAGTGTCAGAGACAAATTGAAGCGCCTCAGGAGATATATTTTGCCAATAAGCAATGCCAGATTTTACTACATCTCATCCTCCTCTGAAAGGTGCAGGAGGAACTCTATCTAAGTAAATTTTGCCCATTTTAATTTTATGTGGTATCCCCACCTTTACTTGAGTGTGTGTTGCTCCTATAGCAACCTTTAAATCTCTGCTTTTCATGTATCTCTCCATCACCATTAGTCACCATCTCATTCTTATTATTATTGTGTTTATTTATGATGTATTTGCAGTTTTTACTTTGGATTATTTTGGTTAACACTGGTACTCACTGATATTTTTCTGATGCAGCGCTCTGTTAAAACCTCCTCATTGATCTATTGATCTATCTCCCATGACACCCTCCGATATCCTCACAGACATACATGCTCATTACTTCTTTTACACATTAAAGCTGCAGAAATTCATTGAGTTAGTTTGTCAACTGACAGAAAATTAATCTGTAACTATTCTGATAACTGTTGAATTTTTTATTTATGTCATTTTTCAAGCCCAAATACCAAACATTTGATGGTTTCAGCCTCTCTTATGTAAGATTTTGCTCCTTTTCCTTACATTATAGTACATTGAATATCTTTGGAAATACTGCTTCCAGCAGTGTATATATTCAGTATGGTTTTACCAAGTCTGATTGCAGTTGGTCTGAGTAAGTGGCTTTACTGATTTTGATTAATTCCATGTGAGGTTGATAAAGTGGATGTGAGCTGACCAGCTGTACATGATCACTCCTAATTAGGCAGCCGTGTCTCAGATCCTAAAACAAATACTGGACATGGAAACATTTTCATTAAAGCTTTATTTAGTCTGTTAATATAAAAATGGTATGGTGAAACTGTAGTGGGAGGTTATAGTATCTCTTGAAGTGTGAACTTGCAACTCTGAGTGTACTTATACAGTATACTTACATTTCACTCTTGATCTTTGATGTGTACCATCTCAAGTCAGCATCATGTACTGTTGATGGCAGAGCATTTGGAAATGAGCCTTTGGCTGTTTGAGTGGAGAAAAAGGTAGAGGAGGAGAGGAGAGGGGGAGAGAAAGAGGATGGGAGCTATAGGAAGGGGACGCATGTGGAGGGAGATGGATAAAAGGAAAGAGAAGCAGACAGCTATAGGGGTTGGAGAAATAAATGTAGGACTCATTTGAGGGATTTTGGCAAAAAGAGAGAGAAAGGAGATGAGAAGAAGAGGACACATGGTCACCTATTTTGAAATGGATAAAAAAAAGCACAGTGAAAATGAGAGCGAATAGACAGAGGAATGCTTGTATGTATAGTGTCTGGATATGTGGGAGGAAGACACACACACACACATACACATACACACACACTCACACACTAATGAGCTCTTCAGAAAGAGCCCTCCCTCTATACCTCCTTTCCCTCCTTCCTCATATACTTCCCTTCTATCCTCCCCCCGTCCCCCTGCTGCCCCCATCCTCCCATCATCCTTTTCATTTCGAGTGGATTTCCTTCAGATAAACGCACAGGGCCATGAGGCGGCTGTTCTGCCCAAACCTCTGCTTGTTCTTCATTATTGATGAAATTATCTGTCATCTGTACACACACACACACACAGCCACACACACATGTGATCACACAGACAGACAAGCAGCAGAAAGTTATGATTGCGGAGCAGGTGCACCTCAGGTTGAATGTGTGTAAATATGTGTGTGTGAGCGAGAGCGAGAGAGAGAGAGAGAGAGAGAGGAGGAAGGAAAAGAGATGGAGAACGAGACAGATACATACACACACAGAGCCCAGCCGTTGCCACCTGCTCTCCAGCTTTGATCGAGCGTTGTGTGTGTGTGTGTGCTCACCCAGAGTCGAACGGTTGTGTGAAAGAATTCATGCATGAGAAAGAGAGAGAGAGAGAGAGAGAGTGAGCAACACAGACAATATGTACTAAAAAAACAGAGCGAGACATAGAGAGAGAAGGAGGGGGGTGGGCTTAGGTACGAGCATCATAGCAGCTCATTTTCTCCCACCAGCTCTGCTTTTCTCCTGCACACACAACACTGAGCTACCACCTCCCCCTCTCTCTGTCTCTCATTTTCTCTCTCTCTCTTCTCCTTCTTGTTTGCTCTCCGCTGGGGGGGGCCTGCTCCTGCCGTGTTGATTGGTAGGCAGTTACAAACGATACTATTTTGAGAGAGTCAGTGTATGTGCTCTGTAGCAAACGATCGAAAGAGAAGGGGGAGAGAGAGGCAGAGAAAGGCAGAGCAGGGTTTGGCTCATTCTCCCGCACATTAAGTGCTGTGCACAACAGGATGAGGGGACACCGGGAGACTTGGACCTGCGGCTGATGCCGAGCCGTAACGCAGAATCCAGGTAGAAGCAGAGGAAGGCAAGTCAGGAGGGTTGTCTGCCCAAGGAGATTTTGCAGAACAGAACCAGAAACATCTTTGTACGGACCAAAGGGAAAAGAAGGAAAAAGGAAAGAGAGAGGTAGAGGTGAACAGAGAGAGGAAAGATGGCGAGTTTTGGGAAACTCACAGATTACTTTAACCGCCGTAAGTCTCGAGAGGAGCTGCGGGTGGGCAGGAGCTCGCGGCGCAGTGGCAGTTACTGCTGCACTGTGGCAGAAGCCAGGTAACCTGTGTGTATGTCTGTGTGTGTGTGTGTGTCTCTGTCTGTGCATAGGTATGTCAGACTGTATGACCATGTTTACAAGCTGTGTGAATATGGCATTATTCCTCATTGTGTACCACACTTTTTGTCACAATTAAATGATTTAACAATATTTACTCATCAAATATATTTGACATCAATATAACAAACATTAGAAAAAAATAGTATTGGTCCCTTCAATGAAAGAACACATGGCAATGCAGGCTTAAATAAGTAAAAAAAAAAAGAAAAGTCAATCTGTCTGTGTCCTTATGTGTGTTTTGTGTTACACACTGGACTGTCAGGCATACAGGTGTTTGTATACATAAGTGTGTGCCCACATGCAAACATGTGTCTGAATGCATGTGTGAGCAAGCATGCGCGTTACATAAGTATGGAGGTGTGGTGGATGTGTGCTGTCAGGCATGTTGCTGGCTACTATGGATTCTTCCCACAGTTTGAATACAGAGGCTTTTCTATAGATAGAAATAGAGAGGATGAAGTCGATACGCTGCATATAGAGGAGAGGCAGAGACAGAAAAGAGGGAGAAAGAGCTTTTCTGAGTCAAGTGTTCACACCAGTGCTCATACTGCTTCACGTATATGCTTTCCAGTGGCCAACCCAACTTTCTACTGTTGATTATTGAGTGGGTCCAGCAAGATGTGGTGGGTGTCTTCAAGTGCCTTGCTCAAGGGCAAATTAACAAAAGGTGTTGATGACGGGAGAGTGTTAATCATTCAGTTTTTACATTAAATATGCCTCAGATATAATCTGTCTCCTAAGTCACTGCTGGCAGTACATCATAGATGTCTCCTTGTGATATTTTATCGAAACAAAGGAGCTGGAGCGGTGGAACAATGCTTGATTTTGAAATATTTGTTTATGCCCAGTTGATTTTGCGCAGAGGCTGTTCACACCCTGCAAACTTAATTTGTGTGGCTTTGTTATGTTCTAACAACCTCTTGCTTCGCATCACAGCACTGCAATTAGCATCCTAAATTCAAAAAGAGAATGCAATTTGCTTTTCTGTTCAAAGGACCCCCAGAGAAAAAAAAAAAAACAACAACTTTGAAGCTAAGTTAAGAGTCACCAGTTTTTACTACAAGTAGCAGTGCACATGCTACACCTTCAAAAATCTTTGAGAATCCCATAATTGTTTAAAACGCTTGTGAGCCAGTGTTGAATTATATAACCAGGATGAAAGTAAAATCAATGCTAAACAACTACTGCCACTCTAGACTCTGAAATAATATCCATCAAATCTCATATCATTCCCTCACAGCACAAGTGTTAACGTGGGTGGACATCTGGTGCAAAAATAAGCTCTCAGATTCCCTGCCATTACAAATCCAGCATCTCTCTCATCCCAACAGTCTCTTTGTCTCTGTCTCTCCCACTCACTGTCTCTTTCTCACAAGCCACCCCCTTCTATCTCTTCCCATCTTCCCTTATGACTTTTGATTTTTCTTTCTCTGCCTCTTTTATCGTTCTCTCTTCCTCTTTCCCGCTTCTTTTTCTATCATGCCTGCTCTATCTGCTACTCTGACATCTACCAAGGAGGAGCCAGAGGGGTTTGGGGGGTATAAGAGGTGCGAACAAGTCTGTTTGTAGATGTCGGACCAGCTCAGCTGAGCTCTGTCTCCTTTGTCTCTGACAGAAGAGCGGCAGGAAAAGTCGCCAGTTACCACAGTCCACCTAGAGATTTATGTTTTATTGAGATGCATGCGTGCTTTTATGTGTTAAATACAGAGAAAGAGGGTGGCTACAGCAGGGGTTGCTGTCTGTCAAACCAGGTTCACAGCCTTAGTAATCACATCTCTGACATTCCAGTACTGTGTAGCAAGTACTCATGTCACCTGCCGCCTTCTACTTAGACTAATTAATGACCTTGCCTCTAAATTTAGATTTGCACACTGTACTCTGCTCCTGCAGGCCTTAAAGCCATCATATATCTACCTCTGCCAGATTTCATTTAGGTATTTGTAACTTTTTAATGAGAGTTTGAGTCCATATTAAACTTCACAGTCTTTCTTATGATAAAGCTATAAAATTCCACCATAAATCCATAGTTCAGTTAGTCACTGTATTAATTTTGCTTTCTTTTTTGTTTTGCTGTGAAAGAAACATGATTCTAATCTGGAATTTCCACGGATCAGACCCTCAAATACTGGACTTTGAGTGGGTTTTTTGTGTGTGTGGACGGTAGACACTATCTGTGCTGTCTCTGGGGTGCAACCTTAATGAATAGTGACAAGTCAGTCAGTCCATAATTAATGGTGAGTGATGGTGAATCAGTCTGTAATGAACAAGTTAATGTCCATCATTTTGTGATAAGTCTGCAAGTCCACAATGACTGGCCTTTGCTCCTGCTTGTCGTTTAAGCTGCTCAAAGCACTTTCTTTCAGTCCAGTGACTCTCTGACCAGTGTCTACTGAATGACTGAAAGATAACGACAGAGGTTAATATAGCCATATCCCTTTGCTCTATAAGGTCAGTCCTGCTTCTTACAACCTCCCAAGCATTGCCCAAGTCTTCTCTTCTTAGCACTTAAAGTTAGAAGCTAGGATACAAGTTTTTGAATATCCAGGAATCCCTCAGTCAGGAAAAAGGGGAAAGATAATATAATAGGAGATGCAAGGAAGTGGCAAGAATTAATCTGGAGGAAAGACAAATGGAGTGAAAAGAGAGAGATGAGAACAGAGGTGAATAGAAGAAAAAGAAGCACCTCACCCACAAAACACACGTCCACATTCAGACAGTGAGTGAGAACACATTAATATTGAATAAGACTTTTAATGAATGGCTCAGTACTGAGCTGTAAGTTTGGCTTATGAATGATTAACCATGAGCTATTTAACTGGCTTCAGAAGAACTGAATTCATTAGTTCATCACATTAATAAATGGAACATTCATTAGTGCTGATGTACCAGCAGGATAATGTTTAAAACTGAATGTAGAAAAAGATAAAAAAGATATATAGAACTCATTAGTCTGAATTGTTTCAGTCTGTGTTAAATCTTAAAATGGTTTAATCATAGAGCTGAAATCTTCTCGGGCATGTGTGTAAAAAGGAATGAGCGTGTGAGTGTGTGTGTGTGTTAGAGGTAGATTCAGCACCATGGATAGTTCTCCCTGCAGTCACTACATCCACCAACAGTGCCATTCACCATCATACAGCAGCCATTAAGCTACTGGAAACAGACTGCCATTTAGTCAGGCCTGAATGCTGATGTGACAACTTGTACAACAGTTTGAGTCTTGAGTTTGACGGTAGAAACTCTCCAGGCATGACTCGACTAAACCGTACAGAGACAACTTTTAGTGCCAGGGTCGGGGGGAGAATACTTCAGCAGTGTTTTGCATTGCATAGCCGAGGAGTGTCAGGGGGTTGTGTGTGCTACTTTTAGTTTTAAAATAGGCCACTAAAACAAATTGCTGTAGATCTGATGCTAAAAACCTGCTCTCGTAGAAGTGTATGTATGTGTGTGTGTGTGTGTGTGTGTGTGTGTGTGTGTGTGTGTGTGCCTGCAGTGAGAAAAGAGAGCAGAAGCTTTCGCAAAAGTCCTCTGAGCTCTCCTCATTGTCAATCAAGCACAGAAAGAAATGGCGGGAAAAACAAAACAAAACAACCAGTGCAAGGACGAGTGCTCAAAAGCGAGCACAGGATGTGTTTGTGGTTCATTGGCACGAGGGCTATCTCAGTAAACACTCGATTCTGCTGTAGCATGCATTTCCCCCACAGTTTCACACCATCATCCCTATGATTCTTGTGCTATCTCTCCTTTTCCTAGCCTCAAGTATCCCATTGTCTGTCATTCTCATTTGTAAAAAAAAAAATGCATTCATTCACTGTCATGTTTTATTTTGTCACACATAACACTGTGGCATACTCGTACACTAACAAAGAAAGTGAGTTTGACTGCTGCACCAGAGATAATAAATTTGGCAACAGAAAACATGTCGCTCACTTGATGCTTACAAGTCAGGGCAAGACATTGTTTTTGTGGAAATGTGGACTGCCGCTGGGTGGCAAAAATAAGCGTCTCCTCTCCTCTCCTCTCCTCTCCTCTCCTCTCCTCTCCTCTCCTCTCCCCCTGTTTTTGTAGACAGAGTCGCTTAGCAACAGGTTTGTAGGATGAGTGAGGCCCAAATTGTCAGTGTGGCCTGGGCCGGCTGTTCAGCCCAGTGTGTCATCATCATGATGTGCTGGTGGGAGGCCAACTACTGTGTTTGTGTTTGTGCATGCGATCTGTGTCTGTGTGAGACTATGTGCGTGGTTGTGTGTGTGCACTTGTGTTTACTGGTGGTCCCTGAGTTACTTCATCTTATGCCAACTGTAAGGATTGTGTGTATGCATGTGTGTGCGCGTGCTTCAGGCAAATGCTTTTTCATGCAAGTCGGTATGGATTTCTGAGGAGTGAGAGACCTGCCCGTTTCTATTACCATCAAAGTGTTATGTGTGTGTGTGTGTGTATGTGCCTTGCTTGCCTAGTCACTATCAGCTCTTTCTCTGGTATTCACCAACACAAAAGCATTATTCATCATCAGGCTGTCCCGGGTCCTCCATGTCTCTGCTCTGAATCACATCCAGGGATTCTCTGATCCCAGGTCAAATATTCACAACTCCAACACCCACCTGCTCTATCAGGGGAGTAGTTTACTAGCTGACAGCGGGCAGATGTCAGTACTTTACTTCCCGAGCCTGCGGATGTGCTGAGCTGGAAACTGCTGTCGGTTTACCTTATAGTTCCCCAGTGATAAACAGCCTCGAGCCTGCAAATACATCCTGAGCCAGGCATCCAGGGGAGTTTAAAGAGCACTGAAGTATTTCACTCAAACGCAGGTGCATATAAGGTTCTACTCAAGAGCTTTTGTCTGTAAAATCAAATGTTAAAAAAATGTTAAAAAGAAGCTTCATGCAAGAACTGGAGTAAGCTACTAGAAGGCATTATTCTCTATATAATGAATATACAACTAAATTATGCTTTTGGTAAATGATTCGTTAACAAATTAATTAATGATTCATAATCCGCCATTGAGAAGGATTTAATGGGCTTAATTGATTAGATATGATCCCATGCTTAGATCAAAGGCCACATAATTGTCTGGCTTATCTCAGTTAATATTGATATTTGATGAAATATACTATTGTATGATACATGAATTTGTTTTTTACAGTTGTCCAGTGTTCTGGACAATTTGGCCACACATGAAACATTTCATGAAAATGATGTAATGAAAATAATGTAATGTCTCTAAATGTCAACTTTAAAGGAAGGTGTTTCATGTTTTTCTAACCAGAAGAGTGGAAGGGGAACAGGGGAAAAGTGGTCTCCTGGAAGTCACTGCTCCTATAAAGAAGTAAGCCAGCATGAAACAGCAAGTTGTCACTTTTACATTTAAGTTTTTGTATGGATTAAACACACAAGCCATAAGGTGGTAATTAGTGAGCCTCATAGGTGCTGGTAGGCATAGTTTGTTACCTTTAGACTGAGCCAGATTAGCTGTTCCCCCAGTCCTTCAGTCTTTATGCTAAGATAACTCTCTTGGCTCAGGGAGCCAATATAAAATGTGTATGGTTTATGGAAAATCAATGTGGGTATCAAGGTGAAAAATCATGATGAAGCAAGTAGAAATGTATGGTGTGTGAGAGAGAATAAAAATGTTTGCTGGTGTAACAACACTCACCTTTCACTATATGAAATTGAATTCATATCGTGAATAGACTTCTTATGTAGCAGCATCATCCTCATCCTCATCGTTCCATCTCTGTTTCCAAATCAAAATGAGGCAAATAAATCTTACCTTCATATCAACACAATTTCAGTATAAATCCCCGGCTAAAACCCATCTCACTGAAAATGTCAGGACACATCAGCCTGGGGGGAACTCAGCTGGCATGTCCTCAACTGATTTTCAGCTGGGGATCATGTGCTCTGTACCCAAACTTGTCACGCAAGCGTCTGGAGGTCAGGCGTCTTCCACCTCCGATCTGATTCTGATGTCTGAAATGCTGGCCACGTTTTGCTGAATTTGATCACATCAAGCTGATCAGTGCTGGCGTTGGAGGAGGATTCTTGTCTCGGTTCTATTATACATGACACAGAAAGATTTTAGAAACATCTTTATGTAATTTTAATCACATCTGTTATGTAATGTAATCTTGGCAGTATAGGATCCGAGGGGTAAATGATGAAAAAAATGCTAAAAAACACCCATATGAAAAGCCACTACAAAACAGATAAAAAAGTATGAATAGAATACAATAGCTATTTAGCATGTGCATCACGCAGCATCATTGATATTTGCAGATTGTTTGACTGTGTGTTGTTGTGTCACCAATTTGCTATTAAGCTGATCTTGTGATTGTACCCATTGATTGGGCTCCCGCTGGAGAGCGTGTCGCATCAACTGCCATAAAAGAAAGCAATTTATATTGGTTGTGCTCCAAATAGCCTTCCGCTTGATTATGCTGAGGTGGAAGTAATTTCACTATTGATCAGTACAGCTGCTCTCTTGTTGCCCATTAACAGTAAGCCTTGTGTGTGTACCACAGTGTGTTCAAGTGTGTGTCTTTGTGCACGTGCTGGTATTGTATTGTGCAGAGATAGCTTAACTGGACAGGTATTGTTTTATCACTGAGGTCACTACCGTAAACACTGGGTTCAGTTGTATGAGCCAAAATTTTGGTAGCTCAATAAAATGAATCCAGTTGACATTTCCATGTGAGTGTTAAATAAACTAATAAGATAAGGTGTTCTGTTTGAATTCACCTCAGTGACAAATAAAAAAAGGCTCCTGACATTTAAAAAATATAAATGTGAATGTGGTATTGCTGTTTAAAGGGGCATTCCAGCAATTTAGCATTAGAGTTTGTACCTGTTTGGGGACTCACAAGAGACGGATTAAATGAGTGGCCAGAATCAAAGCTGCGGATGAGAGATAAGTCAAGCTCCAAAAACACTGTAACGCAGTAGGAAGAAAGCCATTCACAGCGAAACCAACGTTCAAAATCTCCCTGGTGACTTAAACCAACAGTAGATTCCAGTTTTGTCCGTGATAATCCCTGGAAACAAAGTGCTCCGTGTAATTGTCTGTTAATTCTATCCAACCAGGTCACTGGAAAGGAAGCTGCAGAGACCACTACTGGCTAAGTCCCGCACCCTCCCTAGCATCCCCCAGTCTCCGACGGTTTCCAGGGTGCACCACTCCGATCTCATCGGTGGGAGTCCCCCTCGCAGGAAGAACCCTCCCACTGCAACCAGCCACCCAAAGGCCTGCACCCTGCCACCCGCAGGTAAATCTGCTGACCAAACAGCCACACTTTTTCCTCTGCTGTCAGAGCCAGACGCCTTCGTAGAATCGACTGGATCTGTGTGTTTCTTTCATCTCCTTTGTTTGTTCATGTATTGCTTTGTTCACATATAATCTCTGACAAATCACTTATCCAGTTTTTCACAAAGCCTAAGTAAATTCTGCCACAGCTTCTCAAATGCACTTCAGTACACAGTTATGGTATTACTGCTCAAAACATTTCTTTTTGTCCTGAAACGGCTGTTATGGCTCTTACTGACTGAGCTTTTGCAGCAGATTCTCAATCCTTCACCAACAATCATATCACAGGATGTCTTAACAATTGCAGTATATCCTGTAAGTGAGCAGATAAAATATATGCCTCGCTCTTACCAGCACTCTTTTACTTACTTGGCTTCTGGGAGACAATCTTATGTTTCTCAGACCTCTTTGCCCATAATGTGTCTGCCTCTTGAACTCTATATTATCGACCCAAATGGTTGGCTATCAGGGAGATGCCTTTTTACGGTGGTAAAAGAGTGTAAAGGCCACTAGAGCATAAACTAAAGTCTTCTTAGATATGTCAACCATGTCCCATTTCCCTTTCCTTTCAAACTACTGCACATGCTTTGCTTCTCTGATATTTCCTTCACCTGGTGAAGAGCATGCACCAGCTAGCTGTCTCAGCAGGAGCGTGTGCAAAAAAGATACAGTACATCCTCTCTCTCTCGCTCTCTGTTCTCTCTCTCTCTCCTTGCTCGCTTTCAAATCAAACACCATTCCCTCACCTGAGAGGGAAGACTGTCATGGAGAATCCTAAAGCTGTAACCTGCTGACAGAGATAGCTTTCATCTTAGCAGCGGTTGAGGTGTTTTTCTGGTGATGAAAACATTTAAACCCTACAGTAGGCCTTAGTATAATACTTTGATTTTTACAGATCCAAAGCAGCTTTTCTGTAAAACCTCTAAGTTCCCAGACATCCAAAAAACACAAGGCATTAAGAGAGAAATCCTTAATGAAGAAAATTAAATAGATATTAAATAATATTAATAAAGGAACACAAATTCTGTCTTAAGTATATGAAACCAATGCTTCAGACTCCAGCTGCCAGCAAGCCAGCAGCCATCACATCAGAGCTCACAGCTGCAGAGTCAGAGCAGGACGTGCCTCAGGTTATACACCCTCATGCCTGCCCCCCTCATTCACATGCGCTGACAGACACGCACAGTGAACGGCGGCTTGTCATTCCTGATTGGTGTCTTTCGACTCGACTTGATCTAAGCTCCTCGCCACTGCCGGGGTGGATGAGAACTGGCACATTTCAAGTGTTGGAATGAGGCAAAATGCTGTGTTATCATCCATATTTGCAATATTTAATGCAAGAGAGGCTCTCCGCACTCCTGTCCTCCTGTGTAGCTCTTGAGAGAAAAAAGTGTGCAAGTCTACAAAGAGAGAAAAGAAACAGCAAACATCAGAGAAAGGGAACTTATTAAAATAAGGAAGAGTAAAACCAAAGTCCCACCAGAATCACAGATTGCAGCACAGGAGGTAGTAACTTTGAAATCAATACAGTCAAGCACAGAATTTTCACAATATGATTAAACAGCATTAAAACACCACTGTAGTGTTCTGAGAGTTCAATCTAACATTTGGCTCTGTACACTTACACAGGCTGAGGGAGTAAGAAGCTGACGTAGCAATATGTTCCTCTTCTTCTGATCCCACCTCTTACCCTTACTTACCCATTTTTCTTGATTGCTTTTCTCTTTTTGGCTGCAGTGGATCTTCTTTTGCTGACTCCTGGTTGCTGTCAGTGCCGGAACAAATCTCAATCAAAGCAGCTTGTGTCCTTTGTTTGAGTTTCTTCCCTCCTTATTGCAAGGCCACAGTGCTAACCACTATGCCACTGTGCAACTTTCTAATTAATTTTGACCTTAGATAAACTATAATTTATCATTTGAAGTGACCTAAAAAGTAAACCCTCCATACATCAAAGAGTATGTTTTCTAAATCGTGTGTGCTAAAACTACAAGCACAAATATAAAGCACTTAATAGGATTCCTAGGATGAAACATTCTTCATCCAGTCACCTGTAGTGAATAAAGGCGAGAACAGGAAACATTAGAGAAGAATTAAACCACTCTGTACAAGACACTTTCTCTTTCAAAAAGCATTGAGTCAACCCCAGCCCTCACCGCTCTAATCCAATCAGTCTTTACTGTTACTACATCTAATGATCCTGGACCAAACAGCATTGTCTTTGATTGGGTTATTCTGCCCAAGTGCTTCCATTTTATGTCCTGACATAACCTATCTGAGCCTGATTGTCTGTCTCTGTCTCTGTCTGTTTTCCCTTGCCCTACCGCTGCTCTGTTGCAAATATCAAATTGAGAGAGACTTCAGTCTCACGTGGCCCCTTGTTGCTTAGCAACCACTGTCATCGCCCATGATGCTGGCTTCGCTCTCTCTCTCTCTCTGTCTAACCCTCTCTCCATCTTTATCTCCCCAGTAGCGCTGAGACAACTTTTTCAGAAGAGAGAAAAGAAAAAAATTCAAGTTGTTTAATAACCCAGCTACACTTCATTCACGCATTTAAGCAACATCCCGTATTAGTATACTTCAGAGCTCGCACAGGGAGTTGGTCCCCTAGTTATTATGTTGCAGTGTTATTTGGCTTGGCTTCGAATGTAGATGCATTTTGGCTGCTGCTCAGACACTGGAACTGATACCATAATATTTCACACTCTGAATAGATCATTCATATGTTCCCACAAAAGCAGCCACTGCCAAAAGACATGCTGTTGAAATCTTTTAATAAAGGGTGTCATTACTAGGCAATTCTTGATACTTCAGATTTGTTGGGTGAGGCTCTAAAATCTTTTGCTGGCTTTAGACCTTGTCTGAAACTAAGAGGAGAACATCTTTTTCTATTTGATGCTCTATGTTCACTCCAAACTATAAAAAAATAATGACAGAAATTGATTTACAGATACTTTAGTACAAGTACTTACACTATACAACAACTACATCTAAGTCTGTAGTGTTTTTATGTTGTCAATACTTTGTTTACATCATTGTGTCTGTATTTTACGCTCTAAAAATGTACTGATTGAGCCTTTAACTTGGCCTTTTCTTACTGTGAATGACTTGACTTGATGGACAGAGTTACTGTAGCTTAGCCAGCATGCATCCGATTCTGTAAGTAACTGAAAGACGAGAGTATGTTTTATGAGCGCTGTTAGCCAGGCGTCGGACGCTGACAGGACGTCTGACGAGCCTCAAACACAGAGTGATGGAAGTCGGCTGTGATTAGCACAGCGGAGCTACGTTCTGACAGCGCACATCCATCTCTGTTGTGCGACTGTGAAGGCACAGCCATCATGTCAGAGCTGAAGGAAAAAAAAAAAAGTCAGTGTCGCTGTAAATTTGTTCCTTCCTCTTCATTTTACATGAACCATCATTTCTATCCTGGGTACTGAATCATAATCAAGTTGTTAAGGAGGATGGCTGAGAATAATGTTTGAGTCTAAAGTATTTCACCTTAAAAGGGAGCTTAATTACATTCAGGAAGTATTTTATGGAAGCAATCAGGAGATGACAGTCGACAATTTGTGGAGTGAGTTTGCAGTAATTGCTTTGTAGAAACAAATATTCATCATCTATTCAAACTGTCTTGCTCTTATATGTCTCCTTCTGTCTTTTACTTTCCTTTTTCTGTCCTAGCTTGTGCACCCTATCCAATCATTTGTCCTTTTTGTTCCCCTAATCTTCAAGGAGAACTGTGGCGTTTGGAGGATGACATGGAGGGCGAAGATGAGCACGGCGGGTGCACTGAAGGCCCGCCCCCGCTCCCAGTCGCCCTTTTCCCACTTCCGGGCTCGAGCAGCCTACCTCCGCAAGAGCGTCTCAGCAGATGACCACCTGGACATGGGCCTGGACTACGGCTCGGGGACGGCGGTTGAGGGCAAACCAACCCGTGGCAGTAAGGGCAAGCTGAAGAGAAAGTTTGTAAGTTGGATCCCTTGTTTCCTCGTTTTTCAATGAAGTATGAGGGTCTAAAAGAAATCAGTCGTGCATGGCGGAATTCTGCATTATCACACAATTCAGACGTTCTGGTAGAACAGCAGGTTTGCTGTTTACTGTTGTTTTCACACATCCCAGAGCCAAATGAGTGAAACAAATGACTGATACATGCTCACACATAGACACACATTACCACACAAGTGCACAATGGCTTTGGCTTAGACAGAAGGGTTGGGTGGAATGAAGTTGATCCCTCAGAGTTTGGCCCCTTTGTAAAACATGGCTTAAGTTTTCTCGCTCACTGTGAGAATGTGCCGTCATGCAGACTTCCAGGCCGATGAAGACTTCCATGTGTCTGTCCCTCTATCTCTCACAAACTCTCTCACCTCCCTTTATCTTTAAGATGTTTTTAACTATTTGGATTGGCCTTCACCTGCTCCACAACAGCTCAGTTCCTATTATCTGATCTTGTGACGTTACCATATAAAACTCACTTTTCATCCTGATGTAGAATCCTTAAAGGGATAGCTCTGATTTTGCTTTGACAACCTGTCAGACAAGAATTAACAGCAGTAAACCTTTAAACCACAACAAAGCACACACAAGAGCTTACAAATTTATTTTGATTTTTCTCTCACACCTGTTTGAGGGAGTCAAACAAGAAATAAGACAAAGCAACGCTGATAAAGGGGAGGGGTGCAGCTACAAATATGTGGCTTAGTGTGGGGAGAATACTACAGGATGTGCAAAATGGACTGTACACTTCAGAATATAAATGCAGCAAATCAAATAAAATTGCTGCATATACTGTGTGTAGTATAATTACCTTGCAAATGCATCTAAATATAGTGTGTTAATTTTAGTCCCGTCACAGTCTGAACAGATTTTTTTTCATTTTGAGTTTATTTGGCCCAATTAGTGAAGCAGAGCCTTTTAAAATCAAGTGTAGGCTACATTTGTGTGTCTCTGTGAGTGTGTGTGTGTGTGTGTGTGAGAGAGAGAGAGAGAGAGAGAGAGAGAGAGAGAGAGCACAAGAAAGAGATTAGTGCCACTGTACAATAAATTAATGCCATCACTGAAACAAAGAGCATAATTACACAGAACTACTTTCACTCCAGTTATATAGTTTTAATAGTTACAATACCACCAATTGAGCTATTGATTATCTTCTAAAACTGTTGGGCCTTGACCTTGTTCTTTGTCGTTTTATTTGTGATTGTAGATTTAGATTGAAATCTGTCTTTTAATTTTCATTTGTTTGGATATTTTGTTATGTTCCAGTGGGCTCAGTGTGAGTTTTATCAGATATTGTGGGAGCAGTGATGCCAGACATGGGCAGAGGGCCTGGTGACTATACATTAAAGATTTAAGACCTCTATATTGTCCCTCAGTCACTGGATCAGGGAACTAGAGACCTCATTACCAGCCTGAGCTTTGTAATTGATTCTCCAGTGTCACAGGTGCAACAGGACACCGGCATACTGTAGGAAGGGACAGTCTGGTGGGAGACTGTGGGGTGTGTGTTTTTTTCTATAGTAGACTGCTGGATGTACTGTAGGTTGATTTGTCTGGAGAGAAGATATTACAGGGATACATTTTCTGACTGGGAAGGACTTTTTCAGACCTATGTGGCTGAGAAAACTTTCTGCACTTCAGACAAGGAATTAAGGACTTGATTTATCCTTCATTCTTGACACATCTTGCAGGCCTGTGAACCTCAGTGGCTAGGGTTGGATGACTGTGCGGGTATGATCAGAAAACAAAGTCAGGCCAGAAAAGAAAGGACAGAAGTTTATTATACAAACTTTTATCACACAGTCTCTGCGTCTTGGCTGGAAATGGGGACAGCACTGGATCTGATGACCTGCCGCATCTGTTTTGGGGTGAGATTTCTCGCAATGTTGTCATTGTCACAGAAGCAGTATTAGAAATGCCTTATTAATGCATTACTCCTGTGCTGTGATATCAAAATATAGCATCACATCTGGCAGTTTACCCTCTTATGCAATATAATACATTTGGTGGATGCTTTTTCCCAACCCTTTTTGAGCAGCTCCACAGGGAGTGCAGTTCTGCCAGCCAAATGGAAGACAGACAGAAATAAAAAACATATAAGGAGACCATCTCAGAGATGGGTTATATAAGGCAGGTTTCAACACTTTTTTACCCCTTAACAACACCTTACATCTATCTATTTCAGTTTATCTCCACCTACAAGAGACAAGTATCATTTTTAAACTTGGGAGAAAGTCAATGAATGTTTTCTTTTTTCACAGTAGGGGTGGGTTTTTTTGTCCTCCAGATAATTCATTTATGCAGCCTGTCTTCTCTCTGTCTCTCTGTCTGTCTCAGTCTGTCTGTTTCCCTTTTTCTTTTGTCCATACAAAAAGCCGAGCAGCTGCGTTGGCATGTTGGTTATGGATGCAAGGAGAATAATTTAGACCGGCTCATTGTTACTCATCACTTACGCACTCTTTGGAGCACCACTTGCTTTATGAAAATTACAGTGACATAAACAAGCACAGCTCACACAGCTGTGCTGCAATGTTAAAGACACCGAGACGTTTACTTTGGATGCTGACAGTGACACAGCAGAGCAATAAAGCCTCCATATCAGGACAATGATGCAGCAGCACATACTGAGTTACACTGAAGAACTGTGCGGTGGTGTGTGCTAAGTACACTTCTATTGTGCAAAGGCACAAATGGAGGTGGATCAGTTAATTATATGACCCCCCAAGTTTAAATGTATTGATTCGCTGAGACTAGGTCATTAAGAAGGGGGTGCAGTTTTTTACATATGATTGAGAGAGTATAATCTTTTTAAAGAAAGGGAAGACAGAGATAAAGTGTGTAGGTGATTTCATGTGGAGTAAAGTAAAAGAAGGAAAATGTAGGGTGGGGGTGAGATGAGGAGGAGAGAATGTAACCTCGTCTTTGTAAGGCTGCCAAACTGTGCATTACGGTGAAAGTTAATCATGTGCCGTAACAGTATCATCTCATCCCCGGCAACTTTCCCTCTTAACTATCACACTCAGTAGTGCTGCATATTTTCTCTGTTCAAGGTCACACCTCTCTCGTTCAGCAGCACAATAAAGTTGTCTTTCTTTTACACTTGGGTTAGCTTTACTTGGGTTAAAATAGCAGTCAATCCTTGTGTGAGAAGCAGCTTGTGACTTTAAAAGAGCTATATCAACTTTTCTTTGCTCAGTGGCACATCAACAGCAAATCTGTCCATACTTGAATTTTTGAATATGCAGACCAAGACAAACACTCCTGTTGTGACACTGTTAATAATACTGCCTGCAGAACAGCCACAATCTTTCACCTGATAATATCACTCTCTTCAAATCGACTATAAGCCCGTACAGTATCGGGCTAACAATGATCTAAAGTCACCTTCATGCTCCTGGAAGCATCTTGATATGAAGACAAATTATACCTTTAAAGAAAAGTCTAGACTGCAGCCAGGTGATGATGCCAGGCTTGACGTAATGCAGTTTGATAGTATTGGATTTGTTTTGTATGTACTTGCAAGTGTGAGTAATTAACTGAAAATCATATTACCTCTGGAAATGTTTGCATATGAGTGAGTTTTATTTACGTATACGTGTGTCTGAGTGCAAATGCACTCAACGCGTAACAGCAGCAAACTGATGGGCTGAGTAACCACATCATCAATGTACAGACCGTATCATTTCTGTTGATTGAGTGGCTGTAACTACATAATGCTTTGTTCATGCTTATTTGGAGCACTTCAGTCTGACACACTCTGCTTGTGAGATGACTCACAAAGTTTCTCTATTAAATGAAACAAGGGGAGTCGATATTCCTTCAAATTATTCATAAACCAGGGAATGCAAATAGCTGTTTGTCACAATTTCCTGATTCATTGAAAACCCACAGGAACACCACAAGACAAATTTCAAACAGATCACGTACATAAACACATACTCCAACACACACATACAGGCCTCTTGGTACGATTCCGGCAGGAAGCGCAGTTATACCCTGTGTGTCCAATGAGGCGAATGATATTCAACTTGTTGCTTTGGTCAAAAGGCTCAGGGTTGTGTGGATTGGTTTAAGAGATATGTCACTGTTCCCTGCGGTTAAGCTCTGTCTCTGTTTGAAATCATTAATGCTGTCAGGAAACGGGCACAGTGTGTGCTCACACATAATCATTCATAAACACGCACATCAGACACATGAAAGATAGCCGGAGGACATCTTGCGTATGTAATGCAGATATCAGATATTGAAATGGCATTGGTGGTTTTAATAGAGACCTTAGAAGTGAAACAGCTCTGTCAGTTCTGATCTTACCTCCTGATCTGTTTGTAAATCAGCACATTTTCCTCTCTAACACAAAGCATTCACCTGAGGTAGGGACTGTGGAGGCCTATTCAAATAATTCCATCAACAGCACTGAGGCTTCTGCAAAGCAATTGCTTTAGATTTTTTTTTTTTTCCGATGGTATCTAACCAGCCTGACCATCTGCTCACAAAATACCTTCAATGATTCTTAAATCCAAGAATACATAATCTATTGTGTCCTTGTGAAGAAAGATCCTCCTTAGTTGTTTGGGAATTAGAGAGCAAAGAAGAAGCATCTTTACAATTAATGAGCTATGGGCTTCACAGCTAAGTTCAGTTGTTTATTTCCCATCTGTTTGCACCACTTTTGTGCTATAGACCTAAGCTTTTTATGGATGCAATGTGTTGTTTTCACAATGAATCACAAGGCTTTCCATTTGTTTTCTTTGGCTAAGTCACCATCTGATACATCCTCAGATGGCATGCAAACCTTAAATACTGCCAGAATACGTATAAAGACAGAATCTCAAGCTGATGACAGGCATCATATTTTTTTGAAAATGAAATAAATTCAGAGGAAGCTACAGCTGCATTATGTGATTTTTGTGACATAATGGGCAGAAAGCAGATTGAAACAAAACAGCAGAAGCCAAAACTAATTGCAACAATCCTCAGAGAGTCTGCACCCACATGAAACAGAACCAGAAACTTAACTGAAATGGGTATATCCCATTGGCATCCATTTCCCCACTGTCTGCAGAATTGAAGTCTAATATTTACTTTGTTTTAGATCTGGTCTGGTCCAGCAACCACCTGCAGAATTGGTTCTCTGTCAACCACCAGATATCCTACTCTCTACACCACCCTACTACTTTTATTGGTTTTCCTCTATTAGGATTCTGGGCAGTGTATAGTCAGCATTAGGTAGCTTGTCAGAGGGAAGTGGATGTGTAGAGTATGAAATAGGTCAGGACCACACTGACCAATGGAGTGGCTTAGAGATGGATAAACCTGCAGACTAGAGTGTTTATTCTCTATCAAACAGGCTGCAGCAGGTCTGCTTATGCTTTAGATGCCTTGTACTTAAAAACTGTAATGATATCATGGATATTCAGCCCTGTTAGATATCCTTATAGAGAGTAATGTGTACTTGTATTAGTGCTGTGAGGCTGCTGGGTAACAGCAGGGAGGTACAGTGGAGGGCCTCAGCGTGCACAGCCACTTAATTCTCTGATTACAGTCATTAAAAGGTGAAGTGGTTGTTGGTAGCAACACACCAGTATAATACTAGCCAAGGTGTCCTGTTGAGCACTATCATGAAAATGTCATTGTTTTGTGCTGTTTTTGTATCTCTCACACACCAACAAAGCACACACTTGGATACAAGTACTGAAAGGCCAGGGATGACAGATGCTGAATGAGGCAGCAGCGGCAGCAGTAGCAGTAGTAGTCTGAGACCTCCACTATTCCCTCTAGCTGCAAGTGGCCTCAATCGAAACAGGAGACAAGAGTGCAGCCTTGAGGCCTTTGCAGCATTAGCACAGTAATTACTGGGGTAATTAGCCTGATGATGTGGCCCACGTGGAGTCAGAGGAAGGCATGGTGATGGGAACTTCTCTAAGCTGTTTTCTTCTTGTGATATCATCCTTACTGTCTTTATTTATGTCTTTCCTCCTTTTTTATTCATCCTCATTTTTCTTTTATGCCCCGTTCAGTAACCGTCTGTCATTACAGCATCTTTCTCACTCTCCATAAAGATAGTGGAAAGTGGAACAACTTTTTTGGCGTTGAATTGTCCTATGGTCTGTTAGCTAATCACTCCTAATTAGCTTGATGAACTCCACAGTGCATGTGCCAAGGTACTTCAGAAAAGTTTCACTGAATTAAGTATGCCTCGGTCCGTGCTGATTTACCTCAGTGGTGATTTGATCAACAATAGCAACTTCAACAAAAGTCACTAAGATAGATATTCCCTCTTTAGATTGAATTTGTAATAATGGTTACTACTATACAAACACTACTGACTGAACTTCTACAGTGCAATCAAATTTGTTGTGTTCCCTTGTAAAACAAGCATCTTCATTTCATTTAACAGTGCCTATATCCTTATAACTAACATTGTGGAAGGCTGACTTAGTTCACAAATCTAAACTCAGCTGTCCAAGATCAACAGATGAGCTCTATTTAACTATGAATATTCTCATTTACATTTAGCTTACTCTTATCCACTGAAACACACTTAAGCTTAATTCAAATCCCAAATAGCTAATGTGAAAAATCAACCAGCTGTGAGGACTGCAAGGAGAAAAATGAAAACAGTGCTCTGTTATTGATAGTAAAGAACACCAGTGAAGAGGTCAGACAGAAAACCCTACTTTTCTTTCCATCACATCTGACCCCCTTACTATAATTTTGCCAAACTGGCACTTTTCTATCTGAACACCTACCACTCCTTCCATGGTGCACATCATCTCTCATGTCCAGTGCTTCCCAAGGATCGCCAGTTTACCTTTTATCGTCCAGTTGTAACACACATAGCATCACATGTATATGCATTAGGGTAGATGTCTGAGGTCTGCATGAGTTGTGCAGGTTATTTAAGTGACAGATTTTATGTCATTGCTGACAAATCTACCTTATAGACTTTTTAAAGGCTCTGCACAACCACACAGCTGTTTTCTCTCATTCTGGCTGATTAGTCATAGAAGAGGTCTAATCAGCCAAAATATGTATAAACCCCTTATGAGTGTACCAATGATGTGCAGCTGCTTTAATAACAGTTTACATCAGTGTAGCAGCTCACTTACCAGTTGTCCAGCCCACACCTGTCACCTGGGTCTTGATTGTATAGTATAGATCTGTCACTCAGTTTCTGTCCTCTAACATCAAACTCCCAGATAATATTCTCTGCTGTGTGTTTTCTACTTCAGAACTGCCTGCCTTTGCCAACTTTGTTCATTCTTATACTGGCCACATGATGGCAGCATAATGCCACACAATAGTATTCCTTCCTTACAATCCCTCAATGCGCTCATCTTAGTGCTCCGTTCTGTGTATGTGCGGGCGCGCGCATGTGTGTGTGTGGCTGAACTGTTACCTGGGTGGTGCTTGAGGTTTCTCTCTGGTGACTCATTCATCCTGAGATGACTAACACACAGACACCACAGTGGACAGTCATAACTGCCATCGGAGCCAAGGGTTGGCTGCGGATGGCCTACTAACATTCATTATCTATGGAGACTTTTATTGGAATGCACAGCAGCAGGCGAAAAACAGGAGAGAGAAGCCAGACCCTTGGCCGCTTTGTGAAAAATAAAACAGTGGTGTTTTTGTTTGCTCAGCATTCCTATGCCGAACACCGGTTTGACAATCAGGGGCTGTGAACCGGTGGCCCAGCAGACTAAGACTCATAAAGTACTGAAATCACAGCTTTGAGTCTAGTTCATAAGCTTTTTGTGCATGGCCGTCTCTCTCTCTCACGCTCTGTCTTTTCTGTCACTCTCCTTCTGTAACACAGATGTAAGATGGATGAATGCTGCTGTAAAAATGATGAATGTGAATAAACAAACAAAGATGACCACTAAACTGATTTCAACACATCATTTTTCATTAACCGCATCATGTAGCCAAAGCGAATTTCAGACACCAAGGGCAGTGCTGAAAGTTAGTTGTAGCTCAGACTGAAAGTTAGGTTCAGAAAAGTGCACCACTCTAATGGTCTGGTTTGGAGAGCGCATTTATGGTTAGGTTGGTTGCGGCTGGCTTTTTTGTACACACTCATACGTACTTACTCGAATGCGCGTACACACAGCTCACATCATCACACATAATTCATCACCATTTTCAGCCATCCTCTCCCTCTCTTTGCAGTGTGTTTTTTTCCATCCATTCCTCTATCCCCTGCTCCTTTATCCCCTGTGTTTCTCAAAAACTGAAACTCTGGTTTTAATGGATGCAACTTTGGCCAAAGGAGGAGAACCACACTCTGGTTATTTTGCGTACAAAAAAAAAAAAAAAAAAAACAGGGAGAAAAATACCACTCATTTAAATGTGCTTGTTCAGTTGAGACCTCTCTTTGACACACGTGCACGCACGCACATGCTCGCCCAAAACAGACCCGAGAATGGCATGGGAATGTTTTCTGCAGCCACTTTGGTTGCCGATGGTAACCAGTCGAATGGTGTTCATTAACTATGTAGATTCAGAACTGCTCCTCTCCTGATCTGTCTCTCTTTCTAGCTCTCCATCACCCGCTCCCTTCCCCCTCCCTTTCCCCTCTCTTTTCTCCACTCTTTGCGTCTTTTCTCCCTGCATTTTGGGTGAGGGTTTGGTGTTTTTTTACTGACATGGGAGCTCTTGCAGAGGATTACTGTGGAGTCAGTAGTTCACTAATGATGATGTATAATAATCTCTTTCTTTTCTTTCTCTTTCTTCTGCTATTTGTCTTTCTCCCATCTGCCTGCTTCTCCTCTCCACGCTGACTGTTTCAAATAAGAAATCAGACTTCTCAACCACAGCACATATTTGGGGCAGTGGAATTACACGCTGTACTTAATAGCTTTGTATTCTCTTGTTCTATTTACCCTGGCTTTGCCCTCTTACAGGCTCTACAAGCTTGACCACTTTCCTCTGCAGAGAAACACACTGAGACTTACATGTATTTACTTGGCCATCTGGGATGTGCCCTAGTCTTTCCCTGATCCTCGTCTTCCAATAGCAATAGTCCAGTTTCCGTGACTGTGGGGCTTTTGCTACAGTGGCTATACTTGAAGCCGTGTGACCTAGACCTCGAATGACGAACTTGGTGATGTGGATCTCCACGGCTCAGGCTTTACCGTCAACACTGAGTAACCCCAGCTGACTCTCCAGTTGTCGTCAGGTGGTGATGACCTGGATGCAGGGAATGAGGTATTCTGCCACCTCATCTCACCTTTCCTCACCACTTCCTTTAGTTCAATCACTCTCCCCATAACTGCTTCATGCAGGGTGTGAGGTGGCAGAGGCTGGTGCTCATAGTTCTTCAAGGAGCCCGTTTTAAACTCCCCTTAAAATTCACTGTAGCTTTCAATTTCCTCGCTATACTACAGCACCACTTACTGTATACAGTTATATAAGTTACCTGTGACACTTGAATGCTTTCACTGAGTAAAATCCAAGACATCATACACCATAAGTTTATTGCTGCACTATGACATCAAATGGAAATGTTCTAGTGCTGTGTAATATTTTGTATGTATTTTGCCTTAATTCATTTTGACATTAAATATTAGATAAATAAAGATTTTGCAAACTTCCACCCAAGTTGTTTTCTATTTGAACAAGGCAGGAGTAGTGCTCCACACAGGTGTTTTTCCTCTATACCTTTTCCATCCAGAGTAAGAGGAGAAATTGCATTGCTTGTGTCCAGCGTGTGCCTTTAGCAAGCTATATGGAAGGAGCAGCCTCTCAGCAGCTGTTCATCTGTTATGGTGATGGGGCTCTTGGCGAGCCCTTTTCCAAACAGAGGCTCACACACTGGCTATGTGAAGGCATTTCACATGCCTGCGAGCTTGCAGACTTATACACCACCCCACCCCACCCAGCCACCCATTTGAGCACACTCCACCCAACTTTGGAGGCTCTGTTCAGTAAAGCATGAATAGAAGATATCTGCTCTTCGACACGCCATTTCATCTGTTTGAATGTTTCTGGATCATTCTGAGATCAATGCTCATTTCTCACACCATGGTACTTTAGGATACATTATGCTGGGCTACTTTTTGAGCTGTTGAAGTACTCCCTAATGGTCAGGTATGGTCCTGGATTAGACATAAGACCACCCCATGTCCATGCTATGTAAGCTGTGTGCTTCTGTGTCCCTCTAACTTCCCAATACAGAGGTGATCCACTCTGTGTTCCTCTATGTATCATTCTCCAGGCCCGTGTATATACATTCAGCACACTGACACTGAAATTGTCACTGAGAATGGGGAATATTCAGGGCCCATTAGAGAGCTTTGTTTGTTTTCATAGAAACAGGGCTGCAAACATAACCTTCCTACTGTTAGATGTGTCTGGTCCTCTTTCTCTCACTCTCTGATTCTCTTGGTATCATTATATTTCTGTTTTTCTCAGCTGTTTGATGTTGTTTGTAAAGGTCGGCTCGTTTCCTGTATCTTTGCTTGTGTTTTGTCCTCCCTACTTCTTCCTCCAGCTCCCTTCCCCCTCTCCCCACAAGGTTTATTTGCTTTGGTACCCACTGTGTTGTTGAAGTAATTCAGCACAAAACAAACACTATCGATTTGCCCTACCATTTCTTCTTTGCATATCCCCTACATCTTCCCTGTCACCTCTGTCAACCCTCCTCACACGCATCGTTGCGCTCCTTTCCTTCTCTGCTCCAGCCATCCTCTTTACCATCTGCCCCTCCAGCCTCCCTCCCGTCTCACTCTCTGGTCTCCCACGTCTATCTCTGCGGCCTCCTCTTTTTTTTTCTCCTCCACCTCCACCTCCCCTACCCTACCCTACCCCTCTTTTTGCTGACCTGCCCCTTAATCGCTCCGCTGCAGTTGCACCTACAGGATCCAACCAGCTGTCAAACAGATCCCTGCCTGTTGAGGTTAACCTTAAGTGGGCCTGAGCCGGGGCCAGAGCCTGGGCTTTGAGTGGTTCTCAGGGTCTAGGGCCCTTGGGCACAAAAGGAGGGCCAAAAGCATTTCTTTGAGAGCACCAAATCTCCTGTCTCCTCTCCTCCCTTTCCCTGGGCCTCCCTTCCTCCATCCCTGCCTCCCTCTCTCCCTCCATCCCTTCCTTTCCCTCCCCTCTACCCCCTCCAGACTCTCTGTCTGCGCTGACACTGCCTTTAATAAGGGGGAGCGGGGCGCACTGTTTATTTGTGTGGTGCGAGGTTAAAAACTTCCCCCTTAATTGACATTCCGGTAACACTTTCCAATAATGGGGCGAGCAATTTCCTTGAAATTGATGTGTGTCCACCGCAAGGAAAAACACCGCTTCTAGCTTTCACTCACCCATGGATGACCTACACTTACGCCGCGTCTTTGTCTGTGTGTGCGTGTGTGTGTGCTTGTGTCAGCGTGAGAAATTGCATGAATGGTCTTTCGTTGGCAGGGGCAGCATGTTTTTTTGTGTGTGTAAGAAGGCAAGCATGCATCATACTCATACAGCGTCACTCTGCTGCTAATATGTGTTTGTTAGTGTGTCTATTAATATGAACGTGTGCCAAGTTTTGGCTGTGTATTAATTAACACTAAATGTACACATACATACATGTAGAATTATGTGTATCTGTGTGCATGTGTCTGTAATTATCTTGTTTTCAGAGCTTTTGGTAGCCTGTTTGCGTGTATGCCCTTTATTTCTGTACACTATTTGGTGGCCATAAATAAATAATTCAAATATTTTCATTTTCATTTATCCCACACACCAGTGAGTGACAGTTGCACCACGTCAAAATGCTAAAACAAATCCACAGTAGAAAGCCTATTTTGCCCTCTGCTCAGTCAATGTCTGTCTGTGAGAAAGTATGCAAACACAAACATCTCCCTCTGCTGCAGACTGCATCCTTGGCCTAAACAGTGACCACTGGATAGGAGTTGTGGTGTAATGACGGTTGGTGTTAAACGTGTGTTTGTGTGTGTGCGTGTTGGGGGAGAGAGAGGAGGAGAGACAGAGAGAGAGAGTCAGAGTGTGTCAATAACTAGATGGGGTAAGTGTGATAAATGTGTAAGTATGAATGTGTGTGTGTGTGTCAGTGTGTGAGCGTGTGTCCATGTCTGTGTGTGGCTGCAGGCAGACGCTGGCTGGTTCCTGGCCTTGTCATTCTGTCTCCCACACACTCTCTGATGTGGTTTGAGGCTGCGGCTTTCACTATGGAGGGGGATAGCCACCGCACACACTCACACTGTTCTCACATGTCTGTGGAAACACACATTGCGCGCTGGTATGCAGTCACATTCTCAGAAATGCAGGCGCACATACTGAACTAATGCACACATACACACACACACAGGCACACACACACAGCTCAAACCCTGAAGGATGTAACAACACAACAGCGGCTTGCCAAAGTGTCTGAATGGACGCCGTAGCGCTCTCGTAGACTAACACACACAGTGCTAGACGCCATCCGTGGTGCTGGTGGGCTCCCACAATAAGCGGTTAGTTAAATAATATCAAAGACAGATGTTGGCTCTGGTCCCATCATACTTTGTGTGTGTGTTTTTATCGTGTGTGTGTGATTAAGAAAAGGACGGGGAGTACTGATACACAGATCCTTGGGAACGCGTCTCCTTGGAAATTCTTACCCATGTCGATTATTGTCACTCATTCGTAGCATCAAAAAATGTGCTGAAATCATAGATAACTCAAGCTTCAACTGTTTTTGTGGGAATAGATGTTATTTTTTCATGTTTGACACAGATGTTTATGACACCATATCATCACTATATTGTCCTTTTTTAAAATAGTGTTTTGACATTCATAATTTACCAGGAAACTAGGAAGTAGCCAATGTAAATGATTTCTAAAATTATATGCAGATTTTTTGTGGACCTTTGTTGAAGTTGTGTTTACAACATGCTCAGAGTTTTAACATTGTAGGAATCGTTTCTCGTAAATTTAAAAATTCTTAATTTTTTTTTAAATTCAACTTCTGTTCATGTTATTTTTTAGGATTTTAAACTAATGTAAATAACCACTGAAAATGGGATAATCCATCATTTTGATGGAGGCCTTGTTTATCTGTATTTTACTTTGTTAAGACTTTACTTTTACCATGATCTTATGAGCAGACCTCAGCTGGCAAAGTTACACGCACACATGCACACACACACACACACACACACACACACACATACACACACACACACACAGAGAGAGAGAGAGACATATATCCATGCACACATACTGTAGAAAAACCACAGTCTCTCGTGTGCTTGTATACACAAACCAGAGAGGTTCTCCCTTTCTCTCACTCTCTCTTACACACACACACACACACACACACACACACACACACACACTGACAGTGAGCCTTAGCAGATACTGTGTTACTGACCTCTCCTGGTTACACAGCGAATTGGACATGTGGGACGAGACGTGTATATTTACACTAATCTCTAATAAATATGTCCTCTAATGAGATGCCAGAGTCCAAATCTGCTACCAGTGAAATATTGTGTGTATCATGAAAAGGGACAGGAGAGCAGGAGGAGGAGGAGCAGTGGAGGTATAGTATAAAAAAGAGAACCAGTCTTGTTTTCTTGACAGGCTTTCAGACAGTACTGTATCTCCGTCAGCGTTCTTCCTTGCTTCAGTTCATCATCCCAACATCTATTCATCCATTATCTGATCAACCACCCATCCAGCCTCTCTGCCTCTGCTGCATCACCTGCCCAAATATCAGTCTTCACATTCACTCAAGTTCTCTGTCTGTCTGTGTATATCATTGTTCAGGTTTGAAATACATGTGAGTATGTGCTCACTGTCTCTCCTTTCAGCTTTCTTCGCTGTAATCACATGTTGATTATAGACTGCAAATACTGTAAGGTGGTGTGTAGTCACTACACCGTCTAAGGTGGTATAGTTTTGCCAGGTCTGGCCTGTTTAAGGTGGATGTTTATCATTTACTGGCCCTTATCTTTCCAGAGGGTAACATCTGCGTCATTACCTCGTCTTACAATTTCCAGTAACTGGTTACGAAACAAAATGCTGAGGTAGCTGTTGAAGGGGGACTAACTTGTTTATCACAGCATTCTTCAGTTCACCCTTCACCTTTCCTCTGTAAGGTGATTCTTTCTTATCAATAACAGCCACAGCCAACCCCAGAGTAGTTTGTATCTCTTAGAGGGCTCTTGAGGGGCCCTGCTGTCCCTCATTTTCTGCAAGCCTGTCTCTTTAAGGTGGTGTTTGTTTATGCCGAGGCTCAGCTCAGTGAGACCTGTGCAGGCTCAGTGCTGGGCTCCTTTCATAGGGGCTCCATTTTGTTCTTAATAAAATGGCACTCAGTGGCCGGGGGACTGGCAGGCACCCAGCTCCCTGGGAAACCAAAGAATGCCGGCCTTCATTTAGCGACAAACAGCTACTGCCTGAGGAGGCTAGTTCTCCACTCTGCTCCTCAGTACTACTGCTGCTGAGGCCTGTGTGTGTGTGTGTGTGTGTGTGTCACCTGTGGAATGGGGCCACGGTTGAAGGAGTCAGGTATGGCGGCTTCCTCACGTAGCTCGTCTCTTGTTGACGTTTGCTCTCGCCATTCCATCTTTTCAACTCGCTGTCTCTCCGTCCGCGTCCCCGTCTTGGCTGCCCACTCAAAAACACGCAACACCGCTTCTCCTCGTCGGCCTGCCTCTCTTGCCCCTCGCTCTCTCTCTCTCTCTCTCTCTCTCTCTCCCTCTCTCCCTCTCTCCCCCCCTCCCCTCTCTCCATCACTCGGTGTGAATGGTGGGAACAGAGCAGCCATTAAGATGCATATTTAGAAGGGCTTACCCCTCCTTTCTCCTCACATCTCCCATACACTCTCATAACACACACATACACATACTGTAAGTCACTAAGGGTGCCTGTCACCAGGGACGCACGCATCATTACACACACACACGCATTGACACAAACTGAGGCAGACTTGTTGGAAAGCTGCTTGTTATTGGCTGTCCGAGCTCAGATCGGGACTTTTTCCTTATCTTGCCATCCACTTCACTTCCTCATTGATCCCAGTATTTGTGTTGACAGGTCAAGAGAGACCAATGATTTGATCACATACTAACAGGGAACCTGTCGTTCAGCTGACAAGGTTTCAAACACTGCACCTACAGACTGAGAAAATTTGTGCAATCTGATAACAGGGCTACCTGAGCCCTATTATTAACAAGACGGAGAGTTAGAAGATACCAGACAAAAACCTGTTTACTGCCAAAACAGTAACAAAACACTGATGATACAGGAAATTTTGTGGGATTGTAAATAAGAAATCAAGGACGTGAGAAAGGAGAGAAAGATAGACACGCACAGTGATAGGTGGATTTGACAGATCGGAGCTGGCTGAAATCAGAAAAGGAGCACACTGACGTACAAAGAAACAGAATAAAGGAAGTCGGAAACATCACTGAGAGTGGGGTGCGGGTGATGAGAGAAAGGAGATAATAGACAAACGTGAACCCAACGCGATGGCAGAGAAAATGAGAGGGAACAGAGGATGAGGGAGAAGAGGTGGCTGGTGGGGAAAAAAGAAGAGATGGAGGAGGAGACGAGGGGGAGCGCTATGTTTTGTCTGTCGTCTCCTCCTAATGCGACACATATGAGAGGTCTCGGAAACAATGAGTCACCCCAGAATGGGACTGTCGCCACTATCGGGCTCGAGCAGGCTGTCTGTGCAAGATGATTATGCTTGTCATTTAGCCACTGTCTTTCCCCCCTGTGATAGGGTGAATTTCAGTGATTTCCCTCCCTTTGCTGCCATTTGGACAGCACAGCTCTGGTGCGGTGAACACAACTGACATCAGTATAAGATTGCTGCTTGAGAATATGCATTTTCCTTATGTTAAAATGTAAGTATGTATGTACACACACACTGATCTCTCTAATTATTGGGTAAGCTGCATTGTTCTTCGCCATCACCATAGAGCAGATACTCAGCCCATGACCTCATCACATAGGCTTCTGACAGAGATGCTGGAGAGCGCTTCAGTGACAGTCACTGATGTATAGATGGGCAGGTGGGAGTTGGAAAAAGAGGGAGGATGCTTGTAAACCCATTGTGTGGAGTTTTCTGATCTCTCCTACTTCAGCTGCCACACTCTTTCATTATAAGGCATTTTAAACTTCTCCCTCTCTCTTATTGTCCCACTCAGACACACACACAAAACATACAAACACATCCACACAAGCGAGTCAATTTTTCACTCCCTAGCCCTCTCTTTGGTTGTGTTTTCATCCTTCAGACTGGCTGACTGACTGATTGACAGAGAACTCTCTGGTTTTATTATTTAAAACTGGCACACATTGTTCCAGCATCATAAAATAATCACTTACTGTTAACCCTGTGCGCCTTCTTGTTAGCCGTGGCAAGCTGTCATTGCAGTGATTGATTGGCGGGCCTAGCTGCTCGTACAGCGGGTTATGTGGGGAGGTAAAGCAATCAAGAGCAAGTTGCAGTGCGCTGGCGGTGGCCTTTTTTTTCAGTGGGGCCAATTAGAGGGGAGATTTCCCAACAGATTGCTGTAGCTGTGTCTATGTCTGGGGCTGTGCTTTGGTTTGATCCCATGAAATTAGCCTGAAACAATGGGGCCAAGCAATCCACTCTACCTCTATCTGCAATCTGTCAGTGCCCTAGGTCCCTCAATATTTTTTTTTGTTTCCACCATCTCTTTCTTTCTCTCTGCCTTTATGTCTCTTCACCTTCACTTGTACTTATTAATTTCTCAGCCAGTTTTCCATCTTTCTCCATTTTCTGATCATGCTCTCCTTATCTCATCTCACCATCCTCTCCTCTCTCTCTCTCTCTCTCTCTCTCTCTCTGTCTCTCTCTCACTCCCCCAGACACACACACTCATACTTCTTCTTGGAAAGCTATTTTTATTGAAGGTCATTGGGCAAAAGGCCCCTTAAAAAGCAAACAAACAAACAAAAAAAATAATTAAAAAAAATCAGTGAGCTGTGTTCTGAGTTGGGAGCTATCATACAGTATCATAGATCACACTCAAGCAAGTGCAAGGACACAAGACACAAAATGTACCAAACAATACTCTGAATGGATTGCATAGATGTTTGTACAGGGAAATCACAAGAGACAGGTTAGAACAGAATGGTCAAACTCAAAACAACAAAAGCCAAGATATCCTGATCTTTTGATCCCTAGTATAAGGCTACATTATGGAAATGTATTTAATTAGGGCTTCCATGGCTCCCGAACACCCATGTCCTTCAAATAGCACAACATAAGGCTTTGTTTGTGTCAAAAATTATGAGTCTTAAGCCCAGTCTGAAATAACCCTAATCACATTATCAGGGTTATTACTTTAAAACTTGTGTCGCAGAAGACATTATACAACCGTTTTCAAATGTTGAGTGACAGCTGACGAGCAAACTGAATTTAATGTATAAAACTGGTGGAGTGTCCTTTTAATTTACATGTCTATTGTAAGTATTGAAACCCAATAATCAGTAATGTCGATATCTAATTAATGCCAGTACTTGCTGCCATATTTTCCAATTCTATGTACAGATAAAAGTTGACAGATAACACATGTATGCTGCACAGACACAGCACCTGCTACCACTTGCTTTCTCTTTCATTTCATCTACCTGTTCTTCCACTGTATCTCTTTTCCTTCCCTCTAATGTCTCACTCCTTTAAGAGTGCATAACTTTGGCCATTTCACAACTTTTGCACTCATCATTTATCTTTCCAGGAACCTTAACCAACTGGTATTTTCTTTTCTTTCTTTTCCTTTTTATGAAAAATACTCTGCAGGGTTGCCAGGCAATAGCTCATTCAGTCCGCAGACAACATGCAGGTCAAGAGGCCAGAGGGATGAGTGGAGTAAACAAGAAAAAGACAACAGGGGAGAGGAGGAGGTGAGCGAAGGAGAGCAAGGAGAGGTTAGGAGAAAATGCTAGGCGAGAAAGAGGAGGGCACAGCGATGAGGGAGGATATGGAGAGGATTAAGTGAAGAGGAAAGAGGGATTTGGATTCTGAAATGAAAGATGGGGTAGGGATGAGTCGGGGTGGTCCATGTGAACGAGCATGTGAGACAGAGAGAATAAGAGCATAAAACAATTCTGAGGTGCTGTCAAACTTTGGATTAAAGTGGTTCTTTTAAGGGGAAACTGTGTTCTCTGGTGGTTTTGTTGGGTGCTATAGAATGTGCAAAATTTCTACAGTTTGCACCTCTTGTAGACTACTCCCAAATTCTCTACACAATGGAAAATTTTTGGAAAAACATTCATATTGCCTGAGCCCTTAACATCTTTTGATGATTGACTTGGTGGTAAACCATTGAGCCTTGGACAAAATAAACAAGAATATTTTTAGCTCAGATGTTCAAAGAAGGTTTATTTGGTTCCAAAAAATAATCTTTTTGGTGGCATCTGTGGCCAGGGACATACAGAGGAGATTTAGGAGAATGTCAGTGACAATGATGGCAATTCGTGTTTCTAGAGAAAAGAAACCCCACAATGAGACCCTACTTTAAAAGATTATACTCTTAATATTTTCCAGTATATAATCAAGTACAGCATCCTGGAAAAAGGAAATAAAATCCATCCTTTCGTGTTAAAGTTCACCAGTTTTTTCTTTGTGTTACTGCCTTTTTTCACTGTCTTTCTTTGGGTTGAGAAACACTCATCTAGATGATGGATTGGCTGGTAAACTCTTTTCCCCCTGATGACTTGTGAATTGTTTAATCCCTCTGGTTTTGCAGATTTCAGCAGGGATGCCAAGCCTTTAAAGTTGTACTAATGATCTAACACACACACACAATAAATGTATATGCTGGACACTTGCTTAACAACACAGACACACACCTGTATTTACTTATGTGCACACACACTTTCTCTTTTCTCTAAACACGCACCCACACTCTCTCCCTCCCCTCAGTTTTTCCCCTTATCTCTTTTTTTTGCCAAGGGCTTTTATAGAAGATCAGACAAACAGCAGATACCTGCACCCATTAGGGATTTCCAGTCACTCAGCAGCAGCATTGTAAAGCAGGAGAGCAGGCAAGGGGACACGCTTGTCGCTCAGTGGCAGCCTAAAGGAGCACTGCTTCCATCTTGACAGATACCTCTCCTCTAATGTTGCCCAAGAGAGGCCCACCTCTTCCCCCCTTTGGTGACTGATGCATATAGGGAGACAAGAGGTACATGTGGGGATTTCTTGAAAAATTGTCCCATAAATTCAAGATGCTCATATACTTTGTAACTGTATCCCCCTGTCTTTGTGCGGGTGATCTTGTGTGCAAGCACTGTGTGTATCCACGACTTGGAGTGGAGTCAGTTTTGTTGACGCCACACTCAGTTTGGTCCCTGAGAAACATTCATGGTTCGTTTATTGTTCCATCACAAAATACTGTAATACTAAATAATCTGGTTGCAATCACTGGATGACAGAGAGGATGAAATTTCAGTGTTTTTCCTGAAACAAACAAAAAAAAGACATAGTAGCCACACTGTACAAAAGTTTCATCGTTATGTGTAATGTTGATTTTGAAATGCATCAGTGCCTCTGTACACAGTGAGGGTATTAGTGAGATATGTAATTGCTTCTTGAAGTGTTTATGTAGTAGAGGCAATAAAGAGCGCCTCAGAAGAAATTATTCAATTTTTATTCATTCATCATTATAATATTGGGTTTAGTAATCTTCTGGAAAAAGAAGCGGTATAGCAGTGGCACCACATCTCACAGCAAAAGCCACTAAACGCCACATAGAAATCTGACGAGTGCATCTGGTTTTTAGTGACGCATGTGGTAGAGATTAATGATTGTAGCCCAAGAACTGCAGTACCTCAGTCTTTTCAGTTCAGTTCTGATATAGGTCTCGTTCATGACCACTTGTGGAATGATCAGATAGTTACAGTGAAATGCTATGTAACAATTTTACCTCTGTGAGTAACAGACATGTACTTCTTTCAATTAAAGAAGTCCACCATGCATTTTTGGTACTTTATGTTCAGCTTTGAAGAATCCATTCTGTTTGCCATGGTCATTTTACTGCACTGACCCAGGACTGAAATTTTATGAAAAATCCCTATCTGGCAGTTGTGAAGGCGCAGAGAGACAGTGAGGGAGGTGAATTTTAAAATTCAACTCACTGCTGCCTGCCACAAGTCAAAAGCACCCTGGTGATGTTTCTCATAGCAGTTTAATGACAATACAACAGGATGCAACACCAATCTGAACAAACAGAATAGGAGAGGAATCTTTGGCCCCTTGTGCTCTAATTTGCTGGCTGACTGCAGAAAGACAACACTGTCTCTTTAATGTGGGGTGGGTCAAAGGTCACTGTATTGCATTTGTAAGGTCAGCGGTAGAGGTCACGCTCGGCTCTGGGCCTTCCTGCTGCAGACAGCTGGGTCATGCCACCTACATAGAGTCCAATTATCCCTGCCAGCTAATAACTGCTCAGCTCGTTCCATCGCACAGCGTACACACACACACACACACACACATTCATACAAAATTCTGTGTTATTCAATCAGTGCCTAACCACATACACACTTGTATCTCTTTAAACACACTCATACATACACAAACATGCAGACACACCAGACTGTGCCAAGTCTTTAGGACACACAGAAATTCCAAGTGAAAGGCAGCCGGCAAAACAAATCACTTTTAATCAGAACAATTCAAAGATATTCAATTGGGGTAGTGCAATTGATTGTTCTACTGTTACATTATACTGTTGTTGTACTATATATTGTTATAGTCAATTTAGTAGTATCAGTTATCACCACTAGAGGTGAAATGTTTCCTGAGCTTGTACAAAATCACATCCAGAGGAAAGTTCTATATCGACTGCCTGTAACACATTTCATGGAGTTTCCAATGAGGTTAGCAGCTCTATAGATAAAATCAACAGAACATGCACTTGTCTTACACCCTGCACTACTGCTTTATCTATTTGTGTATGTTACATTGTTATCTTATTTGTTGTCTTATTTGGTGTACACAGCATCCAATCATTGGAGAGAGATTGCTGAATTTTAGACAGAGCAATCTGTTGAATACAGCTACATGCTGTACTGCGAAACCCACATGTAAGAAAAAAAAACAGAATGCAAGAGAGACAGAGAAGGCTAGAGAGAGGAGATATTTTGAGGTGTATCCTGGCTGTCTGGCTCTGGCTAATGCCCTCTTCAGTGAGGTGGAATGGCACATAAGCTCCCATTAATACAGGAATGAGTTGAATTTAGCTCCGTCTGCCTGCACGGCTGGCCTGGCCAGCCCCCCTGGCTTTCCATGAAGTGTGGGGTGCAACACTTACTGAAAAGCTCTGCGCTGCGCTCCGGCATGCCACACCCTCCTGACACCCCCAGCGCTCTCCTTTGTTCTCTAACTATAGCTGCAGCCGTGCCAAGGCCCCCCGACTTAAATATTCCACTATAAAACAAGTGATAATGAACATGAAAAGCACCCAGTGCTGGTAGTTGACTGAGCCGCTAAGCACATACAGCCATGTGCACACACGCATACGCAACCAGTGTTACATGTATGTGCACGCAAAAAGATACATTAAAGGTATATGCGCGCACTCGTGCAACACAGGTGTAGAATCAAAAAGGAAAGTGTGGAGAGAGGGGATGAGAGGTGTAGAGACCTGGGAGTGGAAAATGATTGATCCGTTTTAAGGGTCCTATAAATCCACCAGCTGATGTGGGTATAAATGGGGGCACGGATGTCTTTCCTACCTGGCAACCCATCTCACCATCACAACAGGGATATTTATACTGTCCATCCTACCGTAAGACCTTGACAAACCCTTCACATGTCAGGAATGGACAAGGAAACTGGCAGACGTTGCTTTCATCCTACTTTCATAGAGAGTTATGGTCCAAGTTCTTGGTGCTTTGTCAGTTAATGTGAAGCATGTTTGTTGGTAAAATTAATGTGCTGATTCATGAATGTTACTATTATTGTCTGTGTGTTTGAGTATGGCTATTGATGAGTGGCGGGGGCTTTTACAGTAAGCTGTATGTAACTGACTGTGGAGCGTCTGTATTGAGAGAGGCTCCATGTAAAGGTTGCCTGTCTCTGGAGCTCCCTGGAGTGCCCAGGCAGCCAGGCACCTTTGACCAGGACTAGGCCCCCTCAGGCCTTCACACACACACACACACACACACACACACACACACACACACACACACACCTCTCTGTGTGCCCCCCACTCTCCCTGGGGTGAGATGAGCCCACCAAGGCCCCTCCTGGAGCTGTTCCCCCAGCAGCCCTGGATCTCCACCTCTCTTACCAACCGCTCCACACAGACGTGGCCAAAAGCCAGGGGACGCCACTGTCGGGATCAGGGTTTTGAGGGTGGTGGAAGATATGTGTGTGTGTGTAAGTGTGCACGTGCCTGTATACGTGCATGTGCGAGTGAGTTTTTTGCGTGTGTATATGCATAGAAGGGTGGGGGTGGGGGGGTCTATCCCCAGACACAAGTTGCTCAGTTTTTTGGAAAGTCTCCGGCCCACCCAAGAGGAAAGAGTAGGAGGAGGAGGGGGTGGTGGGGGGGGAGAGGGGACCGAGGCCTTGGGGGAACAAAGCCTTATTTCAAACTTGCCGAAAACAGGGGTCTTTATGCTGTGATGCTGGGGCCCCCTCCTATGTAGGGAGATGTTATCGCAAAGATGCAATATCCACCTCGGCATAGGGCTGGGGGGGTGGCTGCATAGGCCTCCAGTGTTACACTAAGTACCCTGGGGCACTGACCTCACTAATGAAGTCTCCCTTGGCTGCTGCTACCCACTACTGTACCCTCCTTTGTCTTTCACACGGGGATCTCTCACTCTATTTGTCTGTCTGCCTTTCTGTCAGCCTGCCTGGCTGGCTGCTAAACAGCTGTGTGTGTGTGACTGTTGCTCATATTTTGTCTACTTTGATAGTTTGTTTATACAGCTTATTGTTAGTCTGTTTTGTCCTTGCATGGTGATGTTTGTTTGTTTTGTCTGCCATCTTGAATCACTCCATGATCCTCCTCTTTGAGTTTGAATGTCTGTCTTTCTTTGCCATTCGTCTATCTGCACGCCTGTCTCCATAGCTTGCTTTGAAGTGTCTCCCTGATTTACTGTCCGGCTGTCTCTTATAGTCCTTTTGACTTTGAAGCTTTTAGTTATCTAACCATCGAAGCCTCCTCTTCTAAGCTCACTGTGACTTTTATATGTGGCTTTGAGTTGCGTTTAAAGATGTTACACCAAGCTCTTCAGGGAATCCGCAAGTGGGAAAAGGGAAATTTGATTTTGTGAGATGGGGATCGGGAGAAAAGCACAATTAAAGTGGACGCCCCGCATTCCTGTGTGGAGCCAGTGGCCTGGGGATAGGATTTGCTCAGTTTTCCTGACAGCTTGGAAATCCCACCACTCCACGGCTTGATCCTCGTCTCAGCTTGCATCTTCTGTCCCAACCCAAAATTTAAAGAGGGAAAATGATATTCATTTAGAGGAGAGACAGAAGCGAGCTGTGTGAGCTGAAAAGGCGCTGAAGACTTGGAGGCTGTAAGACTAGATGACAACTTGATTTCACTGTAAAAACACATTCATAATTGTGATGTTTTCATACAGTCTATATTTAACATACACCAGGGAGTCATACAAGGGACTGGTGGTTACCAATTCTTTGTAATAACTATTTAGAAAGCTGAGCTATCTTATTGTAAACTTATGAATGGAAAAAAACAAACTCTACCATCACACTATTTTGAATTAGCTCTATGAGCTTTATACAGTCATCATATAGGACTGATCCTGCAGCCTCCTGTTGATGCTGCTAAGCTGTCACTGGTCTCTGAATCCACCAATCAGTCAAGGGGTGTGGCACCCCTTCTTTGAGGCACCGAGCAAAAGGAGCAGGTCTCTCTGCAATTCCACAATGCCCAGCCCCTAGAGAGCCAAAGTGGAAAGTTTGCTTTAGCACCCGCTGGGTTAAAAGATGAAAGAGCTTTGGGATGACATGGGTCTATGGTTGGGGGACGAGGGGGTGCACTGAGCACGGAGGGGGTGGGGGGCTTATATCTCTTTATCCCGTCTGGCGTGCTGTGGCTATGCTCGACCCACGTCAGCTGTCCACTTTTCTCTGGCTGCCAGTCGCCGTGCAGTCCAAAGCTGGCCTGTCTGCTGATGGATTACCTGGGCGAATGAGTGTACCCCTTCATCCCCTTTTGCTCTGAATATACAGCTCGCCCCACCCAGCCTAAAAGCCCTCACCTGAGCACCCCTGCATGGCCCTGGGGTGCAGTTATAAAAAGATGAAGGGGTCTAGAGCTTGGGTGGGGTGGGGCTGGACTAGGGCATTGGCAGGGGTTTGTGTGGGGGACTGCTGTAGTGGTGTTTATGGGGGCTAGCCAGGATTAGTTGGCGGCTGGTGGTTATTGATTCAATTTGAGATGCTTTTTTATCTGCAAGCCGCCTGAGGCCAGCGCACATGCTAGCCTCCTCCAATGGGCCTTAATCCCTGCTGGTTATAAAAGGAATATGCCTTTGGTGGCGGAGGAGATGCTCTGAATGCTTGCGCTGCAGCAGAGGAGGCATCTGTCATGTGTGTGTTTGGTTGAGCCGGCACTGGGATCAGGGGGCTCGGCATGTTGGCTGCAGGTTTTAGCTAGTGCTGAGAGCTAGAGTAGCGTGTGAGTTGGTGCACTTAGGGTACGCACTCACAATTTGCACTGCTGGTGGGATCCATGTCTCCAGCATTAAAATGCGTGCACGTTGTATGTTTAACTTGAAGCTCAGGAGAGCCATGAGCCACATTTTTATTTCAGCATCACAAACATGTGATTAAGCGACGACGAAGGTAAAAAGTGAACTGGGACTTAAGTGACTGCATGCAGTTAAGGAGATATAATTCCATAAAATGTCTTAGATTTCTCAGTCTTACTGTGAAAGGACAAATAGACTGATATCTTTACCAAAGTGGGAAAATGACTAAAAGGAAAGAAAATGAGTGACAGGTACCAGAGGAGTGTGAGGTTTAAGAGACTAGAGGTTAATGAGAAGACCAGCAGAGGCTGATGTATGATGAAAGAGTGATTCAGCTCTTTTTCTCCTCCCCTCCCTCACTTGTGTGTTTATTCTGAGATTGTCATTTGTCATTGGTGGAGGGCCTTTCTTTCTCTCCTGCGACAGCCAGCTCCAAATCATGCGCAGACAGATGAAGGGGCCAGCAACTCAAATAGAGATGGGACAGGGGGGAGAACCAAGGCCAGCGTCCCACGTTTGATGTCTCTCCCCTGGGCCTCATCCGCTCTGTCACCCCCCCAGGATGGTGCTGACAGATGGAACTTCGAGACACTAACCCACTGGGGACAGTGACACAGAAGTATGAAACAGAAGGAGGGATGAGTGTGAAAGATAAATGGCTTGATGAATGGGAGCTGATGTTTGAAACAATGTGAAAGGCAACAGAATCTCACCATTTCAGCCTTTCATCATGCATGATGCATGACTCAAGTTTCATGTAACTCAGTGAGTATTGTGTTAATCGATAACACATTTTCACTCGTAGATGTTATCTGTCAAGAAAGAATGTCACTGAACTCAGAGGTTCATGTCTTGTTCAACAGGTACCACGGTGTTATTGGTGCTCTTCAGGCCATCTAATGGGGTGATTTATACTCAAAATGCAGTTAATTGAGTTAAAAGACTGAGGTAAACAATAAATGTTAAAGAAAGCCATCAGGGCTACAGAACTTTAAGAAAACGATACAGAATCACTAGTCTAACCCGCTTTTTTTCCGACAATTATCATTCACTACCTATTCTTGATGAAATTCTGTTTTGTTGAAAGTTGTTAATGTATATCATATAGGTTATAATATGTAGTGGCTCCAGTAGTTGAAATAGGAGTTAATGCTTGCTGCAGAGTTAGTTGTTACTGTTAGTTCCACAAAGTCGATAGTTCCACAGGTAACCACTAGAGGCTGACAAACTGCTGTGACCAGCCACAGTTTGCCATGGTTACTGTCATATTATATCATTGCACTGACATAAAAATTAAAAGCATACTATAAGACACTGCACACATGTTGATATTCACCATCCACTCTGATATAAACAAACTGCTCACCAGCTTCAAGCAGGGTGTAAAGAGAGAGGCCTGAGATTTTTATTCATTTCCACTCTGAGACAATTTCAGGCTTGACCGAGAGTCTCTTTGTCTGTCTCCTATTATCTCAATACATTCACAGATACACATGTATAGCTTTATAGCTCTACAACCTTGAGGAGGATCTCAGTAACTGAATTTATTTTTCTTCATTTCACTGACTCTGCTCAGCACAATTAACTGGATTTCCTGGATTCGTAAAAAGGGATGATGTAAGGTGATTGCCTTCATCAAATCAACCTACTTATCCGTGGTAGCTGCCAGAAGCCGGAACTGAACTCTATTCAGTTTTCACCTTCCATTCATGTCTGTGCTGCCAAAGAAGTGCCAGCATCATGCCAGTATGAATGGATAATTGTTGTTGTGTCTACCTCTTGCCCAATATGGAATTTGAGAAGCTGGATGCAGTACAGGGGACAGTGGCAGTGCCAACCATCTGGGGCTTTCACCTGCCACCCTGCCCATGAGCCAAGCACAGAGACCTGGATGTTAGGGGCCTGAGGTAGTGGGGGCCAGCTGCCTGGAATACACTTCAGTTCAATCATTCTCATTTCCAGCTACCTAGTTGCGGAAAACTTGTTTTTGGTTTCCTTTGTGGCTTAGATGTCAAATCACAGGCAGAGAAACTCGAACTGTATTGACTGTGATGTGTGAAATTTCCTGCATGTCTGTGTACCTAAGACATTTTAGTGGACAGATGCACAATTAAGATAAGAATTTTTGGCTCTGTCTCAGCATGCACTGTTTTTGCCCAGTAGATAAGGTCTGTTGTTTCCCATTCATTTTCTCATCCAGACAGTCCCTGTGTGCCCATCTCTACCAGTCTTCCTTGTCCCTACCACCCTGCAACCCAAATTCCACTTGCTTTGTTGACTATGAGCCTAAATAGCTTTCTTTAAAAATCCTTCATTAGCCTGCCCATTTCTTTCTTATTATGTCTTTTGGACAGTCATATCACATAGTCATGTGACAGGCTATTATAAATGAATTTGGGGAAATATTTAGGTACCACTTGCATACTCTGAAATGGGCCTTAAATTGTATAGGTTAGCTGTGTTTCTCATATTTTAAGCCATGTTTTTTAGACTTTATTTAGTTTTTTATATTTTTGCTCTGCTTTCCTATCCACGTGGAAATGCACATATTTGCCCTGTCAGCAGATTCTAAAACTGTTAAGAGTTCACATGTTTGCATTTCTCCCATAAACAGAAAGTAGAGTCTGTACCTGTCATGTACTGCACAGTGTATCAGTTGAATGAAATGGTGGGGGATGTATTCCACAGTGAAAGATAGTTTGTGCCCCTATCCATGTGGTGGAAATCAGGATGCCTGGCAGCTGTAGCTGTGTTCGTGTTGGGGCCAAGGGGCAGGTCAAGTTTAGCTTCCCTGGCCTTTACAGCCCAGAGCTCATTTAGCCCCCCTGTATTATGTACTGTATTTGTCTGGCCTTTCTGATTGCTGCTGCAAGCCCAGAGGAATGTAGAGCACTTATGCACAGTTGTCATTGCAGTCTCATTCCAGAAGCTGCATTGGATGGGGACATGTAGGGCTGTGTGTGTGTGTGTTTGTGTGTGTTTATGTGTCACATCCACTGTGACAAGAGCATTGAGTTCAAGTGTTCTGCTCACTTAGAAATTGAAGCTGAAATTTGTTTTTGCACAATATAGTATTGTATGTATTGCTCCTTCTCTCTCACTCTGTGATCTAGTAGCAAAATCTCAAAGGTGGGTTTTCATCCACATTTTCAATTTACACATAAAAACCCCCGAGAGGAAACGCTGGCAAGAGAGTTTTATGCTTTACAGAGGTGGAAAAGTTGTGTAAGAGCAAAATGCAACAAAGCAAATGCATCATGATGTACGTGAAGCATTTTTTACTGGTTTGACTGGCGCTCTTGTAATCAACATCAGCAATGTTGTCAATCATGTCAGTGCATCCCTTTCCTTCTGAAATGGTTGAGTGGCATCCAACTGGAAAATTAGTGCCAAGAGCTGTTCACCTTGATGAAACAAGTCTTAATATTCAACACAATGCTAGTGGATGGGAACAGGAATTAATTCACATTTTCTTTTGCTGATATTCTTGAAAACTTGAACTACATTTGAATGGAAACCTAGCCAGTGTCTCCCTCTGCTTCTCCCCTTCCCCTGTCTCTCATCCTTCAAACCTTTTTTCCCCTTTTCCCATGTCTCCCTTACTCTTTCTCTGTCTTTCCATTATGCCAGGCCTGTTTAAACCAGGACCTGTTTTCCATAGTCATAGTCAGCTAGACCCTTGTCTAGCCTATAAACATTCCTTGTTTTGGAAGTCATGGTCCAGACATGAATAAATGACAGTGCTTGCATCACATGTAATGGGAAAAACTCCCAGCTATTCCAGTCATTCTCTGGCACTTCTTTCATTTGCTCCAAACCTTAAGATTAGAGAGCTTATAAACAGTATTTTGAGTTCATTTTTGTATCATATGAAAACATAGATATGTATTTGCTCACATACCCCAAAAACACAGACTCAGTCAAAAGAGACAATCAAGACATACAGGTGTTGGGATGTATATTGATTGAACTTTATTGTTCCAGTCTGACAGAAGTGATGCTTGCGATTGGGGGTGAAAGAGGTATGGATGACACGAGAGTGAGAAAAGTAAAACAGAGTGAAGAATTTATCAAATTCCTCTTTACTTTGACCTTTATGCGTGCACCCCATTCCTTCACCCAGGCAGTACGCAGCAAGTAGTACTTTAGTGATGATGCAAGAGCAGGCTTGGATGCCCCTCTTCCTCCTCCCCTCTCTTACCCTCCCTTTCCTCGTCTCACTCTTTCCTTTCTCAACAGACCCCCACCCCTCTTTCAAATCCCTCCTCCTGAAATGACATGGCACCCACCGGGCCGGGGACCAGGCTGGGGATTCTGAGGTGGCGCCCAGACTCGGATTATTTACAAGAGCTGTAGCACTGCAGAGACTGTGGTATTTCTTCTTTCGAATGCCTGGGATGGAAAGGCATGTTATGGGGAACACAGAATCTCTTAGGCCCGTACTCTCTCTGACTCTTTCTCTTGCTTCTCTCTGCTGCTCTCCCTGTTGCTGTTGGGTTTTTTTTTCGCAGCGTAGGACGACTTGTCACACTGACACAGTCTGAGTCACTCATGCAGTCTCACATACTTGTAATCATGAAAAACCACTCATATGCTTTTTATTTAAACACACACCAACAACTTAACGGTTTCTGTTTCGATATTGAGACGGAGCATAAGGAATACAACCAATAAGATGCAGTCTTTTTTGTCTGAAACATAACAGTCTAGGCCAAAGCTGGGCCACTCCCATTGACCACCAGATACCAGTGCTTCCAAAGCTCTTGGTATCACTTCTCTAGCCTTTTGTGACAAAGCAAAATGTTCTCTAGACTCTGTGACTGCCACTGGGCAAGACACTTGAGCCAGCTTCTGCAGGGGATGGCGAGCATCGTATGGTAGTGGGGTGCAGATAGGGGAAATTGCATGGATGCAATCCGGCATTGATGCCATGTTCCACATGCCCAGAATAGCCAGCCGTTCGCGGATATCTCAGTACACACAAACACTGTAAATTAGAGGCCTGCAGGTGGCAAAAAGGGTCATGAAGGGAATGGAGTGTGTGTGTGTGTGTGTGTGTGTGTGTGTGTGTGCGCGTGTGTGTGGGGGAGAAACCAGGGTTGGGAGAGAGAGGGTTGTTGGGATTTGAGGCTAATGGTGGTGGGGGGTTGTTTCTGGGGAGTGTGAGGCAGTGTAGAGTCAGCAGGGGTCAGGTTTGCTGTCTTGGGTATCAGCATCCGGACATGGACGCCAAAACAGCACGAACTGGAGAAACGATTAGATGAAGGGGGGAATTGGGGGGTGGAGAAACCTCCAGCGTGGGTCACTCTGTTTCACGGCTACTGTAGCCCCCTGGAGAGATGAAGACATGGCAAAAAGGGAAAGGAAGGGGGGCTGGAGAATGAGACGGCAAAGAGGAAGGAGAAAAGCTTGGCGTCAGTTTGGGTGGGGTGGGGGGTTAGGGAGGGGTGTGTTATGACATGGAAATCCCAGCCTGTTGGTCATGCTGGCCTGTGTGGGGCTTTGAGCGGCAGGAAGGCCTCAGAGTCCAGCCTGGCTGCCTCCTACCTGGCGCTGGTTGGAGCCAGGATACAAGGAATGAACCTGTCACTGACTCCTGCTTGTAAACAAACCAAATACCGTGGGAAAGATGAGGTGTGAAGCAGAGGATGCTGCTGTCTCCATGCCCTGTCTCTCTCTCTCTCTCTCTCTCTCTCTCTCTCTCTCTCTCTCCCCCTCTCACTCTCGCTCATCAACCCCCAACTTTTTCCTCTTGTGTCAGCGAGAAATCAAATACCACCCCCTTCCTTCACCGATGTCCTGAACTCGTGAACTTTCTGAAAACCATGTGCCGTTTTATTTGTTTGCCACGTGCACTATCGAGGTGAGCCAAAAGCTGGGGCTCAACTTTTCATGTCTGAAAGAGGCCCTCAAAAAGACTCTTCAACTCAAGAGCTCATTAACCACACAAAAACATCCAATTCTTGGCTGCCATTCCTAATGATAAATGTTATGGATATTAATAACTAGTATAGTTACTGTAATTCCAACATTTCACTGTGTGCCCCACAGTTTTAGATGTTTTCCTTCCCTTAAGGGGATAAATATAGACTCTGCCCTTGATTCAGCATGTTTGAGAGTTCCAGCTAGTTTACTCTTTCAATAATAAACCAGTGTACCAGAATAGGCAATATTGCGAGTCTTTATGGCAACCACAGGCTTTGCACATGAGAGATAGAGAACATGGTCATCAGCAGCCAGGGAGGCAGGCAGGCAGGCAGACATTTTTAACCTTGACATTTTTGGAGAGATATCATTACAAGTTAGTCCAAGACTTCCCATCACCAACCCAGCCATGAAACCCACTCTCAATGTTCTTTCCAGTTTTGGATACATGTCTTTTTTTTCCCCTCCTCCCTATCCTCCTCTCCCCGACAGGTCTCACAAACACAGCCTGTCATTTTTAATAAACGCCTGAAACTAAGCGCTGGTTTTTGTCCTAGAGGATCTAGAAATGACTAAGCAATGGCTGGTTGCAAAGACTCTCTGGAGAGGCCCTAGGGTGAGGGAATGGAGCTGGAAGGAGGAGCTGGCCCCCGAGACGCCTGCAAGCCGTCGGGATACACACTGGCCTGGCCACAAAAATGGCCTCTGGCCAGCATTGGCCGCCCCTCTGACTTTACACAAATACACTCTCACTGACATACGCACACACACCAGTGGAAAAGTGTGACTGGAGGTGGCTGAGGAGCGTGTAGAGAGGAAGAACGATGATGGGAGAATCTGGGAATAGAGGGCAGAAGTGGAGGGTTGGGGTGTTGTAAATTCATTCATATTTCTCCCCCTCCCTGTGCAAGCAAGCCAAACCTCACTGGGTGAATCAGTGTTCCTCGTAAACAAGCCGCAAGCACACAATGGCGCCTCCAACTCTAGCGAGTCAGAGAGAGAAATGGGTGCAATGCGAAAATAAGAGTGACAGAGAGATGTTGATGAGCAGAACACACTCAGCAAAGCACGCCATACAAACAAAAAGAAACAAAACAGCAATTAAGTAAAGATGTTGTGTGGGGTGATATGAAGAGGCAAAGCACAAATTCTCCAGCAGGATTGTTGTCCTGACCCCTACTGGTTATGGCTGTGGGTATCATGTTGCCACTGGTGGCTCTCCTCCTAACCAACAGTCACCTTCAATCTCAGATTGCTGTTAGCGTCTTGTGAATATTTATTATTTCCTAGAAAATTCCTTCTCCAGCCCATTTTTAAAAATGTGATGTCCATGTATTTTCAGGCTTTTCAGTGCCCTGCAATTGTACTGTCTTTGCTGTGGTCTCAAGCGCTTTCTCATATGTGACAGGAGTCATATATGTCATATATGCTCATGAGAACCCAATTAAGCAACATAAACATACACTGAAATTCTCTGTACAGTGTAATTGTGTAATGTATTTAATATATATTTCGTCAAGTCTTACTGTCGTATTTTAATCCTCAAGCTCTACCGTGATTGCACACAAAAGCAACAGGACCCTCTTAGGACTAATGTATTCAGATTACAGGCAATTATGGCTTATTACCATTTTGTGGGGGAAGCGGGGCTCATTTGCAGTATTTGTTCAGTGAATGTCTAATAGCGGGAAGGGGAGGGAGCCTCGTGCTTCCTGCTGTGCGAGCTGTGATACTGCAGGGGAACTGTAGCGTAGCACAAATATTAACGACTCATTTCCCCCTCACCTGGAAGACGAAAGTGGAGCTAATCCAGATACATCAGTGCTAATAGCCCAAATAAATCACTTGTAAGCTCACTTCGTGGCTTGTTGTCTTTTGGAGGAACAGATATGGAAAATCAAGCCATGGTCTGGTACTCATGAAAGGAACATAATTGTCTTACTTTTGAACTTCTTTTAAGCTATCTCTTTGTTGCTGCAAAGTATAAACTCTGATTAAACGTCTAAGTTTTTGTTCTGAGTGGTAATGGTTTACAGGAAGGTTGAGGTCTTGACATGTCAGCAAACACCACCACCATCAACATTTTGTGTCACATTCCTTTGGCACAACTTCCATGTTTCTTTGCTGCAATTACACACACATGCTCAAATAGACTCCCTTGTCCCCTGCCTTTCGCTTCTGATTCTCTTTGTATTACTGGAGTAATTCTGTAAGTAATCAGAGTGCTGTGTGTCTTTTTAGTGGTGAGTGGCGGGGCTAAAGAAGGTCAATATTTAGATTTTAAACTGCCATGGCTGCGTGCTATTTACACAAGAAATGCTGTCATCTTAGATATTCAGATTTGTGAAATCTTTGCACCAATCAAACGTTAAAATATCTGGCCACAGGGACTTGTTTTGCTGCTTTCCCAGTTTAGCCTGAGCAGGCCAAAAGCAATGTCACTCTGGTCTAATTTACTGAAAAAGTTTAAGTGTTAATTAGCATTTGGAAAGTCCTATGTCCTAAGTCCCTTAGTCATTTCCTTTAATATTGAGAGGCTTTATCTGGAAGCAAAAGGCCATGCTGCATTTGTGGAGTGGTTTTGGTGCAGATTCTAAATGAACATTGCTAAAATCTGGCGGGACAGGGCAGCAAACTTCCCCTTTTACCTCAACGTCAGTGCTGCTAATTTGCCTTAATGACTTACCAAAAAACTGCCAGATGACAGTCACTTACTGGCTAATACACCACGCTGTCAAACTCCAGCATCCTTCCAGCGAAACCCTTTGCCACACCAAATGTGGAGCATGAAAGGGTTGCTGTGTAGCGCTGTTCCTTTTCCTCTGGACTCTCCGTTTCTGCTGCCGTGTGATGGAGCCTGTGGCAGTATATTTAGGTGTACGGTTTGGGACAGGAAGAGGGGAAGCGCTGAGGTTATATGATTGCTTCATTATGGTCATATATATGGCCATATATTTATATATACTTTGTTATGTATGTCATTACATGTACACCAGTGAGTGTTTGTTTGTTTGCGTGCATGTGCTTGTGTGTGTGTGACTGAGTAAAGAGGGCTCAGTGTTTGGACCACCCTGCGAGCTGGGCTGAGTGACAGCATGGGCCTCAAGACTCTTGCAGTGCACACACTCACACAGGCGCACACACACACTCAAACACATACAGAACTCAAACACACACGTCAGCGAGCTCATTTTTCAACATGTTTTCTACTCTATTAATGTCTCATGACCAAATACATATCATGCTCCAAAGCAAACATGCTGTATTAAAATGGAATAAATCACTCCAGGATCAGGAGAGAGCACACATTCTCTGGTACAACATTGTACCACCCAGTAATATCACAGCGAATACACCAATGTACCTGCTGTTTTAACCCTGCCCCATGTACCCAATATTTCTCAACACCTGATTTGAAAAGACAGGTCAAACATTATTAAGGTGCTTTAAAAATAATATTTTCTCTCCCTCTGCAAATTTGAGAAATGAAGTAAATGTGGTGACGACATAAAGCTAAATTGAAATGAATTGTTACTTATTTTCAGACCCTTTTGACTGTAATTTCCCCATTAGTCACCAGTTGTTTCTCTTTATTACGGTGTTTCACTTGTAATGAATGGAGGCATGGGTCCAGTTATCCACCACAATGAAGTGCTATCCCTGCCAGCAGTGTATGTTTAGGCCTGCAGTCAGAAATTCAAAACAGGACAGGCTGTGATGATGTCATTCTTATCAAAGGCTCGTTTTTCTTCTTAACATTTCTTATTAGTCGTTGGACTCGTGTCTGTGGTCCCAACCCCCTGCTATCATGTGGAGCATGCACACACTCACTGGTTTTGATATACTCACGAAGACAGTAATCGAAGCTTATACAAGTGGTATGCAGTACAACAATATTGCCATATTTTATTGCAAATGTATGTGTGAACCTAGCAGTTTCTCCTTCCTATCTAAATCTAATGCTTTGTGAAAATGTCTTTCCTGCAGTTGCAGGAATGTTCAAGAGTAGCAACACATTTTTGTATGCCATTTCTTCATCCAAATATGATCCTTATTCTTATGAGAGTAGCTGTCAGTTAATCAAACAGCTGTAAATAATTTCCTTTGCTTTGAAAATAAAACATACAGTACAACATTTCCCATCATTTATCCCATGTAGCTTTTGTTAATTTACTGTATGTTGGCATGCATACTTTGAAGAAATTCAAAGTAAGTGTCATATTGGATGCAGCCAGCTGAAATCAAAGCAGGGTCCGAGTTGCATCTTCAACTATAGTCTCTCAGTGCAGAGCAGATTTCTGTGAACCTTTTGTTACAGTCAGGTGGTCACTTGAGGACACTCTTCTTGCTAATGCCTTCTTATCCTTTGTATGTCTGTGTAGGAAAGAAAACGTTGGAAACATTGATGCACTTATTGGAGTAGTTAATGGTCCCTGGATACATAACTGTGACAATGACATCATTGGAGAATCATGAGCTGTGGTATGAAGATAGCTTTCTGGTAGTTATCAAGAGTGACATTTTCAAACGGCGGCTGTGGCTCGGGAGGTAGAGCGGTCACCCACCAACCAGAAGGTCGGTGGTTTGTCCACACAGTCCACATGCCGAAGTGTCCTTGGGCAAGATACTGAACCCAAAGTCGCCCCTGATGTGTGTACATCAGTGTGAGAATGTGTTAGGGAGCACTTAAGTATAGAATAAGTGCTAATGGGTGAATATGATCTGTAGTGTGAAGTGCTTTGAGTGGTCAATCTGACTAGAAAAGCACTATATAAATATATTTATACTATATTTATACATATTTTACACTATATAAACAGTCCATTTACCGTTTACCATTTTTAAATTCATCAGTCAAATCATCTATTCCTCTAATTATCTGATTCCAGTACAGTTAAATACACAAACCACAAAAATAATTCAGATTTCCAGTGCAGTAAATGTTTTGTTTGACCTTTTGACCTCTCCTCTATGATGTTACATGGTAACTACTGATACCAAGTCTTTGTCTTATTGCTTGTAGTTTAATGCTATTATTGCATAGCGGAAGCTCTAAAAATAGGACTCTGAATGGCAACTAATCTAGCAACCGATAAACCAGGCCAGCCAAATGAGTGGCTGGCGTTGTTAAATAAGAAGCTGGTGGGAGCTTTCTCTTATTACACTCATACAGTACAGTTCCTTGATATCAGGCTGTCCCTCTTGATCAGCAAAGACATAAAAGACAGTACAGAAAAAAGCACCTCAGTTTGACTAACACTGTCATAATTCATACTTATGGCACCAAGCTGGGTTAGTATCTAACAAATCTTCTGTTAAACCTTCACATTAGTGAAGAATTTCATTTTAAACACGTGTATTTTAGTCACATGTACTGCACCAGTCTTGTTCCCGGTGTCTCTCCATCCATTTTATATGAATATTGCTGTCTCTCTCATCAATACACTTTACTCCCAGTAATTAAAAAGAGATCTCAATACTTATTATGGTATTTTGATAGATGCATGACTCAGTCTGAAAAGAGCTTTGCAAAGTGCAGCAGAGTGGGCTGCAGTAGCAGAAAGGGAAGGGAGGAGAGACGTTGGCTTGCTGGTTGGTTGGCGGACTGACAAAGGACATCAAAGAGGACGAAGCCAGAGCTGAGCTGAGCTCTCTTCAATGATTAAAAGCAGGGGCCACAGTAACGTCTGGATGGGCCATTTAAAACTAATGAGGGAAAATAAATAGAGCCATGGCCATTGGCATGTGTAGGTGGAGTGAATGTGTGTGTGTGTGTGTGTGTGTGTGTGTGTGTATATGTGTGTGTATGTGTGTGTTTGCATGTTTCCATCTGTATCTGTATGTATGTCTGAATATTGTTAAGCAACAAACAACATCTGGGTGCAAGTTACTGGTAATAGTGCACTATGTTAACACATACAGTTTGGTAACATTATGAATTATGTGAATTTGCCTCACAATGCAGACCGGCAAGATCAGCCTCCTCACTTATGTGTCATTGCCTTTACATCTATTCTTACCGCCAGACTTGATCTGTAGAGTCATATGCTGATAATTGCCGTCATCATTTTTGACATCAAAACTGACTCACCCTGTGAGCTTGTGAGCGACTGTTTATAGTATTGTGTGTGGTACAGCACACTCCGAAGGGATGTAGGCAGGAGGCATTTGATTTTTATGAATGAGTCATGTTAGTCTGGATCGTTTGTCCTTTCCTCATGCTGTTGTGACATGCACAGGGTAGGAACATGCGCACAGAGTGAACCAGATGACAGTAAGTGGAAGTGAAGCACTGACACGCGGAGAATCTGTGGGGCTGACAACAAAGCCATGTGTCTGATGAAGGTTGTTGTCACTGGTGTCTATAAGTACACTGTGTACGTCATGAGTGACATCAGTACTAGGTGCATTGCAGGCATTTATTAGTCATCATAATTGCCTACATTTACTTTTCAATAATGTAGCTCAAACTCATGAGACAAAATGCTTTTTTTCAGTTTCTTTCCCAGTTGAGCATTTTTTTGCTTCTCTGCTTCCGTTTCTTCTACTACATTTTTCAGTTGCTTCTACAATATTTTATTCTTGCCTTTCGTCTTATTTTCTCATTTGCAGTTCTTTTCTTCTTTGTCTTTCTTTTTCCCTTGTTGTCATCATCTTTTCCATGTTCAAAGCACAGCTTAAGCAAAGGCACAGACTGCAGAGCTCCTACAACAAGCCATAGTTTGCTTTGTTGATAATCCAAGTGCTTGGCTGGATGATAGTACAAAAAGCCAACCCATCTTAACGGATTCCAGGCCCCTTTCACAATGTGACTTTTTTATTATTACAAGTTGCATTTAGCGTCAGAGCTGAGTTATTTCTCAATGCAGTGCTCCTCCAAGATCTAATGGGCAATTATCTGTGGAGGAGAAGTTAATGGGTGTCCCATTTCACAAAGTCCCCAGTTATTTATGTCAATGAGCGCCATTGTGTGGAAACGTGGCAGACCCGTGCTAACCGCTCGACTTGTTTAGATTTTCTCTATGGAATCCCACACCCATTGTAAGCCAGCGCTAACCACAAGACTAATGTGTGTGTATGTGTGCATGTGTGTGTGTGTGTGCATGCATCTGTTTGTCAATGTGTGTTAAGTCCAGTCTAGGTTGTACCATACCAGTGTATGTGTGTGTGTGTGTGTGTGTGTGTGTGTGTGTGTGTATAGATGTAACATGTTCATAAATGCAGAGACATGATTAAAGTACTGACAGACAAATACACACACACACACACACACACACACACACACAGACATTAGCCACCTCAGCACACACAAACCCATATAAACAGACATCCCACCTCCCACATACGCCACACACACACTTACCACAGACACTTACACAAGCACAGCCGTAGACGTACCACCACATACTCAGACGTACCCCCCCCCCAGTACACGTACGCACACATGCACACATGCACGCGCACGTAGCAAGAGTCCCATAGCCACATATGCAGGCATCTACCCCCCCCCCATAGACACACACACACAGAATCAGAGACCCACCACCAACATCAACACCCACAGGCTCAGGCTTGGTGACATCATGGCTTGGATGACAGCACGTCTTCCAGCCCCATTAGTCTGATTGTAGGTGGCTCCGCCGCAGTGATTTATGGGTAAATATCCATAGTTTCTCTCTGCTGTGTTGATTTATGAGCCATGCTTTGGTCCCTTTGGTCCCCAGACCACAAGACTTGGGAGGGGGAATCCTGTACAAATAATGACATTGTAAAACTGGAGACGTTTAGACAGAGGGATAGAAGACCCGCCCTGTCACTCTCTCATCACCCGCTGCTGTTGACATGTTTTGATTGGTCAGTGAAATCAGGAAGCACAACACATGCATGTGTGATGCCAAACTAAAACCTTCTCTTTCAGTCATCTTGTAGTTTTCTCTGTTAGTGTGCACCTGCACGTGTACCTGTCTAGCTAGCTGTCTTCCCCTTTACGTGTCCTGTTAGCCATCCAGTCTCTCTATCCATTTGTTCCACTATTGATGTAATGTATCTGTCTGTCAGTCCCCCTCGTCCGTTGTCATCTGTTTTCTTTCCCTCTTTTTTGTGTGCCTCAGAAGTGTCTGAGTTTTTAAGAGCCCTATTAATTCTGTCTAACACCACAGTGGAAAATGGATTAACACAAGAAAGAAAGACAGAAAGAAAGAAAGACCACACTGTTCACATCCTTTGTAAGCTCCACATCATCCTTGCGTTTGTTTTTTTTGCTCTACATTAACTGAGTGTATTACTGTTTGTATTCTGTTTGCACAGTAAATTATTTGATCTCTTTGGCTTATGAAACATTTGTATAAGTCCCAAAAAGTTTCTCCCCCCATTATTTTCTTATTTTTTGTCTGGGTATAATTATACAAAGAACTAATGTATTGCACATGCATAATTTCAGTGTATTTGGCTTCCTTTTACCACGTTAGCCTTCTCTCTCCCCGTTGACTCCAGCCTATTTCTTTTTGAATAGCTTTGTTTTTCTTTTTATCTCCACTCTTTTCCACCTCCTTGCCCTTCTTGCTTTCAGCCAACTCAGACGTGTAGGCCCCCAGTTGATTGCTATGAGCTGTTGTTTATAATTGGGTTGTGCTTTCTTGCCATAGCATGCACAATGTTGCCCTCAGTCAAACAAATCTGGCGATCAGTTAAGCTGTAGTAATGCATGAACACCGCTGATGTCACAGCTACCAAAAGGGACAACAGATAGCTGTAAATGTCATAAAAGTCAGTCAGTTTAATGGCTAATAATTGCTTGTTGGATGCAGTGTTGGATGAGTTCTATCTCAAAACTGTTTAACTTTTTAGTCTAAGTGGCGCTGTAAAATGCTACAAGAGCTAACTTAAGCTTAAAGCTGTGTTTTATGTCAATGAATATCCTTTTACATACCCTTGGGAGACAGATGGGTATGTTTTTATTGTTCCAAGAACAGCTGAATATTTTTTATGGCAAGTCAGTCAAACATCTAACCAGTCTCTGTTACACCAAGTTACTGTATATTTGATATTCACTGTCAGTGTCACAGTTTAGGTCTAAGTAGTAATTTGACTAGAACTTTGCCTAAATAATTATTGTAATTATTATTATAACCAGTAGTATTATGACATTGTTGCTATTGGAAGGCTTACCAATATTCTGTGTATTTTGAAGCCAGCTTTCATATTCTTATCCCAGGAGCCTGAATAGGAGGGCTACACTGAAAGGCCACCAGGAAACCCACTGAGAGCCCTTCAAGGAAGTTACTAAGCATGCTTGTGGATGTGGTGTGTGTGGGTGTGAACTTGGATGTGTGTGTAATTGTGTGTGAGATATAATTAGAAAAGCTTCCCCTGACTGACAAGTGTTGGGACAACCCGCTGCGGTCCCTCAGTGGTGCATGCTGGGCGCTCGCATCTCCTCTAGTCTCAGGCCCAGACACTGGCAGGTGGATTTTATTGTTGAGGAAAGCAAATAGGGCTGGGTGGAGGGATTGATGGACATAAGTAGGAATGAGGGGATAAAAAAAAGAAGGCATGACAGCCTGTGTATCCTTTCAGAGCAATGCCAACATGTTTGACATTTCCACTGGCTATGAGTAATGTTCCTTATACCAGGCTGTACAGTACTCACTGGACAATGAGGTGGCAGAGATTTGTGTGTGCCCACAGCCAGACACACACAAAACATGCAGTGAGTCATAATACATCATACCAACACCAAACACACATACTGTCTCTCATACATACACATATAGCCACAGAGACTTACGCACAGCAGCTACCCACAGTCTCGCTAAAAGGTCACCAACCACTAAGCACAATGTAGATTTCATCACTAAATTGATTTATATTGACGTCCACCGGAGCTGAAAGTCTGGGCGTGTGGGCTGTTACTGTAAGAGGAAGCATGATTTGCTCACTGGTTGGAACCAGTGCTGCCTGAATGCTGTCTGATACTCATTTTAAACTGTTGCTCAACATGTGGGTCAAGAACTCATCATTACATGTCCAGCAGGAAGTACAGGCAATGCACCTTGAGGTCATTGCCTATCTCATGCCCACAGAATATGTCAACAGGTCCCATGTGACTCAGCTTCATGTGAGAAGCGCCAATTCAGGGTATTAAAGGTAGAAGTGGACTGTCTGATTCTGTACTCTGATGCAGAAATGTTACTCATGCTGCAGTGGGAGTAACTGTTTTTGTTGTGGGAAAGTTATTTCTATCTTATATAAATTTGACAGATCACTAACATGTTGAAATGACTGAACTCACCCACTTTTGCAGTGGCTCTGTGATGCGCCACAGTACAGTTTAGAAGATTTGTTAAAACGTATTTAGACAAGCATTGCTATATATTTAAACTATGACCTAATGGAGTTTGTTAAAATACTACAATCACTATCGATATCAGCAACCTCTGTTTGCTGATGATTAACTGCTGTTCTTATCTATAGTTATCACATACTGTGCACGTTGTTCTTGCTGACTCTATATAAATGCCATATGAAGCGTTCATTATTGTGACAACTCTAACAGTGTTTTAAGATTCCATTCAAACTAAATCTTAGAGAAAATAGATTGACACACAAAAAAGCTAATTTGAGCAGTTTCATCAGCTTTAGACACCTGTGCACACGAAAGACAATTAGCACCAGTGCACTGCAGCAAATTGCGCAAATAACTAATTAGATAATTGTTTATTTACTGCTGACTCTAGATCTTGGTTGTCCTTCTGGAGGTAATTGGAAAACAATGCTGTAGTTTCTACACTTAATGAGCAGAAAGCCAAGACCAGCCCAGACAAACAATCTTCAAAAAATGAGGGAGAGACAATGACAGGGCTTTGAGGAAATACAGCATGTATGTACAGAAATGTTCTAAATCCTTGTCCATTTAAAGTATTTACGCCAAATCCTTGGAGTGTGCTTTTGCCCTGGCTTAAGTGCTCCAAGTTGCATAAGGTGGTCCCAGAGTAACAAGTAAGTGCACCTGCTATGTGAGGGTCCCTCTCCTCCATCTGTCCATGTCTCTCATCTGCACAACTTCTTCCCCTTCCTGTAAACCTTCCCCCTGCTCCCCACCAACCATTCTCTTCAGGCTACTGCGTCTATAATGAGCATTTCCTCCTACCCCCCCTGCCACCTATTCTCTCACTCTCCCGCCCTCCCCTCCCTCCACTCCTGTCCTCCCCTTCTCACTGTGTGCAGAATTGGAGAAGCTTATCGCCTAGCAACCACAATTAAAGTACAACAAGTCAGTGGCGGTAGCAGCCACCATCGGCGCAAGCTTCGCAAAAACCTTCGTGTGACCAACAGCTTTGGCCAGAAAGAGAGGAAAATAGAGAGAGTTTGGTAGAGAGGGAGGGAAAGAGAGCTAAAGATCTGAAGCTGGACAGGTGAACAGCAATTAGAGCTCTCGCTGAAACACCACACTGAGGACTTTGGGCTTTGGAAGCAAGAGAGAAAAAGAAGACAGGGAGAGTGGAGTAACGTTCTCCGACTGGGTTCACTGGGTTGCACTCCACAGGTATGTGTGTGTGTGCTGGAATTAATGAACACAAAGTGAAGGTATTTAGCAAATAGCACATATGATTCTGTTTTTGTGTGTATTCCTGCTTGTGTATTTATTGTTTGCTTGTGAGTCAGTATTTTGAGAAACACATGTTAAGTGGATTATGCTTTTGAGGCATTTGGCAAGAGTACAGCATATATTGTCACTGTAATTTCACAGCTATGAGGAGGTTTTGTGTGTGTGTGTGTGTGTGTGTGTGTGTGTGTGTGGTTGTTCTTTTTTTGATATCAGCTGTAAAGGTATTCACACACCTGCTTCCACACACACACACTAAGAAAGATTCAGACTTAAGCCTCTGGGTAAAAATGAATTCTGATGAATGAGGACTGACTAAATGATTGATTATTACATATTTATTATTATTATATATGTTTGTGCATCATTTGCATCACATATCCCTACTTAGGAATACTTGTAATACCAAATTCTAACCTGTCGTCATCTGCTGTACAGCTGACAGAAATATGTCCTACACTTGGCATGTAAAGCCAGCTAATTGTCTCCCATGCATCCCCCACTATCATTAAGATAATTGAGTAAGGTGTTAGGTAAAGCTCTGCTAGCTGTCAGGTATGATGTTTCCTTTCACCATTATCTGCAGAAACATGCTTTTTTTTAGTCTCAGGGGGATTTAAGACCAGAGTAGTGCCACGGAAATGAGACAAGTCGTAAAGGAGGAAAGGTTTTTTATGAGTGGCAGAGATTACACACGAGCCATTATTAAAACACTGTGAAGCAGATTTGTTAGAGGCTCGTGTACATACGAGCAAAATATAATCAATTAATGATAATGAGATCCACGTAAACTAATTGATAAGACAATGAAAACCACATTGAAACAGAGGCTGTAATTTCAGTCAATCTACAGTTTTCTTGAAAACTTAGCGGATTTTCAAATTTGACTTGAAGGGGAAAACCCACACACACACACACACACACACACACACACACACAGACCTATCTTTCATATGAAGGACACCCACCTGCCCTCATCCCTCATGGCACTACCTGCAGGCACTGTAGGAGAGCCGGGAGGTAAAAGGTCAGGCACTCTGTATGCCATATCCTGTCGGTGCCATATCCTGCCCCTGACTGGAGGATGGAAGCTCGTATGCAAACATATACACACAGCAAAGTCAATCGCTGGTCAAAATGTCACTGCACTGCACACATTAAAGCACACACACACTCAAAACGCCAGAGTAGAGGAGTCACTTACTGGTCAAAATGTCACTGCACTGCTCACATAAAAGCTTACGCACACACATGCATGCATGCACACACTCATGCTTGAAACAAAAGTCCTCTCTGATGTTCAGTTTGAGATTCAAAGGGAGTGAATGCCTTTTCTCCACTTCTTCTTAAGCACACACTTGCACACATACTGTTTCACTCAAACACTTTGACTTGAGTCATAGAAAAGGAGCTCTCTCCAAAGTCAGTAAACATCATTAGATGGCCATTAATGGCTCCAGTGTTCTGACAATATTATATATGATATTCCATAATATAGAGTTATGGTTAGATTTATGCTACCTGCACCCAAGCCCTCCAAACGCAGCTTAAATATGAAGGAAGTTGGACATTGTGGCCACAGGCAGTTGCAGATCATGAGACGCTACAGTGAATCAACTTTATCTCATACACATTCATTACAATGTGCTATAACATGATGATACATTTTTCAGAGCAACAGTAATGTTTTTCCTCTAGTTCCATTACTTCCTCTGCTAAAATTAGCATGTTAACCAGCTAGCCCTGGCCCAGCTGGCCTATCTTGTCACTTTTCACTGTAGCATCCAGACTGCCCCGGAGCGACCATCACCACTATATGCTCCTGGCAAGAAAACACATTCAACTGCAAAGAAAACTCATAAATATCCCGTTTAATATGTTCATATCTGTAAAACTATCTCAGAGGATTCTGGGTTCAAACTTGACCGAACTGGGGCCCCAGCTATACGACTGCCAACCTGTCTGCAGTCAGTGATTAAAGCCAGTTTGCAATTCTTACATATTATTTGTCGGTGCCGTTTTAACCCATTCTTAAATTGCTAGAGTACATTATATTGTTGGGGTGTATGAGTCAAACAGTCACCACCTCTGCACAAGTACTCACTCTAGTTTATGACACAAAGATAGTTACATCAGATTTTCATCAGCTTCACTGGTAAGTAAGTGCAGTGGGGTACAGGTAGAAGTTGATAATGTTGTCAAATGACTGAAAGGAATTGGCTTGGCCCCTTCACTAAGGGGTTCAGGAGCTCCCAAGCTGCTACCAGTGATGGAGCGTGGCAGGGGGAGGCGCCGGTTGGATAAACACACCCCCTCGCCCCTCACTGACAAAGATGAAAATGCAAAGCAGCAACAAAATTTCAGTCCAAAAATGTCTCCCGCCTCAAGCCAGTTATGGCTTGTATTTATCTGCGTGTGTGTGTGTGTGTGTGCTGAATGTCTGTGTATCTTTGCGTGCACACTTCCGTCTGTCTCAGTGTGTGTCACTTCTGAGAGCTATACACCTCCAGAAGATGCAGACAGCAGGGGGAAACTGTGTGCGTGTCTGCCCCTGTGTGTAAAGGTGTGTTTTTGTGTCAGTGTGCATGTGGTGTATGTGTGCCTGTGCCGGAGGGATGCATTGAAATGGCCCCTGTTGAGCCTAGCTGGCAGGAAGTATTATTTTTGCACTTGAGTTTGTGAACTCAGCTGACTTCATCATCAGCAAATGTTTCATACAGCACATTCTCACGCACACAGATACCACGTAAATCAACGAGGTAAGCGTTTGTAATTCCAGCTAGGAAGCTAATTATTTTTCACCAGAGACTAGGTCATTACACGTGTAATTGACTCTTACAGGGCAACACTGATCATTTGATTGGTGCTGCCTTGAAGGTAAATGTCCAGATTAGTGTGCAGATTGAGACATACATTAATTGTAGGTCACCTCGACTGTAGTGAACCAAGCTCAATTAAGGGAGAAAGCAGGATATCTCTGTGTTTGTGGAACTGGGTTGTTTTTCATGTTAATCAACTTGCTGCTGCTTTGATTGAGGGCAGTACTTTTTGTGCAGACCCTTAACTACATGTTTTGTTTTGTTGTCTTGCTTTTTTGCCTGCAATATTCTATTATTGCACTAATTACTGTATGTTTTTTTTTGTTTTTTTTAATTCAAGCTAGCAAGTCTTCCTCTGACCTGTCCCAGGATTTTACAGCATGTAGGGGAGAATTTTCTATCTTAGATTGTAATGTCTGTTTTCCTTCTCATATTCACAGAGTCTGGGCTCTGCTGACCGGAAGGAGAATCAGCATAAGAAGTAAGTCCCACCTGTTTACCTGCCTGTACATCTCATCTATCTTTGTGTTCTTCCCTTTTGTCTATATTTGATTTCCCCTTCTAGTTTTGGTTTAGAAAAGAGACCAAGGACATGGACATGACTGAAGGTCAATGGTTCCCATAGACTTTATGTAATCCCACCCATGATTGTTACTACATGGTCTTTGGTGAACTAAATCCACCAACTATGTATACTGGTTGTCATTCTGTCTAGTTGTAGCAGCATATTGCAAGTTTCCTAATTCTAATCTTGAGTTATGTAAGATAAATATAGTTCCCATTAAAATAGATCCCATTCATTGGCTTACTGACATCATCACATTAGCATAACTGATCATGTCTAATGTGTCATTGTGGGTAAAAAGGCAGCTCAGTTTTCAGCAGTTTTTCAAGGTAATCCAAGTTCCTAAAGAATTTGACCCGATTCATCTGTGTTTAGATGCCAGTGAATTCCAGTGTGTGTGTGTGCATGTGTTTGAAAAGCAAGTTAAGTCTGTCTAAGCCTGACCCATAATCCATTCCGTAACAATAATACTCCTCAGTCATTCCAGTTTTTCAGCATGGCACTGTTTGCATTGATCAGAATAGGAATCTGCTTTCATTTGCCACATGGAATAAAAGCACTCCCAGACATTGTTCTACTGAAAATCAGTTCTGCTAAATCAAGAGAGAAATGTAGTTCTTCTGTGGAAGTAAAAGGGAAAGGAGTCTGTTTGTTTTGTGTAATTAGGTGCCTCATCAAAGTGAAAACTTGACACCATGATGCCTTCTATGGATTTATGAGTCACACCAAGGACATTCTTGCTCAGAGACCACAGCAATAAAATACACTTCCAGATTAGGATTTCTGAGTCAGCATAACAGCAGAGAGGTTCAGGTCTTAAGATACACCTTTATTTTCTCAGTATTATATTTCATCATTGTTTAGTTAGGGGTGTCTCTGTATTCTAATCCGCTACGAGTAAATTTGTTTATTACTGCTATTAGCTGTTAATGAGAAGCTAACACAGACTGAATAATAAACCACTAGTGTGATTATATTCTTTGGTCTCTCAGTAACTACTGTCTTTACTAATTACACCATTTGTACTCGCCAGTAACATCTCTTACTGTACTGTGTTGGAACCAATAAAAGGACCAAATAAATACCAGTCCTTTTAATAGAAGATGTGCCTTTTTTGCATCTGTGTGAAAAATATAGAAACAAACCCAACAACTGAGGTGCACCGCATATCACTGTGAAGTCACAATGGGTACATTGTGAGAGACAAGTGGGATGGGAACTTAAATCACACAAAAATAGCTGTATATTTTAGTTGCCCAGCAACCAAAGCCATGGACACCCATGGTAATCTTCACAACATATCTATCTCCTGTTTGTTTCTTCATATCAGCAACACAGCTAGCACCTAAAGTTTCTCTGTGTGAGTGGTTACCGTAGATGACCAGGAAGGTGGTTTTCCTGTTTTTTTCTCTTTATATCAGTCCTGGACATTTGCAGGGTGCCTCACTTTGGACCGATTTGTCAATTAACCAATTAGAAGATTTTCTGTTAGTTGTCTTCCTTTGAAAGCTACACCGTTGCTTTGAGCTACAGCTTCGAGCTGAGTATTAAAACTGGTTCAGACAGCCGGGTACTATTGAAAACATTGATTGTTAAGGTTAGCACAAGCTGTCTCAGGTGTGATTGTATGTAAAATACAGCTTTCGGCTGTGCTTTTGAACTGTCTGTGCTCACATGGTTTCATAGCAACAGCCTTTCACAAAGAAACATAGGAGGCTTGTATGAGTGTACGTACACTAGATGTGTGAGATTTGTGTGTGTGTGTTGTCCAGCTACATTTCCCTTGGATCTTTGACCGAAAATGTTTCCCAACAGTGACACTCACATTGGGTGGCCATCATCTGTTGGTGTTTAAGTGTATGCTGTGTGATTGAGGCTGTACTCTCTTTGGTCCATAAGTCACAAATAGTGTGCTGCATCGTAGATTTAATACATAATTTTTTGTTTATCTGATGCGTCTGATGTGCCCGGTGAGCTGGCACAGTGAGTACTCAGTGTGCCATAATGGGAAACATCGGTTGCCAGGAGACAAGCAGCTGTATTGAAGAACCAGTATAGCCATCATGGGATGTCAAAGAAGATAGTGTTCGCCTTACTCTGCCTCATATTGATTTATGGCAGCAGAAACATAACCTAACCTCACTCTGGCCTCAAAACATCTTCACCATAAAATTTAATGATGCATTATGGGGACTTACTTTTTGTCCCCATTAGGAAGACAAGTCCCCAAAATGTGATTGTATACACAGTCGTGAGGAACACCTAGACTACACACACACCCAGACACCCATATGTACATGTTTTTCATCTCAAATTTATCATTAACCTGAGGAGTAAACAACAGCATACAGGCATTTCTTCCTTAACACATTGGCGTGTGTGCGTGTATTGTGTTTACCTGTATTAGCGTATTAGTGCATGTTCTGTAATATACCATCTGTATTATCTCTGCCCCCATTATATTAAGAATCACTTCCTCTCTCCTCTGCCTTCTGTTCTACTTTTTGTCAGGAAGATTAATAGTTTTGGAGGTATATCATATCATATCTTTACTATGTCAAATACATTTGGTTATACTCAAAATGTCAACACAATAATTTTATTTTGCCTTAAATCCGTAAAAGATTCAGTCATTTCCTGCATCCTAATAAAGATGAAATGCAGGCAGAGTTCATTTGTAACCCTGTCAGGCTGTTTCATTTATTGCTGTCAAAGATCTGATTTGCTCCATTTTTTATTAATGTAGTTTAGTATTACTAAACTCTGGCTCACTGTTCCATTTTGTCCCACTTGGACCACTGCAACTTTCTTTTTACACGCCTTAGCAGGTACTCACTGGATCGTTCACAAGTGATTCACTGAATGGAAAGGCCTAACATTACAAATATTTTGATATCTTTATGCCTGCCAAACTCAGAGGCACAGACAAAGAAAAGCAAACAGCTTTTTTAAAAAAGGATGCAATCAATTGTCATTACTTTTCTCAGTTTTTTACTGTACATGTCTAAGAGCATTTTTATCATTAAAGAGATTTCATTGAACATTTATTTTTAAATGTCTTTTTAATTTTCTTGCTGTTGTTATTGAGGAATTTATTTCATCACAGTTTTCATTATTTAAATTAAAATTTTAATCAACCTCAGCTTCTTAGTTGTACATTCCTCCAACTTTAAAACAGCTTTAAAACAAAAGCTGACTGCACTTTTGAAGTTGGAACCCTTGAGAACGGGGGGAAACCTTTTAAAAAGCAGTTCCAAACCCTTAAGTTAGACTTTGGATAGTTTTGTAATTATGTCTGTGGTTTTGTATTATATCTTATGATCATCCCATGAGCACTTTGAAAGCTTGTTCTGTAATAAAAGCAAACTTCACTTCCTTAACTTTCTCTCACTTTTCTAACTTCATCTTTCTTATGCTGGGTGCAGACTTTACAGGAAGGAGGGAATAATGAAAGGATGGGGCACTGGGGGTGTCTATGGAAGCCAGGGGATGCTTTGCTTTTTTCATGGAGCAAGGGATTTAGGTACGGATGTCAGGGACGAGAGAACTTGATTAGACTAATTTATTCACGGGAGCAGGCCATGTAATTGTTCTCATATGGGGGTGACGTAGGTATGTGTGTGTGTGTGTGTGTGTGTGTGTGTGTGTGTGTGTGGTTGTGAGAAGGAATAACTTAAGGTGAGTAAGAGGGGATATTTGTTCACCAACTATGTGCCTGACTTTTGTTTAGATAATAAAACCATATTCTAGGTCAGTGTAATTTCTCAGTTACTCGATAGTATAATACCTGGCAGCCCACACAGGCATATGGAAAATGTTGTATACATTATATATTATACTATTCATAATATGAATATAAAGAGGTTTCCTGACATCAACCTACAGACTCTTTCAAACAGATGAAGTTTAACTTTCACAGCAATTAGAGGAAATAACATATAATTAACAATAACAGCTTTTTAGAGAAAGTGATCAGTTAATAAAAGTAAATGAGAAAAGTTAATTACTCACTTAAGTGGTCCTTTTTTGTCTAATATTAGATTTGACATTTATGCAAAAGAAGAGTTTTAAAAATCTGTCATGGACATCACCTGTCCTTTAAGTGAAACAGCTCTCTTTCTTAAAACTTTAAGTCATCACCCTGCTATTTCATGACTGCCAATATAGCCGAGATAACCCTCACCCACTCACCTTAATTTCTTCAAATCCTCTCACTCTTTTCGCTCCAAAGACACAACTGCACCTCAGATCCTGCTGCTGTTTTACTGCCATACTCCCACAGCTGAAGGACTTTTCCTCCCAGCAGTCGCTGCCTGTTGCCTTGGTTACAGGTGACACAGGAGCCAAAGCCTTGCAGCATTTAATACACAGCGCAGTGTTGGTGACATCATCAGTTTTTATTAATTTCGTTTAGCATATGGTACACACAGTCCTGATAAAACACAGTGTCTTACATCCCAGATCAGAGGACATGAGATAAGGATGAAAAAGAAGAATTGACCAATGAGGATGCACAGATGTAAATAACATTAACATGTGAAAAACTGTCCTCTGCAAACTAAGGCAAACTCTGTGTGATGTCATCAAAAATACAGATATATTTAGTCACAAAGTTGTAATTTAAATCGCTATCTTTGTCATTGAATTTAATAAGCTCTGCCCTTGTGTCTTCCTGTCCCTGTTTTTTGCATCAGTTGGAAATAAGCAGGGGGGTAAAAGAAAGTGACATACGGAGAGAAAAGAGAGAGAAGACCCACCACATTACTCTGTCTCATCCCCCAGCAGGTACAATCTAAGGCAGATCCTTGCAGAAAGATAATAAGGCCTCAGGGTTCCTGCCGCGTGACCGACGTGAAACACATTCCTTCATTTTTCCAGCCTTTTTTTCTTTTCACCTCCTTTTTTTCCAGGGGTCTGAAATCCCAGTGTAAATACATATTGAGGAGTATTTACAATAGTGGTAATGGTGGTGGGAGAGGGAGCTAACTCAGCGGGCCGGAGGAGACTACCACTGGCTCACTATCTGAGTGTGTGACTGTTTGTACAGTTGATCTGGTGTGTATGTGTGCAGGCATGTTCTCAACAGCAAAGTGTGTGTTTGTAGCCATATACTGTTGATCCAGTGTGTGTGTTTTCAGTACTTGAAGTGTATGTTTGTGTGAATGTTAGCAGCATTTACCCTCTCTCTCTCTCTCTCTCTCTCTCTCTCTCTCTCTCTCTCTCTTTCTGTGTGTGTGTGTGTGTGTGTGCTTATTTGATGTGGCTTGGCTGCAGAGATGTTGGGTTGTTTGAGAACTTCCCAAGAGCAGGCTGCCAGGCCAAAGAACTGAGCAGGCAGAGACAGCCATTGTTTTGGTAAGGCATCCTAGCCATAATTGTGTGTGTGTGTGTGTGTGTGTGTGAGAGAGAGAGAGAGAGAGAGACAGAGAGAGAGAGAGAGAGAGAAACACAGAGAGAGAGAGATGCAAAAGGAGAAAGAGAGCTTAACTTGGAGTACTTGAACACTGCTATTCTGTGAAGCATAGCCTTTTCCATTCTGGCTTAAAATGCAAAAACATGCACACACACACAGACACACGCACACATGTAACAACATAACATACAAACACTCCATCCTCACAACCACACGAGCTGAGGGAGTTCTCAGGGAAAATGTCTTTCTATTATGTTGCACAACAAGTTGAAGTTTTTACCAAGCCTCTCCCTGCAGTTTGAAACCACACATCAAAATTTGATCAGTTTTCCCAAAAACATCTCAACACTTTGGAGTTTTCTGGCTTACGATACTACAAATATGATTTCAGGATTAAATTGATTTTGGTACAAACAAGCCAACTCAGCATTTGAACCACAATCACCATTCTAAGGTCACTCATCGATGTTTTGGATCAAAGTTTTGCTGTTTTTACTCACCAAGTGATTCCACAGCATTGTCCTGCACTTAACCTAAAAAATGTTAGTGGTACTACTCAGTAGGAGCCATGATGGTGGCCAGCTTCCCATTACAGGATGCTTCTCCTATGCAGGATGGATGGATGTAAGTGGGATGAACCTCTGCCTCTCCCTCAAACGGAACAATGTGCAAAAGAACAAGACACCGACACTAATTTGCGATCTGCATATAAGCATTGTTTCCAAATCACTTCTGTTAAAATGTCCCAAAGTGGAGAAGACTGGTTATGATGCACATTTACTCATTCAGAATGATTGCCAATGCAGGTTCAACCCGCCTCTCTTTTACTGTCTGAAAGGGGTATTTGTTTGTATGGTATGTTTCCCAGCTTCTATGCCCATCACCAACTACTTAACCTCAATGCTTTCCCAAACTTAAACCTAATCCTGGCTAACTTAAACCATGAACCCATGTTTTAACCGTAAATTAGCTTCTTAAATGGCGACTGGAAAAAATCTTCTTTTTGGGGGATTTTTCTCATCTTCCTATTCTTAAGTTGGACCTTTGGTTCTCATAAGTATACAAATGCAAGTAACACGCACACATCTCTCTCCCTCCTCGAGGTTCTCTTCTCCTTTCCAGCATAAATAATCCCCGCAGTCTGCTGGCTCAACCCTGATTGGAATCTCGACGCCGTGCTCAATTGTGGGTTGATGGGGGAAAGTGGGGTGCCCTGTGCATGTGTGTGTGTGTGTGTGTGTCTATGTTTAAAGCTGTTTCAAGGCCATAAACATAATACCAGAAGGGTGTCCACCTCCGTCAGGCCAGGCCTCTAAAAAACCTCAGTTTAGAACTAAGGCTGGCACACAGATCCACGGCCATGGACTCACATAAGCTGTTCAGACTCATTCACTTAAATGATTGCATATTTACTTGCAAATTACAAAGACATGGCACACATGCATGCTCTCATATTCACTCTGTTGCCTTCCATTCACCACTTAGCCAACCAAACAGTGAGGCGTGAACCCTTACAGGCACGATAGTGCTGCAGTACTGAGTATACCAGTACAGGGGGTTAAGATCCAGGCTCCACGAGGTTTTATCAGCTTTTCTGTGTCCTAGAGGAGGCCAGCTGGAGTCTAATGTGGACTTTTATGTGGAGATTCTGTGGCGAATTATGAGATTCTGTGCAGAATTATTAGTGGGTTATAACGTAATGTTAGGTGGTGTGGCATGGATGACTGGTGACTGTTGTCAGGTTAGTGTGGATCTCTGACATCAGCGATAAGGCTTTCAGGTCTGATCAGATAAATCCAGATGCCCAGACACCTGAACATTATACCGTCACTGTATGTCTACTAATAAGTCACTGAGTGATTGATTTATTGGTACTGAGTGATTTATTAGTAGGCTGTTCATCTTGAATTTGTGAAGTAACTGACTGTATAGAGTTGTGTGCTGCCATGCTATCTGTGTGTTGTGCTGGTACTGTATTGTACACACTGCTGTATGCTCAGTTGGGTGTTACCACATTACCCCAATATGATAGCTATTAAATTACCCCGGATCAGTTTCCTCCACATTCACATTATTATCTCATCCCACCTAACCAAAAGTGAGTGGAAAGAGAAAACCGTCTGTGGTACCGCTTGGTTCTCCCCTCCTCTCTTAGCAGTGTGGTGCTCCAGCTACAGACTTGTAATAGTTCGCTGGCTTCCATGCATTTGTCAGCTCAATTCAAGACTAATTTGACTGCAGATCCATCATCGGTATATCTCACTGTGTTGAGTCAGCCTTATGCCGCACTTCAAACACGGAGGGGGGACACAGAAGGGAATGGTATCAAAGCCAACACCACAGGGAGCCGACCGAAAGTGAAAAAAAAGGCATCAAATTCCTCCCTCATTTTTGTCTCCCTGACAAATTCTGTATGTGCCGACTTCGTGGAAAACAGGAGTGAGAGAGAGCAAAGTAATAAAAGGGAGACATTTGAAAAAAAAAGAAGAAGATGAAACGATGAGTGTGACTCAGAGGCGTGCAAATGAAGGGATGGAGGGAAGGGAGCAGAGAAGGAAATAGCTCTGTTTACTGTAGTGGGTGGATGGGCAGCATATGAAAAGATGTGCGTAGGGTGATAACAGAGTCCCTTCCTTTGGCACGTAGCAATATGATTAGATCATTAGCACTTGAAGCTGAGGCAGTTATTGTTAAGATTTATTTGTCAAGGCAATGAGCTGGCTGTTAAATGCCTCCCCTCTCCTTTGGACCCATGTGGGCACTAGAAGAATTATTCTTATCATCAACATATTTGCTCTGTGTTGAGTTGCTTCCAGTCATGCACTGTATCGTTTTGATGCATTATTTAGGCAATTTCATAACAATAAGAAACAAACCAAATTTGTTCATCTCCAGAGTGCATGAGGTATTGTGCTGTGATATTGCCTCATTTATTGACCCCGACTGCAACCAACGATTAAACATTACACTTTTAGCAAATCAGATAATGTAATTGTATCACAACTGAAGGAAAAGCTTGTTAGCTTGAAGAAATATCAGTATGTTTTATTAGTGAGACCTCAGTCCAAGTGAAATAAAAGCGGCCTCCACCATGTACATAGACGTACACACAGACATGGGTTTGGATGGAGATGGTGAGTGGAAAACAAGGCTTTCTTTGAGCAGATTTTAATTAGCAATGTTCATAGCTTGGCTGAGTTCTTTTATGATTGGACCACTGAAAGCCTTTTTGTTTGCCTAATGAAACACATTGAGGGGTATGTTCCTGAATTAAATCATGTTTGTGTATGTGTGTGTACACACACGCTTGTGAGCATGTGTACTTGCATCCATTGCATTTGCATGTATCTGTTATATGGGTGGGTGCCCACATTCTTTTTGGCATACTAGAGTTCCACTGGCAGGGATAAGAAGCCATAGCAGGAGACAGAGATGAAAGAAATCCTAGCACTTTGTTTTCTCTCCTTTCCAAAATAGTTGTTTTAGGTAGGCAGCCATTGCCCATAATTGCTGTAACAAGGTCAGGTATTTGTCTGTCCTGCTTATGATTTACTATAGTGTCTGTGCCTTAGTAATCTGAAATAAGATCTGTGGTTAAGGGCGGCCCAACCTCAGACAGACCATGTAGATTGTGTAATGCATAGCATTTTGTTGGTTGCAGTGAGATCCCTTTTATGAACATGTTTCATACAGATCCCTCTGTATGATCGGAGATACTTTGCAGAGCATGCTCATCATATTCTTTTCCATTAATCAAGTATATAAATATGATGTATGGTATCATCTAGGAGGTGGGTGAGGGATGCAAAATATAGTATTAAACAGTAATAGTTGTGCATTCATTACAAGAAAATTTATTGCTTCAAATAACAAGGTTTCTCATAAATTCAGGATTCAAATTATGGTAATATAAAAATGCTAATGATGTAATACAAAAATTATATTTGTGTCACTCATTTTACAAAGAAATTACTTTAACAGCTTTGGAAGTACTTTGTTTTTTTAACAATAAATCTCATAATTAACACCCAGGGGAATGGGGCTTGTAAATATTCATTTATAATTTATAAATATTTATAAATTAGCAATAGTCATAAAACAGATAAATCTTGTCTACACTGTAAATAAGCTTATCCCTTTAGTTCTCTGTTAAATGTCTTTTAGCTGCTCTGGTTTTTCTAGAATTTCACATAATCTTAACTCTGCTCTCAAATGGCAGTGGGTTACAGAGGCTGTGAGCAGGGTCAAAGTACACAGTCGATAGCTTTGTGTACTGCAGGTGAGAACAGCAGAGCCTGCATGTTAATACCTCTGAACAGTTAATTGCTGCCATGGCAGCAGAACAGAGAGGGAGAGTGACATTAGGTAAGTTGATTGCAAGAAAGCAATCTTTCGTAGTGACAGTGTGTGAACGTGTGTGTGGGGTGTGTGGGCATTGGTCAACATTTTCTCCGTATCGCCACACAAGCCATTCAGAGTTGACAAAAGCACTCTTGTGCTGCAGGATTGGGGAAAGTTACTAATGCTGGCAAGATCATAATCTAAGTCACATTGCAGTGAGGCAGTGGTGGGCTTTTACATCGGAGGGGTTTATTAGCAATAGTTATCAAATCTTCTTGTCACTCGACTATGAAGGGAGGACAAGGGATTTTATGATAAATAAAATAAAATATAAAACATGAAAAAGTAGGAGATTGGACTTTTATGTATAATTTCCAAGTGGGTAGCATCATTATAAAATTTTTTTTTTTTTTACTTGCAGGCCATGTTTCACTAACGTTACACTAACCTGCTCACAGTGATAAAGCTGACAAACTAATGTTTATCAGGTAATATTTACCATTAGTATTGTGTGTTAGCATGATAACATGTACTAATAAGCACTAAACTTGAAGAATCACTGGGATGGGAATCTTTTGTAAGTAAGCTGGAATCACCAGTCATTAAGATTAAGACCATGGATATCTGTACTAAATTTCCTGGCAAACAATAGTTGTTGAGACATTTAACTAAAAATAGATATGTCAGCATCAATGAGGTGCTACAGGATACACAAGGGATCACCAAAGCTGGACCATTTCATTATCTCAGGAGCACAAATAACTTTACAGCCTTATCAAGAGATGACATTCCCGTCTCTAGAGCTGTGGTATTAAAGGCTTAAAGGTAAATTAAAGGTAAAAGGTGAAGATATAACCTAGAACAGAGTAAAAAAGGTAAAACTGATTTTAGTAAATGAACATAAATTAAATTAAAAGAAAGCTCACATAAAATTAGGCATTTCTGCAACTATCAACTTTATACATTAGAGAGGAGATAGAAAAGAAAGCTCCCATGGCAGGGCAGCTGTCCATTGTGCACACGTGCTGTGCAGCTTCGGTCAGCAAGTGATCTGCATCCGTTCTGCATGTGGTCTTGAAATGGCTTAATAGCCTTTGTCCGTGTTCATTGAAAGCAGAGCAAAGGGCCGAGGTGTGAGATGCAAAGTGACTAGAGACTGACACACACAGGTATGCCTACACTGGGCTTTAAGGCCTAAAGGTGCAGGGCAGCTCAGCAGACGCTTAAGCACCAGTTTGCTTGCCTAGTGATTGTATAAGTTAAAGGCTTCATTGGGTGTGTCTATAGGATCAAATTTGACTTGAAGCACCCTCCTCCAACCTCACTTCTATAAGGAATAACCATCTGATAAATGCCTGATTTCTTAAACTGTAATAAACACCAAGGAAGTAAAAGAGAAAATATGATTCTGATGAGAGGATAATCGAGCGGGATATCCTGAGTGGGCCTCCAAGGGGACTGCGTCATCACAGTGTGCCTGCTGTGATGATGTTATCAGGGACAGCTGCATGGGGTGGAGCCAGGGTTGAGCCAAGAGGCAGCCGGTTGCCAGCAGATCCCCTCCACAGAGACCCACCTGCTTCACATGTCCAGTTTTCCTCTAAACCCCTCAAAGGGATTCCCTGAGTCCTCTTCTGTGTCCACTGGCCCCCATGTCTTTGAAGTTATGATCCTATGTGTTTTCATGGCATTGAAGCCATTATCCTATGGTCATGTCATGTCACATGTTTGATCCAGAAGTTTGTTTGAAGTTTCACAGGGAACTCATAATGTATGTATTGGTCACAGGCCAAACATATTAAATCTATATAAGCAAAAGCAATTATTAACAACCACTGATGATCCAAATAATCACCTCTGTAGGCTATTTATGAATTGGAATTAGACCAGTGAAGTCTACAGTTTATGTAAAGGGGCATCAGCATCAATGGTTGGCAGTGGCTGGCGTGCACAGGGCAGTGGTACTAATTTAATTAAAAGCCCTTGAAGAAGAAGAAGCCCAGCCTAGCTTAATACCATCAATTAGGGGTTACTCTGCCATCTGAATAAAATCCCACACCCCATTTGTGTGATTCATACAGGAAAATATGCCTCTTTGTCTTCGAGGTCAACCAACTCTTTGGAGACGCTGGCGCAGGGTCAGGAAACAGTAGCTGAGGGTGTAGGAGTGGGAACGAAGGCAGTAGGGGTTGGGGGTTGTTCTACTAGATAAGCCATAGCATGAGGTCATTTCGAATGAGAACTCGTGTATTTTCATCTCGCTTTTGGAAACGTCTTTATAGTGAAACAGCTGGTATTAAGAGGAATCCGTTGTAGAGTATGAGAGAATATTTTCAGGGGGTTATTTCAATCAAAAGAAAATGCTCCTCAGTTTTATGTGGGTAGAAGAGCTTCTCTTAAGGTATGATAATATAGTGTTGGTTTATTTGTAGTCCATGAGATGCCACAGATATTCTGTAAAAGTTTTATGTAGTATTAAAATGTACTCCTCATGTGTCATTTTTTTGGTCTTTGTTATGTTTTTGTCTTTTAAGTTCGTGTTCAAAGAATGTTGATTTATGATGCCTGTCAAGGATGTGGATTCTTCCCATTTTGAGAGAAGGATGAAATAAAATGTTGGCAATGAATTAATCTACTTTTTTTTTTACCAGTTTAAAAAAAGACAAGAAAGAGAGCAGAAAGAAAGGTACCAGAATGCCCAGTTGGCATGGGTCTGTAACTTTTAAAAGGGTTTTACTTTCATTCCCAAGGTCACAGCAGTCTTTTATTCACCCCAATGGGAACGTTTATAAGTCTCTGATGCAATAAAGGTCTTGATCCAATTTAATCTTTTTGAGTAATCATCCTCTCAAATCTGATTGGTCTCCGGTAGAAGCATTAGACTTGACAGGACACTCTCAGACCTTCTGTCTTAAAGCAGTCTCCGTGACAAGAACGAATGAATGACTCATACAAGGTCCTGACATGATGTGACATGTGACATGATGCCAATTTGGCAATTGAATTAGGGGCAACTGGCTGCATCACCACACCGTCATTCATCCATGTCACTGTTCAGAAATCAAAGTAACGGCATGAGCTATTGTGTACAATCTCAGCAGTCCTGTTTTATCAAAGCCTTATGTGAACTGTTATTCCTGCAGCATCTCACATAAACTGACGGCAGCGATGGCAGATACAAGCTTTGTATTTGAGTGGCAGGGTGCACCCCAGTAGTCTGTGCTATCCTCCGTCCAAGTGCCCCTGCAGTTTGTCTCTAACAGAGCTCACCATGGAGACTAAAACCCTTTTTGGCTCAGGTTGAGAGGAGATCTATGTATGTGTGCGAATATGTATGAGTCATTATTAGGGATGTTTTATCATTTTATAATGAAACTGAAACAGCATGTGCTTGAGATTAGGTGAGCAAAGAATGCTGCACATTACTTGGACAACATTTTATGTAATCCTCTGTAATTAAAAAAAAAAAGTCTTGATGGCAAGGCCAGTAGGAAATTCCTTTATTAGCATTTTAGTATTTTTTGTTCTTTGTCTACATTCATATAACCTTTAATAAGTCTTGTGCATTTTTACATCACATACACTTCTGTGCTTCAGCAATGCGCCTCTGTGTGCCTGGCTCTTTGATAGAGAATATTATTACATTTTGATTAGTCCCCACTGTTACCACAGCAATATTGCAATGCTGAGTCTCATCAAATGTGTCCTGGGCTGGAATGGAAGAAATATTACATTTCCTGTTTTTAATTTTGAGAGAAAAGTTGAACTGGGACATTGGCAGCCCAGTAGAGGAGATTAAAATGTGTGTGACTTCACAATTTTTTTTTTTCTGTGAAAAAGATTAGGAGAAAATTAGGCAGGAAGTATGCGGCTTTCCCTGAAACCTAATGTTTCCTCTGGGATCTGCAGCATTGTTACACTGTTTATCAACTTCATGGGCTACATTTCCACTGAGTAGCATGATTTCTGAGAAACTGAGTTTAGTTTTAGGCATAAGAGAATCCATTTTACTAAGATATTTGTGTTTTCTAGCACTGTTTAATCTTGGATGAACATTTGAGTTTTTAGTGTAGGGAATTTCTACAAAAATACTATAAATGATAAACTATGTCAGTCCCACAGTATGTTTTTTTTTAATGAACAATCATTTATACTGAGAACTGGGAAACTGCTTAGACATCCAGTGGATGTTAACTGGATGTCAACTTCTCCTGAACTCCTTTGCAAGAATGTATATGTTGCAAGCAATGGGCCAAGCTCCATGTGTAAGCCAGTCAATAGATTCTGATCCATTTATTCTTGTTCTGTCCCACAGGTTAGAGTCAGGGATCTCCAAATTTACCCACCGTCTGTCCCTCAAAGAGCGTCCAGCCAAAACAGAGAAGACTTCAACAGATAGACCTTCATCCTACCGGCGACGATCTCTTAGTGTGGACTGGTAAGACCAAAGACTTCTCTTAATCTGCTTAATCGCAGTCTTTCATGATACCAAAAATTCAAAGGTTGTGATTGTGTACTTGGCGCTCATTACTTCTTCTCATAAATGATGGATTGGCAGTGGCAATACTGAGAACTCATACCCATTTACATGGCTCTTAGATTCTTAGACTGTGAAGATTCTGTTGTGAAAGAAAACTTCATAAATTGGCATTAAGAGCAGAATTTTAGATAGGAGAATGTTTTACTTACCACAATTGAAACCCAAAAAGTAACACCTAACAGGAGAGAGACATCTGCAACTGAGCCTTGCTAGGATGTGTCTGTGTACAAAGTCAAGACTGAGGTTGGTGAGGAATGGGGGCTTGTGTTTGGGGCGGAGGCAGAGAGTGGGTGGAGTGGCGATAGGGTCCTGCTCTGTCTCTGCGTCTGGGTTTCGTTGAAGAGCGCCAAGCAGCTCCAGTGGCGCCGGCTCATCTTGCTCTTGTAAAGCTCCAGTCCTCAGGCAGCCGATGAAAGGAGTTTGAAAGCTTTCCATCACGAGGCTGCCTTCCCGTCCCCACCCATGGGAATCCTTCCCAGTCTCCCCTCTTGTTGCCTGGCCTCCACTCGTTTATCTACCCATCCATCCTGCCGTCCGTCCATCTGGCATCCCCCCTGAGCTTCCTGCTATGTATTCTTGGCTCTTCCTTTATACTTCTCTCACCATTGGGAAAATAGCCTCGAGTTAAAGCGGATCTTACACTTCCTTTGCACTTAATTTTGTCAAGTAAAAAATGTCCAAATAGTCATGGGTATAAACAGCTTCCAGGTTTCTAATTGCTGTGCGGGGACTACAGTAGCTATTCAGTAGAGTTACTTTGTGGTTTGTGGAGTTACAGGTGTGGGATTCTCTGAGGTCCTATCGAATCATGCTAGGCCCTGGTGTGAGGTCTTACGAGGTCTTTTGTCGGCCTTGTGAGACCTACTGTGTGGTCTCGGACTGACATTGCAATGTGTGGTCCTCCAGCAGAAATGTGGCGTTAAGCGTATGAGCATTGCAGTGTATGTGCAGTGTGAGGTCCTTTACTTTAACAGCTCCGTGTTTTTCTCCCATGTTGCTGGAGAGGGGACCTGGCCTTTAAAGTTCAGGCCCTGATTGATGTGGTCTGGTTTTAATGAAACACAGTGGGTAGATTGGACATGCTCATTTACAAGAGGGATGGTGGGGGTGGGGTGGGGATGGTGGGGCACTCAGCTACAGCTGGATTCTGACTTTCTCCGGGGTGAGCCGCCGTTACAGGAGTGTGACTGGCCTTTTGTGACATAATAAACAAGGGACCCCAGGAGGAGAGATTCAAGGTTGAGGGGCTGAGTCATGCTACCGGGAGGTGAAACAAGGTCGGTCCAGCTCCTGACAAGACCAGCGCAGCTCCTCTGGAATGCACAGTCATCAATGCGCTCAGAGGGAAAACACGTCTGCTAGTAGCATCTCTTGAAACTGTCCCATGAGTCAGTTGCATTTTTGGAATAGTTCAACATTTATCACTTCCTACTGTTTTACTCACTCTCTATGAGACTTTTTCAGAAGTAATTGAGCTATATTTTCCTTTGTAGTGTATTTGTCAAGTACATAGTGTTGGAATGCGATTTTTAAAGGGCTTTTCCATGACTGTAAGGCATTTTGCACTGTACATATAGCATATACTGAGAAATTACAGTACAGATCAGACAGATCTAAATAGGTCCCTTTTGTCTAAGTACTGTTAGGTGCCTTAGTTCATTTTCTATGTCCTGCAACAGAGGCCATAAAACAGTAAAAGAAACACTGGAATGTGTTTGCCTGTAATGAAAATGAAATGTGGAACTGTAGGGTTACTCACCAATATATGCTCTTAAATTAAGTTTTAATTATGTTTATTTGCCCTTCTCTGCCCCTTCCTTTCGCTCACTGGATCGAAACTTTTAAGAGTAAAGTTAGACAAGGATTATATAAAATACAAGGCTGGAAACCTCCGCAACCCTCCGCAGTAAAGCAGTCTCAGGTGGCTTAACACTTTACTATCTATTTAGTGGACCATTGCCGTTTATGTCGATTTAAGTCAGATACCCAAACAAACTGTGACTATTAAGGGAATTCTGAGCCAAGGCAGCCCCATATACAAGCCTGAAACAGGAGCTGTTTTGTAGCTTTATCAAAGTCTCTGAGAGCTGGCAGAGCCTTGGGAAAATGCGATAATAAAAGATAATGGCAGTGTTATTGTTATTGGTAATCATAGTAAATGGGCTCTAGGGGTAGAAGGGGGAAAAAAAAGAGTAGAAAAACAGGGAGAGAGAGGGTTTGAGAGAGTGTTTAAGGGGAAATAAAAGGGTATTTGCTACGCTAGCTAAGATTGCTGAAAAAATATTGACACATTTTTTCCAGGAAAACTTCAGTGCTAATGATTATAATGTACATCAGTAACGTTCTTGGGTAAACACGGTGGCCTTGTGAGATTCTGAATAAAAATTGATTTTTACTTCTGGCTCTGTAGAAAGTACTGCAAGTTCAACATCTAAACTAGTCCACTCAGCCGAACATAGATCTGTTTCCCACTGGCACGTATATTTGCTGCCTTGTTTCCTGTGCATGATGTGGACACAGGAGACATCCAGAGTGTCTGAGAGTCAATCCTGGGGCTATAAAGGGACACTGGTTCTGTTCCAGCATACGGCCAGTAAGTAAGTCTTTATTTCCATATCCTTGCATGGTGACAGAGAGGCAGTTCCTGCCCTTTGCCAAAATCCCTGAGCACAATGGAGAGGCAGCCATGTATGTCGGCCAAGCAGTTTTTATTTCCCATAACAGTTCCTTAAGTACTTAAACATCAACGTGTAACGTAGCATTCTGCACTCAAACCGTATCCACTTCATGAATAACAGTTGGAATTTGAAAGAATGCAGTTGGTACCACACCAGTAAGTATTTGATTGTGATGTTTGTGGCTATTCTGTCTACACTGGAGGGTTTAAATCCTTTCTTATCCCCTAAGGGCCCCTCTGCTCTGTCTGGTGCCATCTTCGGGGATAACTTGAAGCTGACAGCGCTAGATGACATCTTAACTTCAGTGTCAGGAAAGAAACCGGCTTCTCTTTCCCATAGTCAATATATTAACATACACCCAAACACACACACACACACACAGAGTAGCAGCAACGCATATCTGCCTGTCTGATTTTCTCTGTCATATTCATGCTCACACACGTACATGCGCAAACACACATTGTAATAGTTAGCCCTGTGTTTAGTTGGGTGTGTAAAGGGGGAATGGGGGTTACCAAGTGCTAATCCTTATGAACCGTGCACAAAGGGAATAAAAAAAAAAAGAACACAGAGAAATCACCAAAGTCTTAGTGGAAAAAGAAGGGCAATGCTCAAAGGGCCCGGGTGTAAAGTGGTTTTGGACAGTATGCCACTCGCCTCATTTGGTTCTAATTTGATTTAATATTCCCCACTTTTTCTTTTTCATTCTCTCTTTAGAGTTTTCTCCTTTCTTCTGTGGCGGAGAGCTGTCAGTTCAAACAAGTTCAGCAAATGAGGAGGTTATAGATGCCTGTAATTTTTCTCTTTAGAAATTCTGATCAGAGCACACTGTCAAAGTTCACTACAAAACAGGAGTGATTCCTGCCTTTGCCTGACACTTAATATCTGCTTAATATCTGCTACATTAAAAGGAAATTTACTCTTAAAAATATATAGAACACTAAAACTAATAGTGTAACTCACCATATGAACAAATTGCAGTTCAAGATATGTACAAACTTTATGCAATACAAAGCTATGGAAGAATTATTGAATTTTTTCTGTTTCTGTAATGTCTCACTGAAAATATATATCCTTGTTTGTGTTGTCATACTATTATATAACATTACTTGTTAGGTTGCCACAGCTGGTCAGTGCCCTTAACCTTTACTTTACATGAGGAGACTATTTTTAATGTGTTATGCTTTAAACCCAACATAGACAGTGAAGAAGATCTTAAAGTACTCAGAAAAAATGGAAATTTTAACATCTACAATTACAGTGCAACAGGGTCAAACTCCCTCTGCCGATGATGGTCATGTATTATGACTGAAAGCTCCAGAAACGTTGCATTACTAAATGGACCTTGTGGTGAGATTGTTTTCCCTGCTCTAGCAAAAGCAGTCTCAAAAACGTTGTGCTCCCCGATGATACTTTTAGACCAGAGTTTATTTTTATTGAAAAACCCTTGAGGATACAGGAAACACTTTACCCCAGAACAAAACGTGTTTATTCACACAGTTTCTGGTGTTTTGTTAAATTTGTACTTCAACTGCTTCTTGGCCTGCAATATTAATTTGTCGAGGCTGAGCTGTTTGGCGAGATGAGAGACTATAGATTCCAATCCACATGAGGGAGCAAAATTTTTGCTTACCTCTCTGCTTTTGGATAGGCCCTGGGCTATTCTGTCTGCGGCACATGCAATCATGCACTCACACACACACACACACACACACATATATATATATATATATATATATATGTACACACACACAGACTCACATTAACACACAGACATGCATGTTCTCACAGAGATTCATACAATACTTATGGATACATAAAAAACACATCCATGTACCCTTGCCTTTGCACAAATGAGCATGCACAGCCTCAGACATGCATGCACCCACACACACACAAATACATGCACTCAAATACTTTTGTATGTACACACACTGTGTTCTTGACTCTGGATGCTGTGGGCTGCACTAAGGGAGATTTATGAGGCTGGCTCCCTCTTGTCCTGTGTGTCTCCGACTTGATACTCTGGTTTCCACTCCAAACCTCAACTCAGCACACAGACACAGAGAGACAGGGGGTGGGGATGGAGGGCAGCGAGGGAGAGGGAGGGAAGTGGACTGAAAGAGAGAAGTGGGAGAGGAGGGGGGGCAATGTCAGAGAAGACTGAAATAGGTAAGAAGAGGAGGGGTGGAGGAGGAGAGAGTGAGAATGATTGAGAATGAAGTAGATGAAAAGACAGATTGAAAAGATGATGGGGAGAGACAGCAAGAGAGAGTGACGAAGAGCTCTGAAAACTGAACTCCAATTTTGGAAAGAGGGAGCAGAGGGAGAAGTTACGAAATAAAGAGTATGGGGAGGAAAGAGCCATGCAGTTAATGTGGTGTGTCAGTGTGTGTTTGTTTCTGTTTGTGCTTGTGTGCAGAGACAGACAGCCAGTGGGTCAGAGGGTTAGCGTGGCTCCATGTGTTGCTTATAAGCTGATAAAAGACAAGCGAGGCTGGGGGACCTATACCCCACTGCCTACTTTCTGTGAGTGTTTGTGGGTTGCATTCAGGGTCAAAGGCAGAAAGAAAATCAGCTGGGGACCCAAGAGGCTTGTGGTTTGAAACTAGTCTTGGAAAATGGTTTACAGATTGAGATAGGAAGCTCAGGTAGTACAGACGTCCACACCCACATCAGTGCACACTGGAATGGAATAGAGGCACTATGAGAGCCAGTAAAAAGTTTTACTTACTAATGTCAAGCCAAAAAAAATTCTTTGCACTTTCTCTCCCTTATGTTTTCCTTTTCCCACTTCTAACTCAATCAGCTGACTGATTCCAGTCGGATTTTGCTACTTCTGTTGGCCAGTCTAAGTGCTGTCCACCTCCAGCTTAGGATCCAGTGAGTTCATTAGGAAACCCACTCCAGATCTTCATCTGAAGACTCAGTGTTCTTCACATGTTCACAACTACAAATGTTTTGACTCCGTTAATGTTCCTCTGTGGCCCATGGAGCGGCAAGCTGGTGAAACCCACATTTGCCATCCTTCAAAATGTACACACACACACACACACGTGTTGGTCTTTCTATAGTTGAGAGGACTCTTAACATAATGCACTCCCTAGCACCTGACCCTGATTCCTTTAATCATCACAACTAAATGCCTAACCCTAAGCCCAACCTAAACCTCATTCTAACCTGGACCATAAAACCAGATCTTAACTCTCAAACCTGAGGACCAGCCAGAATGTCCTCACAATGTAGACGTGTCCTCATAATGACAGGTTTGTCTCCACAAACATAGAAAGACATCTACAAGTGCACACACAGATGTCAGATGAGTTTACCGTTTTTTCCACTCTCTCCATCATCCATCTGTACATCCAATCAGGAGTGTACATATGTGTGTGAGAGTATGTATCATAATATGTATTACCGTATTTACAAATGATCTATCGCAGTCAAGAGAGAGTAGCCCACCCCCCCAACTCTCACCCAAACCAAGCGACTCCCTCCATCCCTATCCCAGATAAACAGCCGTGGGACTTTAAACATGGCGCCCGGCCGGCGTGTGACTGAGAGAATGGGCCAACTGGTGGCTTCAGTGGCCAGGGGTCACCCCCGCCTCTCTCTTCTCACTGGCTGGGTGGGTGGCATATGGCGGCCCAGACAGGGACTCCTTTGGTGTGACACACACACACACACACACTGAGAGACACACAGAAGGCCTGGAGCCACCCAGGCTGGGCCCACGATCGCCGTGGGAGACATGGTGTCACCAAGCCCCTGACAGAGGAGGGGTTGTATGTACGTTTGTGTGTGTGATCCTACCTTGGAAGCAACCCCCCAACCCCACTCCCCCTCCTGAGAACGTCGGCCGCTGCCCGCCACCACATCCCCATGGTGACTCCGCTGTTGTCTCTGCTCATCAAAATTAGAGAGATTTACCTCTGCGCGCACACACAACACATGGACACACACAGAGTCAACAGGTGGCAGGCCTTGCTCGGCACAGCAGGCCCACTTCAAAGGTTAAACATACAGCGGACCGCCCACTCTTTCTCTGCCATTCTCCCAAGGGAGAAAGAGAGAGAGAGAAAGTGAGAAGAAGAGGACAAGATAAAAGGAGAGACTCAAAAAAAGGAGTGTAAATAGGAGAGATAAAGAGCAGTGTGAGTATGTTCATGTGGGTATGGTATATACCTGGCACCTACAGTTTGTTCCACCTCCCCAGTTATGCTCACAGCTCACACTTCAAAGTGAGTCACGTATGAGTTAAAAGCATAAGTAAAAGCAGAATGCCTACAGGGGTTTTCCAGTTCGGTTACTTTTTGAGTAACTGTGACTTCCAACAGATGTGTACAAACCAACTTGGGTACCAGTGATTTTAGCACGGACTCTAGCATGTCGCAATCAACCAAGTTTCTGGGATTTTGCTACAGAGAATCATATCAGTGTTGCTATCATCTCGGAGCAACAGTCACACTCACAGCACCATCTCAGCACCCCCAGAAGAAGTTGAGGCTGCAGTGGACAGTGGAATTACTGAAACTGGATGACTCAACAGTGAAAAAAAATGTTTTGTATCTCTGGTTAGCTTGTTATCAAAAGAATATAATTTGAATACCACAGTCATGATAATAGTGTTACTGATCAGGTACATTTTTTAATGGCCAGTCTGCCACTTTTCAAATGCACATCTGGTAGGATAATCCATCGTGGATCTGACTACATAGACACCTCGGGAATAAAGTAAAAGGGGATGTTTTCAGCAAATCTGTGCCACTGAAGTAATAACACGCTCATGCACACACCTGATACGCCCCTCACTGAAATCTCATACATGAAATATGACCCTGAAGAGCCATAAGAGTCACTCTTATTGTCTTGTTGGCCACAAAATCACATGAAATCTCAACACACTGCTGCACGGATGCATGTATGTGTTTTAATATGCGAGCATGAGAGCGTATGTCTGTCATTTGTTGTGTTGCCATGCCAACTAGTGTGAGCAAGGGGCTGCAGGTCACAGTGTTGGTGTGGCCTCATGTTGCCTATAAGCTGATAAGAGCCAAACAGAGGGTACAGCTATATAAATTCTAGTAATACTGCCCCCCCTCCCCATCTCTCCATCCCCTCTCTCTCCCTCTCTCGCTCTCTGTCTCTCTCTCCCTCTCTCTCCCTCTCCCTCTATGCGTCCAGCAGCCTGCCTGCTTCCAGCCTGTCTGGTGCCAAGACTCAGATTTCAGAATTTCCTTCTACAAGCCACATTTAGAGCAGCCAGCGTACTGTGTGTGTGTGTGTGTGTGTGTGTGTGTGAGTGAGTGAGTGAGTGAGTTTGTGCAACTTTCTCCTCTCACTGTCTGCCTCTCTGACCCCCACCACTGTGTTTTCAGTGAGCACTGTCCTTCTGGTGCCGCTCTTTGCCTTTTCTGTGTCTCTCTCTCTCTATCTATCTAACCTCCAGCTCTTGTACAGACAACCGATGCAATACATGTCAGCTAATATGAATGGTCATTTGTGCCTGTGTGTAATAAACACGATTAGACACACACTAACATGCAGCAGAGATTTATGTGTTCTTGTGGCGGTCGCCTAGCCCTGCTGAGGAGTTTGGAAGTTGCAGGGTTGGGGGTGTGGGGTGTGGGGTGTCCTGTCAGCTCTGGCTGACAGGCACTGGGATGGCGTGGCATTAGATGGAGATGGGGGGTTAGGTGAAGCAGAGGCAAGGGCACAAGGGGAGGGTGGTGGGGAAGAAGATGAGTGGAAAAAATGGGAAAAAAATAGACACCAGAACGAGGCAGGAGGTCTTAAGGAAGAAAACGGTGCAACTGATGTTGGCTGCAAAAGTGTATTGCTATAAAAAGTTACTTTTAGGGAATAATATGCTCAGCTCCATGCCTTGAAGCCCTTTGGGACAAATATGGCTTTGTAGTTTTCCATATATAGCTGCATTGTGTGCTTTTGCCACTTCAACATAATTGTATTGTCGCTTCTCACCAACAAAATATCTTTCTTTATGCTCCTGTAGCTAATTTGGTGCCTGCATGCTCATGCACATAAGCACAACATATACACACACACATAAACACATGCCTGTAGATACCTCACTGTGCCACAAATTGTGTAGCTTTGTGACTGCGTGCTCTTAAAGAAATTTTCCATTGTTTATGGTTTAGACAAACTGTTATCTATATTTATAGTAGCAGAAAGCACTGGCCAAGAATTTTTTTTCTGCTTACATTCAAGTTCCCATTTGTCTCACCCAGTCCTACATTAACCAGTAAGGATGAACAAGCAATTGTAGTAAAATAGAGATTCTCAATGTGTACTCTCATTCTGACAACAGTTCTGCTGTATTAGCAGGGAGATTAGCAGGGAAAGAGAGGGAATAGATGCAAAAACAAATTGTGTATGAGGGAGAGACAAACAGAGAGAAAGAAAAACCACAGAAATGTCAAGAATATGAGTCAGAAACCCTGTTGCTGGTGAAGGTGAGAAAGAAATGTGTCGAATCCCAGCACTGACATTGAAGCACCAGGACAGTGCAGGTGTCCAAATACCAGTTGATGGTTTTATTGGTAGCCCAGTAAGATGCTCAAATATTCAATCAAATATTACAGACATTTGAGTTAGATGTGAGTGTCTCTGTGTGTGCGTGTGTATGTGTGTGGTTACTCCTGCACTGTTGACAACAGGTTGGATGGAGTCATTATCTCTTATGGTTCTGACCTTGTGGTTTACTGTATATGTTGCAGCATAAACTGGGATTTGTCAGACCAAGCAACATTTTCCACTCTGCTGCCAGTTTGCAGATTTGCTTTGAAGCGTCTATGACATGTTCCTCTGCCCACCACTGTTATGAACTGTTATGTGCATACTTGTGGCTACCTCTTAAGTTTGCACAAAAATACCAGAAACGTAGCAATTTCTGCAAAACTGGAACCAACAATTATTTATCATTTTCTTAAACCACGGGTCTTTCCCATATTGACTTTTAGTCAAACAGTAAGTAAATGTCTAGACTCTCTCTGCGTATTTTATATGTTGTCTTTGTTTACATGTGACTCACTGTCTGGAGGACTAAGCTGTTTGTGTAAATAGGCTGATATAACTAGTAAAGTGGATGCTGTGTGAATGCATGTTTGCAACTTGGGGGTGTTTGAGGGGCTGATCCTGTCTCAGTGCAGCAGGCTGGGGTGTATTTGATGTGGGATTGATCAGGGGCCAGACATTTTGGTACAGACTTTGGTTTCCCAGAACAACTGCTTCCTGCTTCCCAAAACTGGTAAAACTGTAGGAAATTGTGTGACGTAGACTCGGTCTGTGTTTGTGTGAGTTCAGGTGTGGTTATTTGTGTGTGTGTCATCCATTTGAGCTTATGCATCTCTTGGTTTTTATTTGTTTTATTGGAGCAGCAGCATTTAACAGCAGTGTCCTCATGGTGATGAAGATGTTGGTGAGATAAAAGGCACGTCTGGTATGTGCCATGTCTGTAACAGAAAAGATGTAAATATGGATTTGGACCAGCTGTCAGTTTCCTTTAATTTTAATCTTTGACCCATTGTTTTAGTGAAGTACAGTTTTTACATGCCTTCTCAGAGCTATGCACAGCCAGCACATGCTCCTGTTCAATCACCACTGAGGCCATTGACTGGATGAGGTAACATAAGCATGCAGTCATCATAATGGTCATCAGTTAACAGTATGAATTAACTCCTGCTTGAAAAGCTGTGTTGAAATCCTTGCATTCATTTCTCATTATCATACATTCTGTTTCTCGGACACTTGCTTGTTTGAGTAGCGTTGATGTAGCTTTTTTTATGTCTGAGTTTGTCATATACTGTCTTTTATCTTTCTGTATGGTAGGGGGCATGTCATTGGGGAATGACATCCCAACCTCACGTGTAGAATGCAGCATCTCTTTGAAAGCACACACACACCACACCATGTTACACACTCCCTAATGTCGTCAGAGAGTGATGGGGCACCGTCCTGCCGACAGAAAAAAGTCGTCTGTTCCATCTCAGGCAAATAACAATAAGCCCGGGGCTGGATTCCAATGGGCTTTCTCTTTGAAATGGGATACCGGCACACGCATTACAAATATATCTCTTGTTTTATCTTCCGGGCCAGGCCCATGGAAAAATTATTCCAAATACCTGCCGCGCTTTATCTGGAACCCTGGAATAGGTTAGGCCCAGCCGGGAACACGAGGATGTCTAAAATAAGGCCTCTATTACGGGATGGAGTGGAGATGGATGGGACGGAGCGGGAAGGGACGGGGATTGGGGGTATTTTAGGTGTATCGGCCCTGTGAAAAAGGGCTTGTTGCGGGGGCTTGGGGCTGCTTTAAAGTCTACAATGTGGGCCACCGTCAGCTGTTGTACAAACTGCATGTGTTGGGGGTGGCGTGTGTGTGTGCTCATGTGGGCTCACACGTCCATAGCGGAGCAGGAGTATAAATAACATTTTTCCTACAGATGTTCTCACCTTGACAAATCTGTTCTTGGCCTGTGTGATACTTCTTGGCATATGGCACGATGACCCAAACTAACTCAACCTTTATTTACTTTGCTCAACCTGTCCCTGCTCCTGTTCAAACCATTGTTTTTAAGAGCAACATTTACATTTGTGGTATTAAACTGATTATGTTTTCCAGGGTGACTGATAATAAGCAAGCATTTCTCAAGAACTTGAACAGGACACGTGGCAAGAGAAAAACACATTAATGGCTACAGGGATTCAAATTATGATCTTTGGGTTACAGCAAAGGCATTTAGGTTACCAAATGCCAAAAGATGTAACTGCATTCATAACAAATATGTCAGTCACATTAATTTTATTCTTTTGGACCCAAACGTGTCAAGAAGATTAGACATAACCTACTTATTAAGGTTACTTATAAAAGCCTTTCATACTTTTTAAGGAATGGAATCAAAGTAACGTGAGTATAGAGGCTTCTAGTGGTTGTGACATTACAATAACTGTATCTATTTTCAGATTCTTTGTTTATAGTCATATTGCAATAAAATGGGAAAATGGGGATTCAGAGTTGAATCAAGGCAAGAAGAGAGATGTTCGGGAGAGGGAAGAAAATGAAATAAAGGAGATAAAGAGAACAAGTGAAAGGCCAAGAGCAAGGGAAAGGACAGGAGAGGAAAAACAGAGAAGTAAGGAGATGATAAAAAGAGAAACAAGCTCACAAGATGTCTGGAGGGGAGGGAGGAACACAAGGAGAGAAAGGTGTTGAAAGAAAGTGCACCCTTTAGGAATTCATTTATCTCTCTGCCTCTGTTTGGTGGGACCCGTCACGGAGTCTGTCACTTTCGCCTGTAGAGTCCCGCTGACATTTCCTTCAGCAGTTGAGTGTGTGCGAAGACCACGTCCAAGACTCACCTCTAGAAGTTCACCGTCATCTACATAGTTCCCATGGCAGAATGGAGAGGGGGCAGCATAGCCGTCATACCAGTGATGCCAAGACGCCAGTGGCAAGAGATGGTGGTCTTTAGAAACTTATAAAAAAACTGATGATGTTACAGAACAGTACTGGCAAACTGGCCACCAGGCTGACATTGCCAGTGCATGATGACTCATGTGGCACCTGTGAGTGAGAACTGATAATGCCAACATGGCGTCCATCTGGCAGATCAGTGTAATTTATCACCATGCCATAGATCAGTGGTTCCCAGCCAGGTGGTTGGACCTGCCTCCCAGGGGGTTGAAGATAATTTTTTGGGGTTGTGGTATTAATGGGATTAACTAAACAACTTTTGAACTATGTAAATGTATTATTCCTTTGATAACCATGTTTTGGATTTCCATATATTTCTGGAAATCTAAGAAGGCAAAATAAACCTTAGATTAGCTGTTCATCATTCTTCATACAGTGTGTGACAGTGGGTCATGAGTTGACATAGCCTTCCTTAAAGTGGTTAAAGTGGTTTCCAGACACTGCCATACATTCTGTTACAACACTAGACATTAAATGCATTTCAACAATTGATATGTGGAGCTGATATATAGTCCAATGTAATTCATCTAAGACCCTGATGCCTTGGTTTTCAAAACACTATCGCCACATTCAGTCCTATGAATTTCTGGTGCTGTTTTCCAGAGCCAAAATCTAACTTGTTTGCTGAGTAGCCTGTCACGAGGAAACTGCTTTCCTCAGATCTCATTCCGTTTTCCAAATGATGATTAAAATTGAAATCCAGAATAAAATTGATTTTAACCAGAAGGCAGAGGTCCGGGGATATGTAAACCAAGCAGCTGTCCTTCTTTCCCCTTAGGTTATTTTTCTTTTTCCTTTCATTATAAAGCAGAAATGCTCTTTAACTTATAGTTTTGAATATTCAAATTTCACGAAACTGGTTTGGTCAAAGTTTGTTTTATAGTCTTGCAAGCTATAAACGCTCGCAAGGAGCAGAAAGCATGAATACTGATTTTAGTTGCATGCCAAATTTCCAGTCACCAGACCATCACTGGGGCATTAGGTCACAGTGAAGGTCTAGAGGCTGAAAGTTTGAGCCCTCTCCTGTTTTCAGTTGATCTTTGTTACCCTTGCACTGTAGAATTTGGTCATGAGCCCTGTGATCTTTTCTAAAGATATAAACTCGGACAAGAAGTGATCACATGGTCCGTGTGTTGGGTGAAATCTCATATTCCACTCCTTTCTCTTCCCTCCTGTCTCTTCCCCCACCTGTCTCTCCTCCAGGGCTGACTCTGCCAAGATGACGCAGCCCATGAGGGGGGACCAGGCCCACCAGCCGGCCCCAGCCCGCAAGTCAGCCAGCCTGTCCTCACCGAGCGCGGCTCGCCGCCTATACCGCAACTTGTCTGGAAAGTTCCGTGTGGGCACCAACCCCCCTGCCCTGGAGGACAGCGTGGTGTCAGGACGGGGAGGAGACAAGGAGAGGCTGCGAAAAACCACCATAGTAAGTCAGAGAGAGAGAGAAATGGAAAAAATAATAAGCCCAAGGAACATTGTAGTCTAAAAATAGTCAGGGAAAACATATAGACGTGGATAGTAAGAGATCCTCAGGTAGTAACATCGCACCCATCTGACTAATTTAAAGCAAGACAGAAAATATATATAGAGAGACTTGTGACCACAATGCTCCATACTCACTGATAAAAGCTGAGGTGTCTCAAAGATCATAATATGAGTTTTCCCATTTGGCAGTATTCTGTTTTAACTCCATGTGAACTGTTTTTGTGTCACAGTTCCAGAGTAGTGAAGCTTTGTTTGAGGCAGTGGAGCACCAGGAGTTGGACTTGGTACAGCTGCTTCTCTCCCAGTACAGTCTGGAGGAGTTGGACCTCAATACCCCAAACAGCGAGGGCCTCCTGCCCCTCGACATCGCCATCATGACTAACAACGTGCCCATGGCCAAGCTGCTACTGCGAGCCGGTGCCAAGGAGAGTCCCCACTGTGAGTACAGGATCACAGTGTACCGGTTACAGTTTCTACATGACAGTTGAATGTGATTGTGTGATTGAGGCTGGATACACACACTGCAGTATCACGCTTGACACAATGGAGTAGTTTTTTTTGTGTGTTTTTTTTTTATGATATCATAGCACAGTGTGGAGTGTGTTCATTTTCTATTACTGATTAACACAATGGAATAAAACTCAAAACATATTTTCAAGGGAGGTCACACAAAGTTCCCAAAGCTCCTATTAAACCCATTATGATAGTCCATACAACTGTACAGAGATAAATCATTACACAAAACTGAGTGCATTCTATTTTTTTTCTGTAAAAAATATCTCTCATGTATTCAGTCTCTTGTTTTTCCTTGTAAATGTTGATAGGCATTTACTTTTGTTAATATAACTTTGGCATTCTTACAGGTGAGTCACACCATTGCAAATGCTACCTTGGCTTTCAGCAGGAAGTCTGATCCTTGAGCCAGTCGAATCTTGTATGATATGTGGAAAAAGCCAGAGCTAGTTGTCTTCTGCCAATCAAAACTTGTACCCTTTACAAGCTAATGATGCGAGTGAGGCCCAAAACCACATCTGTCACTTACTGACAGATCTCTAATCATTTTTTCCCTTTGTAGATTTCTGTCTTAAGCAGAGCTCAGAACTGATACCAGAAAGAGTTTGTCTGGGCTGCAGCAGCCGCTCAGTGGGAGCCTACAACTGTCGTTGTGGAAGCCAAAACTGCTGTCACAACAACATCAGCTGAAACCGAAGCTACCGCAGGTGTTGCCCAAAGCAACGACGCACACAGAACTCATAACATAATCTCCTACCATGCACACCAGTAGCACATTCATCCACACACTACTGACAAACTCACACGTTTCTTTCTGTTTTCTCCTGGCAGTGAAAACATATTAAAGGCGATGAAGGGGTGGTAATCATGATGCAATATTAGTCATCTTCGTAAGCACTTTTCACTGTCTGTGATCTGCTGAGCCTCCGCTCCCTTCTTCTGTTAATGATTAGAACTCGCCAGTAAGGCTCCTAGGCTGTTTGTGTTTGTACTTGTGCGAGCACACACACACACACTTCTCCAGAGCTGAGCCAGACGTCTTATAAAGGTATCATTAAATTGAAAACACTTGAATGGAAAGTGGTGTTTACTGAAGTTTGCTCTTTGATTGTGTGCTCTCTCCAGAACCCAAATAGCTCATGAGAGAGTGTGAGTCCTGTGTGTAGTGTGTGGACAAAAGACTTGAACAGAGAAAGAAAGGGAGAGAACAACAGGAAAGTAAAGGCTTGCCTTCTGTTATTATAAGCATGTACTAATCAAACTCCATCTGAGGAGAATTGACATCAAAGACGCTGCAGACTTTTCCTTAAGCTTTGAAAGCAATTGATTTTGATGCCTATTGATTTTGCCGTGCTTGGCTTCACAGTTTGTGGTTACCAGAGAGACAAGGGCAGACAAAGACAATCAAACAAATCCCTAAAGCAACTTCATATTCACGTTATAAATCCCTTGACGGCTCTCAATAGGGCAAAGCCACTTTAATGTTCTGCTGAGGATCACAGCCTTGATGTGAAATAAGGACAAATCAAGACACACATACACACTGGTGACAGCATCTGGACCAGTCTCTAGGCCTGGAAGGGCTGGAAATGTAAATCAAACTGGACAATCAACAGTTATCCGTCCAAGGATCCTCAGTAATAATCCTTACTTATACCCTACTCTTTAAACTCAACTACGACCCTCGCTTTACTTCTAAAAGTGACAAGCGGCCTTCAAGATTTCACACAAGTGGCTGAAGAGAACAACAAGACTGACACCCAGAGAAGATACTCGGATTCAAAGAGAAGCTCGCAGCCGCTGAGGAGACACCGAGAGAGCAGCAGAATTAAACACCCAGATGGACATTTTGACACGGAGCTTTAAACTTACTGTCAACAGTGGAATCTAACGCTCAACAGTGGAATCTACAATGAACAAACACAGACCACACAGACTAAACACAGACACACACCAGTCCCAAACACTCCAAGAATGACCAGCCACCAAAGAAGAAGTACAGTATGCTACTGTCCTTTGTGACCTTAACAGCTTTACATTACATGTCCTATATTTTTATTTAGAGTGATCTGGATGCATTTGCAAGTGAACCCTTTGATCTGTGCGTTATGCTGCCGTTGGCCGCTATCGCCAACCACTCAGGCATGATTAGAATATTTTCATTGAGCGTTACATCTCATCTACTATAGCGATGTGTTTTTGTTTAAGTAAACATCATCGTTCACATTGTTTTAGTAACACCCCAAACTCTTTGAGAAAAGCATTCCTATGATGGAGGCAGCATGAGCCTGCGGTATACGGTATAAATAGATCAGTTATACACATTTTTCCACCAAGTTTTGCAGAAAAATAGTTTTACAATGGCAGTTTAAAATGATGCCTATGCATGTTCCCACCATTTTGTGTTCCCTTTATAACCGCATATGAAGAATACTCCCTCCCTCTCGCACTCCTCTCATTTTCATTGCCCCATTTTCTGTGTCATTTTCGTGGTGATGTCATCTCTAAAGAGGGACTGCTTAGTTACATTAAATGAAGTTTATGGAGGAATCTGCCACAGCATTTTGGCAAACAAAGACATTAAAACGAGAGGCCTGAAAAAGCAATTTGCAACATTGCAGACAATTCATTGCAGTATCAGTATAGCCACGTGCATTGTTGAGGCACACAGCACACAGGTGACATCACTGATTAAGCTTGTAAATGACATTGCGATGAGCACATTTTTTTGTTCTTCTAGATTTAATAATCCTAATCGAAAAAGTATTGTCTTTTAATTCTTTTGACAAAGAATTTTGACACTCACAGTATATTGCTTGGAAAAATGGCCCACTCAAATTTATAGTCCAGCATTTCTCAGGTTTGACCTGTACTGACCAACTGTTGATGTGCCTAAGGGTACTGGAACTCTTCTTTTAATACAATATGCATGCATTGTCTTTCCTCTTTCTCTCTCTGCTGTCTCTCTCATGCGTTTCCTAGTTGTGAGTCTGGAGGGCCGAGCAGTGCATTTGGCCACCTTGGTGCAGGAGGCTGAACAACGGGTGTCGGAGCTCCAGGCCCAGGTGCGGAGCGAGGGTCCCTGTGAGCGGGAAGGGTCGGACCGGGAGAGGCAGCTAAAAGCCTGGGAGTGGAGGCTCCGGCTCTTCCGACGCATGCAGACGGGGTTTGAGCATGCAAGTAAGGCTTCACTGCAACTTTGATGTTGTTGGATTTTTTTTTTTTTTTCACATGCTGAACTGTTGAGGGAATTTTGCTGCTCAGATTGTTGCAGCAGTCCACCGGTTGTCTTTTGGTTTTCATTTTTGCACCCTTTTTCTCTACTGGCATTCTGTCTGGGGCTGAGTTAAATGCTTCCACACTGGGATGCCTAGCACACAACTGTGTGTGTGCAAACATAACACGCCTGTATTCCTGCTTTAATTTTTTATAGGCATTTCATGACACACTTAGCGGCAGGGTAGACAGCCACCCCATGAAAGCAGACACACTCGCACGCACACACTCCTCTTCTTCCACCCAAACCAATCTACACTTTGATGCAAAAAAAGTATCTTTCCCTACTTTATAATTCCATATACTCATGTAATTTGATAGGTACGTTGTGTGAACATAGATGGAAATTATGCAGCACTTGTGAAAAAGATCACAGTCAATGACATCCTCGCTTCTTCTCAGTGTTGACTTTAATTTATGAGGATGGCAGCTTACAGATGTGGTGCTATTGTCATTTCCATCCGTCACTGACTATAAATTCCTCCCCAAGCGTCCACTACACTTTCCAAACTTTTTTCCACCTCTGAAATTGAACCTGCTTTGTTATAACAGCTATATTATGTGATGTAGCATCTTAGTCCCCTTGTGTTTACTTGTCTGTCTCTCTACTTATTTACTTGGCTGCCTATCTGCCTCCTCAGACCCTCCAGACGCTCCCAGTGTAGTTCGCCTGTCTGTCAGCAGCAGCACCAGTCTAAGGGTGGACTTCCAGGAACCTCTCTGTGTCAATTCTGCTGTGGTTACTAAGTACAAAGGTCAGCCACCGTGCCCCTCCCATTGCTTCATTTAGAACACACCACTCAGTATCACAACGTGTAAAGCTCTGGTGGTAAATGAGACCTTTAAAAAAATAAAGCATCCCTTCTGAGCATTGTTCCGTACTAAATTATATTTTAAAGTGTTTTTGCCGTGGTTGTATGTGTGTTTTTTTGCAGTGAGCTGGAGCAGTACTCCATCCTTCAGTCCTTTGCTAGGAGAGATGGTGGTGGAGGACACCACTCTGCTACAGTGCGACATCACTGGACTCACTTCTGTAAGTTTTTGTCTCCACCACATTACTGACAGTCTGAAATGAATCAGTATTTCACTGTGATCAATCAATCAGTACGAATCAGGAAAAGACTTAAGATTCCAGTTCAAGTTTTTTGTTTCATATTAATATAAATCTCTTAAATGTGTTGCTGTAACACCGGGAGCTGCTCCACCAAAAATAAATTTGACTCATTTTGAAGGTTTCCTGGATACACCATCTATCTATGTGCATTTATCCTCCCCTACACTCCTGCACATAAAACCATTCTCACATGAAGTCAGTCAGTCAAATAGACTTTTCCTCTGTTCCCACCTCACAACTACCAGATAAAAAGGATACAATCATGATTTATATGGTGGTTTATGGGTGACAAAGCAACACAAAGAACCACTAAAGTCTAGCTTCTCCAGCTGTTGGTGCTGACCGATAAAAAATTTAGAAGCTATTCTCCCACATGAAGGCCCCTGATATTATTTACATGCGAGCTTGAGGTGTTTGCTTAGCGACATTTGAAGGCATCTCCCAAGTGACACTTCTTTATTACATACATCAAACCCCACACATAAGTTGTAGTCACCATCAGTCCCAAACGATGGGGTTGAAAGACTTATGGCCTCGCTCAAAACACAATTGGAAAACATGGTTTATTTGTTTTTTTGTAAGTCTTGGCTCCTGACCATTCGTAAGCAACAGCTGCCAAACAGTCTCTGAAATGATAAAAAGAGCAGCTTGGTTGCCTGCCACCTGATTTATGTTTGGCATTTTTAAGCGGGCATGTAGACAAATGGACACTCCACTGGTTGTTTGTTATTGTGTGGGAGAAACCCGTCCACCCCACACCACCCAGCCCCATCTCCTCCATTTAAGACCCCTGCTGCCCGCCAAAGCTCGCCCCTGTCACATGACAGGGGTCAAGGCGAGGTCAGGAAGTGTCGGCGGCTGGTTTGATTGATCTGGCTGAGAAAGAAGAGACAGAGGCCTGCTGTCTGCGCACTGGGCACAGAGACAGACAGAGCTTCTTGATGGACCCTTCACCCTTCACGCACACACACACACACACACACACACACACTACAAAGGGACCTAGTAAAGACAAACAGATGCATTTAGCCATGTACATACATTTGTGGTTTTACACCTATATTTTCATATGCACTTTCCTTTTCAGACAAAGCTGTCTGCATACCAAATTTTGTCTTAATTGTCATGTGTCCTCTCCTTCCAGGGGACCTTATTACTATGTCCAGGTGTCAGCCTACAACATGAAGGGCTGGGGGCCTCCACTGATTTCCACCCCTGCCTGTGCTGTGCCTTCCAGTAAGTCTCTGTTGTGCGTATGCATGTGTGCATGTTCATGCATGTGACCAAATTTTTAAATAAAGCAAAACATAAAACTTCCACTTAACAACAGCTCCAGACAAGAGCCCCTGAAGGGTTTTGGCTGGCCTCGCTAAATTAACACCACTGCAAAATAGTTTTCACACAGGACTTAGCTGCAGAAATGTGTGTGTGTGTGTGTGTGTGTGTGTGTGTGGTGTGTGTGTGTGTGTGTGTGCGTGTTGTGTGTGTGTCCTGCATGAATGATACAATCTCTCATAGCTTTCCCACACATAAAGGGACTTGGACATTGCATCATTTCACATCCGCTCAATTGATTTGGTTTATTCCAACGTCATTCCAATGTTGCTTTGACAATATTAGGGGGGTGACAGCTGGGCCCTCCTTTGCCAGCAGGCTGGGTGGGTTTTGGGACCCCCACTGCGGACGTCAGTGAGTGTAACCATAGCCTCAGGATGGTGTTTGGGGGTTGGCTGGCAGAAGAAGCCGCCGGGGTTCAGCCAAGAAGTTAACCGTGAAGTCATGTGCAACAACAGCTGAGGTGTTGACTCACCACAGCAGCTCTGACCCTCTTTCTCCCTTCCGTCTCTATCTATCTATCTATCTATCTATCTATCTATCTATCTATCTATCTATCTATCTAAGGTTGAGGTTCTCGCATACAGTAAGTTACAAGCGACAGGCTGGGGACTTTAGAATGTTTTCTTTGTATATCTGTAGTTCTTATGTTTGAGATTACATTTTTTTGTTTGAAGTAAATTAATTTTGTAATATGAAATAATAAATGTAATGTATTTATGATTTATAAAATGATTCTCATGGTTGCTGCTTGTGTGCAGCTTGTAAAGTCTGTACAGTTGGTACACACCTACTGTAAGAGAGCAAACATAGGTACTGTGATTGTGGGCGTATTGGCACAGTCATGGCACATCTGGGGAACACATGGACACATTTGTCCTCATCAGCACACCATGTTTTTCAGCAAGTGTGTGTGTGTGTGTGTGTGTATGTGTGTCTTCATTTTAAGAAACTGGGCTTTCCCTCTCTTTTTTTTTTCTACTGTCCACCTCCCTCCCTCCCACCTCCCTCCCTCTCTCAGAGCTAATTTCGATGTTGCGTGTTTGTGTTTTCCATTTGGGCCTACCACTGGAAATATTTGCATGTCTGTGCTGTAGCGCGCGGCGCGGCCCCAACAGTGGGGGCCTTATACCAGCCCATGGATGCCCATTAAAGGGCCCGCTTGTCCTGTCGGGACAGGCACCTTTCCGGGAATAGAGCTCACCGTGTTTCAGCCCCACGCACCCTCCGGGGGGCTCCAGGAGAGGGAGTTGGTGTGGGGGTGATGGGGGGTGAAGGGGGTTGGGTGGCGGGTGATGGTGGTAGTTGGGGGGGTGGGGGGTTATCGCTGACACATCTTCCAGTGAGCAAGCAAAGATGCTGGCTCTCTAACACAGAAGGCAGAATGTTTTGAAAGACCGTTTTCTACGTATCTGGTCATCTATGACAAGGGAGGGGAAAGTGTGCATTTAAATGTTTTTATGATGGAGCGTTTGTCAGTGTGTTGGTATGATTTGGAAAGACAACAAAACAAAACACAGGAAGAAAAACGTAAAGAGGAATAAAAGGAGTCAGAGATAGAGTGTCTTTTGCTTCTAAGGCAGTAACGCAATGTGTGGTGTATTGCTTTCTTTACTTTCTGTCACTGGGCCAGCCACACAGTGTTTGTGTGTCACAGTACATGTGTGTGTGTGTGTGTGTGTGTGTGTGTGTGTGTGTGTGTGTGTGTACTGACATCTCAGCCCAAACTATGTGCAGGGCAGCCAGTTGCAGTGGTGCTCAGTGGGTCTGTCTGTCAGCCAACCACAGCTTTCTCACACTAGGGTGGGTGCTGTTTCCTATAGTACACACACTAGACCTGTTTGAGAAGCGGTCCGTCTCACACACCTCACACTCCTACTATTGGAAGCCTCAGGAACAGGGCCAGCCCAAGAATTTTTGGGGTCCCAATTTGATTAACCGCCTCCCAATCCCCTGACTGACCTCAGTTGGAGTCCCACAGATGTATGTGTCAACACAGTATAGCCCTACAATAATAAAAGTGTCAAATGATTATCTATTTTTATTACAGTGAAAATCACTAAAAGAAAGATAATTTATCAAGATGTATTGGAGTATTTTAGAACCTAAATGGTCTCTGAGAGCTTGTTGCTGAGTAGTGTGATTCTGACGCACGCTCCAAATGAACAAGTTTTCCATCAAAGTTCAAACAAGAAGTCAAGTTTATTTTCATCTCAGCTAAGTTATTGCTCCATGGTCAATAGATCCAGGTTCACCAGTTTCAAATAAACCAAATGATGGTGATGTATTCAAACATTCCACTGTCAGCACAATCCTATCCAAAAACTGTATGCTTCTCCCAGTAGCAACCTGGCTGTAATAAAAATCTTGAAAACCTTGCACACCAAAAAACAAGGAGTGACATATACACACACATATATATATATATATATATATACATATACATATACATATATATATATATATATATATACTGAGATACCTACCTTATACTTTATACCTTAATACCTAGTCTGTAGAATCAACCATACAACAGGCAATCCTGTATATCAGTATATCATTATGTACAGTGTTCCATTGAGTAAACTGAGTGAAGCTCTGAGACTTTACTCAGGCATAACGGTGAGCCAAATGATAATCACAGGATGCTAACATGCTCACAATGACAGTGTTAACATGCTGGTATACCAGATACAATGTTGATTACGTTCACCATCTTAGTTTAGCATGTTATTATGTGCTAATATGTACTAAACAAAAACAGCTGAGAATGATGGGAATGTCATCAAATTGACAATTACAGATTACGAAAGAGACTTTGCAGCCTCGTGGCAGCACAAAAGGAGTTATTGTTGAGATATGTTGGTGGTGGGTCGATGCCACTAACCTGGCTAATCTTCAAACTATAGCAGCACAGACAGCGCGTATCTGGAGATTCTGTATGTGCACCGTGAATCAAGATAAATGCAGAACATTGCTTGGTCACTTTTCTGATATCTTCTTTCTTACCTACATCTGCAGGTTGGAGAGACATCGATGGCCGTGCTCCGCGGCAGAGAGGCCAGAAGGAGGCACTGGACCAACTACTCGGACAGATAAAAGAAGCTCACCGCCACTGTGTCTGCCATGGTATCAACAGCTTTTTGATCGATGTTTACCTAAAAGACTGAAGAGTAATATGAGAGCTTTAATGTTTGTTGACCCTTAGTGAAACCCAAACCTGGTAGTGATAGTGACTTGATGTACTCATTGAACTAAATATGAACATGCTATATCTACTATACTGTATATTTAAAATTACTATTGGGTTTAACTATGGAATTACATGCAGTAAATTCTCAGCTAAACAAACAACTTGAGACTACATGACTGCAAATACACTTGACCCTAACCTTAAGATCAGTACTGGTATCAGTTGAAGTAAAGTTGAAGCTGAAGTGAAATGTACCCTGAACTGTGGCATGAGCTTCTGACATTAACCTGAGCTTCTGTCGTTTTCACTACGCCTGTCACATTTTAAACAAACACAACTGAATTTTCAGCCACCGTCGAGTTCATGTTTCAGAAATATTCTTGGCATAAACAAACATGAACATGAGCAATGGACGGTTCAGCTTGCAGGTGTAACGCGTCTCGCCAATTGCTGTGTTTCATCTCACCTTGACAGACACTTTACAATCTCAGGCACGACAAGTACTTTGGGGGCCATGTACAAGACAGCATGCCACCTCAAAAATAATACCCTCCCCTCTGTCTCAACAAACCCCCCCCACTCCACCCCACCCCGTATGCGTCTTTCCATGACTCAGCCTTTCCTCTGTTGAAAACTTCTCTCTCTCTCTGTGACAAAATGCAGATCAGATGCCGACTGTAAGTCGGTCCCATAAGTGTCAAAACCTGTCCACACTGACTCTTTTACATGACCACATTTAGCATTGAGCAAGTTGTCTCCCCTTTTCTCTCACACCCACAAGCCCAAACACACTCACCCACTTACTATTGTCCACTGTGGCCAGACCATATTTGCAATAGGGCAAGACGCAATATAATAGACGGTATTGAGTGGCTCTTGGTTCGTCAGACGGCGACTGATTGAGCTTGAGAGTTCAGGCACGGTAGCCAAGGTGGCGTGTCCCGGGGTCATGTTTGTTATTCCTGTAAGAGACGAGTCTTGGGCTGGAGTCAGGAGAGGGCATAAATTAACACTGACTACTGCTGCCCCCCCTCCTAACCCCCAACCCCCTTACAGCCCGCCAGTCGTCCTGTCTACTGTCCATACATATACACACTGACTGACAGACAGGCACACACATAGATACACATGTACGTGAACAGACACAAATATTCATGTACATGCTCTCTTGTTCAACTCTGTCCTTCTCCCACATGATCGTGTACATACCCCCCACCCCACCCCTCCATCGCAGCCCGGCTTATAGGCCGTGCCACCTTCTCCCTCTTATCCAAACACTATTAATTAAACTTTGAAAGAGGCCTTGACTAACACAGGCACCCCAGCAGTCGGCCCTACTTGTCTGTCTTACTCAGTGTCAAACAGGGACTGAGGCCAGGAAGGCTGGGGCTGAACAGACTCGTGAGTGGAGAGAAGTTTGGGGAGGCGAGAGGGGTCGAGGGGTGCTGTTTTTTCTTGTTACTCCACCTCGGCTCTTCCACCTGAAGAGAAAATTAGTTCTTTTCGAGTCCTGAATGGGGGGATTTATTGACTTTAAGTGGCCTGGGGCTGGAGTAAGATCACCTGGGGAGGGGAGGAGAGGGGGAGGGAATCTGCGAAGGGTTCGGGACTCAAGGTTTCTAATGAGTTGGGAGGTGCGTTATCTCACCAACAGGCGCCCACACAAACACACACACATACATATATACACACGCCTCTCTCTCTCGCCTCCAACCCCCTCCAGGCCCACTAAAAATAAACATGTCCCCACAGACTTAACTGACCTCCCTGTCAGTGAGTGGCAAAGGGTTAAGACACATACAGACACACACACACACAAATTACTACAGCTCCTTGGCTCCACGCATATGGCTCTAGCTCAAGACATGCCATGCTCCAGCAGCTATAGTATGTGCAGGTAAACATACACACACACATACATATACACACAGTTAGTGTCCCTCAGGGGACTTGAGAGCTAGTGGTTCCCTCAAGGCCCATAGTCTGCTGCTGGCAGCCGGCATGACTGTCAAATGGTGCCGCGCCACTGGAGCGCATGAAATGTCGAAAAACATTCCACTCCAACCGTGTTGTTGGACATGTCAAGTTTGTTGTCAATTAAGTAACAGCCTGTCACTGGAAGAGATATTTCTAGAGTTTGTCAGGACAGAGGTTTTCATTGGTGTTAGTGAGAAAATGTTTGTCATAAGTTCCCAGATTTTGTGCATCAAGAGCATCAGTGTACTCATTCAAAAGAGGTAATCTGACTCACTTGTCATGGAATTAATTAAAACCTTTCTCTTTTCTCTCTTGTCCACACAGAACAGTGTAAAGCTCCACCACAAGGCAGGAAGCACTCAGTATCCAAAAGCTTGCGCCACCTCTTCCAACCCACCAGCAAATTTGTTAAAAGCTTGAAAAGGTAGAAAATCTTTCTGTTTGTATTTTTCTTGGTTCTTTTTGTACAGAACACATGATACTCATTATTGAATATCAAAGATACAATGGCTTTGCGTCATGAGTGTGTCATGATTTCCACACCAGCAGCGAGCCTTTTCGGTCCAATTATCACATTTTTAATGATGTGTATTTATTTTATTAACCGCATTTTGTGCTACAATGAATGCATGTGTAGTTTTTCTACTATAACACATGTGCTTTTCCTTTGTTACTCTCCAGAGGTCTCTATCTGACATCCATATTCTACAGAGACGACAACGTGTTGGTGACTCCAGAGGATCAGATTCCTATTGTGGAGGTTGAAGATTCCTATTCCAGTTCACTCATGCAGGACTTCCTCTGGTTTACCAAGGTAGACATGTCTCAGACAGTTGATGACACATTGCAAACCCACTAATACAAAAATCTATCAATGAACAAATAAACAGGCATTATTTACCCAGTGATATTAGGCTAATTAACGTGTAGTAATTGTGGAAATTCTTTTGTTGTGTGTTTTTGTCCCTGCACCAGGTATCTTATCTGTGGGAGGAGATTCCCTGGCTGCAGCAGTGTCTCAGTCCCTCCCAGTCATCCTGTTCCTGTACTCTGCAGACACGCCTCAAGATGCTGCAGGCTGTGTCCCATCTACAGGTACTGACAATACTCTGTAGACTCACCATCAGTATCACAAACGATTTGTAACGGACAATGTGAAATTACAGTTATTGCCTGATGTCATTGCTCAGGGAATGCTGGGAACCCAGGACCTTGGTCAGGTTTATCTTGAGCCAATTAAAGACAAGCATGGTAACGCCCTGCTGGTGCTCCTAAAGGATATGAATGCCTGTCCCAACCTGGATGGGGTACGCTGGACGCAGCTTTGTAAACTCCAGCTCCAACGCAAGTCCATCTCATCCCCCGAAGAGCCCACCGCCTTGGACATGCTCCTCATCACACTCCATGTGAGTCCTTCAGGGAAGAGAAGTTCAGTATTGGAAATTATTTTTTTTTTTGTGCTTTTGTTTTGGAGACAGGCTGCTTCCACAGCAGTCAGGAATGGTAGGAGGGTTTGTCAGCAGTGGTTGTGGTTTTTATCAGGCTCATTCTTTGCATTTTTTTGTTACCCGGAGATTTAGCAAGATGAAACAGTGTAGTGTAAGGCACTTTGTCAACAACAAAATGCCCCAAAAATCACTGGAAAACATTTATTTATTGAAATTGCTGTAATGTTTTTAAACTCTCATTCACAGAAAACCAGTAAACATGAGGCTCTGTGGCTGAAACAATAGGACTGTAAATTGAAATGTGCTTCCAATTATGAGTGCTGCTTGTGCAGACACTCTTTATTTAGACAAACTTTAATCATCATGACTCCGCTCTTCCATTTGTTACCTTCTTTGTAAGGACACATATTGAATTGACATTAATTAAAATGGCAAATTTCAGGTCAAATTGTGACTCCCTGCCAACCCAGCATGAATGTTAATCATCTCAAAGTCAGTACTTTTAAAGTTGTTCTTATAGACACTGGTATTTTGATTTGAATTTCAGCGTGGTGGACAAGATGATGATAATCTAGCTAATTGTTGTTGTTTTGTGTTTTGTAACTATTGCTGTGTGGCTGTTTTGTTCACGGCCACAATCTGGAAACCGACCACAAGTTGATTTTGTCTATATAGCCCGGTAAACTTGATACCATTGTTGCAATGCTGTTTTGTCTCCAGTGGTAGTTGGTTTGTCCTTGTGGTTCCAAAACAATGGTGGAGACTCCCTTTGGCAAAACCACAGTTCACTGAAATATTTGTTTTGTGGCCAGTTATGAACAAATTGTATGATGAAATACACAAAAATGTGCTGATGGGCTATTTTGCAGTGCTGACTTCCACTTTAAACACTTTAAACTGAAGTCTCTCAAGGACTAACAACAGGAAAACATGAGAGCAGCATCTTTTAAATGAATGTGGGAGAAAATTGGAAACAGTATTGCCACACAATCAACCCCAGTCAGCACTACCACACTGTTTTCTTACCTAGTTTCTGTCCACCTGCTGTTCCCAGGAGAAGCTGGCGTATCACAGGCGGAGCAGGAAGCTGTTGTCTCCAGGCTTGTACCTGGGCTACCTGAAGCTGTGTACATCAGTGGAGCAGATTAGAGCACTGGTGCCTCAGAAACTCCCCAACGTCCTCTGTCACACAAAGATTCGAGACAACAGTAACGTGTCCAGGTGGGGAAATTTGGCCAGTTAATGTGGCTCAGTGTACTTGGGATGGTCACGTGGTGCAGTGGGTTTTACATTGACATATGCACCTTTGTTGCATTTCTGCAAACGCATGTTTTACACATATGTTGCATTTAGAGAGGAGTGGCAGTGGCTGCAGGCCCTCAGCTCTCTTGATGAGTCGTTGGAAATGGACCACGACATACAGAGCGCTCCACATCGCCTCCTACAGGACCTACGCGGCGCCATCAAGGACCTAATGGCCCACATCAATGTCCCCGGCAATCAGGTCAGAGTCAAACTGAAAACAGAAAGTCAAACTGTGTGACTTCATCAATAAGCGTAATAAAGTTTTATAGTTGGAATGCAAATTTTCGTACTTTGTGCAGAATAATATTGACTGATACCATGGAACCAGTAGAAAGAAGCCAAGTTCCAGAGGCAGGCAGTAGCTAGAGCTCAAAGCAATGAAAAGGATTCCAAAGGATATTCAGCCAGTTCTGGTTAGACCACTAATTCTACATGATTTCTGTAAAAGAACACGGTTTGAATTCCAGCACAATAGCAATCATTGTCCATTTGGCTTTAACCTTTTACCACCCACTATTCTACCCATGGGACACTGCTACTATGTACTATTAAAAGTGGCATTAATATAAACATTAGTATGGACAGTAGATTAATATATGTATCGACACACAGGCTATTATCAGAATGAATAACTGAAACCTTCAGTATGTTGTTTCCAGACAGGATGGATGTTAAAAAAAGCTTAAAAACAACAAATATTGCTTTAGTACTAAGATACTTTTACCCTTGACTTGTTCCACAATAGAGCCCAACAGTGTATTAGTGATATGCAATAACCTCTAATTATAGCAAACCATGCAGTTGTTATATTCCTTACTTTTCATTCCACTAGTGGAGTTTGAGCGTCTGGTTCTACTTTCAAGATACTTAAATGAGTGAAAACTGACTTCATGGTGGCCTAGAAGTCTATAATCCATACACTGTAGCTGTGACATCTGTGGTTTGAGTGCAGCCAGGGACTCGCTCTTTTACTACCATCTATCAGCTAAGGGCAGAAATGGCTTTAGAATTTAATCTTTAAAAATGAGTATGACCTGTGGATGGACAGTGGATTTTGAGGTTGGTCAGGCTTACACAGGTCCACTGAGATTGTCTGTCTCTACGTGTCTAGGCACAGGACTTCCGTATCTACAGTCAGGAAGTTTTGGAGTTTGGGGAGAAAGTGTCGTTCCTGCTCCTCCTGCCACCTTCAGATGAAGTGTGCACAGCCCCTGGTCAGAACAACCCATACTCCCCCCGCTCTGGCTTCCTCACCCTGCCCCTGCAGATCTTTGAACTGGGTCAGTATACACAGTATATACTGCTTTTTCTATACGTTTCTGTATTTACTGGCACGGCGTTCAATTTTTTTTTCCTCCCACAGTCCACTTTAATGCCTACTGCCCCAGTTTCATTGGCCAGTACTGCAGAGTGTCAGCTTTGCTGGAGCTGGAGTCCCTCATGTCCCAGCAGGCACTGAGGGAAGCCTTCTCTGAGGCCGAGCTCCTCACAGCTAAGAAGAAACACCAGCAGGTTCAAGAGCACATGCAGGTAGGGACCAGTCAGCCTGTAACAACATACTTCTCTGAAGTCTCGGTATGTGGTTTCTTGTAGTCTGCTACTGAGATTAACTATTGTGATGTCACTGACTGTACCACAGCAAATGGAAGAGGTGTGGCGGGATGCAAGGTGGATTATGGACGCCTTGCAGTATGCCCGCTACAAGCAGCCCACAGGAGGCATCTCTGTAAGCTGGATAATTGACTTCTCCAAGGAAGTGATGCCTGACAAGCCCCCCTCCACCTCCTCTCAGCCTGACTTCATGCCCTCCCCCTTGCCTTCACCTGAACCCTGCCACAAGCACTCAGGTCATACCAAAAAAAAAAGTTATAAATGATAAAATTCTGATGTTCTAATATAATTTTGCTCAGATTGCTAATTTATTTTTTGGCATCCTGCAGATTTTGCTGGACTGTCAGATGAGGAGGGCTCCTCTGAGGTCTTCCTCACCACCGACAGTGACTATGACTCCAGTCGTGCCCAGAGCCCCCGTGAGCTGGACCTGCTGCCCCCCTCGCCTCTCTCATCCTCCGCGCCCCTGGAGCCTCGTGGCTTCCTGCGCAGCGATGGGAGTGGCTCGGGAGGAGGGATGTGTCTCAGCAGTGGAGGCGGACGTGGAGGGGGAGCGCTGAGGGATTCCACGCCAGACGTCCTCCAGGCCTCAGAGCCGCAGCACGGGAGGGAAGCTGAACGCTGTGGGGTAGGAGGAGGAGTCCGGTGTGGAGGAGAAAGACGGAGGGGGGCCCCGGAGCTGTTTGACAGTGACTTTATCCTGCCCAGCAGGCAGATCGAGCTGTTGCACATCACAGAGAAGAGACAGGCCTTCTGTGTGAGAACCAGCAGCCTGGAGTTTCCCTCCACCACCTCAGCCCACCACCAGCCTTACTCCTACCGCACCACTTGCCCCTCACCCTCCACCTCACCACAGCGAAGGTGGCACAGGCCCTCGTCAGTAGACCGCTGTTGCTCTGCCGAGCGCTGCTTACCACAGCTCCCACCAGCGCGTACGTTATCAGAGGACAGCGGCACCCAGAGACTCTCCTCACCATCACCTGCTGCCCTCAGGAAAGGCTGTCACGCCACACTCAGAGTGTACCCACAGTATCGCACAGGCCTGCCGAAGGAGACCAGTGTTAAGGTATTGATATGTTTTAACGTAATTCCGTTGTTTTGTTTGTAACATGCTGGCAAAAGCTGATTGGTTTCTTCTTCTCCTGCACTTCAGCTTTGCGTAACTCCAGGTACATCAGCGCAGGAGATGGTCCAACTGGTGGTGCAGGAGATGAACGTTGTGTCTCGGCGATTGCTCGGCAGCAGTGGAGGGAGCGGGGAACAGGAGCGGTGCGTGTACTACGGTCCCGAACAGTTGAAGCACTTCGGCCTCGTGCTGGTTGTGGACAACAGAGAAAAGTGGCTCCAGGATGACTTCTGTCCCCTGGAACTCCAGAACCCCTGGCTGAGGGGAAAACTGTGCGTTCGGATTAAGGAGTACTCGCCACTAGCACTCAAACACAGCCTGGCCACCACGGTGTGATGCTTCCAGGAGAGAGAGAGAGAGAAAGAGACAGAGAGAGAAATGTTTAAGATGCCATGTGCATATTGAAATTAGGGAACTGTTACATTTGTACAAACTGTCCACAGACTCCTAAATTTTACACTATTTTCACTCTCGATGTGGTGTTACCGTCCACAACTGCAGCTATAACATGTCATATTTTTGCTGTGTTCTTGATATCTGAAATGCTACTCTGAGAATCTGTTTCCATGAAATGTGTTCTCCCGTACATGACCTTTTTTATTAACATCAGAGACCCTCATATGGACACCAAATGAACAATAACAAAACGGAACAAAGAGAAAATAGTTTTTTGTGCTGTCAGAAATCATCGGGATAAAGATTGTGATGCTGAGCAGCGAGATTAATGGAGCGTTGCTCTGACTTCTGGCATGATTGACGCGTTGCCAAATTGACGCGGGTAGCCATCTTCGTTCCCCCCCAGCCACACACGGACACGTCTTTTCCTATGAACTCTCTCATTGTGTCATTCCCAAAGAGCTGTCGGCTGCAGCCGCCCGGCCCCATGTTCCCAGGATGTGGGCTCTGGACCCAGCCCAGAGGGCAGGAAGGAAGGGAGAAGTACAGAGGGGGGCTGGCGTCTCCGCTTGGGGACGCAATCGGCCTGACGATTTGGCCCGTCAGCCTGTCACTCAACTGCACTTGGCCACTGTACTGTCTGGTAGTGAAGGAGCCAAGCAAGGGAGAGAGAGCTTAACAGAAAGTAAAAGAGAAAGAGAGAGAGAGAGAGAGAGAGAGAGAGAGAGAGAGAGGGCAAGGAGGAGGGTGGAGGCTGCATCTTTTAGACCCTGGCACTGGCTCTCTGGTGCTCTTTTTCTCCCTTTTGCAGCAGCAAATCCTCTGTATAGTAGACTCAGTCATAGTGTAGCTAACTAATATCATCATCTCTTCATGTGAAGTAACATAAAATAAAAACCAGCGAATTTGGATTTTTAAAACAGAAAAAAAAACAAGCAATACTTGACTCTTTCTGTTTGTCTGATTGATGGAAAAAAGCATGTATACCTTCCAGAATTGTGCTGAGTACATCTGAAGTACTGTAGTCATGCTGTGCTAAAAGTTAACCAGTTTAGTGTTTTGTTGTGTTTTGGTTCAGTGGTATTCCCAGATGCACCAGAAAGTGGTGCCCATCAGTCTAGAGCAGGGTTTCCCAAAGGGATTCTAGTGTGAAAGGGATGACTCAAGTTGTTAAGAGGCCAGGCATTTGTAAGCAAAGCCACACACTATATATTTTCAAAACTATGTCGAAATAAGTTATATATGACAGGATTTAACCGTAAGAGAATGTTTAAACCCCAGTGAAACGTGGCAGACAAACCACTACGACCTGTGAGGTGGGGATCATGTGACCAATGGAGACGGCTGTGAGTGGACTAGTTTTTGCTAGCCCTGCTAGCTTGTTTACCTGTGCTGTAGAAGACAGAGTCCTGGGAAAATAAGTAAAACTCTTACTTGGCTATCCCAGTCTTAGGTGTGACCCTCACTTTGCACAAAGTAGCAGTCTGTAGAGTTTCATGTAACACTTTCTGTGTCCAATATGTTTATAACCTAATTACCACTGGTGCAGATACTCTACTTTTCATATGAACCACATTAATTCTAATCAAACAATAAATCAGGCCTCTTAACAATATGAACTATCCTTTTTAGCTAATTTTTTTGGGAATTGTGTCAAGTTTTGGTTTTTCTTTTCACACCACAGTATAGTCTGTGAAACCTGTTTGAACCAGTGCAGTCTGAACATAGTTTATACATCTCATGCTAACAGAAATATATTTATTTTTTTCTATCAGCTGTTTTGCAGCATATGATTAATACTTCTTCCTGCTCTAAAAAGTCAACAAGGCTCAGCAACATCATACCATTATAATAACCTGCAGCATTTCCAAATGTAGCACTAGAAAGGTCCTTAAGTGGAGAGTCTGATGAGTGGAGTCAGTGGGCCTGGCCTCACTTACTGTAGCATTCCAGGTGGGGGTTAAACTGGTGTCTCTCAAAGTGTTTACAGAGTTTAGTTTCCTTACACCTTCAAAGATGTGTTTACGTGTAACTACTGTATAAAGATGTCTTAAGACAAACTGATGTTATAAGTTGTAATTGGTTTTACTGATGACTTGAACTTGTGTTAGAGCTTAGATGTCTTCTTTATTCACATCGTTAAAAGCTGTTTTTACGAGGGCCAACTGCAAAAACAAAATCACACAACCAGAAACCGAAGCGTGTACATAGACAAACAAGAACAGGGGATGAATGTACTGTATCTGCCCAAAATGTGAAAGTGAGTGAATGTGGGGCTGCCATCACTATAAAGGTCAGTGGAGTTATAGGCAGGACTCTGGCTGTAGATTGTGCAGAAAGGGAAGAAGGGGGTTTAAATTCCCTTTCTAGTCAGAAAAAAATTAAAGCCCCATGTTTACAAGGAGCTGTTGGCAGATCCATCAGGCCAAGTCATGAAGGAGACATCACGTCACTTTTTTAAAATCTATTTTTATTGAACAATAAATGAATATTACAAAATAAAAGCCTCGGCTGTTTATGTGGGTTTTCTTCTCTCTTAACAGATTGCTGCACATGAGTGTAGGAAGTCTCTAACCTTCAAGTGTGACCCACTGAGCAATAACAACATCTTTTATGTAATATTGACTTTATTACACTTCCTGTTTGAGAGATAAACGATTTATAGTGCATTAACTCCATTTAGTTCAAAAGCTGAAAATTCCATGAGGATCCGTGATATATTTTGGCGCACCTCGTCAGCCATAAGGAAGCATAACAAGCTTATATTTCAACTGTGTGCAGATCAGATTCTCTCTGGGGCTTATTCTTTTAGTTTGGAGTTTCATCCACATGTATGATACACTCCCCAAAAGCAGTCCATTCATCTGATATGAATGAGAATAAAGGACAAATAGAGGGCACTTGTTCCTACAGATGCTATACTGCAATGACCTCATCAGTATTTTGCCACCCAGTCGATGAAAACTGAATGGAGGGCAGCTGCAGACAGAATCTCACAGTTTAAGTAGTGGGCATGGCTGCATGAAGCCTACAGCGTGCGCTCACCAGGGATGAACAATGATGTTACTATTGCCTATGCTGAGGGGGTGTTTTTACCATAACTTTTCTTACTTTTCGCAATAGGCTCGAATGGAGTTGCATTTAGCATTAGAAAAATATCTGACATAATGACATCCCCTCCACCAGTTGTCAGGGTGATGTGCATTACATCAGTTTTACACTCTCAGTACAGTACTGTAAAGATGAGATATTCATGTCCGTAGAGTTATACTAACACTGAAAAAAATATAGTTATCCAAAACATACGAACATTTCGAAAGTATCCCATTCATATTCATAGGGATTAACAATTCAACTGAGAGGTAGACTATTATTGTTATAAAAAGAACTTTCTGCAGGAAGAAACAAGGAAAAAAGATCATTTGGTTGCTCTCATAACAGAACCAGGAACATAAACCAGAAACAGTTTTATTGCACATGAACCTTGGAAAATACAATTACACACCCTGTAAAATGACTGATGCAAAAAGCAAATTTGTTGCATTTTTGCTCAAGTTTCCTATTTTTTAAATGAAATCTAATCATCTGTATGTATTCATTTTAAGATGATACTGGTGTCAAGGCATTTATCTAGTCTGAGAGCACTTTATTTTAGGTTTATGATACAGGCTGAAAACCTGAAAAAAAGTGATGAGTGCAATACATACTGTAAATGCATTAAAGCAGACTGAATGGTTTGCTTCAATTCTTGTCAAAAATATGTTTAAATGTGTCCATTATCAAATGTACAGATGGACTGTTGAACTCTGAAATCAAACGATAAAAAGGAGTGCTTGAATATAAATAACATAGTCATGTGATTCACATCACCACAGCATATTTACATGCATATCTGTTTACATGTTGGAGGCTTGATCTGCTTGGTGGTGCAAAGAAAAATTTTAAAAACTTTAAGCACTAGAACTGAAAACTGTCAGCGTGTAGCAGAGTATGCGTTTTTGCATATACAGATAATACTTAATGTTGCATGGCGCTGTTATTCTACAGAGCATTAAAATGTTTTGTTGAATCATGATCCCAGGGTTGAATTCTGGCTGGCCAGGTTGCTTTCAGCAGGATCATATCACAGCGCTCCCTTGCTAGCACCATGTGTTTTTTCAGCCCTTGAGCAAATAAAATGCTGCATGCTTGCCTGTCAACAGATCCTACAAACACTAATGTGCAGATGGACACACAAACACGCGTTGATGCACACAGGCGGCACACACTCAGGAATCCAGATATATAGATGTGTAAATGCACATGTATACCATGTAGAAGATTTACACTTTTAAACTATTAACTAACAGATTCGCACACACTTCCCCAAGCAGCTTATCACACACAAATCATGCCATTTTGCATCCTTGCCAACACACTATGCCTTTAAGAGCAGCCCTTTACCGTTTATTGACAGTAACTTAAGAATTGTACTGGAATTCTGACACCTCCTAATTTTAAACCATCTGACTCCAGGAGGACCCGAGCTAAATATAACCCCTGGCATATATCTGAATACCTATAAAGAAAACATTCCAAAAACACTCTGAATAGTGGTTATTCATGCTCATAAAAGAGATTCAAAGTGGAGTATGCTTAGCTCAGGCGTAGCAACCCATGACTCATCGAAAAATCTGCAGCCAAGCCGCAAGAAGGAGAAGTTGTGTATCTGGGTGAATCATTTGATAGGTGATTTCGTCAGCACTTCCACTGGCAGAGAAGTGAGATTCAGAGGCTGTTAAGCTTCCGTCCTGGAGCTGGAAGAGTCCAACACTCTTAATTGCATGTGAGCCTGCACTCCGGCTTGTGAGTGGCTAAACTGATACGCCTGCAAAAACAGCAACCGGTGCATCTTGGAAGTGAGTGCTTCAGGCCCTGATCTGCTCCTCCATCTCAGAGTGTCCCACCACAGTGCTCTTAAACTTGACTCTACATGAGTTTGTTGAGGATTTAGGGGCCAGCGGGTTGGTCCCCACCTTGGCTACATAACCTTACTCACACAAATACACAAACATACACACACACACACTCAGGATGTTTCATTGACTTCCATTCATTGTGGAGAGCCTGACCCAAACCCTAACCCTAGCCTTAATATAACCTCAATTCACACCTTACCCCAAAACTTAAACAACTTCATAAATTGCGTTTTTACTCATGGTCCCCACAAGGACTACTGGTGTGAACAAGGTTGGTGTTTATACCATAAAAGTTCTCAGTGAGTACACACACACACACACACACACACCTGAAGATATACAACCTTCTAGCTCACTTTACATGAATTAGAAACACTTACCCTCCATCCATTTTATCCGTTATCTATACCTCTTATCCTTAAGGGTTGGCTGGGGGCTGAAGCCTATCCCAGCTGACATTGGGCGAGAGGTCAGGTACACCCTGAACAGGATTGTCAATCACAGGGCCAACACATATAGACAAACAACCATTCACACTCACATTCACACCTACGAGAAATTTAGAGTCACCAATTAACTTGCATGTCTTTGGACTGAGGGCGTTTTTCAACCAAACACACACAAAACACTAGCCTCGTATGTTTCAAATTTAATACAAGTCCAAACTATATCAGTTAGTTCAAATGTGAGCTGCTGCGACAGTTTTCTACTGACGCCACAGTGGCATCCCTCGTTCCTCTCCTTCTATTCTCTTTCTGCGGGGACGGATCACCTGTTTCACCCCCTCCCCTCCCCCCAGGCCCTCACATCCACCACTACTGCCACCACCACCCTCTAGCCTACCCTGCCTACCGCCAGCCGCTTTCGGCCTGGCACTTAGTAGAGGATTAGCTGCGGCATATACTGTATGCATGTGTATGCTAGTGTGTGTGTGTGTGTGTTTGCTGGGTGGGAAAAGTGAAGCCTGCCACTACTGCATCACTCATTTCTCTCTCTCGTTCTCTCTCCCTCTCTCTCTCTCTCCCTCCCTCCCCAGGGCCTATAAACCTTTAAAGCACCTATAAAACACTTGGCGAGGCCTTTTTGAAGTTTTTATGAAGATCTGGCTTTATTGTTCCCAAGAGATGAGCCCCGCTCCGCTGGCGCCTCGGAGCTTTCTGGAAGTGCCAGTGAATTCAGGAGGGGGGGCTGGGTGGTAGCAGAGGAGGGACTCCCAGGGAAGGAAGGGCTGGGAATGGGGGTGGGCACTGTGGAGCCTGTGTTTTTATGCCCCCCTGTGCATATGTGTGTAGTGTGTGGTACATATGTGTGTGTGTGTGTCAATGCCTGAACAGTGGCAGATGAGCTGCAGATGCAATGTGAACATCAACAGTGACAACTTTATCTTTGACCGTTGAGTTTATATCCTATTAGATTTAAGGCGCATTAGATCAAATACATGATAAGAAAAGTTCTAATAAAAGCAACACGTGTGCTCGAACATAAGCATGCATGTGTTGCGGCATGTGTGCATCTGCGTGCGCCTGTGTACGCGCTCACAGACGATTGGGGCCAGCAGGTTGCGTCCTTGTTGTTTGAAGTGGGGCTCTGTTATTCTCATAGAGCTAAATGAATGGAGCCGGACCCCCCTCCATCTGTCTGATCCAGCGGCACCGGCCCTCCTTCCCAAATCCCGGCTCCGACGCCCGACGCACCAGCCCCCTCAAAGGAACAGTTGGCAAACGGACGGCCCATTAAACAGGCGAGGGCGACAAGCCCTCACCTCTGAGCAACACTTGTAAGAGCAGAGAGAGAGAGATGGAACTGAGATAAAAGTAATCAAGAAGTATAGAGATTGTGTGTGTGCATTATAAGTATGAATGTATCTGTGAAATGCAAAACCTGGGGGCTTGTTAACACTTAAAAATGTGTGTGTGTGTGTGTGTGTGTGTGTGTGTGTGTGTGTGTGTGAGTGGGTGGGTGTGTGTGTGTGTGTCTGAGTGTTGGGAGTGGCAGTTACAACTCAGTGGCCATGACATTAGCCATGCTGGTGGCTTTGACTGTGCCTTTGCCCTCCACAACCCTCATTGTCACGAAGGTGTGTATTCTCACCTTCTAATCAAGGCGCTGACAGGAAAACGTCTTCTTTTCTTGAATGTCCTCAGTCATCTGGCCCTCATTTGGTAATCCACTTTGATTACTTGCCTGAGTAGAAGGTAGTAAATGGGAGGATTTGATTAAATCACTTGTTTATGTATTAAGTCCAGCTGTTTTTGTCATTAAACGTGGTTTTAATATATCTGGCTCCTGGTAACCGAGGAGATAATTGATCACAAATCAATGAAGTGTCCATTCCTGAGGTTTCTGAAAATGTTCTTTTAAGTAACCACATTTACACACATAAAACAGACACATCTGGTCATCAGCTAATCGCATGCATAGAGATGGCTCTCCAGCTTTATAAAGGAACCTCACATCTTGTCCTGTTGGAGGTCAAAGAAAAAACAATTCACTCAGCATCCTCGTCCCAACGCATCCCATGTCAGCCATTTGCCATTGTCCACACAGTTATGAACTGCACTTATTTGTTTGAAAGGGTTCCAAACTCCCCTCTCCCACCCTGTGTTTTGAATTCTGGGGAAAAAACAACAGTTTGGGTCTGCGACTGAAAGCTGGTTGCATGCAGAGTCTGCAGAGAGCCAACACTGATGACAATAAATAAAACATAAAAAAATAAAAGAACTCCAAGAAGCAGACAAAGATGGGAGAAGGAAGGGGCAGTAAAGGACCAGCTGAGGGTATTCTGTGTTCGCTCTCAGTATCCCGCGCCTGGCAAACAACCTGAAAGCAATTTATTTTCTTTCCCCAGACATTAAGGATCAAATCCATGTTAGTCATTCACATAAAAGGGTCTCAAAAAGAAAGGAAAGGAGGGAAGAGAAAAACACCAGCTTGGCTTGGTGTGTGTGTGTGTGTGTGTAAGTGAGGACTTGGAGAATTCAGGTACCTCAGAATAAAAGGTTTGGCGACACAAAAACGAGAGAACATGGCACGAGAGAACATTCAGAAAATGCTAAGAAATAAGAAAAAGGACAAATCTTACATTTCACCCGAATGCTGTGACTGATGGGGTTTTACCCTACACACGCACGCACACACACACATTCACACATACATCCATATTAACCCCAGCTCCAGCCCCCTTTGTGCAAAGGATGATGTCATGCCTTCTGAAAACATGTGGGGGGCGGCGTCGGGGGGTTTAGGGGGGATTCCTTTGGTCCTTTCAAGTTTGCAGGAGGAGCCTTGGGCCACGGCAGGGTAGACAGTTCGAGGGCAGGAGGCTCAACGCTGCCACCACCACCACCACCACCACCCCCCCCCCCAGACTCCATCCCACCCCACCCTAGCAAGCAGTCACATTAGGCACGCTCCGGCCATGCCATCAAAGGCCCGGCTCACAGCACACACACAACACACTCACACACTTGCATCTGCACACACAAAAATATACATGCACGCAGTTGCTTACCCGACTGCATGTACAAACCCAGAGACACTCACTCTGACACAAGTCAAACAAGCATGTTCACACTCCGATGAAACAAACGCGTGCCTAAAAATAACAACACACATGCATGCACACACGAAGGACGTACACACCACGCGCACACACACATACACACACACACACTCGCATACCGACAGATCAAACACGCACACACTTCAATCATGCCCACCCTCCTCTGCCCCCCTCCCCCGGCTGTGTTATTGTTTTGAAAATATGATTGCGGTGACGGATGGGGTGGGGAGAGGAGAGGGCTCTGGCAGGGGCGAGTGGCAGGGCCCCTCTATTGTCCCCGACCAGTGTGAGTCTGTGTCCATAGCTATAGAAACTGGGGCCACACTGGGAAGGCATGCTTTCATCTCCACCACAGGCTCACCGCTGGCAATAAGGGGTCAAATAAATCCCCCTGGATGCAGTGAGGGGGGGGTGGGTTGCAGGCACACACACACACACACACACACACACACGCTGAACATGTTTACCTGAGCTATCTCATGTTCACACTGAAATGGATGGATGTAGGTCTTCAGTCATAAGCTTGAGACACACTTCAACTTATCAGTGTTTGAGTTGTGCACTGTGTTGTTCCGTATGTATTTTCTCATTGAGATGTGTGTTTTGTACAGCAATGTAATGTATGTGTTGTATAGTAGAGTTTTGTATATTTTAAAGGTGTATCTAGGGACAGGCATCTGCTTGTTAAGTCGTGACGTCACGATTGATGAAAATACTGTTTCCAGGTCCAACTTCACCCAGGCTCACCTTTTTTCAAGATGCTGTGTCCTGTGTTGTTTGAATAGATCTGAGTCCCAAAAAAAATATTTAGTTGTCACTCTGTTTTCCTTGTAATGAGAAAGAGAAGAGGAATGGTAAAATTTTTCAAACAAATGAAGACAAACAAATTTTGACCCCAGTGGGTGCTAACGTTAGCCAGCTAACCAAGCTAACATTTGTACCAGTTAGCACTTGCTGGTGGTGTTCATGGGGTGTTTCTTGGTATGAGCCCACATCTTGTTTCAGTTGTCAGCTGGCCTTAGGAAGCTATCTCCATCCAGCTATGGTGAAAGTAGATGGCCATAATTAACTATTTTCAATGTTAGTGGGGAGCACAGAAAAGGACAACCAAAACATGAAGATGTGGGCTCATACCAACCTTACAAAACTCATATCTTTTCAAGCAGGTGCTAACGTTAGCTAGCTGGCATCAAACTTTGTTTTTCTTCGTTCATTTAAAAACTGTAACTTATCAACTGCAACCATTTCCTCCTCTCTGTCTCGTCACAAGGAAACTGAGATTGGATTCTTGTACCCATGGAATCCAAGGTTACAACTTCAGATGATTTACTTTGTCCGACCAACGGTCCAAAACCCAAAGATATTCAGTTTACTGAATATCAAATATGTTCACATTCGAGAGGCTGAAACCTCTTGATTATCAAACTAGTTGCAATGATTAATTTTCCATTGATTGAGTAATTGATTAATTGGCTAATTATTGCATCACTGTAGTATGTCAAACTGAGCTACAACCTCAGAAACACTGTAATTTCTTTCAGTGCTTCTGGTTCAAGCACCACTTCAGCTTTGTTCAGTGTTTCAACTGTTCCTACAACTGATTATTTTAGTGTGTGTGTGTGTGTGTGTGTGTATGTGTTTCAGCTATTGTGGTTACATGGATACTTTTCAAAAATGCCAAAGGCTCAACATTTTTAACACATTTAAGCTGTTTCAAATGTTTCCACTGCAATAACATAACACATTTTTTGATTCAACTTCCAAGAGAATAAAAGCCCTTGCCATGAAATGCCATCTCCATTTTGATATCACTGAAATCTCAAGTATTAGTACTTTAATCTCATTTTGTACAATGTCTTACATGAAAGAGAAGAGACCCTCGTCTTATCACATCAAAGGCGGTCTGCGTCACTTTGGGTAAACGCGCCCTGAGCATGGAGCACATGTAACACAGGATCACGATGTTGATCATCAGGATTCACGATGTCTTGTGACATTCCAGACTAGCAGACTGCGCACACACGCACACACTGTATACACAAACAAAGACATGCAAAACTGTACAGACATGCTCTCTGACACACACTGTCAGCGCTGTCAGCAACACGCTCACACATGCAAATAAATAAGCTCTCACTCAAATACATAGAAAACAGTCCTCTGCAGAATGTGGATTTGACTGAAACCATTTTCTCAAAGGATATTCGTGACTCACACTGACCAGACTGTTTGATGAACCTGCCATCATCATCCTCCTCCACTCTTCTTCCCTGGGGTTTTATCACATATATCCATCTCGGCTACATCATCATCCAAGCCCTGAGCCCTGCCCTGCTGAGGACCAAAACCCTTACAGATTAATGCCAGACACACTGCATTATAATGGTGTGTGTGTGTGTGTGTGTGTGTGTGTATACACCCACAGCCCTGCATGAAGTTGTAAGAGCTGTGTTACGGCCTAGTGTTAGGGGCATAGTTCGATCAATTGACCAAATATTAGACAGACATGTAAATAGTGGCTGGAGCCGATCAGATCACAGGTTTCTCAGTCTCTTTCACACACACGCATACACAAAATGTTCATATTGTGATATAATGGCTCAGAAAGGCTCATGTTGACACAGTAATGGGAACTGTTTTAAACTACTATCAGGAGGATACCTCTATCCCAGGTTCCCAAAACAATTTAGGAAGCAGCTACTCTACCTCTAAATTTAGCCTGATGCATCAACATGTAACAAACAGAAAAATGTATACGCACATACACACAGTTCAATATGATTGATGATATATGCACAGGAAAGACTTCACCAGACACGTTGCGCACAAAGCAAGCAACCAGCTGTCCTGTTAGCACCTGTATGTGAGCAGTATGGTGGGGTGGGGTGTCTGGTGGAGCAAGAGCCAGTCAGAGAGTCACCAGGCCTGAGGAGAGGAGAGGAGAGAGGGAAGGTCAGCACCACCGCATGCCACAGACAGACTGACGATACTTCTACTGGGCTCCACGCCGGGGACCTGGCTGTAATTACACCACACACACACACACACACACACACACACACACACACATATTCTTGCTTGCACTGTTACCAGACAGACTGAGAAAGGTGCCCAGCTCCTGAATTCTGTCTCTCTCTCTATCTGTCTATCTCATTACAGTTTTATATCCACCATGACATCCTCAATCACACACCTGAACAGGCTCAGAACCACATTTACAAGCAGTTCGAAAGAAGTAACCTAAAACAGACACCTGTTGTACGTCAATTGCACTTCAGATAAATGTAAAATATAACAGAAATTAAATACGAAATAGCCAAAAGTATGTGGACATGAAAATTACACCCACATGTGATTGGTGAACTTCTCATTTCATGCCTCCTGATATCCTTATACGTTAAGAAAGGATTCCCACAAAAGTTTGGATCTGCAAAACACCAGACACCATTCAGTGGAAATGTTTTTTAAGTCCTGTGCCAATGTTTTTAAAATTCTCACATATTACAGTGTGAGCACATGGCCAACTATGGCTTGGTTAAGCTCAGGAAAAGATCATGGTTAATGAGAATAAATAATGGTAAAGTTATGGATGAGTTTAGGCAACTAAAATACTTGGTTAGAGTTGGGGAATGATCTTGGTGGCAGCTAATGAAAAACCAAAGCCACAAAACCATTTGCAAGGTTGGGCCTGACTCTCAGTTTATGTTCCAGATCATCCCAAATGTGTTGGATGGGGTTGAGGTCAGGACTGGCTTCAAGCTAGTCAAGTTCTTCTACAGAAGAGAACACACAGGGCATTCCCCAAACTGCTGTAGCAATTTTCCAAAACGTCACTGTTTGCTTAAGTATTATGATTTCCCTTAATATCAACTAAAGGGCCAAGGCCAAATCATAACATGAAACTGGGTGTCCACATACTTTTGGCCATAAAATGTAAATCAATAGTCAGATTCAGAGTGCTCTCACACAAACATGGGTTTCCCAATTTTCTTTGTGAATGGACACTTGTAGTCTGAGCTCTCAACTGGCCAAATTCCAAGGTTAAATAAGGTCAACAAGGTTATTGGCACAAACCACAATTGTGATCCTGTTTGGCTCTCAGACTGACACCAACACAGATCTCTGGTATCAATAGCTCCTTGTTGATCTACTTGGCCAGGCAGTTTGTCGTCTCTCTCTTCCTCCCTCCCTCTCTCTCTCTCCCTTTCTCGCTCCATGGGCCCTCTGACTTGTGAAAGTTATTGGAGTGTAAATGCGTTTAACAGCCTCTGTCTGCTGCTCTGCGTATGGAGAGTGCTATCTGTTTTCTGCTTCCTGCTTCATGGTGATCTGTGCCAATAGCTTAAGGTTTCGAATTCAGTGCAAAAACAGTCTGTCGACCTGTGGGAACTTATTAAATTATAATAATTTAATCTCTCTAACTGAATGAAAGATTGCAACAGACTTGTAAGAAGAGATGGGGATGCTTCAAGCATTCTTTTCTTTTACCCATTTTACACCCTTTTTTTTATATCAGTAACAGTTTTAGCATAATAATCATTACAGAATGATGATCTTGGGCCAAAATTTGACATAATTTTCTAGGATTCATCACACATTAGTCTTGTTTTGGTTTGTTGAACCCTGTCAGTCATTTTAATTGTGCTGTCTGTAGCTGCTGCCAAGCTAACATTAAAATTCAGCAGGCGGTCAATTAAGAAGAGATTCTTATTTACAATGACAGGTGGGTGGGAATGGGTGTTCCCTGTTCCCACTGAGTTCCCAGTTAAAAAACCACCTTAATCCTTGATTGAGACATAAGCACTTTGAGCTTGAGGTCTGAGGGAGCTTTAGGCCTTTATTGCTCTGCTGTTCCTTAACCACAGCACCACTTCAGTTTCTCATGACTTTGTCACTTCATTACTCTCCTTCAGTTTTCATATGTCCCCCGGGACACCCCCAGTTCCATTTCCCCGTGGTGACAGAGAAAGACAGACGCTCCTGTTTACTCATGGCTCCAGGGGCTTGTGGCTCCCGATTAGCAAACCAGTGTGAGTCAACATCTGGTACATCCCTTGGACAAACTATCTCTCTCAGTGCACACTCAGCCTGTTGTCAGACCCCCGTCCCATTTTCATCCATTTCTCAAGCAGGCAGGCACCCCCTGGGCGGCCGTGCGCGCTTCGCACATTGGCGAGACATTTCCCAAAGCCTTCCCAGTCCTCCTGGCATCTCGGCAGGCTGTCACCTTCTTACCCTCCTGCGTGTTCCACAAACATACCAGAGGGCCAAAGGGCAACGGGGGCCAGCACTGCCCCGTTTGTCGACATGCTTGATTGGGGTTGTGGGGGGGGGGGGGGGCTTGTTCAGGTCGCAACACAGATGCAGTCCGCCGTGTCTGCGCAACCTGTGGTGATTATATGACTGCATTCCATCCAGGACGCAGGAGTTTTTTAATGCGGTTTAACAGGCTGCCAGGTTTAAACAGGGCAACCTCAATCTGAATCCTGTCACAGACCAATGAAGACACCATCGTAGAATTTCCCTCCCTTTGTTTTTGTTACACAGTGCCAGTCTATGAAAGTATCTTGGCTCTAGACTCAACAGAACACACATGCTGAGGAGAGTGTCAGGCAAGGGAACATCTGTTGTGGTCAGTGGCTGCGGGCAAACTGTTTCATTTCGACAAGATGGCCTGTGGCAACACAATGGCTTAGTGGTTGGGAGAATGACTGAATTGCCAGTGCTTGTGGTCAGGGTTTACCTAAGTTGGCTAGAGCTTCTGAAAAGACGTGGTCACATTTTACATCAAATTACTCTTTAGTTAGTGATATAAAAAAGGGTAATGACATTGTCTTGACACAACTGTGTTTTAAAATTTGATCTTTTCAAATGGAGCAGTGGAGTTCAAGCTAACCTATTCATTTCAAATTATTTTTTGTCTGAAGTCTTTATTCCACCGTAGTTACTTTTCCATTTGTCATCTTTTGTGAACCAAGAGCATAGAAAGTTATTTCATAACAACAAGCATGCAAAATGTGATCGTGAGTAGTGAAAACACATGACTTAACTGTCCAAATAAACTGTGATATACTGTATGTTCCACTATCACAGCTCTCACATCTTAGCCATGGCATCCCTTCAAGCACCGCTTGATGTCTTAAACCAGCAAAATCCGTCCAGAGGAACGTGGAGCTCTGGGACCGCATAGCTGCCTGAAGACATCTGTGTGTTTGTGTTATAGTTTTGTAAAGCACAGGCCTTTAGGTCTTAACATTGCTGGCATCCCTTTTCTTTTCCGTTTTCTTTCTCTTTATCTCTCTGTGTCTTGCTCTCTCTGCCTCTCTTGGCTGATGTGCCACCGTGGAGAAGGCAACAGTGACCCTATTGTGAACGGTGGGAATTGGGCAGCAGGCCAATGATGTCATCCTGCCATAGGGAAGACCAGGGGGAACGCCCTCCTGGCGTTCGGAATGCACTATTTTTTCGTGTTGTTTTCCGGAAGGCGGTGATCAATTTAATTCCACCCTTATCACTCCCTGCTGCGAGGGTGGCGGTGGGGGTAAACGAAAGAAGGAGGGAGGGAGGGCAGGAGGAGGAGGAGGAGATGCAGAGAATAGAATAAGGATGGGGCACTCTGTCACTCTACCCAAATGGGGTGCGACAAATAAAACTAAAGGAGAAGCCAGGAGGAAGAGCACGGGATGGTCTGAGCTGCTCAGATCCTTTTTTATTGTGACTTTGTAAGATGTGAAAAGGGTAATCACCCTGGAATGCCATGAGGTCACACCAACCTCCCCAATTAAAAGTTGCCGGGCATCATTAAGAAAAGCAGTGATTCATGAGGAAAGAAGGGGAATGGCTTACGGAAACTAACAGTCCCTAACTCCAAGTAGCCCCACCCGCCCAAAACATTGATTCTAAGTAGACACATGCTCACACATTTTACACTGAACAAATGTAACTACAGTGCTGTCATCTTTCAAAGAGGTACTTCTACTGAGGTACTTTTGTAAAAATCCTATAACTTTTACTTGATAATATTTAAAGTATTATTCCAACTTGGCTCTTATTTTCAGCCATGCTAGCGGCATTAGGAATGTCAGTGTTGGTCTGTCTGACAATTGCCTAGTCTGTTGGTCCACCACTTTGGTCCAGACTGAAATATCTCAACAATCACTGAATGGATTGCCAGTCTTACATGGACATTTATGGTCTCCAGAGAATAACTTCCACCGATTTAGTTGATCTCCTGACTTTTTATCTGCCACCAGTGTGCCCAAGGTTTCACTTACACTGTGAAATATCTAGCAAAATTTTGTGCCGACATTCATGCTTCCCAGATGATGTACTCTAATGACTTTGATGATTCTCTGACTTTCCCTCTAGTTCCACCATTAGATTCACATTTGTGGTTTTGAGTGAAATATCTCTGCAAATACTGCGCATGATTGCCATGACGTTTGGTGCAGACATTCATGTCCCATAACTTAAAATCTAGTGTCATCAGGTTGAAATTTTAATACTTTGACAAAACACTTGCAAAACTGAAAGTTTTTCCATCAGCCTCAGCTGCACTTTGTGGTTAGTGCTAAATAGAAAATGTTATCGTGCTAACCAGCTGAACTAAGATGGTGAAAACGGTAAACAACATACCTGCTTAACATAAGCAAGTTAGCATTGTCACTGTAAGCATGTTAGCATGCTAATGTTTGTATTTAGCTAAAATCAAGTACAGTCTCACAGAGTTGCTAGCAGGGCTATAGACTCTTAGTCTTGTATAGTTTTGGCCATCATTCCCAAAAATTATGATGGAAAAACACTGTCCAACAATGAAAAGAAGCCAACTACATCATAAAGACCACTTTGGTTGCAGGGAAGACCATAACCCTTCATTACAAACAACAATATTGTAGCTAACTATGGCAAGTATGGTAGGTCAAAGTTGAACCAAGGCGATAGTCTGTAAACTGTAAACCATTTGGGTAATAACTGGCCTTCCATTTTCAAGAGGCAGATTCAAGTGTTGTACAGCTCCAGCAATGAGTGACTGAACACATACAAAATCTAAAGCAAAACATTTATATTCACAGATTGTGTGTGAGCCACTGTGATGTTGTTCTGGCTTCGCTTGAATTCATCAGTCCTTGAGTTCAAAGTGGGCCCCGCCATCACATCACAGAGCCACTGAGCCGTCTACGATATGATCACCATTAATCACAGCTTGTGATCAAGCATTGAGCGGCGTTTTGCCGTAGTAGAAACAAAGGACGCAGGGCCATGCTCAGATTGACTTCAGATTGCACATCAGCGTGGTGTGGCATTCTTTCAATAACAAGGACAAGCTATACACTTCGTGCCGTTTTCTTTTCTTCTCCTTGTCATCAGAGGAAAGGGCGGAAATATCACTTTGATGCTGTTTACTGGGTATTTTGCAAAAATAACTTTATGATGAATTTTAGGGGAGAGAAAAAAATGTAGAGGGGGGCTTCAAAAGTAGTGTTAACGGGAGACAGATTTTTGACATGCTTCCCGAGCCATCTGCTTTGGGTTAAGGCTCGGAGACAGAGTTGAATATGGGGGAGAGAGAAGAGGGGAGTAAGACTGGAGAAGATGGCGAGGGCAGCAGGGAATAGAGGGAATGTAATATTGACAGGCAATGGTGGAAAACTATTTATTTTCTTTACGAACATTTCTGTTTTGAATTGTCCTGGCATGAGGTGTATGTGTATTGCAAGACAAGAGATATGTATCTTGCCAGTCCAAAGATATAATAATTGGTCTTGTTCATACAGCTATTACAGCAAAAATATTTAAGTGGGCTATCATACTGGATTTTACAATAGAAACAAACACGGTGTGGTTCCAATCTTGGTGTTCTTGAAAATATTTAGTTAAAAATTCTTCAAAATATTTCTGCAGTTTTGACAATTCCAAAAAACCTGTTAAGGCTCTGGTTGGTTCTGAAATCTGTCATCCTGCCAAAGATCCAACAGAGATTGTTCTGCTGGAAACGCCACAACACAAAACTAATTAGGAGACGTGCTCCTGGCGTATCTGTTGATTTGAGGGGAGGAAGGCTTGGAGATTTCAGAGCTGCACTATCTCTGCCACTCCAGACTATTTCCAAATGGCCATAGCACCATGCCAAATTCCTTAACTTTCCTTATCTCCTGACATTAGTTCATTTAATGGTGCAAGAAAATGATATGAAATGTATATAAAAAAAGTGTGTTGATTTTTTTAGGTGATGTTTTTTGTCTTAGTCTCGGAATCTCTCCTGCCCGTCTCCATCCACCCCCCCTGTGCCATTCTACCAGTCCCCAGAGGGCACAGTCAGCCAGTCTGGCCAGGCCTGCCCCTTGCTGTGCCCCAGCACTGGATAAGCTCCTACCTGGACCTCGGGTAGAGGCCTTTGTAAAGAGCTGTGGGGGTGTTAGTGTGTGTATGTGTTACGTGTGGATGTGTATGTGTGTATAGCATTCACAGCAGAAAGGGAGAAGGGGGTCCTATCTGTGCCTAAGGGCTGCCCCCCAATGCACCCTCACCATGCGCCCTATTCAGACCTAAGGGAGCGTGAACAATCACTGCAAAACCAAAGAGCTAAGTCCCCTTGTTATACAAGCCCAGTTTTCAGCACCAGCCCCACCTCTCTCCTCCATGGTGCATCCCACCCCCATCCCTAGCACCCCAGCCCCGCTCGTCAGAGGTTGACGGGCTTCGTTAAAGCGAGCTGGATTCCTTTTATGGCTTTATTTAATTAGCCATTCCACAGCAAACTGCCATTTGGCACCACCACTGCCACTGCACCCCCCTCTCCATCCTCTTCTCTTTGCTGAAACCACCACCATCTTCATCACCACCTCTTCTGCCCTCACCCCCACCTCCTCAACATCATCACCACCACTATCCTTCCCCACTGAGCTCACCAGTCCCCTCCTCTCTCCTCCTCTTATCTTTGTCTCTTGTAATTAGCCAGGGGATGGGGGTGGACTCAATGCTGGGGTTGCTCGACAGCATTAGTGCCTGAGACTAGGAGGAAGGGAAGTGTCTCTCCCTGCATGGGGTTTTCTCTCTCAGTCCACCACCCCAAGACCCATGGAGGAAGACAATGGACAGGGCCACTTCTACAGTAGCCAGCCCAGCCTTACTGTCCCCGCTGCCCGCTGAGGTCCGTCTACACTGGCACCCTAATCATTAACCAGATTATGACTTTGTGTTGTCTGCATGCATGTTGGTAGGATCAGCAGGAATTTACTCATGGGATGCAAAAGACTGTGGGCAACTCTTTGCATGTGGTTAACGCAGTTAAGCTTAGTTAATGAAGTCTCTCAGTCATGGCAGAGACTAAAATTAGAGCACCTCTTGTGACACAAGTTCTTTCATCCTCCAACAGATTTGTTTGTATCATACTCATACTGAGGATGATTCAGGTTTATTATGTTATCCTGGCAGAACAGTCCCAACATTGTTTTTCTTTTAATCTGTGATCGCAATGCTGGTGAGCAATTTCACTTGAGCTGTACCATAAGTAGGAGCGCACATTCCTTCCACATGCACTCAAACATGAGTGGTTGAACAGTGAGGCAGAGTCTGGGGAGGCCCTGGCTGCAGGTCCACATCATGCTGGATCGACGCCCTCTAGTGACCACTACAAAAGACAAGCACAATGACGAGAAGAAATACCCAATAACGGTGGTCAGCCTGTCCACACTGAGCAGGATAAGTACAGCAACATAGAATAAGGATAAAATTCAGAGGGTGAACACTCCTCAATCACCTTTTATAACTAATTTCATGGTAACATGAGCAAAAGTGTGTATGATTTTTTTTTTTTCAAATATCTGAATTAGTTTTAATGAAATTGATTGTTGTTTTCATCAGACAGATCAGGTCAACTTCACCACTGTTTCCTGTGCATTAAAATAAAAAAAGAGAGTTGAATAAGCTTATCATGGATTCTTTATGGTTTATTGTAGCTATTTATAGACATTAACTGATAAATAATTAATAATGAAATTAAAATAGTCTGAGTAATTTTAAGCAGCATTATAGGAGGACCGGCGTAGCTCAAGCAGAGGTCCAGCATGGCCTAATGACTGCTTAGCATGGGAAAGGTACCGCTTAGTTATCCATGGCCATTTATAGCCCTTAATTACGCGCCTATTTTGTGACCCCCGAGTTCAACGGGCCAATTCCTGTGTAGACCCAAATCCTGACGAACAAAGGTGGAATGTGATGCCCCCTTTTCCGCAGACGAGCTACTAAACGTTTCCCATCAATTTCATGGGAAAGTTCGTGCCAAGGAAACTCTTAAACGCTTCAGCGGAGTATTGACAGCGTATTGAACCTATTAGTGCATCACAGACAGTCTGCTGATGAAAATCACGAGAGAAAACAGTTGCCACGGCGCTTTAAAGTGCAGGTGCGATCTGGATCTTCTGTAATATGCATAACAGTGTTCATGTTGTGGGATATTACTCTGTAATACGGGATAAAACTGGTGCTTTAGGACCCAGTTGATCCTCCTGATTGTGGCTGATATTTTCCACGTTGTGAGGGGAGAGGAGAGGAGAGGAGGGGAGGGGAGGGGGGGTGGCCTGGAGGGGGGGCTGTCAATCATAGTGAAAGTGGCCGGGGTGGGCAGGCCCCTCTGACACTTTGTACCGTCGGAGGGGGATATTTAACTTGGGACTGAGCACCACTCGCTACAGACACACTCACACACAGTGTGCCTAAGCAAAGAAACGCTCCAGCGCCAAGTCTCTCAGACTCCTGAAGTAGGAGCGACTCACTAGGAGCTTCTGTACCAGTTATCAAAGGAGTAGGAACACTCCCTCAGGAATTGACCGCTTGCACCGACCGGGCAAAAAAATAAGGCTCCATAATACGGACTTTCTCGTCATGCAGCGACAGAGGGATCTGAAGCTTTTCTGAAAGGATTCAGCAATGCCACAGAGAAAGGAACTCTGAACTGACGACGTTTACTGGCTTTCTGCAGTTTGCATTTGGTATGCACCGACACTGCAATTTGCTATAAAGCCATTTTTCCAGCGTCTTTTTTATCACATGCACGACCGAGAGTTTTGTGGGAATATCACAGCCTGAGACTTTCACTTTTAAAAAACTGCTCTGCGATTTGGAACATCCTCTGGAAAGATAAATGGCTGTTGTTTCATAAGTTGAGATTGCATCCCACTGCGGCGCATTTTTCCACTAAGTTTTTGGACATTTTCAGTAAGGTGCACATATCGACGGCTGGAATACCACAAGGGGACTGGCTGGCATAGACTTACTCCTCAGCCCATGGATCGTGCGCCCTGGGGACCTTGTCAAACCTGAGAGCGTCAGGCGACGTTAGGAGAAGCCACGTTTATAAAAGCCGTGCGTAAAAATAACATTGGCCAAGGCAGCCCCTCATTGCCGGGCGCGTGACATTTAAAACTTGGTGAGGTACTCTTTTGTGCGCCCTTCTCACTCTCTCTCCCCCTCTTTCTCTCTCTCTCTCTCTCGGGACAACTCCGGATCTATTCTGTCTCTTTAGAAAAACATTTCATTCCATGCAGCTCTCGCCTCGGCCGCTGTCATCCAGTGTAGACAGTTCGTCGTGGCTTCGAGTCCCCGGGGTAACCATGACAACCGAAAGAAACCCAAAGTGAATCCAAGGGAGCGGGGTGAGGCCGGAGAGAGCGTGAATAGAGTTTTCCCCATTTTGTTTTGTGCTTTTTTGGTTTAGACTAAATACTTTTTGCAAAGCAGGGGCACTGCTTCGCGCTGCAGAGTTGCATCGGCGGGCAAATTGCAAAGTTGAAGGAGCCCTAAAAAGCAAAGCACTCCGCTCCATGTCATTCAAACCCGACGTGGTCTATTAAAAGTATCGCCTTGCTGGTGACTGAACTTCTACTATTTATGAAGCCCCAGGCTAGTCATTGCAGAGAACACAGCAACCGGGAAAAGAACTGAATATTATTTACGCGAGAAGAGCCGGTGCGTAAAAACAGCAGGAATAAAATGGGCCTCTCACAAACGCTACTCGTTTACGTGCTGGTGTGCATTCACCTTGGAGTTTCCCAGCATTACCTTCGCCTCCGTCCATCGCCCAGCGATCACCTCCCCGTGCCCGACCTGAAGGAGGACCCCGACCCGGAGTACGACCCCCGGGAGCAGGACTTGGCCGAGAGGACTCTGAGGAAAAAGCTCGGCAGCAACTTTGACCCCAACTTCATGTCCATCAGCTCGCCCATGGTGAACCTCTCCGCGACAGACAGCCAGGTGAAGCTGCAGGGGCCCATGCCTAACGAGATTAAAAAGCTGGACCTCACAGAGACCCCCTATGGGAAGCGGGTAAAAGTGGGCAAGAAAGCCCGTAGGAAATTTCTGCCAGTGGCTGTGGACCTATACGCACTGCCCAGTGGTGTACACCTGGAAGGATTTGGGCGTGAGGTTCTGGCCACGTTACATCAAGGAGGGAAACTGTTTCTCTGAGCGCTCTTGCTCCTTCCCCGAGGGGATGTCTTGCAAGCCCGTCAAGTCAATCAACAAGATTTTCCTCCGGTGGTATTGTCAAGGGTTTCTAAGACAGAAATACTGTACGTGGATACAGGTGCAATACCCAATCATCTCAGAGTGCAAGTGCTCGTGCTGATTTTTCTCTAAGGAAGTAGCGGTGGTCGAAGAGGAGCGGGGGAGGGAGGGGTGGGGTGGGGTGGGGGTGGTGGACTGGAAATACGGTTTCTATTGCACTGTTAACTCTCTACAGAGGTGGGCACCATAGCAAATCTATTTTTTTATATAGCATTTTAAGTGAAATACCAACATTGTACATATTTAAGAAAAATGCAGCTATTTTTTCTAATTGAACCAGGACCATATTTTATTCTCAGCCCTGAAACGTCGTTTTTGGGGGAACACGAGCACTTCATAAAGAAGAGCTTTTTTTTCATATTTTTTATGAGACATTGAAGATGGAATGCATATGCTACACTTCTCCAAGAGGTGAACTTTTTTTCAACTGAACATTGATGCTGACTGTTATTTCACTGCAATGCTGCCTAGAGTTTTTGTATAATATTAATATCAATAATAATTAAATTGTAAAAAAAAAAAAAAGAAAGTTGAGGTTAAAGATATATATAAAGGCGTGAACTCAGCTTTTTTTTGGAATACATAGTATTGTAGAAATAAACAAATCTGTACGTTTTATTTATTATTTTAACGATTGTGAGTATAGAGCATAAGGAAAGAGAATAGCAGAGTATACCAGAAAAAAAATATGGGAGATGTCTACTTGAATATTTCTAAAAATGACAAAAAAATAAATAAAAAAGTAAAACATATCAGTGTACATGTTATGGTTACACGTTTTAGCAATAAAGTCTATCTTTTCAACATGTATTAGTGTCAAGCCATGTTGCTTACGAGTGTCTATATACCAGGGGGCGTGTACACTGTAAAAAAATATCATCTGAACATGTTGTCTCATTCAGTCTTAAAATCTCTCCTTTCAAGAGTGGTCTGCTTGTGGCTGTGATCAATCCACTTGTTTCCAATGGAAAAGTGTAATAGCAATGTTTTTTTGACTCAGAAAAAAAGTTTCTTGAATTGGAAACAAGCGGAATTGAGCCACGTTTTGTGAAATAAAGTTTACCACGCCGGGCTGATATTTTTTGCAGTGTAGACGGTCGGGCTCCGGAGTGGGAGTGGAGTGGAGTTACTAACTTGCACAGTAAGTCCAAGTCTCAGTGACTCTGTGTGGACTGCCTGACGCTCCACGCCGTCACAGTGATTTTAGAAAGGGCTGATTTACTACGCTGTGTAATGCGCAACACATACCTCAAGCGCCTCCACAGAACCGGCATTCATTTGTCTCCGCCAGAGAGAGAGAGGGAGAGGAGAGGCCGCGCACATTCACCCACCCACCCCTCCCTCCACCCTTGTCTACGCACTCTCGTTTCAGGGGCTCCGAGGTGTTAACATAATGGGTAAAATATGATTCAGACATTTCAAACAGTGTCAGATGATGAAATGGCCGGCGTATACGCGCGAGCCAGGGGCGTCTGGGGTCTGTGCTTTTTACGCTGGAAGCTCCACACAAGTTCCACTGAGGTATTTGTATAGAGGTGGACTGGAGCAGACCGGCGCCTATTCAAGTCTGACCGCCCCGGAGAGAGAGAGAGAGGGAGAGAGAGGGAGAGAAAGAGAGAGAGAACACAAAGCCCATAAAACAATGGTCAACTGTTTTTGACGTTAGCAGACTATTAATTGGAAAGCCTGGGTATGCTGTCTGCAAGTTAAAGAGATATGGTCAATTAAACGCGCTGGAGACGCGCAGGGAAATTAAGTCGTATGAAATCAAAGCGACGAGTCATTTTCTGTAAGCAGGAGGGGGTTTATGGTGTTTATATTATTCTTTAAATACAATCAACGACTTAAACAGAGCTATGACTAAATGTCTGAGAGCTAAAAGCAGCCTGAGTAGTAATTCCACTGAGCGCATCTTGTGTGCGTTAAAGTGATTTGTGTATTTGCGGGAAGAGTTGGATTTGACACTTGCCGCCCGGTTATTGTGACAGAACCGCTGAGGGGATTTGGTAAGCAGAGGAGAAGACGGGCAGCGTGCCAGCGGAGGAGGAGGAGGAGGAGGAGGAGGAAGAGGAGAGGGAGCAGGAGGGGGTGGGGTGGGGGGGCTGCTTTCCTTACTGTCAGCTTCTTTCTTGATGATGTCTCGGGGTTTTTAGAAACTGCGTCTCTGACTCGACGGCGCCACTCAGCCGCCCCCTCTCGACTGCGCAGAATGAGGCACTTTGGGAAACAGTAACCCTTTCAGGCTCTGCCCGGAGAGTATTTTAGAAGCGTGTGAAAGGCAATACGCCGCCCTGGCTCCAGCCAGTTAGGTGCGCACCTTTTAGAAACAGAGCCTGCCAGCCAGTCACATCGGTGGTTCTCAAAGTGGGGTCCGGGGACCTCTAGGTGGTCCTTGAGGGGACTCCAAGAGGTCCTCAACAAAATGAGAAATAGTTAAAAGTACTTAATTCAATAGAAACAAGCCCATTTTAACGGTGTATACACACCAGCCATGTATCACTAATCATTATCAGCTCCTCACTGACTGTGCCAGATATTAAATAAACAACTAGAGTCTTCTCAGGAGGGTGTCCCTGCACACACATGAGGGACAAACACTTCAAATAAAAACACATGATCAGGGCACATATGTGTAGTTCTTATTTTATACCTCTCATTATTACTGTCCTCAAAGTGTTTCATTTCTTCTAACCTTGGCTATTTGTTCAAAATCCACTGTACATCCACTAAATTAATCCCATCCTAGAAATAGAAACCTTTTGAATACAGAGTTAATATAGAAGCATCTAACATGGTTGGAGGTTAAATATGGACCATGTGGGTTTTTTTTTTTTCTTACACCCAGGGAAAAATGCCAGTCCTCAAATGAGCAACTGTCAGAGACTCCTGTCTTCACTTCATGCAAAACTTCTATGTTGACTAATATCACTGCTTCACACCATTCATAAAATCTTTACTTTCATTAATCAACAAATCACAGAACTTTGCCATAAAGTTTAGCCCAGGTAAAATTTACAGTCCCCGTGGCCACAGTCAAGAGCTTTGACTAACATGCTATGCTGGGAAAAATGATGTTTAAAAAAAGCCTTCCCATCAACACCATCACAGTGCCACATGTGAAGCATTGACACGTCAGAGCAACCCACATTCATGCACTGTCTGTAAAAATGTCAAGACAGTAGTGGCCTTTTACCCTGTCAGAGGCTCAGCATCATTATTGTCTGACGCAGCCTGTCTCCACACTCATCATCATGGAAAGTGGGCTGCAATGACCCCATGATAAACACTGTTTAGTATAGTTTCATATGTATTTACACCCTCATGTGAATAGGAGATAAAGTACTTTCTTGCTGCCTGTAAGTAGAATTAAATAAAGGCCTGGAGACAATTAGGATAGGGATAATGGGTTAGGAGAAGGGGGAGGGGTGACACGTTTAGAGCCTATGATGAGGTTCTGTCTCCTGATGAGAGTGAATTATTATGGTGGATTGTGGGACTGATTGGGGAGCATCAGTGGGTGGGTGGTAAAGGGTCTGTGGTGACTTTCATTAGAGCAAATGTGAAAGACACATTCATACCTGTGTGGATGGACGCATCTACGCCGAAGAATAAGCGTGTATGTAAGTGTGTACTGTTTGCGCGTGTGCACACTATTGGCCACAGGCACACGCGTGCACACATCCCCGGCGTGTGTGGAGCAGGCTGACAGACAGACAGAGACGGAGACAAGGGTCTGTGGCTGTAAGTAAGGCCCAAACCCCATGGTTGTAAAAGCCAGTGAGTCAGCACTGCTGAGGTTATTGATGATGACAGGGTATTAGATGGAGCACTGAGGGGAGGGAGGGCACGCACACACACAAACACACACACTCAATGGAGTCACCACAGATGATACCCGGCATTCCGTCAGACCACCAGCCCCGGCTTGTGGTGTCTGGAGGCGTGTGTGTGTGTGTATGTGTGAGTGTGTAAGGGCATCAAGTATTTATTCATATTGTATAAGAAGCAATGATGTGTCTAAGTGAGTGTGCCAGAGTGTGTGTGTGTGTGTGTGTGTGTGTGTGGGAGAGAGAGAGAGAGAGAGGAGCTTTAGATATATCTGTGCATAAGTGCATGGATGTGTGTGATTTTACAGATTCATTTCAGTCTTCCTGGTGGTCTTCAGTTGATTGGTCACTCTTTAAAACACCACAAGACCCTGATTGGTTAATTACAGTCCTCTCTCATCAAGGCTGTGGCTGAAATGCATGAGTGTTTAAGATCTTCAAGCATGCCTCCAGTACAGTGAGACATATCCAGAATCATCCTGATCATCCATCACTGTAAGAGTTGACAAAACCTGACCTGGAGTCAGCAGCAGCACTCACAGAATTCATGACATGCCCTTACATCAACACAGTGGCCATATTTGCTGGCAAACAACAGGTGAGTGTAGTCAAATGACAGGTGATTGTAATCAAACTCCAACCAACAAGCGGTGCTTATGACAATTAAGCAGACTGGTAGGAAACGCATGCAATGCAGCAAAGAGTTGTGATTACTGTAACTGCCTCACATCGTAAGTTTAGTTTTACATCGTTTACTGCATTATTTTGGTTCCTATCTGCAACACAGTTGCCTTGGGGGCGGAACTAATGTCCGCGGCTCCAGTTTTCCGCACGCAATTGATTAAAAAAACACACGTTGAAAGCGATGCGCCATGAAGCAGTGCGTAAGATGAGCTCTTCAGCTAAGCTAAAGATTAAAACTTCTTAGCAAACTTTACATAGAAGAAAAGAGACAAGGACAAGGACGACATATTCAAGATTTAGCCCCTCTTAAGTGATAAGCAGCCTACGAGGTATGTTTGTTTACGTTTATTTTATACGGGAAATATGTGTAGTAATTACGAGTATGTCATGGTTATGTTCTGTGGTGTAAAGTGTATGTAGCATAGCTGCAGCTAACTTATAAGTTACCTTGAGACGTATGGGTTAGCTTACGGTTGTGCTACATGCTACCTGTTGCATAGCTACAGGGGCATAAATCGTAATACCTGACTGACATAACAATGCATTTTGTTTATTTTTTTCCTTTATTTTCTCTCTCTTTCAACTCAGAGTGTGAGGATCAGTTTGTGATACCAAGCAAGGCTTTTCTGCTTTAAGTAACAACAACAGGCCAAAGTTCACCAGACCTTCAATATCCTGGCACCTCCCTTCAGGTTTGAAATCATCTCTTTTATATATATATATATATATATATGTATATATATATATGTGTGTGTGTGTATATATATATATATACTGTATATATGTATGTATGTATGTATGTATATATATGTATGTGTGTGTGTGTGTGTGTGTGTGTATGTATATATATATATATATAAATTTGCTCCAGTGCCTGGTGTGATTTTGTGCTGGGAGCGGGTGGTAGTGATGGTTTGTTGTCATGAGTTTAAGCCATCATTGCATTTGCATTGCATTTACAAGTTTAGAATAAGATTAGAATACACCCTCTGAGCAGTGCTACTTCTTCAGAGCAGTCTGGAGTGAGTCACTATTGGAAAGTGACACGACAAAATCATACAAGCAGCTCCTTTAAAACATTTCTCTATGCACATAGTTGTTTGTTTTTATATGCATGCTGTTTTTGCTGCCCGTTGCGACCCTCTTGAACCCAATTTATCTTATTAATCATATTTGCCTTGTCTATTTTATAGTGTTAATCTCTTTATACCAGCAATTTAAAAAGTAATAATCAGCTAAATTATGTTTATTTTATGTGGTTTGTGTCCTTGGAGCTCCCATTAACCACAGGCAGTCAAAAGGCTGCAGTAAAAGCCTCCTTGCCCTACTGTATATGCTCTTATGCTGCTACCCTTTTAATCAGACGCATAGTGTCAGAGTCAGATTTCTGTAGTCATGCTTGCTGATTACTCAGTTTAACTCTTGTTAGATGTAACAGATATTGTAAGCCCAAAGTGAGGCCTAAAAATAGAGCTGTGGGTGGTGTGGCACTTGCAGGGCTGGGAATAGTGCATATTCTGAGCTCTGTTTCCATGGTTACTTGTGCTTTCTCGCATAGCCAGCATGGGATTCAAAATCAGAAAATAGTCCCTTTGCATCAATGGCTGTGTTTTTATTCCTTTAAGAACAGATATTTTTTTTAGGATGTTTTCTTCTCATCAGGAAGCTTGCATTAAAGTTTGTGGACCGTGTTTGGTATATGCCAGTGTCACAGACTGTGAATTGTGAAAGTGCAAGGCTCAGGTCTAAAAATGTATGGACACAAATATGCCATTAACCACTCCTAACTTTGCCATCTTTACCTCATTGAACTCAAAGAAACCCAGCTTGTTACTGTTTCAAGCCCATTAAACCCCCCACACGCCAGAAAAGTGAGTACAACAAGGAATAAACTCAAAGCACGAACATACACAACACACACCTCTTCCTCTTTCTGTAACACACACAGAAAATCTCAAGATAGACATTAGTGTTTGACAGCTAGGTTATCCCAGAGTGCTCCTGATACATAATTGGTCCCTGGTCGTCATAACAACACACACACAGGTAAACTGTCTTTTAAGTTGTTTACTTCACTACTCAATTTGATCAAGATTGCCCTGGCTCCATTATATACACACACTTGAGTTTTCCCCCAAAGTAAAATCTATATTTTCCATATCCATCTCCTTTCAGTTCACTGATTGCTGCTGTACTGCCTACACACACACACACACACATATATACGCTCACACACACTCACACGTACACCTCCCCCTCGCAGCCTGTCCGGCGGCTGTCTCCCAGTACCCCTCTGTGCGCCTAGATGGCATGCTGAGAATGTTTACTTTCGCCACAGTGTGTATTTACAGAGCCTAATAGTTTTTTAGGCCGCAATGGCGCCTCGCTTCGTAACATGTGTACAACCCACCTACTCCCTCTAACTCCCTCTCAGACACACACACACACACACAGAAAACATACATCGTCCCACCACCCCCCACTAAACAACAAATCAAACCTCTGGCATCTGGGGTTTGGCAGCAGTGTGAGCTCTAATGCAGCCAGGTGACACAAGGAAACAGCGACATCAGAATGCGATGTTACCTCCTCTGTGATCGGAGTGAATGGCTAAAAATAAAGGCCGAAGAGAAGAGTATGTGGACTATGACAGGCTGAATGAATGCACGAATGGCTTGCAATGAATGGACACATGATGTCTTGAATGGTTGTGTGTGTGACATGTGGCAAGCAAAGACATTTGTGAATGTGTGTACAGTATGTGTGAGCATGTTTGTGAGTGTGCAAGAGAGAGAAAGAGATAGGGAGAGATTATTATGTGTGTGTATACTAAACAGATCATCCAGATGAAACAGTCCAGGTAGGGTTTCTGATGGCAGATAGCTCCTTCCTTGTCACATCTGCAAAAGAGATGGGGAGTGCTTGATAGTGAGAGATAGCAGGGTCATGGGTCAGGATTACATGTCCGTTGCTGAGTCAGTTGCTGCTCAGTTTAAGAATAAGTCAATCCAAGGTAGGACCCTGCAATTAAGAATAAGCGTCTATAATTAATCTTTTGTCTCCTGAGCAATATGGTTATTTAATTAACAAGGCAGTGCTTGAACAATGGATGAAACGGCTGCTTCCAAAGGACAATACATTCCAGCTGGATGTAGCAGTGTTTGATAATAATGTTTTCAAGTCCCAGCTGGTGTCTAAATGCACTTAAATTTTTATTACATCATTGTGAGTTTTTTCATTCTGTTTCTTTACCTGGTTACTAATGTGCATCTCGACCCTGTTTACATAGATCTTGGTGGGATGATGACGATTACCGGGGAACAGAAAATGTAAATAAATTGTACCACACAGCATGCTAAAATTATATACACGCAGTCTTCTTGGGGGGGGGGGGGGGGGCAATCCTGCAAAACAACTTTTCCATTTTGTTGTTAAGTGCAATTTGTCTGTTACTGCTGATGAGAGTGAGAAAGAAGTTATGTGTTACTGTACAGTATTTCCAGTGTAGTCTCTGGTCAGTGAAGTAACCATAATAAAAACAACTTCAGCCCTATTCTCAATGCTGACAGGCATTGTGGGACATGTAGGAACCTACGTAAGTACTTGAGACATGTTGGATACAATAGAAATCATTACAGAATAACTCCTTGCACTCCATAAATGTGACAGATTAGTCATATATAACAGTGTAGGAGTATCAAATTAATGTTTCCTTTTATACTGATCGCCATAAAAGGGGCGATGGGGGCAGAGTACTTGTTCCCACTGAATGGACAGAATAGGCATTAAGAGTGGAGTCTAAAACACTTGGCCTATTGTTTTATTTTCTTTCTCCCATTAGACAAAGAGTGCGAGGGAAGCAAACAGGTGAAAATAACTGGCTTTATTTTCCCCACTGGGCCGCCGTGTACGACTTGGGCTGCTGAACCTGATGTCCTGACGCCTGCCTGTCTGTCGTATTCAGCCGAGGTGGTCTATTCAGAGTGAGGGACCAGGGGACACACAGCCCAGGGGGGGTGTGGACGTGAATGTGTGCATGTGTTCATGTATGTGTGTGTGTGTCTGTGTGTAAGGGGGAGGGAGGAGGCACTCCTGTGAGCAGTAGAGAATGCTTGGTGATGGGTTACCAAAAACAGAGCACCAGGGGACAATGGGACCCAGGACATTCCTGACATAACCCCAACACACCGGGGAGGAAGTGGAAGGGGGTGGGGTGGGGGGGATTTATTGGTGTCAACGGTCCCTCGCCCCAAGAGGAGGAACGGGTGTCTCTTTTGTCCCCTCTGGCATTGGAGATGGACTGAATCAAGCCTTGCACAGAGAAGACGCCTCTAAACACATACACACATAATCACTCCTTTGAAAGAAGAACCACCAATTAGGGAATAGACATATATGGCTATAGAGGTTTAGGCTCAAAGGGGGCAGGTTTCGGTGTGTGTGTGTGAGAGAGAGAGAGAGTGAGAGAGAGACTGTGTGTGTGTTGTTGCATGCCTGCCTGCATTGCACTTGTCAATAGGATCTGAATGTAAAGGGAGAGCCAAATGGGATGCTTTTCAGCTCAAAGTGCACAAGGGTTGACCCCATGGGAACACTGCTATGAACTTGTTTGAATCAGAGGGCATTTAGTCTCATTTAAGAATGGTTCATGTTACATTGAAAGAGACCACAACGAACAAGACAATGTAATACTATGGTAATTGGCTGGACAATTGTCAAGTGAATTTCCCATAGTGTTACCCAAAACTTTGTGTGTGCCACTTCAGAAATGTGTCATACTTTCTCATTGAGCTAAATTGAATGAAATGAAGTGATAATAGCATTTAAATGCAGTTAACAAAACAGCACTAACATTGTCTAAAATCCTATTTGTTTTTTCTTATAACAGACTTTTTAAAACTCAAACAAAAACAGAAAAAGCATGTGTCATACTGACCATTATTCACGTTTTATATTATTCAACTGGCAAGAAGAAACGTCCTTTTAGTAATAGGGAGGGCTGGTTTTGAATTGCATTGTAATTACTGACCCACCCCGAGCCTCCTTACAGCTTATGCAAACCATATTGAGGGTAAATACCCCTTTTGTGAACGGAAATGACTACGGAAAGCTGACCACTGAGCCTGACAAAGAATACTTTTTCTGCATAGATATTTGAGACTTAAACCTACAGAAAACATCAACACCACATTGATTGAGGACCATATTTAAGGTTATTGATTTAGAAAATATCAATATACCTGTTGAAGCTGGATAAAAACACACACATTTTGGAATCTGGCCAGTTCATAGACCCCCACTTTTTTGTTCCTTAACACAAATACAACATAGGACTCATCAAACAAAACAATTATCTACCTTTGAGGATTTACACCTGCAGAGTCCTATATTGATGACAGAGGCCGTAGTCACTGTGCTGAAGCTTTTCATCCCTGCACCTACAGGACACCTGGGATCAGTTCACTGATTTTCCCACACTAGCCTGGTGTCAATTTTGGAGGTGGCCTTGATCATGTGGGTACAGCACTACTTCTTTGACCTGCTTGGCAAATGCTGGAACAGGTGGAGGAGCATATCAAACTAGACCAACACTACCATCTAGTGGTTTAAAGATTGTGTTATCCCTTAATGTGGGTATGCTTCCAAACCTGTGCAATTACACTGTGGTTATCTGTGATCCCAGATGAGCAGTAAAAGAGCTGACCTTTTGAAGTTTTACAAGCTCAGGGTTTGTACTAATGTCATGTTGTTTGCGTGGTTGTTTTGGAATGAACCAGTTTAAAGGATTGTTAACTTGCATATAAATTGGTCTGTTATGGATCACATGGCGCTTTATAACCTGATTAACTAACTCGTAGCTTACTCATTCCCAAATATGTTAATTAACTTGCTCTCAATTTAAGTTTTGCAGCGGTTTGTCATTCAGGTTGGTAGCCAAAGAACTTGTATCTTGCATGTAAACCAGTTGTCTGGAATATGCACCACTCAAGGTAATTATGAATGTACTAAACCAGACAAACCTACATTTGCAGACATAGTGAGTCTGTGAGGCTGTACGTAGTCAAAGCAGAACTTTTAGCTAAATGCTAACATCGGCATGCTATCATGCTCAAAATTACATTACTGACATGCTGATGGTAAAGTGGTGTAATGTCTACCATGGTCATTTTACAGTAATTTGCTAACTAACATTTGTGTACACAAGCTGAGGATTATTAGAAGTATTTGGTTTGTTTGGCACCTGTTTAAAACAGTCTGTACAAAACGTTGTGGCAGTCCATCTAATTGTTTGTGAGACATTTCACTAAAATGAGAACCATGCATATCTGTACCAATATTTGTACCAGTACATCAAATATAAGTTGACACATTTCACAAGTAAGTGAAAACTTTGCTTTGCTTGCTAGTGGCATTTTAGAAAAAATGCTAGAAAATATTAGAAAAAGAACAGGACATAGAATAATACTCAAACCATAGAAACATCAAGGAATCCCAGACACTTTAGTGTGTTCACTCTTTCCAGTTGCCACAAGTGCAACAAATAAATGATCACCCACCAATAAAAATGGTAATAATTACCATTTCTGATCCTGATGAACTTAGACAGGCAAAGGGGAAATACTGAAACATTTAAAGTTTTCTTGTAATTGATTGCAGATTTATTTGGTCATTATTTACTATCAGTGTGCTTGAATTGAACCTCCACCATCATCCACTTCCAGCTCACTGGATTACAACTAATTCATAGAGCGGCTCTGTAGCCTTGGGTGGCATTGTTGTGGCCGCACAATTTATTAGTTAATCGGCAAGACAGTGCCAGATTCTGCTGCTCATGAATGTCAAGGCGGAATGAGAACCAGAACGTGAGCTTTCATTAGAGTGTTTCGACTCTCCCGCTCTCTCTACATCTTCAGAACACACATAGAGTTCAAATGGGAACTCCCAAGCACTTCCAGCTGGCAACACTTTGGGATAATGATGCTGGATTCCACACAAATGAAGGACCCAAATACCACCAGAGAGTTACCTGAACCACCACCCCACCCCACCCTCCTCAATGCGCAGACATGCATACATGTATGTGAGAATGCACACGTACTTCCGAGCTGTTTTTTTTCTCTGCGGGTTAATCACACATGCACGGCACACCAAGTGGGGAGAGCCAATTTCCCACCATCATCCTGGACAGTCACTGCTGTCAAATGTAAGCAGCTAACCCAAAAATAATCCCACAGCAAGTCAACAGTACCCCCCCCCCACACACACACACACTCGGATACACACTGAGGCCGGCACACATCCTCTGAGTCTTCGGGAGCGCAGATTGGGTTACAGCAGATTCCTAGCTGCGGCCTCAAGGTATCCTCATTTAAAAACTCTCTGCGGTTGAGTCATCAGTGTGAGCTGGGAAGAGACCACCTTCAGTGGTGTGATGTCAAAATGATGGATGGGACCATAATACTGGCAGAAGAGCTATTGATAGCTCGCTTTCCTTAATGTTGACATGTTGATACCGCACACCCCAAGAAATGGGAGTGTGTGTTTGTGTGTCACAGAGAGAGACCTAGAGAGACTCTCAGCCTGCACACACACATGCATTGCACAAGGACATGCTGGTATTATACCCATTAATATCTCTTCCGTTCCCACTCAGGCCCTGGGTCTTTGAAGTGGAGTGGCAGCTGAGCCCTGAATGAGTGAGTGTGTGAGAGGATGTATACAATAACGCCAACACGCCGTCTTGACTTAAGATGAGTCGGCAGAGGGAAAGTAAACAGGCAGGGTTCCCCAAGTGGCTGTCGCTATAAACAGGGGGTGTGCTGAGAGGGGCTCAAGCTGTTTATTTTTACATGAGACCTCAGTGTCGTTTAAAGTGCCCTCAGTGCTCTCTCTCCCTCTTTCTTTTCCTGTCTTTGTTTCTTTTGACCTCTTTTTTCCCATTTTCCCCTAAAACCGCCGCTATAACCTTCTCCAGCTAAACCCGCCCCTACAACCCCCTACCCATTCTCTATGGGGTTCTTTCCAGCAGCAACTAATTATCAGTCGGCTGGGTTCCACTGTGCTCCTGTGTTTGGCCTACTTCTCTATAGGCATGTGGATATGCAGCGTGTTTCACATTTCTGTACGGTGACACAGAGTTTTTCAGCTCTGAACTGAAGGGCATCAGCAGGAGCCAGCAGGATAGAGAGGGTATCTCTGAAGCAACACCTCCTTCACAATGGAGGAAATGTCAGGTGGATGGGTTTGTGAGATAGAGATTTCTGCTTGTGGAATGAATTTTAATCACTCAAACCATCAGCTGAGAAGAATATGAGAAATATAGCCTGCATATACAGCAACACCTATATCAAGTATTGTGTGCACCAATGGTATTTTAGGTGACTGCATCCAGCTTAACATAAAAAATGTGGGTGTGGTTCACAAAAGGTATTGAAAGTATTGGTTCCTGTCAGTGTAATGATTTTTGTACTTGTCACGTATCACAACAGTGCTTACTAATAAGGGAATTGTTATAAAACGTGTGCAAATAGTAACAAATGGATAAAAATAAGGATTATTAAATGTAATTATTTGCAAAAGCTAAATCGGTTAAGAACAACTTTTGATTTCCGAAATTGTGAAAGCTGCACTGTGTGCACCACAGTCCATATTTTAACAATTTACTAACATTTACAACCACAGAACTGATGGACTGTTGTATGAGTGCTTTAGTAATGTCTTGTATCATTGCTTTTGCTTGTGGCTTATTAGAAAGTGCACTTATCCATGGTTTTCATGACATTCATTATTTTCTCATCAGGTATCCTCCTCCACAAGGATCACCTTTACATCAGGTATGGAGCAAAGATGCAAAACGCATATGAAATTTGATAACATACATCTGATGAATTTATTAGCAATATTTACAACGCCAAGTAATAGTTAGTCCACATTATTTAGTGACAACTTTGTTAGTTTCTCTGAAGTCCATGGCATGGCATGTTTACTGTTGTTGAGCTAATTGCTCCCTAACATAAAGTATAAGGTCTATGTGGTTACATGAATGAACAGCATGATAAGGATTTTAGCCTCATGCCAAATATCCATCATCACAAATCATGGACAGATTATGAGAAAATTGGCCGTTTGGCACATATAGGTGACTCAGTTATACTCAGTTATTGTGGTGAACACATAAATCTTGCCTTGTCAAACACAGGTGTAGCTAGTAACATTAAGGATGTCTGTGGTCCATTTCAGGCTGTAATGTGTGTGCTGGCTCACGTGCAGGGCTTACTGGGACAACTACATGGAACAGAGCATCGTTAATGTTGTTAGTGACACCTGTGCTGCATTGAGAAAGGTCAGGTGCATTAATTAGATGTGGATTTTAAATAGTGTAGCTTTATCTTCTCTTGTTACTATGAAGACAAGAACGACAGGACATCTGGACTAATGTAGTGTGAAGTATTAACCTATGAATTAAAGCTTGAGTGGATCAAAGGTCAGCAGTCTGACAAAGCTTTACAACTGTTTCGCCAGAAGAGGGCACCCTTCCCCTACTGAAAACCAGGTAAGGGAGGGTGGATGGGGTTTCCCCTTCTGGACAAGGTAAGCATCTCTCCTTGCGCCCAACAGCAGGGGTGCCAAAAAATGAAGCGAGGAAAAAGCCGGAGGCTGACATTTTCTCCAGGGTGTCCGCCGCAGGGAACCCAGCGCCGAGAGCCCCGGAGCTTTGAACAAGACAAACCACTGAGGCTTGTTTTGCAAACTAAAATCAGCAGACTGATCCAAGTGCGACAACTCTAAAGGGACCGAGGAGAGCTCCCCGCCTGAATCCCATCTGACAGCAAGTGAGTGTGTTGCCTGTTGTTGGTCTTGCTTTCTTTCAGTCCGTCTTTAACGCAGTCTAATCTCTCCCATTTGTAATTGGGGAGATAATCTACCTAGATTAGTGCCTCGTTGGCGGACTTTTAAAAAAATTTTTTTTTTACAGAAATTCGTCAGTATTTGGCCCTCTCTGAAAAATACTGTATGATTGTGCTAAAAACATTATACAGCTGAATGACGGGTAAAGCTCAGTTGTCCTGTTACTGAACTAAACATTTACAGTATTTTGATCAATTCCAGGAAACACTGTTGGACCAAATTTGTGAAAAGCCTGCTGCGATTATTTCATTTCTCTATTTACTGGCCGGCTTTCTCAAATGTCTCAGTTGTAACTCGAGCATTTTAATTAGAAACAGGGGGGCAAAAATTATAAAATGTCTAAAACAAAGACCAGGGAACAATGGAAAAAAATAGATTTTCTAGATTCATTATAAAAGACTGAATGTAAGTTATTCTAGGTTCTGGTTCACGTGAGAAACTCGTTAAGAAGGAGAGGAGAATTCCAAATGAAGAATTGGACTTAGACAAATAAAAGAGTAGAGTAACTGGACAGGAGGCCAGAGGAGCAATAGGAGTAACAGCACTAAATTCAGATGGTGGCAGATAAATGTGCAGAGATGGGAAGTTTTAAACAGGAAAAAAAAATCATTTCATATTGTAATATTTTATAACTTCACCCTTGTTCATCATTTATCCTAGCCCAAGTTTGAGGAGATTTAATTTATCTTTGCCTTTTTTGATGAAACTGGCACCAGTTTCCCCTCTTGTATAACAATCAGTGTCATTTTCACACACACACCCCCCACTCTGCCCATTGACGTCGTTAATTAGTATTGGCTGCAGGTGTGTTCTGATTTAGGCGTCGCACACATGCGCACACACACGCACAGCATTAGGGTTAGTGCTTATTATATTTCAATTATCCGCGGGTTTGAATAGGCCTATGTATTTAAATGCCCTTTGCTTTTTTTGTTGAGACTTAGTGGAATAAAGGTTCCCAAAGCGCAGCATGGTCCCGTGGGCCGAGCCGAGCCCGAGACGAGCCGGGGCCGAGCCAGGCTGTCCCCCCCAGTGGATGGTACAGTAAATACAGGAGGAATGTTGATCAGCTTATACCACGGAGCAAGGAGGTGCGCGGGGGTGTGGGGGTGGTGGTGGTGGTGGGTTTTGATCGGCCGTGATGCTCGAGTAAATGACCCCACCGGTACGGCAGCCCGCACCTGCAATAACACCACGCTGTCGCCTATAAATTAACGGGAATTATAAAACGGATTTGCTGCCGTCCTCGCGGTTCTGCTGGGCTGGTTTTTACAAGTGTAACATGTGTTTTTCTGTTCGCATTCGCAAAATAAGTAGCTCTAGTGCTCAGATGTGATTGGCTGAGGCAATTTGAGAGCTGTAACAGGCAATCCAAAAAACTACAGACTCCAACAAAAGTCACCACTCATGCTCGTTGACTGCTTTGTGTATATACATGACAGTATTAATATAGTTTTCATTCTAAGCTCACTGTAAACCAGTGGCGTAGACGAATTAAAACTGCAAACACCAGTCACGATGAACCACGATTAGCTGCTGCTCTTTAACCTGCACTCTAACAGAGGGGTATAAAGCCATATGAATTCAGTTAATGAGTTAATGTGCTGCTTTCATGGCCGAGGGCGCAGGGCCACATTTTCTGTGTCAATAACGAACCTCCTTCTCTCTCTCCACACACTCCCACACACAGCAGACCATTTTCCGTGATACCACGACGAGTCAATGCAAAGGTATAATTAATTTGATGCTACTTTTATCATCACGTATTAATAAAACCATTTTAAAAGTTCTTGGAGCCTTGACGCACAGGCGCATTCGCTAATAAACCCACCATGTGTTGGACTATTATTAGGATTAATAAGTTCTAACATTCTGCATCTGCCTCTTGTTTCTGCGGGCCCCGGAGCCCCGCTAGGCCCCCACTCTGTTTCAACAGGTTCAACGTTGTGTTCTCATTACGACCTCCATATGGCTGCCTGTGAACACAGCGAGCCGTGGGGGCATTTAGAGCAGGCAGCACAGTAACAATCAGTCCGTAAAAGCGGCGGAGGTATTTGTTGTAAAAGTGAGACCAGTTGTGTTGTTTGAGGGAGGAAAAAATGTTGGAGCAAGTGGTAGATTGGTCAAGTGTTTATATTCGTTTGCGCGTTATTTTGGCTGTAAATTACGCGTATCACCAAAATACAGGTAAAATGAAACTTAAGTTGGCAAAAACACCTTTGGTCCTTTGGAATATTTAGACGCCCCCCCCCCCCTTTCCTCTCTCTCTCTCTCTCTCTCTCTCTCTCTCTCTCTCTCTCGCTCTCGCTCTCTCGCACACATGGTTGGGAAAAATCTGGGTTTCATTTTAATGGGGAGTAGCCTACCCCGGGCTCGCTTTACAACCTATGGATGTACTGGACGGTTTTCAGTTGGTTTGAGCTTCGGGCGCGGATGGGTGCTGCTTTCGGTTGTCCCCTCTCTTCTGACTATGTGGCAGGCGTTCTGTTTTTTCCTTATCTTTAAAACATTTTTTAACGAAGCGAATGTGAGAAAAGACGAGCCATTTTTGACGTTTGAATGGGACGATTTCTGACGGGAGACGACCAGAAAGGCTAATTGGTGTGGATCTCTCTCTTAGGGGACGTCTTTAAAAAAAATTCAAACCCAGCGACAGTCACGACGTGACAGCGGGGGTAAGTTTACAATTTACGGGTCACTGTGTCTGTTTATTGCACATCCAGCGTGTTCGTGTTTTTGCGGGGAGCAGATTTTCAATTTTACGCACCACTTATTTTCTTAAACTTGAAGTAAGTGACTATCGGCGCGTGTTGTGACGGGCTTGTCCATGTCCTGCCGTTTGTTTTAAATCAAAGTCAATGGCTATCATTACTTTGTTAGAGGCTGAGCGTCGCGTGACTGTAGGTAGTAGGTGTTTGGGTTCGCTGAATCACCGGGACGCGCTGGATCAGAGCGGCGGACACCACAGACAGGTGTCAGCCTCCTCGGTTTACAGCTGGCCCGGTGGGTCGTAGCAAAAAAGAGGGGAAAGCGCTGAAGATTTAATACAGCGTACAAGAGGTGGGCTATACGGAGCCAGTGAGTTTTAATAGCGACTTGGATACTGAGCCAAGTGTGGATGCCAAAGCAAGCAGCGCGCTTCTCGGTTCCCGTCTTCCTCGGCACTGCCCTCGCCAAGTCTCCCAATGCGTTTGTCACTTCTAATATTTTCCCTTTTCGCTTTAACGCCACTACACAACTTATTGGTGAAATAAAAATCCGGATGGCATATTTTTGTCAGCTGTTAACGAGCCACAGTAACTTTGAAATGCGTGATTAAAAAATAGCTGACGGTTGATCTGTAAAGAAACTCAGGTTTAAAGAGAAAAGCGCATAAACAAGTTCTGTCTTCTCCGTGGTTTATTGAGGATTAAAGCTTGATTTGACATTGAAGCGCATTGTGGTCAAGGTGTGACAGGAAACAATAGCTCTGACAACAATAATGAGCTCCACCCTCAGTAAGCTCATCTACACATCCATTCCCCCCCCCTCTCTCTCAAGCAGCAACAAGCCTGGAAGTGAAAGCGAGAGTCCTATACAGATTTCTTATCTTAACTGCTTCAGTAGAGTTAAAGTATGCCCCTATTGCACCCTGAAACAGTGTCAGCCACTTGACCTACTTCTCACTTCTCACCGCAAATGACTGGAATCAGTCCACGAAGAAGGGCCTCTCTGAATCCTCGCTGCTCGCTGAGGTCAGAGGGAGAGAGAGAATACGAAAGCGTCAGGTTTGAGCTGGGAGAAGTGTTGGAGCTGTCTGGTGAGGTGAGGCGAGGTGCAGCGCATCTGGAGCGCGCCCACTGGTTCCCTGTTTGTGCAGATTAATCATCATTATTTAATTGCATCACACCCTGCTTTCATCAGAAACAGAAGTGAGGGAGGTAGAGCCAGGAGCCAGCTGAAGGCGCATGATGTGGAAGCTAATCCAAAGCTACATAGTGCAGATTTGTGTGTGCGCGTGCGCTTGTATGTGGTATTTCTGAACCCCAGAGAAAAGCTTGTGGATGGAGATGGAGATGGAGAAAGCTGCAGAAACACAGGCAGATCATTTTCTTTGAAAAGCAGGATTCCCCTGGACTCTAAAGTCAGCACATCTAATATATTTTTCTTTTGGCTTTAACTGTTTGACGGGTTGAAAGTAATGACTAGATCTCTCTTTTCTGTCAGTTCCTTCCTTTCTGTTTTTGTTGGGTGTAGCCATCCATCCTCTCCTCGAGTCAAGCTTTTGTCATTTTGAGCAAACAATACAAGCCGATTAAAAAAATTAGCAGAGCTCAGCCATGACCCTGCTGAAGCTGCCAATGAGCTCAGATATCAGGGTGATTACATTTCATAATACAGCTGTCTGGAGCTCTGGCACCTGATTACACAGCAAATATAATGGTTTAAGTTTTCTTGAATGGATGATTAATATTGTAATTTGACTCCATGTGGAATTTCACTTGTAGAGATTTTACTTTTTTCCCCCTGCTGGATCAGTTCCATCCCTGACATGAGTTTCTCTTTAGACCTGGAGATGGATGTGGTGTGATAAAGTACCCGCATTACACACTAATATATTCACACATTCATAGTCTCTGCTGTAGAGATGAGAATGAAGTTGAAATGCTGTCTCAAGTAGCTGTTTGTTTTCTCATTGAGTGAAAAATTGTGTGTGTGTGTGCTCACCTTTTCCTGTTAAAATACCTGTCATTCGTCGGCGTGACACCCAAGATGTGTCTCGCCGTGGGAAGAGGATCCAGGGGCAAAGATTCACATGCTTCATCCTGCCTCTCCCTGCACCCCGCTAGGCCTGCATGTGTCAGCCACACATTTCCTCCAGATGCAGAAGGGATGTGTGTGTGTGAGGTCCGCATGTGTGTGTCTGTGCCCACTTAGTACCTATCAGTAAGCTTATCTGACTTGATGCACCTAGCTGATGTCCTCTGCTGATAACGTGATGGATTAGCAGATGATTTTCCCAAACTACATTTATTCGCTTTCTGTCTGTTTACTCTTTGACAATGGACTGAATGCATGTGTGGTGCTCCTAGCATTATGACAACCATGTATGCTAGCTACTCGCTTATCTTGTTGACAGATAGCATGTGAGCACAGAAAGCAAAGCAGCACACTTTTAAAATAGCATGCTACTGCCATGATGTTGGACCAGCTCTTTGCTAGCATACTAACCTGTGGACAAAGAGTGTCCTTCCAAAAACGACAGCAGCATCCGTGCCAGCAAGCGCCCTAAAACGTGATACGTTTAAATTCAAGTGACAGAGGCCTCTAGTGTTTGCAGTACTCATCAGATGAGCAAAGGACAAAGTAAGGTGACCGTGTTGACAGAGTGACTGAGTCTGCATGAGGAGGTCAGTGTGGACATAAAACATTGGACATTTGAGATCAAAGTTTGTTTCCCATTTCAAACCAATGGTCCACTTTTTTTGGTAAATCTTGACCATGATGTCCTATCCTAAAACCATGTTTATTAATGTACCTATGACGTCTAAGGTCACATCATCTCGACAAAGTATCCAAACCATGATCTTTCCCTAAATTTAATCAAGTAGTTTCCCTGCTTAAACCTAGCTAACCTCAACTATAGCATGTCATATCATGTCACATTCAGTAATAAAAGCAATTTATTGACAGGTTTGGAAGGCACAGACAAATGATGTTGGCCTGATGATAAGGGGCATCATATCAAAAAATGTTTCTACGTGTGGTTCTAGAGGGACAAATGGCTTATTTGCTGCTTAATTTGGAGGACTTGTTGTTTTAATATCAGTTAAACCAAAAGACAGGCATGTAAGGTTGTTTCCCCTTTTCACTGGGAGACCGTTGACGTCTGATCTCTAGGCAAAGGTCATCTGATGTGCAATAATGTTGCCATTGTTGAGAGAGAATGAGCGGAGGTTAGTAGGGAGATGAGGAGGAGAGTAACAAGGGAAAAGGGGAAAGGGAGTTGTCTGATGAGTCACAAGCTTTGGCATCCTTTACAGTGTGTCTTCATGTGTGAGTAAAGGCACATATTGTTAATCTTACTACTAGAGAGCATGTGTTTGTCCGTCAGCAACGTGTGCGTTTAAGTGTAATGTACGCAACCGTGTGAGTATTCCAAGCACTTAATAAAATGATTTAGTGTTTTTATCCCCCTGTGAGTTCAAAGCGGGTCCTTGCTTTTGGCTGTAGGGTAGAGGTTGCTCTTGTGCAATGGAAAAAAAACGGACTGTTTTCCTGTTAGGGGGGCTTTTTGGGAAAACCGCGGCTCTGCCTACCGCAGCCAGCCTTCAAAGGGCTTTGAAGGACTGCTCACCTCTCCTCTCCTTAAATCCTTCCATCCCTCTAAACAAGGGCCCATACGAGCTACTTCCTCTCATATCCAGAAACACCTCACCTGCTTCTCCCCAACCACCGCACCACCACACTGCAGCAAAGCTGCGGTCAGGGTTGTGCTCAGGTCCATAGGAAATGTTCAATCAAGGAGCCATCAGTCTACCCACATGTGCAGAAAACAGTCCACTTTGGGAACTTTAACCTCTGAGCATTTTCTTGCATGTCTTTATCATCTCAGTAACCCCGCTGCACGGCCTTCATCTTTATCCAGAGACAAACTTTGAGAAGGAATCTGTGGCTCTGCCCGCCATTGCTTGGGCTGTGGGTGTCATCCCTCTTCTCAGACCCATCTTGACAGCACATGTCGGGGAAATATTTCTTGTATTTGAAAGCAGATCACAGCCTGACATGGAGGGCTATAAATTTTTTGAACTCTTGTCCCTTCACTCCCAAATCCATCGCTCTGTCAGTTAAAAATCCAAGGCAAAGTACAGCTTTATCCTCCCTCACTTTTGAGCTTTGTGAAATTAATATTTAGGACTGAGGCCTTGTGAGACCTCCACAGTAGTTTCAAACCCCTGCTTTGATTTTAGCAAAGATTCCACTGTTTTGTAGCACACCATGGCTTCTAGTGACACCCTGATACCACATATTAATCCTCAGATGTGATTCAAACCAAATGGATTATTATCTGCTGGTTTGTGTTTTTTTTTTTCAGCTGCAAACCCTGCTCTAACAAATTTTGTCAGACTCAGTAAAAACTCAGTATTTTATTATTTAAGAAGGCTTTTAAAATATTTATGTTTAAAAACTGGTGAAGACGTACAGTATATGTAAATCTTAGTGAAGATCAGATTTTAAGCTATCATTGTAGTTCAATACATTATTGTTGAATTGTTCATAGTTTAAAAAAATGTATTTACTTTAGAAGAAATCTGGCTCATACTCAGCATCTCTATGTTTTTGCTTACCATGACTGACTATGAACTGCAGTTTTGCAGTTTCTTTTTGCAGGAGCAACACAAAAGTATCTGGATATGTTGGGACAACAAATCTGTGTCAGAATGAAACAAAGAGCCTTTCTTATTCTACATAACTGTATTTTTTTTTTTGCCTGATCTGTGTCTCACAAATTAACCCTGTTTAACCCTGAGTCAAATGAGTCACTGCTGCCCAGAACTTTCTGCCTGCTCATGTCCTCTCCCCTCCCTACACCTCCCATTTTCTCACCAAAAACACTGATCTCACAGAACATTTCATTAACAGAAAAATACACCACAACTTGTCCTATCAGCGTTTTTCTCCCCCTCTGCTTTTTTCTACTAGAGCGTGTATATACATAAATACAGAGAGGTGGTAGCTTAGCGCAGCTTCCTGTCTGTGAATCTGTGAGAACCGAGCCTGACCTCATATTCCACCTCGCGCTGTCTGTCTTCTCTCCTCCTGTTCTGGTTCTGGATCAGGTTCTGTTGATCTAAAGAACCGCTGTCGGACTCGGGGCCAGCCGTGTGGGCTGGGCCACAGAAGCTGCTGCATTCCTCTGCTGGGCGTTCAGTATTTCTCCCAGCAGTGTCTCCCACTGTCAGTTTGCAGAGATGGAAAGGCAGACACCATTTCATTTACATGTTGTATGATTCTGTTTGAATCGTCCTGCTTTGTCTTCAGCCTCACAGGCACTTCTGAACCTGTGGAATATGATCAGATTGTTGGTGCTGTAGAAACTAGTTCATGTGTAGCAGTTCACATTTGATATAATTTTTGAGGTGATAAACAATTTTGAACACTAGACTGTCACTCAAGCAAATAAAGTGGACATTTTTTAGATTTGGTGTTCCAGAAATGCTCGCACACACACACACACACACACACACACACACACACAGCGGCTGAGTAGACATAAGCAGGCTTTAAAAATTTGTCTGTGATCCTCCTGCTAATGACACCCTCAGCTGTGAGAGTTGACCCCCTCCTGCCCTCGGCCCTCTTCCCCTCCTCCTCAGTCCCTAATGAATGCCACTGAGGTGCACTGAGTACGCTGCACCCCCACACCCACCCACACATGCACGCTAACACAAATAGCGGGATCGTCGTCACTGCCGCTGTAACCGCCATCATCAAGTGGAATTCGGACCACTGATATCTGACCTCTGTCACCTGAGGCCTGTCAGTCATGTTGATTCATCTGGACAGGTTTATTTACCTATCCAGTGTCTGTGTGTGTGTGTCTGTCTGTGTGTGTGTGTGTGTAAAGATACAGATGGTAAAGATGTGATTTGTACTGAACCAATTAGTCAATTTATCAATTAGCAGAAAGACAATTAATCATTAACAATTTCGATAATCAATTAATTGTTAAATGCTAAATATTTATTGGTTTATTTATTATTAAATGATGCACAAATTAATTCTATACTGTGTCTGGGTCAGATATGAAGACATCAACTAAGGATCAAGGAACCTGTAATAGGCATTTTCACCACTCTCTGGAAGCAGCCCTAGAGAAGAGACATTTTGCATCAAACCATGTGCAATCTGTGTACAGGGGGGATTTCTGACTTTGTTGCTGCTCTCACTGTTCTTTTATATTCATTCAAAGCATCTTTCCATGATGATAATGAGAATGGAGGTGGCCCTGTTGTTAGCCTATTAAAAACTCCTCCATGGTTCTGGGCAGCCACTAATAACCCCACCAGGGATTACTGTACAGCAGGCTGGAAGGACAGCAGGGCACCAGTTGGGGCCTCAGCTCGCTGTCATCCGAGAGAGGCAACCCAGAGGACCTCCATTCACTCCCAGCCCAAGTGGGGCCACTACGCCAACTCTCCAGAGCAGCTTGAAAGGCTCCCACTTGGGATACAAAGTGGCTCAGCTGTCCCTCTCCTTATCCTCACCTCCCCTGGCACCCTCCTCTAGACCCAAGCCAAATAAAGCTTCTCAGCAACTTCTGTTTTCCTAATCTGTGAACTCTGACAGAGGCGCCCACGCTTGAAAGAGAGACAGCTCAACATGGGATGATCTCCCAGTGACAGGGAGAAGCTGAAAAAACGTTCCCCTGGAATGTCTCTGCTGAAACCACCAGACCACCCTGTCATCTTCCTGTTCCCTGTCTTTCTCTCTCTTTCTCTTTGCCTGTCTTCCTCCCTCTCTCTGCCACTCCCTCTGTTCCTTACGCACCTCTTTTTAATCTATTTCCCCCTCCTTTTGCCCTCCATCATCTACCTTCTCTAATTGGGCTGTCACTGGTTGATTAAAACCATTGAACCTGTTCCAATTGCCAAATGGCCTGAGTAGTCTTTGTGGTAAAGTGCAACTTCTTATGCAGGGGACCACTTTAAAAGCCCCATATTTTTTTCATCCATCCACATATTGTGCCCATAATACTAATGGGAAAATTATTTAACGCTGTAGTTGCTTAGCCACTGGGGATTGTAGCACGTCGGCACAAGTACATTTTCCTTGCCATTAATCCACAGAGGAATGTTGCAGTGATGAATTGGGCGTGCAGTTTGTATTTGTCACTGCACTCCAAGCAGCCATTCATTTGGAAATGGCTTAGCTGCTGCAGGAACAGTTTGTCTTTTATAAACTAGATGGCGGTAGGTTTGTGTGCTGTGGTCAGATCCAACTTTAAAGGTGGAATGAGTGATCGAAAAGTAAACAGAAGAGTAGCCAATATTGAAAATCAAAACTTAGACTGGAAGCTGTTATCACACATTAATGCTTAAGTTATTGGAGGAATAGCCACTAGCTGATTAGTTGGCTTAGAAACCGGAAACAAAGGGAAATAGGTAGCCTGACTCTGAAATTAGCCTACCAGTGATGATAATGTCATTTTTAAACTTAAGTTTTGGTGTGAATAACAAGATGTAACGTGTTAAAAAGTGAGCTTCAGTGATGCTTGTAGCTGGATTTTGTTCCATTTGTTAGTGCTAATCCAGCTGTTTCCCCCTTTTCCGGTTTTGGTGCTAAGCTAAGCAAAACTGGTAGCAGTACCTTCACATTTACTGCACAGTCATGAGAGCTGTATTGATCTACTCTAGTAAAACTTGGCAAGAAAGCGTGTTTCTCAAAAAGTCATACAGTTGCTTTCTGGTGCAATAAAATATTTTGACATCAGCAATGTAAATACATTCTGAAAAGCTTCAACGTCTCCTTGGTAGATTCCTGAAGATGTTGCAACTAACCCAGCATCCCTGTGTACTGGGTACTCATTGTCTTCCTCAGCAAGACGGAGATATGGGCCTGCAGCTGTTGCTGCTTCAACCACATTTAATGTAAGACAATGTCTGCCCCCACTGAGGGAAGCTTGTGGCTTGTTAAACACACTGTTGATGCTGAAAGCAGAGAATTTTCTTGCTGAAACAGATTCTTAGTATTTCAAAGGTCAGCCAGCTACACCACTGTGCTGACATCCTGGCAAAGCTCATAGATTCAGAGAGAGTTTGTGGAATTGGCTCACGTTTTGCAGTTTTTATAGTGATATAGAATAAGTCCTTAGTTTTTAATAAAGAGCAGATTTCTCTGCCAGAGTACAGAGTTGTTGGACTGTCTCAGAGAATTGTTAACACTTGCTGTAAGGCTAGCATCTATTTCAGAGGGCATACAGAGTGGAATTAAACAGCCTTGTCACTGCTCTCTCTCTGTTTAACCTACACGCTCATCTGCCAGACACGCCTGACAGCACCAGACCCCTGGAAGAATCTCCCAGCAGGCCCAGCAGCACGCGGACCGCACCATATTTAGTCATCCAAAGTCCAGACACAGACCAAATGCAGTCCTCCACCTTAATCTGTCTCCCCACTCCGTTTCTCCCTCCATCTCTCCCTCTCTCATTTTTTATGTCCTTCCCTCAGCTCCCTCCCTCCATCTTTGTCACTTTCCCTCTCTCTCCTACTGCTTCCATTCATCTCTGTCCTCGCTCGCCCTCCCTGGAGTCATTTCTGCTTTATCACTGTCGTGCCCCTCACTGTTTCTCTCCTCCTCGTCCCTTTTTCTTTCTTACCAACTGAAACTCTTCTTTGCTTGTGCCTGTTTGTCTTCTTTTCTAGTCTCTTGTGTCTATCAAGTATGTTCCTGTCTGTTTTTAAAACTTTTTCTAACTTCCTCTCACTCCTGCAACAACATGTCCATCAAATCTTAAGTCTGAATAATTCTCTCTTTCCATCTTTTTTTTAACTTTTTCCCTCATCCTGTCATAATTTCTGCCCCTTCTTCCTGCTCCTTTCTATGCACCCCCCCCCCCCCTTCCCTCTTAGAGCCTCCCCGCTGTCTCTTTTCTCGGATGAACATGCTGCTGATGGAAGCTGGGCCTGGATGCTAATGAGTTGCTAATTCTATCAGCCGTCTCTCCATGCCCTCCCCAGTGGGTGTCAAGCCCGCCAGATTTACTGCGGCCAGCCTTTTGATGGAGTGCCTTGGCTGATGAACTCCCGCCAGCGTGCCCACTTTAACCTCCTCGTCCTCAGACACATGTCATTGATCAATGTCCTTATCTGTCCTGGCAAGGCCCACTCTCACTCCAATCATTTATGAGCAGGCCCATTCCCTGCAATCCATTTTTCATATGTTGAATATTGTAAAAGCAGGGGATTTAAAAAAATTTTTTTTTTAAAAACAATGTTTTCATGCCAAGGTCTTTGAACTTTAAGTGGCTATTTCAGACCACAGCCTAACAGGAAATGTATTCATCTCTTTAACCCAAGTATAGTTGAAAAATAAGCAGAAAATAATTAGTAATTTTAAATTACATGAAGCTACCTCCCAGTTTCTTTGATTCACATAAGAAGCAGTTGTACATACACTGTCTTTCTACTCTGTATAATTCCCTCACACTCTTTTCTGCGCTTGAGGAGAGGCCAAATGGCTGGGTTTAAGCACTTGAGCACAGAAGAGTGCTCCTATTTACCAGGCCACTGGGCTCTTTTTGAGACTTGCTAGCTTTGGACCCCTCACACAAGAAAAGAACGAAACTTTTGTTTTTTCCGACTCCCCTTAAATCCGTCTGTCTGCCTTTCCCCGCTTGACTGAAGTGGATACAGAGGCGACCTTTTGTTCTACCGAGATGAAGAGGGATGCTGTAGTATAAGAAGGAGAGTGAGGGTGGGAGGAGGAGGTGGGTGTGATTCATTGTAATTTAATAAATACCTCGCAAAGAGGGCTGGGGTGCCTTCTCAACCCCATGGCTGTCTGTTTTGAAATGGGGCTCTTCTAGATTTGACACCCAGGGAAGTAAAGGAAAAAAAAGAGGAGGATTATGGAAGGGAAAGCCTCGGGCCATCTACATCTCTTTCTCTGTCCTTTTCTTTGCCCCAAAGCTTTCTTTTTTCCTTGCGCCCCTCAGTCTTTCTGTCTTTGGGACTGAGAGGCCCCTCGTCTCACTGTGACTGCGTGAATGATGTCATCCAGGTACCTATCTTGACCCAGAGATTTAGAAAAGCTTGAATGGAGTCTCATAGCCTCAACTCTTCTAACACAGAGTATAATTCCCAATAGCTGGTTCAGTGATTGAATATAATGTCTTCTCTGGGGTCAGCACTGTGTGACAATAGTGTTGCAATGGTTGATTTCCTGTCAGATTCCTGCAAGAAAAAAAAATCAGTAAGAGCTCAAGAGCAGAGCTGTGTCCTCGTGTATAAAGTAGTTTCCTGTTTTTTTCCAGGACCAGCTCTTAAAGCAGAGGTTTGACCGGGGTCACACACGGTCCACTGCTTTGCAGCATCACCAGGGATTATAGGGTGACTTCTGCCATGCTGCTCAAGCATGACCAGAAGGCTTGGCCAGTTTTGACCTGAATGGAAGTACTGAATGAGAGGCCGGCATTGAAATTCAGGGTGCAGTCACTTGCAGCCACTAATGTCTCTCTTTAAATGGTCACATCCTTTCTCTCTGGCCTCCCGTCTAACTGTCTTATCCTTTGTCAGGCTTTTAGTCAATGAAAACACTCACTTAATTGTACAGTATAAAAGATCCAAATTAATGTCCTTTATAAGGGCAAATATGATTTGGTTTTGAAATGCAAAAACTTGTTTTTTTTTTACAGTAGAATTCAATCATTCAGAGTCATTTTCTATTTTACATCCTATTATGGTAAAAATATGTCTATGACACTGACCTTTGTTTATTTCTCTCTCTTGCAGGAAGGGCTCTGGTCAGTCTGAAGTGAAGGGTCACTGAGCTCAGACACTCTCCAGTCTCTCCATTGACTCACAGTTATATACACATAGGGGAAAGTCACACAAATCAACACATCCACACAGGGACACTTACTCCCTGACATTTACACACACAAACTCTTTGGTACACCCACACAAAGACTCATCCGTGCACAAACACAGACACACATTCACAAACAGGCCCTCTGAGCAGGATGAGGGAACCCTGGAGGTGCCTGCTGGGCCTGTGCCTCCTGGCATGCTCGGTCTCCACCCACAGTGCTGCCAATCCCTTCGCGGGGCAGCAGACCCCACTGGACCCTTGCTATGACGACACAGGTGCAGCCCGCCGCTGCATCCCCGAGTTTATCAACGCCGCCTTTGGTAAGGAGGTGATGGTGTCCAGCGTCTGCGGCCGGCCTCCGTCCCGTTCGTGCAGCGTGGTGGAGCGGGGAGACGACCGGCCTTCCGTGCGCACGTGTCAAATCTGTGACGCGGCTGACCCTCGCCGCGCCCACCCTGCTTCCTACCTCACCGACCTCAACTCAGCCCACAACCTTACCTGTTGGCAGTCAGAGAATCTGAACACCTCGCCGTACAATGTGACTCTCACCCTTTCATTAGGAAAAAAGTTTGAGATCACCTATGTCAGCCTGCAGTTCTGTTCTCCAAGACCTGAGTCCCTGGCCATTTACAAGAGCATGGACTACGGCAAAACCTGGATGCCATACCAGTTCTACTCCTCGCAGTGCCGGCGTATGTATAATCGGCCCAACAAAGCAACCATTACCAAGCAGAACGAGCAGGAGGCTCTATGCACAGATGGCCACACTGACCTCTACCCACTCTCTGGAGGACTCATTGCTTTCAGCACTCTGGATGGACGGCCCTCTGGTAAAGACTTTGACAACAGCCCAGTCCTTCAGGACTGGGTGACCGTCACCGACATCCGTGTTGTCTTCAACCGGCCCCAGCTGCCCCGGGAGCTGGGACTGGGGGCTGGGGGCAGCAACAGCGATGACCCTGCGTCGGTGACATCGACACTGGCAACTTATTTCTACGCAGTGGGAGACTTCCAGGTGGGCGGGAGGTGTAAATGCAATGGACATGCCTCACGCTGCCTGAAAGACAAGGAAGGCAAACTGGTGTGCGACTGCAAACACAACACAGAAGGGCCTGAATGTGACCGCTGCAAGCCCTTCCACTATGACCGACCGTGGCAGAGGGCCAATGCCCGGGAGGCCAACGAGTGCCTACGTAAGTCCTCCCATCTATCTGACATTCTATATGTACTTTTAATGTTTCAGTTAGCCTGCCACAGAACATACTGTAGACATACTGTATACATCTTTGCCTGCAAAAAATACATATCAGTCCAGAGAATTTACATTTACCACAACATATTTTCTAAAAAGAAACTCAACACAATAGCTCCATGACTTTCCCTTAGCAATGCATTATGGGGGTATTGTTGACGGTCTCAGTACAAGACTGTGGTCCTAAAGAGGACTGAACCCTGTTACATACACATCAATGCAACTGCCATAATGTATCTGATATAAACATCCCATTCTCAGTTCATGAAATATATAAAAATTAGGAAACATTTTAAAATACAGGTTTGTACATTTCTTTGTTCGACAGAGCCATGACCTTTTCACCACCTAATTTCAGGATATGAGCACAGCAGTGCGAAGCCAGGCCAGCAAATTCAATTTACACGCATACACACAAGGAAAGAAAGAGGGAGGTAGAAATTGAGCGATTTAACTATGATGTTTGACTGTCATAATGGTAATTAATAGTGCTGCCAGAGCATACCGGATGGGTTTATGTTTATTCAGGTTCTGGTAGCACATAGTGGTTCAGCTGGCAACTTTGGCAGCGCCTCTCAAAACACAGGGCCTGTCCTTTCCTTTCATTTCCCATCAGCCTCTTCTTATTTACTGTTCCTCTACGGGGGGAAACAGGCCGACTGTCAGCAAAATCATGTTTTCTGGACTCTATGAAAAAAAGCCTCATTTTCTCAAGCAAGTCTAAACAGTGGATGACAACAGCTCAAGTCATTGGCACACCACTGTGGCTAAGTCATCCAAGAATGTTATTTGGCAGTGTTTGCCTTTACCTCAAGACATGCTCTGTAAAAGTCATCCAGACGTACTCTGAAAGCTTGCAAGTAAAATTATAGCAATTTCTGTGGCAATTTTTGTTAATGTAAATGGATTACCTTAGTATTGGATTAGGATTTTCTATGATAACAGGTTTTTGATGTGATATTTAGCATATAATATTGACTTCATGGCTGTACAAAGGTTTTAGACACTTGCCATGTTAGTCATGTGTTTTTAGCAGGAATTCATTCTCTAATATGTGGATGTTCTTTGGCGGTAATTTTTACACTAGTTCTCTGTTAATATAAATAGACATAGGTGGAACTTAATTCAGGTCAATTTTGCTTGTCATAAAAATTTGTTAGTGTAGGAAAATAAAACCATATTAGAAACCACTGTCCCCATTTTAACCTTTCCCCATAATGAAAAAAAATTACAGCCAGGGAGAAAAAAACTGAACTCTGAAAAACAGTGTATATTTTTCTAACATGTTGTAATTGCCCAGTGAGTTGGCCTGAGATCATATTTAGCATTTGAACAGTGCCAGATCTGTTTAAAGGGGACAGAGAGTGACATAGCCAGAGGAGCAAGGCCATTTTAACATTAGATCAGCCAATGTACCCCCCTACCTTCCCTGTGCTCTGAAGCTTCCCATGACAACACTACCTTACTTTTGCTTCTCACCTGTCCTTGACACCCCTCACTTTCTCAGCACGCAGACAGAGGCACAAATGCACCTAGCCCCCTTCTAGAACAATATCCTGTAAATCCCTCTGTTTTTGCTCTCATACTTTTGCACACGCCCTCTTTCAAATGTCCCGTAGCCATTTCCGAAATGTTACACCCGCTTCCCGTAGATCTCTTCTCTGCGGGATTGATATGTCACTTCTGCCACGATTTCTGGATTAAACAAGCCCACCGCTCTGGCCAACTCTGATGACCTAATCCCAGTGTTGATACAGGGCAGTTAAAGCCTACTGCAAGTTGCACGCTATACCTGATCACACATTCGGACATGCCAAAAACTTTAGTCCCAGATGTCCCCAATTTCATGTTCCAAAAGCCTCTTTACAGCTTATTCCGGTAGATTTGGTTCCAAAATGTCCTCAAAGCAGCAGGAGGGCCTTTAAAAAAGCCTCTCCGGTGTGTATTAAAGCCCATTCTTAAAATGCACCCGCCCCTTGTTGATTTCTCAGCTTGCTTTTCTTTCTGACACGGCACACAAATGGCGGTGGGGCTGCAGCACAAGCCCCGAGGCACACCACCGTGGCAGCGAGGTGTAAGTATTTAGACTGGGAAAGTGTGTAAGAGTGGCAAGTTACAGAGCCGAGGGGTCCCTTAGGTGTCACCAGAGCCTTCATGAGGCCCCGGGGGGTGTTTGGATTGGAGGGAGGGTCTGAGAGGGCTGGTCTGAGGTCATGATCCTTTGTGGGGTGGTGACAAGGTTAAGTTGACTGGGGAGATGGTTTGCGGGTACTGAGGAATTCAGAGCGGGCAGATGTAGAGCCAAATCAATAGTTATTTCACACCCCGCCTCTGAGTCTGTCAGTCTTTGAGAAATGATGTGCCTGGTAGCCAGATTTCTCCACTTTAAACATTATTGTTAGGATGGTTTTAAAGAATTTTGCAAGGTTCTGCTCTCAGTCTTAGCAGCCTTAGCTTTACCCGGCATAACACGAACATTATCTCTAACAGGCTGGTTTGATTGTCTTACTAAATGTTTGACATGCACCGCACCAAGATTACTGTTTGCGCTCTTGGCAAGCTTGCGTACTTGTCTCCAGACACAAGCCATGCACACACACGCCCATCTGCCGCCTCCTTTGCCATGAATCCTGCCTCAAGACATTGGTTTACAAATCCACCGCTCTAGTAGTCAGAGAGGGCAGCCTCGTAAAGGAGCGTGTCTGTTTGTATTGAGGGAGACATGATGGAAAAAGCTGTGATTTATCTGCCCGGAGTTTGTGCCACAGGACAGAATGAGGAAACAGATGGATAAGAGCTATTTGGTTACTGGTTGTGATGGAGTATTGGCTTTTCTGCTGGCACAGTTGATGCAGTAATGTAAATACTTTATGTTGACTTAAAAATGTGAGACGCTATATTATGCCATAATGGAGTCTGCCAAAGTCACTGTATAAGATGAAGAGGCCTCTTGTGGAGTCAACGACAATGTGACATCCTGAGTAGATGATAATTTATGGCGGCGTAGTAGCTGTTGACTCTTGGCTGTGTCTGCAGCCATCTTGGCCCTGTTTGGCTGCGGTACCAAGCTGTTCCATTCTCCAGCCCTTCCTCTCCCTCGTTTTGGACTCAGCCTGCAGGAAGTCCAGAGTACTGCTCTGGGACGCTGCGAGCCCAGGGCCAGACACCATCCATCCCTAATGGACCCAACCAAGCCAGGTCTGCACCTCAGTGTTTTCTACGCCAGGCGCACTGTTATGCATTCACAGCATTGAACACAGAGGTCACATAAAGGCTGTTTGACTCGCCATTTGAGCTGATTTGCCAGAAATGCAGGTGAGCTGTGGTTGGGAGCAGAGCTGGGTGTTCCTGCTCTGCTGCAGTGTTTGGGTGCGGTGTGGAATAATTTTAATAGTAAATTTGACATATTGATTCCAGTGGGGAATGAGTGATACGGTATTCTGTTTTTGCACAAGAAGGGGAGTTTCCTTTTGAAATGAAATCAATCAACCAAATAACCATTCACTGTAGACTCTCATTATGCATCAGTCCATGTCATCACCTGAAGGAAATTCCCACAAATTAGTTATTACCTCCACAAAAAGTTATTACCTGTTATATAATAGATGTTATTAGATCATGTCTGCTGCACTAATGAAGCAGTGGTTGCATTAAAATGTGAATTTTTACAGTGGAAGAAGGAGAGGCAGAACAGACAGATTTTGAAGTTGCGAGCCCTGCCGCAGCCCGGTGCTTGTGGTTTTCGGTGGGCTTGGCCTCCTGTTTTTTGGAAACTATTAGCTGGAATTAGGGGGACATTGACAGATGGGTTTCTTAGGGAGAGCAGTGTTATCCGGCAGAGGTGTGTGTGTGTGTGTGTGTGTGTGCACGTGAATGTGTGTGTCAGAGGGAAGAGGCCAGCCAGGACCACATGCTCAGGAACGGGGCTCAGAATAAGCTCTCAGATACAGAGCTATGGAAACTCCAAAGACCACAGAAGTACAAACACACTCTCTCTCTTTTTTATTTCTCTCTCTCCCTCTCTTCATTTCTCTCACTGACAAGGGGCAGATGGTTATTTAATGCTGATTAGAATTTCAAAATAGGCCGCCATTCACAGCACCTCCCACCCTCCACCCCCAACATCTCCCTAGCAAGGGCAAGCAGAGGTCAGGTCCATGTTCCAGTCACACAGGCAGATTCATTAAGACACTTTTCAGGCCCGGTGATTGAGAAATTACCTCATTCTTAAACACACCACACATGAAACCACAGCACAGTTTGTGAGGCTGCATGATTTGGATCACATAAAAAACACCATCTCTTTCATAGCGTGGAGAGGAACAGAATTTGTTCTTGCAACATAGTGTTGTTTGGTAAAAGCAAATTGACCTGACTAGAATGCTTTGAATTTCCACACTGAACCTTAAAAAAATCCATCTTTGCAGCACGCAGCAGCCTAAAAATGTCCTCCTCAGTCAGCTGAAATATTGCTGTCTGTTCCTAGAGGGCATCATGATATGAAGCTCTGAAACGAAATGCCAAATATAGATGGGTAAGGCTGACAAAAGAGCCAGAGCTGCCTTGATATTTACTGCATGTATGTGCCATGTTCCTTCTTTTGCTAATTGACTTTGAGACCCTCCCACCCCCTCCCGCCTCCGGGCTAACAAGGAACCGACACTTCAATTACTTACGGCACGACACTCAAATGAACAGGAGATGTTTGTGTGTGTGCGTGTATGTTGAAGGCGGGTGGGGGGTAGGTTACACAGCGAAAGAAAGTGATTTTGAAAATGAAACCTCCTGTGCTTTCAAATAATTACACCGCCAAGGAATGTTTTTCTAAAATCAGCCCTATGAAATGATGCCTCTGGGGTAGTTAGCGTGAGACAACGGGGCTATGGCGCAGTGAGGCCGACAAACATGAGGTGTTTGGATTTTGTTTAGGTGGTATGTGGAGTTGTGTTTTTAGGGCTTGAAGCTAAAGTAACTTCCTTTATCTGGCTCAGACAACTGGGTTTGGTCAGTTTGCTTTTATTCCCTCTGTCAGTATTGCAGCTTTGGTCCTTGGCCAACCCACAGGGGGATTGATGCATTTCTTGTTCTATGAAGCCACTCTTAAAGGCTCACTGGCAGGCAAGGAACATGGTGAAACAAATGTTAAGGACAGCAAAGTGTCAAATAACAGCATTAATGTCAGCTGGGTTAAAACCTTGGGAAACGCTCTGTGGCTGCTGCCCGAGGGCCAAGTGCGTGTGTGCATACGCATCTCCTCGCATGTGTGCATGTGTGAGAGCCACATGTAATCTAGTAGTGCGATGCAGTGTTTCATCCCGGTGCCAAAACAAACTGGTGGAGCTGTAGCGTGCCCACCCTGCTCTCCCAGGCCCCCATCGACTCTCTTGCACAGATGGTAGCAATCACCTCCCGAGGTGCCCGTCACCGCCGGCGCTGTCGTCCTCTCTATCCTTTTGTAACAAGGTTAACTCTCTGCCTGCACATTTTCTCCCCACATTTTCTACCTCTACTTTTATTCCATATAGTTTTTCTTTTTGCTGAAATCAGTCTTTTTTCTTCTTCTCTGCATTAACTTTATTGTGTTTTGGTAAAAGTTTGTCTCTTTTTATGCTGTTAGATGCATCTGTGGTCTATTGCTTGAGCAAATATGTGGTTTTTGGCCCACCAGCTGGCGTTGCTGGTGGCAGCAAGATTCAGGGGCTGTTAAGAGAAAATATGTCTGTTTGTTAACGACGAGTGTATGACAATCGCTTGGCTCCCTTTGATTGTGGTTATGTCTGTCCATGGCTGACACATGGCTGTCTAACTGATCTGTCAGTGTTTGAAATCATGTGTGCATATGTATTTGTCTCTACATGCACTCGTGCGTATGGGTCTGGAACAGTCCATCCTTCACTCCCTGATCATATCCTTATGGACCAGCTCCACTGGGAGCAGCTGACTCAGTTCTACTTTTCAACCCTAAAGTTTAACATCACCTCCACCTACAGCTCCACAACAAGGTTCAGCTATTAATGAGGGTAAAGATATGAGTAGTTTTACTTGTAGTAGCACCATCATATGCTGTATTATGCTGGTCAGTCTTCAGTAAGTCAAATATAATGAATAATACTATGAGACAACAACAGGAATTATATAAAAGAAAGTAGAAAACTAAGTGGTTTTTAATTTGTATACAACACAAATGAAGATCAGTTTACTTGTCATGAAGAGTACTGCTCTGCTTGTGCTAACAGTTATATAATCTGCTGCTAATCTGCTATTGCTCTAAGGGGAAATTTTTAAGGCCTAAGAAAAAGACCCAGATGATGTCATCTGGGTAACCACAACTTGGGTTTGGAGACTTTTTTTTTTTTTTTTTTTACAGAAAGGAGAATTTATCAGGCAGAGAGTGTACAACAAAAGACTGCATTTTGGGCATGTAGAGTCAGGATATTGGCTTCTTTAAAAAAGTGGGATGAATGGATAGCATTCTCGAAATGGATGGATAGCATTCTCAAGAAGGACCACATCTGACCTCATCTGGTGGTGATGGTGGAGAATGCTGTCAAACATGTTTGGCTCATTGAGACCTTGCAGCTGTGAGAGGCACAGCATATGCTTTTCATTGATTCATTCATCAGATCTTTCATTTGGATGAAACTTGTCAGATTCAAAATGCCTGCTACACTGCAGATAGATTTCCCTTAAATATACTCAATCTTGGGTCACCTGCCATCAACTCAGGAGTCTCTGGGTTTCTTTGCATTCACATAAAAGCCTGTATTACAGCCTGATCATACAGCATTAAACATTTTACTATTTCTACTGTCATCTCTGGCCACAGTGGCAATTAACTCCATCTGTCACTTTCTATTTCAAAACCAGCCCAGGCATCACATGTATCCCCCAGAGTGGACCTCAGGGCTTTGTATGCCAAGAGTCCTGGCAAAAGTAAATCTGTTTTTACCTTAGTTTTTACTGATTCTCCATGATAACTGAACACAGCCTCTGCCCCTGTGCTTAGAACAGCAGATTGTTGCCTGTGGAAAAAAAGAGAAACTGAGACAAACAGAGAATAAAGGCAAAGGCGGGACAGAGATAACAGTGTTTAGATGTGGGGAAGTGAAGTGGACTAGAGAGAGGGAGAACAGAGCTAAGGACTCAACTCTCCACTGACACCAGGCCCCCCAACCTGGCAACCCTCCAGCCTAATCTCGTTAAAATCTTTCCCTGCCTGATGCCATCCAGAGAGAGAGGGAGAGACAGAGGAAAAAGATGGACTTAAGAGAAAAATGGGTGGGGAAGGAAACAAGCAAAAAGAGGGAGAGGCAGCCAGTGAGAGTATTTGAGACGGGTCTCGTGAAAGTAAGAGGAGAGAGGGAGAGGGAAGGAGGCTTAGGGGAGGGGTGGGAGAGGAATTAAGGGGACTCTCAGTTCAAAAGGGCTCCCAAGAGCCGGCTCTTAAGCCCACGGCGTGAGGATAACCGCAGAAACCAGTGGAGGGAGGGGAGGGCTGGGACATGGTGTCAAAGCTAAAACTGAAAGATATGTCTGTGTGGAGGAGAAGGAAAGAGCAAGTGGGGCTGAAATGGCTTGGTTACAAAGAGGTAGAAGCATAGCACGGTCCATGTAATGCGCACAGCAGGGCTACAGGAGTTGTAGTTTCCTGTTAGTTCTCAGCTCTGGAGTACTTAAATCTTTGTCTCAGCTTGTTGTCCACAGCTCATTACAGTGACCCAGCGGCCTTTACATCTGTTTATGTCTTAGTTCTTTTGAGCTTTTTTTTTTTTTTTTGGATCTTTTGTCACTCAATCTTCGTCGTTTCGGCAAGTGGTTACTGCCTCCTGAAGCAGCCGTCTCTGGTGTATGTGGGTGCATATGCGTGTGAGTGTGTGTGTTTATCCACACTGTACACACTGCCTTGGCTCTAATGAGGAGCTAATTAACCGGGTGTTCCCCCGGTGCCCTGAGCAGGTGGCTAGAGCAGCCAGGCGGAACTCAGCCCAAACACACACACACACACACACACACACACACACACACACCATACATGCACACACACACGATGGCAGGAGCCCATATAGCCGAGCCTGTTTGGCCAGGCAGAGAGGGCACCTAAGGGGGGCTGCAGCAGGTCTGGACCGCAGCCTGGGCCGAGAGGGGAAAGGTGGTGGTGGGAGAGCAGCCCTCCAATTTTCAAGGACCAATTTTAGCCATGGGATTTGGGTTTTGCACAGGCATCCAAAATCAATTGGCTGTGCTTACTGGCTTGGCTTTGGTCGAGCTGAAGGAAAAATGAGGTTAGATTTATCCTTGACATATGGAGGGGGACAGAGAGGTGGTGCACTCCACAAACACCCTCGCATTTTATTTGTCGAGCGCAGCCTTTACAGGCCAATTTGTCATAGCACGTTTGACAGAACAGTCTGTGAGCTTGTTCAGAACACACTGACTTGTTGAAGCACCTGTTGTGTAAGCTGAAATAGACCAGTGTGTTCTTCTGTCAATCTACCTCACCTGAAATATTCCCTTAGTCTTTCCTGTTTTAAAAGTAAGTTCCACCCATCTCAGATCACAAACTGAGAAGTGTGCGAACTGTGTAGAGAGATACTGGGATGAAAGCAAAACATTCACTGTAGCGGTTATTCCACGAAAATTTGCATTTGGCGCTGTTCATCTTGATGACAAATTGATGAAACAATTCTCTACTCTAATATTTTCCTAGGGGTTTCTTCCTCCTCTCCCTCCATCCCCTCCTTTATTTTTGTCTCAGCATCCCTGTGTTTGCCAGGCCCATAGCTTGTGTTTGTTGTCTGATTTCCACGACAACACGAGGAACCAGCTTTACGCATCCTTGAATTGGACGCTGACCCATAAAGGCACGGCGTTCAGTCAACGATTACAGTTTCTTTTGCTGACTTTCCACCACCCACAGAACTCCTCTCCCCACGCCAAAATGTCTGTTTTCTCCCCCAACAGATAAGAATGAGGAGGCTTTGATGTGTTAATGAATTGAAAAATGGCCTTCAACAGTGTTCAGTTATCCCCGCTGAGCCTAATTTGGGTGGGGGGAGGAGTGGGGTGCAGCAGTGGTGGGTGGTGGGGGTAGCAGGTTGAGGGTGGTGGTGGGGGTGTGTGAGCACAAGTACTTCAAAACAAACCCATAAACATTCCAGGATCCTTGGGCAGCTGCAACTTTGAGGCGAAGTTAACTGCACACAGCATGTACACCATAGAAAACACACTTACAGGTACGCATGCAAACACCTACTCAAGGTTGTCAATACTTTTTGCTTATTTATTTTCCTCATTCATTAACCTCAGATCACACACTTTCATTGAATCTCTTTCTCCTCGCTCTTCTGCAGACATTTCCATTCATGTTTTTCTTTCTCTGCCAGACACTAATTCTCTCATTTTCTGCCTGTGTCACGAAAAGTCTGGCTGTTGTTAAAGTCATTCCCAGCCAATCCTGCCTACACATGCTAAATCATTTAAAGGTTAAATTCTGCAGCTTTCTTTAAATTCTCCACACTCAAACGTATCCTCTCTTACCTCAGACTTTGTTGGCCGATCTCGTTGCACAGCAGTAAATCGAGAGGATGCCGTTGGTACAGTTCAGCTGCGGAGAAAATGTGATTGTCGCTTTCATGTTCCGCTACAAGGTGTTAATGGACACAAGTGCTCACAGCTGTGTGTGTGTTTGAGACGCTTGATCATAATCAGAGTCCCCCCCACCTAGTCCCCCTCCTACACACACACCCCCCACCCCCTACCCCCAGCAGCAGCTCCAGCCACTCACCGGATCTGGTGTGTTCTTTGTCACATTCCCTCTTAGAAGAAGTTGGACAGGCTGTTTAGTTGTTCACATGCAGCTACACACTGGATACAGGCACAGAAACACACGCATACATACACACAGAGAATGAACCAATTACTCAGTCAATATGTCATCAATTTGGAGTATGTAGCTTCTTTCAGTTAAAGCAGGGATAAACCATATCACTGCAGCTAAGACCACAGTTAAGATAAAAGGCTTTTAACTCTCTACTTCCTTCAGTGTACTACACTGCCATGCCATCTTAACACTGCCTACATATCTGCTTTGAACAATTACCTAGGGTCAAAGGTCAGTCCTCATCTCAAACTCATGGGTTCATGGGAGCACACCAAAAGATCCAACACTGTCTATATATTCATACATAAAACAGTATTTCATTAACTGTGGAATTCCATACAAATTGGGCTGCATAATAACCAGATGGAATTGGGAAACAGTCTGGGAATGCACTCCCCCCCCCTTTTTTTCCAGGGTCTGCAACCAGGGAAAAGCGGGCCTCTTTCCCAACCTGGTGCCAGGCTTCCCTTTCAGTGTGGATGGAGATTGCATATCGTTCACTGCTAGTGCTTATTATGTGACGTATGTATTCAAGTGATTCTCCTCCTGTGAAAGAGCCATCAAAGTGCCATTAACAGTCATTTTTGATCAGCAGCAAAAAGCTCATTTAATGTTGTACAGATCATTGAGCTCCATGTAACTGCAGAACTGACCTTGACCTCAACAGAGAAGTTAAATACTGAACAGTTCTTATTTTTGTTACCTGGTATGCAGAAACTGATAATTCAGTAAATCTTTCACAGTAGAGGCTCTTCAAAGCTAAAATACTTGATACAGTTAAAATGTGAATATCCTGACTCAGTACATAATCTAATCTTCCTTCTTCTTTGATCAGCAAAAATACCAAAAATATCAGTATCACAGCAAATCAAGATCTGTGGTGTGTTGTTGTATTGATGATTAAGGAATAATCAGCTTATTTGCTCTCTTGCCAAGAGTTTGATGAGATGATTGTTATAGCTTTCTGTCTATATTGTAAATATGAATGTACGGCCAGCAGCCAGTTCTCACGTGGCAGACTATTTCCCGGCCAGGTGCAAAAATGTCCCAGAGTCTCAGCAGGCTCACTGGTAACCTCTAGGTGATGACAAAACATTAAGTGACACCAACCATAACACCAGGACGTGTCATTTTTAAACTTTTTGTATGAGTTAAACAAACAAGGCATTACATGTCAGTTAGAGAGTTTTAGACGTGCTGGTAGGTGGATACTATTCCCATTGGGCAAAGCCAGGCTAGCTGTTTCCCCTTTTTTCTGGTCTTTGTGCTAAGCTAACTGTTGGCTGGCTGGTAGCTTTATATTTAGCATACAGACATGAGAGTGGTATCACTCTCAGTAAGAAATCAGTGTATTTATGAAAGTGTCCTTTAAAAAAAGTGATATAACAAAATACAGAATAAAGCCGTTAAGTTGGTCATTGTCACTGCTAGTTTGGTCACTGTAACATCACCGTCACTCTCTGTGACTAAGCACATGGATGAGACAGAAAAGATGACAGAATATGTCCAAAATGTAAATAGCATTTCAAATATCTCAGTAAATACTGTTAGATTTTTTTTAATTTGATATTCTGTAACTGCCAAATCCCTACTCAAAGCCACACATATGGACACACACATAAAAGCCTCCCAGTCCCTCAGCAAGTCTGTCTTTACTTATTCCCCATTGTTGTGTCTTATTCTATTCTAAACATCCAGTGTTAGTGAAATATATTTTCTCAAACACACTCCCATCAGATTAAAGTTAATTAATATCACCTTCTGTTGTGATGCCCTAATAATCCTCCTTTGCCGTAACTGTTGACATTTTTGGTCAAGCAGCTCTGCTGATGTTTACCCCTCTCTAATTTATCTGTGGATAACTTTGAACTGGAACTAAGCTCCGGAACAGTCGTCCTTGAAGCTGTGGCCAAGTCTTCAAGTCCCAAGTCTGACTCTGATTTAACATGAAGAGGGTCTGGATCAAACTCTATTACACAAACAAGAGGGGGCAGGTTTCTCATTATACTTCTCAAATGTAAAACCCCACATGTAGAAAGTGAACAGAGTTTATCAATAATGTCAGAGCCGGTGAATGTGGCCGTATGTGGAGGAGTCAGTGGAAAGACTTGTGAGCCGAAGAGACATCAGGGAACCAGTTGGACTTCAAGTGGAACTGAGAGAGACCGTGAAGAGATATAACCTCACTTCACATGTCCAATATATTCTGGTTCGCCTCATTTAGAAGACAGCTAGCTCGAGCCCACTTCTTTATCTGAATCAGCCTTGCTTTTAATAGATCTTAAGAGTCTTTACTCATCAGTGATTCATGAAATTAATGTCTCTCTTTCCAGTGATTAATAACTAATGGGCTGAGAGGAGCTGAATTCATTAATTATGAAATGGAGAAAATGAGCTCTGCAAATATCACTTTTGATTGATGAGTTCTGGAATAGCAGCCAAGCACACAGCCGCAGTGTAGATTATAAACCACTCACTATTATCCTGCCTTACTGGAAAATCTCTCCCAGCTCTCTAACATGGTTGTAAGCATATGTTTTACTGCAATGCACACTCCATGTCAACTAGATAAATACTACAACGATACTGTAAACTTTTCCATCTGTCCCACTCACCTTTTGCTGATGCAATCCCTCAAATGTCAATGTTAACTTTCTCTCCTTCCTTCCTCCGCAGCATGCAACTGTAACCTTCACGCCCGCCGCTGCAGATTTAACATGGAGCTGTACAAGCTATCGGGGAGGAAGAGCGGAGGAGTCTGCATGAACTGCCGCCACAACACTGCAGGACGCCACTGCCACTACTGCAAGGAGGGCTTTTACAGAGACATGGCCAGGCCGATCACTCACCGTCGAGCCTGCAAAGGTAAGAGCCCAGCTGAGTTTGATCTGCAATTTGGTTTTTCAAAATGGTAGAAATCCCTTTGCAATCAACTCAGAAAACTCTTTTTTTTACTCGGATTTCACATTGATAAGATTTGAGTGTCTCTAGTGGCACTCATTCCTTTGTCTATTTGTCTATGATGGTGATGACTGTTAATACAGTACCTAGTTCTACTTCTACTGTCAGAAACATAAACCATAAAAGTATTTTTCTGGGAAGGAATTACCCACCACTTTATGTTTACAATTACTAATGCAAGAGTTTTCAGGAATAAGGATCATTTTTGTGCTATATCAATCAGTAATAGAGTAGCAAAATGAATATTTATTTATATGAAAATGTCATGGATTATTACTTTAAGCTCAGTTTGACTTTTCATTTGGCAACAGGCTGTGCTAAATGTTTACAAAACGTTCAAACAAAAGCAGATTGAGATGTTCTAACTCTACTAATACTTGCGTAATCATGTCATTTCTCAGAAAGTGTAAAAGGAGTAACAAGTTATGATTGGAAACATACACGGTCAACTTTCAATAAAAAAATATCAGCGTGTCTGACATGCCATACCATAGCAAAGAGAAACAAGTTGATACTCTGCCTGAAGCTTTTCTGGCTTTTCCACCGCATGTTTCCCCATACCACACACACCACATTATATTATCACTTGACCGGGGCATTTTTCATGGAAAAATGTATTTTACCCTGCTTTATTATTTCACATTTGCAGTGAATATTTTTCAGCTTGATATTATGCTGGAAGCATTTCTCTCCTCTCATTGGACTCAAAAATAACACCGGCTTCCTGTACTTGTTGCTCAGGAAAATATTCAAATCAATAACAGAGAGGGAGTGTTTTTCACCCTGTTGATCCCGATGAAGGTAAAGAATTACTTCCAGAACATTAAAAAACAGCATCGACGAGACCTGCCAGCACTCACAGCCGTGAAGATCTCTTGCCTGAAATTTCATGGCGAGAATCTCCCACTGGCTTCCGCTCAGTTTTCCCTCTGCAGCCGACCCAGGCTTGTAACCCAACACCAGGAGGTTTGAAATGGCATGGTATCAGGCCGCAGTTGCCCATGTTAGTTGAGCTGAGATGTTGAGCCATTCATCATATAATGGCAAAAACTCCACCATGACTTGGTCACATTCCTTAAAACTGAAGTCATTTGACCTGTGACTGCACTGAAATGCTGACAGAAAGAGATTCGCCAATCCTGACAGTCCTGAGACGTCCGTCCCTCCGTGCAAATCGTTCCCTCATCTTCCATTTCCTTCGGTACCTGGAGGTGCAGCCGCTTTCATGCACATGCAAGTCCCCCCAGACACGACAATCTGTCCTTATCAAAGCCTCGTGATCAGGTGGTAAACAGTTTATCACCCGCCCTCGCGAAGGACCCAGATGTGACGGAAATGAAAGTTAACATCCGAAAAGCCTCTGCTGAGCGGCTGGCTCCATGATTGATCAGAGCAATTCTGCAGCCCTTCTAGGAGCCGTCATTTTCCTTTGCCTCAACTCTCGCTCTCTCGTTTTTCATCTCCATTTGCCATGATTCGTTTATAACCACCGTCTCCACTTCCTCCCCTTCTCTCACTGTGACTCACTTCTTTTAAAACCTTTGACTTTGTCTTTTTTTTTCTTACAGAGGCTTCCCTGATTTTATTTTCATCCCTGATTTTTGCTCTCCTCCATGTTTTATCTCCATGTGTCAGGGTCAAGATAAAGGTCAGAGGTGCAGTGTGGCTGAAGGGGGTGAGTGTCACCTCTGAAATGGAGTTACGACAATAAAATACAGGTGTTTTCTAAAGCAGAGACAGGAGTGGGGAGGGCCAGGGGTATGAATGGGCCATATCTGTTTCTAATCAAGCCTGCTCTAGATGGCTGTCAGAACACAATCTGAGTGAGTGTGTGACGAGCAGAAACCACCTCGCTCCCGCCTCCATCACCTCCACCGTTTACCTCCCACGTACACCAAACACACACTCTTGTTAAGTACCGAGGTCCCGATTCAAAGTGCATCTGCAGGGCTCCAGCTCTCCAGTTCAAATGCCCAGGCACCAGCCTCTCCACAAGCCCTTTACAATGTCAAAAGCATTAAAATAGTCAGCAAAATTAAGGAAACATGGCATTCACCACATGGCCTGGCTGCAGTATACGAGCTCTTCAAAACACAAGGTTTTTATGTTAGTCCAAGTCGTACAGCTGGTATCCGCTGACCACAAGGAACATTGATAAAAGGCATTAAAAATGAGGCCATAGTCCATGTGAAGAAACAGCAGCCAATATAAACCACATTGGCTGTATGTCTCAAATATCGTAATTTCTGCAGCATGAGGATATTTGCTGTCAGAAAAAACTGTGGACAAAAAAAGTGTTACACAAGCTAATTTACTGAAAAATACTGAATAATATAGTGCCTTGCCTGTAGCAGAATAAACATGTGGTTGTTGAGGGCAAATAACATCATTTTTGTATCATTAGTATCAAGTTTAGGACCTGTGACTATTAGTTTTTAATCTGATGTGACATCTTGAGTTTATCAGTCCATCAACATCGCAATGGTGCTAATTTACCCCAACCAGTAAAATGAGCACGTTTTAACACTTGTATTTATTTTCACAGTGAACTAGCCAGCAGAACATAATAGACTGTTAAAAAACATATTTCCAACTAACGGTACAAACACCATCTTCTCCAAATGCGCCAACTGCCAAATGACTGCAGACAAAGAGCAGTCCCCTCAAGTACTTAAGCCCACATGTGCGCACGCATGCACACACACACACACACACACACACACACACACACATGCACAAGGCAACATGAATCAGTTAAACTGAGCAAACGCCTGTCAGAGGAATCCCAACACGGTGCCTGTCACGTCTGCAGGCTTGAAAAGTCATCAACATCTGAGGACGTTTTTACTGCTCCTTAACTGGCCTGAGCCCCCTGCACATAAAACTTAAGGACCCCAAGCCCCCACCCTCACCTCACCCACCCCTGACTCCCCCTCCATCCTGCTCCCTCACAGCCCATTCAGATCTGGTATTTGCTGGTTGTTTACCGAACAATGTGGACACTGACAGTTAACTCTGATGTCTTAACAGCCCTGTGATTGTTGAATTTGAGGGGAAATGGGAACATCTAACGTTACTCATGTCTCGTTCTCTGGACTGGATCGAGCTGATAGTCTGCACCACTCAGAGACCAGTGGGGAAACAATGGCACGTCGTTCCTCCCTCTGCGCCGCATGCCTTGACAGGCATGACAGACCGACACCAGACTTGAATCAGACAGATCGAGTAACGGGGGGTTTATCCCACATGTGCTTTGACATTGAACACATCATCTCACAGACAAAAGTAAACCTCAAATCAGTGTAGGATTATTTCATTTTGATAAAACTAGCTTGTTTAGTTATAAGTTGAAGTCAAAGAAATTACTTGTGTCAATTTAATGTGGCAAATGTTAGATTTTACCGATGATACAAGATCCAAGGCTACCCTCTGTAGATCAGGGTTTCATATCAGCTGGGTTTCATTAGCACGTCTAAGGACACAAACTCCAGGAATGCCAGAAATTCCCAAGTGGTCTGTAGACACTGCAGCACCTGGGAGCAGTGGCAGGAGCTCTGCCTGATGATTGAGGATGAGGGTGTGGAGGTGAGGACATATGTTACGTGGCTGGCACAGTCCGGAGACCCTCACTCACTTGACCTCTGGCACCCAACTCAGTCCTGCTTCTTACCCTGCCATACGTGGATTGGTATTCCGTCTAGGTCAGCCACAAACTCTTACCAAGTGTCATCAAAGCTTGAATTTCCTGGTCGGACCTGCGTGACTCAAACGGTGGGGATTTTGCACGCCACAGCATCAGATTTACGTCTCCATGCACAGCTTCAAACGGAGCACTGCCCCACTTTGACACCTGTGGACTGGGGTTGGCCTTGCCGGAAAAGGCAAGAAGCATGTTTCTGAAGATCTGAGCCGGCAGTTAATCCCCCCCACTCCACTCCACTCCACCCCACCCCAGGCCGCCAGACACACATGATCACCCTTGGGTCAGTTTTGGGGCGTTTAAAACCCTCCCTTTGCCCAAGTCGACAGGTGGTAGGGTCCTCTGGCTTTCCTCTGTTGTAGCAGCTAGAAAATGCCCAGCGCAAATAAACACATTCATAGTTCTGTCAAGTGGTGGGAAGAAACCGTGGCATGTTAGCAGCTGCCTTTCTCTGGCAAAGCACTGTAACAAACTGTTGGGTTACAGGGTTTTTCCCCCCCAAGTGTAATTTTGGCCTTTCTTGTCTTTTCTTGATAATCTTGGACAATTATGGCTATCATGTTACAGTCGAGTCACTTTAAGTTTGCTGTAGTAATTTTGCACTAGGCTGTGCCTGTTTTCCAAAGGAAAATTAGGTTTAAAATAAGGGGAAAAGGCAGATGGTTCACCTTAAATTTCACAATTGTTTGTTGTATTTTTGGCAGCAGGTCAGTAGATAAGTAGATAGTAGATAGGAAGGGATACTTTTCTGTACTCTAAAACCAATCACCCACACTCCTGAGGACAAGATTTCAAAATCTTGCATTTGTTTTTACGTGTCACTGATGTGTTTGTCTGGCTAGCTTGCTGTGAAATGTTAAGTATGTGTTTATTACTTAAAGAACAAAAGTCTGTTTTTTTTTGTTAGTAGTGTCGGAGTGTCCACAGTTTGGTTAGATTCACTGCTGTTTATGCTGTTGAGCACACCAGAGGCTCTGTTTGTACCATACTGAAGCCCTGTGTCTCTTCTTCTCTCCCCTTCTCTGTCTCATCCTCTCCTTCATTTCTCACCCCCCACCTCCCATCTCCCTCTCATCCCCTCTAACATCTTGTAAAGCTCTGTCAGAAGGTTTCAGACCAACACGCCAGTTCTTGTATTTAACAGCTCTTTAAACTTTAAAAAAAAAGTTGCTTGAGGTGGCTTGAATAAATCGCCTAGAACCAGCAAAACTCATAAAAGTCTTGCCAGAGTGGGGTGACCGGAGCATTGCTTGTTGCTGTTGGCATTTGCCAGGGCATCGACTGAACTTACGGGAAGTGATGAAACAGCAGAGCGTGTGTCACCAGGCAGGCACCAGAGAGCATGCAGCATTAGGAGAGCGGAAACGAGCCGAGAGGAGAGAGGAGGGCGCAGCATGTGCTTTTATGGAGTCTCCTAACAGCAGTGCACGACACGGATCAGACCACTCACCTGTCTGTCTCTCTGTTGTTTTTCCTGTCCCCTGCTGTCTTCTGCTTTCACACATTAATTCTGTGTTACTCACAGAATTAGTCCTTCACACAAACAGATACACATGCACAGTGATTCTCCTTGCAGCGTTCAGGGAATCCCAAGTACAGAAGCAGACAGAGAGAGTGGCTGCCTCACCCTGGGAGTCCTGAGCCAAACACTGAGTCTTAATGCATATCTGTTGTCTGCAGGCAAAAACAGAATATTGCAAGATTTAACCCAACATCCTGCCAAACCATAAATTCCAGGGAATGAGCTGCTGTTCTGTGACTGTCAATTTGCAATAAATTTAAAAAATAAATAAAATTGATAAATTAATATAGTGACTGTATTTTTCTCTCCCTCCCCCCACCCCAGCCTGTGACTGCCACCCTGTGGGTGCAGCGGGCAAGACGTGCAACCAGACCACGGGCCAGTGCCCCTGCAAAGACGGCGTCACCGGCATCACCTGCAACCGCTGCGCCAAGGGCTACCAGCAGAGCCGCTCACCTGTGGCCCCGTGCATCAGTGAGTGACTCAAACAGACATAAACACTCATATCACACTGCTAGGTTACACTCCTCATCTTGGTCTTTTCTATCAGCTTGTTATTCTGCAAAACTCTCTACTGTGAAGAACATAGCAAAGGGCATGATACATAGTTACAACAGAGTGAACCACACTAAAAGCAGCACATACCCAAACTGTGGAGATTGCAAAGCATAATTGAAAGCACACTTCCCTGTAGCCTAAAGTCTTTCTGGCCTCCTGACAGGCACACCCAACCCGATCTCTGCACTGCATATACAGTACATGTGTTCTGTGGGTTTGCTCGGCCACTGAAAATGCAATGATAATTTCATTGAGAACACCCCTGAAACAAAACATGTACAGTCAGGCTAAACTGAACTGTGGTATTTGTTAAAGGGCCAGAGAGAAGTGTTAAGAGTGAGGTGGTGATTCTCAGAGAGGTCCTGTGTAGATGTACAGTGTTGTTTTTCAGTGGAGAGCTGGTAGAAAACCCAGAACTTGATTATTGTTGTTCCATTCTCTGTCAACAATGTGCAATATGTGTGTACCCAAGTTTCTGTAGTTTGCATGCCGACTACACAGGTTTTTAATTTCCTGTGACAAGTATGTGAGTGTGTGTGCGTGGGTTATGAAATTTGCCAGTGCCCCGGCACATGCAGGCATGCGTAATAGAGGGCAACTTTCCACCCGCACTGTGTGCCAGGCGGTATGGGCACACACACACACACACACACACACACACACACACACACACACACACACACTCACACTGCACTCACAAGACAACCTCCACCAAAGCAAAACCGTGCTGCGCCACCCTGTGCCGCATCAAGCTCTGCCACACTGTGCCACACGGTGCCATGTTGTTTCTCTCACTCACAGCTCCGGAGCAGATGGCGGAATGGGCGAGAGGGAGAAAACAACTGTGGTCATGGATGGCAGACCCCACTCATTTGAATGCTGCTGAACCATCCAGTGAGAACAAGAAGAATTGTGTATGCGCTTTAAGTACATGCGCACATTTGGATCCATTACGAATGGCATTAATGACAACTGTGTTTGTTTCTCTGTGGCCTCATGGTGAGCATCTTATCTCCTATTGAGGCTCCTGGACCTCAAGACAGAAGACAAGACCATTAAGCAGCCAATTAGTATGATGGCAGCAACCCTCATCTGAATGATCCTTTCATCATCTGTCTGTCTTCACAAGATGTGGCCATGAGGGCACACGGACTCAAAGTGGCTTCTAGCAGCTGCGCCCGCCTTCACAAAGCTCTGTGTCCTTGTTTGTTTTTGTTGGCGGGGTGTCCATAATTTCAGAGAGACAACTGCCGCTTTTGCCTCAAAACAGCTTTCCAAGAACCCCTCCCACCTCCCGCCAAACACACTCCCACTCGCTCGGTTCAAACCCTCAACCTCCAAATCCAATCAAAAGCAGATCCTCTGGGTGGATGCTAAGCCAGCGTTCCAGTAACTGTTTATGGTAAAAAAAAAAAAAAAAGAAGAAAAAAGCATAGGGCCTGTTGTTAGCATTAGCATTTGTATTGGAAAGTTGTGCATACGATTAGAAGAGTGGTCCTGGAGGAATTCCATGAGGCACTTTTTAGTGTAGCCAGCGGGCACAGCAAGGGAGGGCTGCATCTGTCTCAAGACGATCCAACCAAAATTGCCCCCTTGCCATCTGTCCATCTGTCTATACATGCTTGCATGGAGATTACACAGTAGTGTTAACCTAGCATCTGTTGGGGGAGGACAAGACTAATCTATTGCAGCCACCTTCCCATTTTAATCCACGTACCTCAAAAGAAATCAACTTCTGTCTCAGATGTATCAAGTGTGCTGACTTTGAATGGACTGATTTATCTAAATCGGATTACTGGGTGCATTTTCAGTGCATCTTCTTAACTGCATCTAACTTAAATTTGGTCCTCTGGCCTCCATTATTTATTCCACTTCCACTGTCTCAGGATCTTTCGATGTATGCCTCTAAAATGACAGTGAAACCACCACATTAGTCCATGGAATGCATGATTTATTAGAGCCTGTCATCCCTCTCACCACCAATAAGTATCCCTGTCAGTCTGTCACTGTTTATCTAGCATGTCTGTCTGCAGTGCCTCGTGAGTTTTCATGTGCATAGCCGACATATGTCACAATCTAAACCTACCCTGGTATTTTCTCTTACTGGCCTTGGTGAGCAAAGACACTTTCTACTTATCCCCTCTGTATTTTGTTGTGGGTATATTAATATATACACACAGAACCATCCTACACCCAGTCGTTGAGATTACTTTTAATGAATTCAGACATGCTTCATTTCTTTGACCGCACTTACACTCTCGGCAGGCACATGGCCAGATCACTTAGACCGTACTTGAAAGGTATGGATTTACATTTAACCAGTGAAATAATTTTGTGTTTCATGTATGTGTTTCAGAAATCCCAGTGGCCAACCCCACAGCTGTGGTGAGCAGCACAGAGGAACCAGCAGGTTAGTATACGCTCTCTGAACCTCACCCATATGCACCACTGCTTTATGAGAGGAACAAAAACATATTTTTTAATATTTCTGGACTTGAGTTTTAAGGTGTGGAATAAATATTAATGGAGGGTGGGTCCCCCCTCTTTTGAAGTTCTGCACAGAGAACGATCGCACTGGGGCCGGCAGAATTTTTCCATTGTCTTAAAAACCTGTGTCCTTGGCACAGTTTCCCCAACCGCTATAGCCTCAAGTTAGTGGAGCCTTGCTGTGCTCAGAGTATGGCTGCAGCTTAAAGCCAAGGCCAGCAGATAGGCAGCAGAGGTGATTAGTTACAGTTTAGCTGGGAGATATAGTGGAAGGGAGAGTTTTGAGGCGTGAAAAGAGTGTTGGCAAGTGACTGAGGGGAAATTTGTTCAGTCTCTCCCTCTAACTCTCCAATTTAGGCTCCGGTCAATTACCCTGCCCTTATTTTTCATTCTGCAGCTGTTTGATTTGAGTGGTGGTGTTGATTTGGAAATGTTGATTCATTAGTAGGTTTATAACATATATCATCACTCAGGCTGCAGATTGTACCCCCCACGTTGCCACTCATTCTTTAATGCACCACTCACGGTATAAAATGACAAAAAAAAAAGGTTTACATTATTTGCTTTCTGTTGAACTTAGCTAAACTAAGCTAAGCTAACTGGCTAGCTTAGCACAAAGAGTAGAAGTAATCCACCACACATACCTTGTAAATCCACCAATTGCCATTGTACAGATTAAATAAACGAAATATAACATCAAATGTAGTGAGCTTTAGAGGTGCTTTTAGACTGATTTTGTTACCTTCTGACAGAGCCAGGCTAGCTGCTAAGCTAAAACACAGCATCAAATTCACTGCAGAGAACTCTTTAATTGAGGCATTTCTTCACAATTACAACTCCTCCCGTGGGCTCCCATAAGTTGAGGCTGCTGTAAACAGATCATGAATGACAATAAAGTAAAGCACAGTAATAAAATGAAATGTCTTAGTAGGAGAAGTTAGAATTATTATTATTAAACACTTAAAAATGTCCTTACATCTGCTCAAGTAAGTAAGTACTTTCCTTAAAAGTTTAACAGATACTGATAATACTTTTCTTGTATTTGTAGATTCTTTCCTCATTCGTGACTTCCTCTTCTTCTCATTCTGTTTCCTCTCGTTACTTGGGCCTTTAAGCCTTTTTGAAAAAAGGCAAAAATGCTCAGTCCAGCCCATTCTTGTGTTTAATACTTCCCTGGGAAAATTTTTCCGTGTCTAAGAACACAAGAGTCGTTGATCGCCAATTCGCCTCAGGCTTTACTAAACAGACCAGAGCATTTCCCCCCATCTTTCTCCTTCCTAAACTACCATAGAACGAGCGTCACCATCAGAAACCTGAGGCCCCCAAAATGTTTTTGTGGAAGGGGCGGTGGATGCAATTTGTCCTTGTCATGGCACAGTGAAAGGGGCTCAAGGGAACGAGGGCATCGAGAGCCCCTGGAGCCAATTGTGCGTGGTTTCAGTGGGCGGTCTTCTGGGTCAGTGGGCGATTCGCTGAGAGCTTTTCCAGGTGAACAGCCAGCAGTAAGTGTCTCTTCATGGGAAAACGCACACCCTCCCTCCAACCCCCACTCCCTGGATATCTCCAGGCTGGCCACTGTACACTGCATACACACACACACATACACGCGCACAGTGGTAGTGATCTAATGAAATCCATACACATCTCATACAAATGCATGCCTGTCACAGTTGCATGCACACTTACATGATAATGATCTGCACATGAAACCACACGCTCACTTATAATGAAAAAGACCTTTAGCAAGCTATGATATTTAACATCATTTATTTAAAGTGAATAATGCATAATACACACACGCCATCCTCACACACACACACACACACACATATCCTCACACACAACACCTTAACCATCGTTTTTTTAATGTCACCCTGTCTCGAGGTTATTGGAAGCTGCCAGCTGCTCTCTCTTTCTTTCTCTTTCCTTTTCTCTCCTCTCTCTGGTTAATAAAATCTCCAGCGCTCTGATATACAGCCAAGCCTCCTGGACATTTTTATGGGCTCCTTGGTCCCCCGTTTCATCCTCCTCCGTTGCTCCTTCCATTGCTCCATCCATCCTTCCCCAAAAGAATGAACGATGCAACACCCCTACTCATGCGACCCTGAAAGCGTAATTTCTCTCTCTCACGACCATTTCTTTTTTCTAATTGGGACATTTCATGTCCAGCAATTTTATTTGGTTTGCTTTGGAAAGCAACATGAACTGAATGGTTTTCCTTTTGAAGGCAATGAGGGGCCTGACCGCAGATACCAGTCCAGTTACCAGCATGTGGTTTTTCAGTTTCATGCCCTGACATTCCAAGCGAGCAGCATGGTCAGCTTTTCATGTCCCCTGACTAAAACTGACTGCAACCATGCTGGAAAACGACCTTCACGGCATTCCCTACAATCTCAGTCCATCAATTTCATACTTTTTTTCTCAATTTCGTGTCCTTCTCATAGTTTCGTAATTGAAATAAGTGGATCCAAAATTCTATGGTTCATAAAACCCAGTGGCATCCAGTCAAGTACAGTAGAGCCTAGCTAATGATCAGCAGTGTCTATTTCTTTCTTGTAACAGCTCCAGAAGCAGTTACCATGAGCACGATTTTATAAACACAGTGCAATGCTTTAAATTCTATCAAGGATTCTTGTCATAGATTTCTAACATGAGCACTTTCATCTCTTTTTGAAAGTCCATTTTAATTTTGCGTGTCCTCTTTGTTCCTCCATTCCCTCTGCTCACAGCTCATGGAAAACATAATTCGGGATCACAGAGTAGCAATGTTATGTTGAGTTGACAAAATAAATATTTCACCATCACGAGAAAGGAAATGGCAGAAGTAATTACATTCATGTGCTCTCGTGCCTTCAAAGGGTTCTATATCTGAATGGACTTATCTCCAACTTTCTTGGTCCATAGAGTTTTTTACGCAGACATCAAATTAAAGAAAATGTCATTCTTGTTCATTTTTATTCAAGTTGCAGGTAAACTTTGAGCCATACAGTCTGGAGTTGAGAATGTAGATGCTTCAAATCCTAGACTGGGAAATTCAGGGTAGAATTGTTTCCAGTGCAACTGGCCCACAATTTGTGTGAAAGAAAGACCAGCTTGAAAAAGATTCTTGTAGATACTTAACGACTAAACCAAACCAAGGCTGGTCTTCGAGCCAGTCGAGAAGACATCTGAGTTTGATCACGTCTGCCAAGAGGTCCATTTTAAGTGTCACAATCGTAATTGTAACACCTCATCACCAGCAATTCCACCTCTGAATGGTCAGTAGAGGTCATCTGTCCGATGTGTGGTCTCAGTCGTCACGCTGGCAGCCGAGGCCTATTCTCATCCATCCAACCATGACCTGCTTCCACAATAGAAGAGAATAGTCTTTATTGTCACTGTTCCAAAACAATGAAATATTATTTAGCAGCTCTAGAAAGACAGATACATATAAAAATCTCAAAATAATAAAAACAATTAGATAAAAAATAAAAATAAAGACTATCAAAACATAGATGATATTTACAGTGATATTTACGCTTTGCCTTTTCTCAAGACCGCAGAAAACATGTCAAACTGACTTTTTTACTCTTCTGGTATGTTTCACTTGCCTCCCAGCACCGGCTGCTGCAGAGGTTTGATGTGTGATTTGTCACACACACAAAACTGAACCTGAACTCCAACCTGCTCCAGTTTCCTTTTGAGCCTTTGGCCGTGTCAGTGAATATACATATATTGTTGTGAGGATAAATGTGAATATGGGCATACTTGGTACAAGGTTATAAAACAATACAAGTACAGATAAAATCCAAAAAGCAGATATAGCTTTAATACATTTTTATTATATGTGTTCATATATAACAACCTCAGTGTGAGTGCATGTGCAGAAACAAGCACATGTTGATTTATATCGATGCTGTTGAGTGTGTTTACTGGTGGTTTCACAGCACATAACACTTTACAGTGTTTGTCACACACCACATAATGCTTGATGAAATGGTCCTAAAATGCAACCATGCATCATCGATTCACATTTCAAGTGTGTAATTGTCCCATTATGTGTGTAATTTGAGTGTCAATAAGTACTGTTAAGAAGCTCCATGGAGTTACAGCCTGAATTACAGGAGTGAATGTTGTTTTTTTGCAGATTGCGAGTCCTATTGTAAACCAGTGAAGGGCAACCTTAAGATCAACATGAAGAAATATTGCAAGAAAGATTATGGTAAGAGAGGAGTAATAAATAAATAATACATATTAATAAGTAGTTTTAGTAGTGTTGACCTGAATGTATTTTTTTACGAATGTGTTCCCAGCGGTCCAAGTGAATGTCCTGGACATGGAGACAGTGGGGGACTGGGCCAAGTTCTCAGTTAGCGTGGTCTCTGTGTACAAGAGTCGCGGCGAGCCTTTGAAACGAGGCGACAACATCCTGTGGGTGCACATGAAGGACCTAGCCTGCAAATGCCCCAAGATCCAGATGAGCAAACGATTCCTGGTGATGGGCGGCAGCGATGGCGGGACGGGCACGGGGACGGGGACAGGGGTCGGCCCTGGGGGTGGAGCCGCCAGCCCGGGCGCGGAGCGTGTGGGCCTGGTGGCCGATAAGAACAGCCTGGTGATCCAGTGGAGGGACGTTTGGACGAGACGCCTGAGGAAGTTCCAGCGCAAAGAGAAGAAGGGAAAGTGCAGCAAAGCGTGATGGGAGAAGCAGCGTCCATCGCCTACCTCCCCCCGCCCCTCCATCGCCCACCTTCATGAACCCTGATCCAGTGATCTCCCTCCCCTTCCCCTGAGTCCTTTCTCCCCCATCACAGGAACACTGCACATTACAAAGACTGCATGTACCCTCCCTGTTTTAAGGACCACATTTTGTGTATATTGTATAATTATTTTCCTTTTTATTTTTCAAGTTTTGTCTTTGTTATGTCACGTGTCTTTTTGTCCATTGGTTTGCCTTAAAAAGGGACCATTAAAAAGGGTATGAAGTGTAGACAAAAGCAGACGCCATTCCCTCCCTCAACGACGACAGCAGTAATGTCCACTCGTCCCCCAAACCGTGATCCCCTGCCTCCCAGTCTCCTCCTCCTGTCTCCTGCCACTTGTTTCTCTATTCACAAGACTCACACCTCACATACTTCTCTGAGGATTTTATTCAACAGTGTTTGTCACATCAGAGACAGACTAATATCAGCAATGAGACAAGGTGCACACCCTCAGCTTGGCTGCCTCACGTTTCATTATTGAAACAACTCGGATCAGCACGAGCTGGTGCACCTGACAACCTTTCGACATTTGGTGTTAAAATGTTCATTTTAATAAATGGGCCTACTTGTTCCAGGTCTCTGCAGTAACGTCTATGGACAATTAAAAAAAAACAAACAGACAAACAAACAAACAAACAAAAAAAAAAAACTCTTGTCCCATGAGGAACCAAGGGCTCCCTTTGCAGGGACATTTTCCACAGCAAACCTCAGTCTCACCACCACTGCTGCTGCCACCAGACAGCCCTCACAGACTAAACTGCTCATGTAGGCTTGTATATCAAGTATTTGATGCCACTGCTCATAGTAGAGTTTATATTCTTCATGTGGCTATTTTGTTGTCTCATCCATCCATATCCCAGCCATATCCTTATTTGAGATATATCCTGTTGTTTCATTTTAAGCAGAACAAAGCCTGTTGGCATGTGTGAGTCACATGCCAGCCCTCTAGAGCTGTGCCTCTAGTCCCTCTCATGAGTGGTTTATAAAGTCATGCATCACCATTATGACTCATTGCTTGTCACTTTTTTCTGGAAGAAAGATTAAGCATTGTGGACAAATGGCTGGAATTTCAGAACAATACCAATATTTCCAAGGACTTTTTTTGCTTTATGGGTAATGTCTTCTGTGGGGTAGTGGCCTTCCAGATGTTAATGTGTGGCCACTGTCATTTCCTCGTCTTTAAATGTCATTTTTCTAATGTGTCTAGTGACTGGCAGGCTTTTGTTTGCCAAAATAAGAGATTGAAAAGAGAGTTCCTTTTCATGCAGTAAAAAGACAACAAAGTCAGATAAACAACATAGTCGTGTTTTTCTCTAGTATATTTTGACAAAATGAATGAGGCTGGAAAGTTTTTAGTGCTCACTGATTGTATTATGACATGAGAGGATCATATTTCATTCCTCATGTGCTTTGTTATGTTTGCATGTTTGTGGTTTTTGCTGGTCCATCAAAACCTTACAGTTAGCAGAGCAAGAACGAAACCAATATGAGCATCAAGATCCAAAGGAGTTATCTTCCCTCCGCTTGCCTACCCGAACGCAACCCCTGTCATCCTTTGCCAAATAAGCATAGTCAGTTTTAAAATTTAATTAAGAGACTATGAAAGTCGGGGACCAACGAAAACCACAGAGAGAGACCCGTCTGGTCGCTCTCAAGCTTTTTATCTGCCTGTAAAGCATATTACAATTTATTTAAATAGAATACAAGATAAACACACAATTTTGAGGAGCATGTCAAGCCAGTGTAGCAGTGAGTGTGCCGAGAGGCATGTCATGCTAGCTAGTGGTTACACTCCTTAGGTTGCGGCGATAAGTTTGGTTTGTCATTCTTCCAAAAGTGTCTCCGTGTCAGCCGCCACCCCACACCCCCACCCACCCCCAAACCCCCTTTTTAAACCCATTTTGCGTGTCTTGTATTCAGTGTCTTAGATAAGTGACAGCACAGAACGAGGCTGCCGTACCTCCTCAGTGGTGTACTGTACTGCACTGTAGTTCTTGTTTTCACGTCTTATGAGAATGTATGTCAAAACTGTGAAGAACACACTCACACAAGTGTATGGTCTGATTGTAAGTGTTTTTGAAATAATGTCACCTAAGCCTAAGAATGTGGACACCATGACAGCTGATGTTACTATAAACTATGAACAGAGTTGGTGTTTGTTCAAATGATCGTGGTTCTTCATGCTTATCTGTCTGTCTTATGATGACATTTTAATAATCCAGTCCAAAAACAACAACCCGTAACCAAAATGAGTTATCACCCACCATGATTTCTGGTGTGTGACGAATAAGCGAAGAAGAACAAAACAAGTGTTGAAGTTTTGACAGCTCTATGCCCGGGGGCACAATTCCCACTGGTGAAATTTCACAAAAATGCAGAACCAAACAGTCAATTATTTGTGCGTTGGACTGTCCGCAGTGGTCTGTTGGACAGGTGGTGTCAGTAGCACCAGTCTCCCCGACCCTGGTATGTGAGCATGGCGTGACACATTATGATGGATGGTCAAATTACGTGCCCACGAGGCCTCTCCGCCACTCGTGGACGATCTGTAGCGTCCTTGAATCTGGATTTTCTTACACGTGGAATTGCACCAAAACCCTTCTTTCCTTCCTATCGGCTCTCTCTGTTTTCCTCTCTTTAAGTGCCACCCTGAATGTTGGAATAAAGATAAGAAGTAAGAGTGAGCCAGATGTTGTTTGGGGGGTGGAAGTGTAGTCTTGTGAAAGCTATTTAGTGAGCCTCATAGGGAGAGCTGTCCTGTTGTTTTACGTTAACAAGCCCAGCAGCTTGGCAGTGGAACTGAGGCCATAACTGCTTTGCTTTGTTTCCCTAACCCCCCTTTTGTAGCATTTATAGCATTCACAGGTGTGTGTGTGAGTGTGTGTCTAATTAACCTACCCAAGTAAACAAGTGATATGCACATGAACTGAAAGCGCAGAGAGTTTTCGGGGGATAGCCTATGATAAAGAATTACCATCTACATTTTCCCGGTCAGATTCCCATTTTTTTCCTATTTCACTTCCATCTACACATTTGCCTTGTTTAATAAGTCATTTTTAATGTTGTAAATATGTACTGAACTGCCTCTGCCAATTATATTGTCTTTTTGTAAAGCATCACTCAGCCTGGGATGGCTCACGTGTATGGATGTACAAACCAGATGATGTTATATGGATGTAGAAACCAGAAACATATGCTTTTGTGATCATGACCAGAAGATGTGGTTCAGATATTACACAGAATGTATTCCTTTTGGTTTTATGTTGGTTCCAGACAACAGCCGCCCAATTGTAAATGACTTAGAGGAGAATCGAGTAAAAGAAAAAAAAAAAGAAAAATGACACAGGCTGATCGGACCCTCTGCTTTTCCCATAGAGGTACAGGCGGGAACTGACACAACAACCCACCACTTTCTGTTACATTAACGTGCTGGGAATAATGGTTCATTCACACAAAAAAAACTCCACCTACCTTTCTTTAGGAACAAAGGGATTCTTCCCTTATTTCAGCCCTGTTCTTCACCTCTGTATTATCAGAGTCTTCCTTGTACATTTTCCTCTGAGGCAATGAACCACTGACTTTTTAATCTAAATGATAAAAAATAAATTATTAGTTAATGAGCTGTGTGTTGTGTTGATCATCTGTCTCTATAATAGCAGTCATTAGCCTGAGATGTGGAAATGATATCAAATTGATATGTGTGTGTTTCTTATTGGAAAGTATACTCACATGCAGCGGGCACTGCTCTGGTGTGTTTCCACTCACAGGAGCTGGACTGGGGTTTCAAGTGGAGGGGGGGGGGGGGTTACTGTGTATCGGCTCCTCTCCTCTATGAACAGAGCAGGAGCTAAAGCTTTGTAAATAAACAGTGAGGCACACACACACACATGTGAATATGTACCTCACCTCTGAGGGAACCCAACTCCCGAGTCAGGTCCGAAGCAGGAAACTCCTTTCTCTCTCCCTCCTTCACCCCCCCACCCCCCCTCTCTCACCTACAGTCTCCTCTCTTCTCGTCTCCCCACCCTCTAACCAAACAGGCCCACTCCATCCATCCTCCTGAAGGAAAATTACAGGAAAGCGACCATTTATCATCACTCTCCCCAGGCATGGCCATCAAGGCTTTGAGAATAGAGGTTGCTGAGATTGCCTGGACACACACACACACACACACAGCATGACATATGTCTCTGCATCCAGCACATCCATCCTAGACATCCAGGCCTCCCATTAGCTTTGCCGTTCCTGTCCAGTTCCCATTACACTGAAACAGTTCAAATAGCCTACAACCAAATGGACAGTGGAAATCCAGATTTATGGTCCTTACGAGAGATTCAGCTACAGAAACAGAGTCAACCTCAGGGCTGAGTCTAAGTGAGATTTCACTTCCCTTGACAGTTTTGTCAGATCACAAGACTGCAAGACTGATCCTCTCTGTTTCTCTCTTTCACTGCTTGTGACAGGACTGAGATATTGGACAAATCAAGTGGCAAATTGATGATTTTAAGTTTCTTTATGTGACAGCTGTGGCTAAGCCTCATGAAGCCAAGCTTCTGACTTCAAATGCAGGCACAGATGAGGACAGTATAGCCACATTGCTCTCAAAACAACCAAGCTGATAAGGATACAACCACTGGAAGAAGCATGAAGGTTCAGGCTACTACCAGTTACAGAAAAATAACACTTCTTTTTTGGATTAGTTTAGCTTTACTGCTGTGTATGTGTCCCAGACTTGACACTATGTAGTCCTTTGGTTGACTGGTGGTGTGATTAAAGGGGAACATCTGAGGGATTTTGGTTTTTCATTTTGCTAGCAGTTGCCTCCTCAAGGCTGTGCAAACCAGAAGTATAAATTCCAGCTATTTAAGTTATTACAGTTACCCTCAAATATGAGATGTCATATCATCATGTACCTGTCCTTTTCTGTGGCACTGTCTTAAGGCTCATATGTTTTGAACTTTTGAAATAACTTTTTGTTTGGGATCATGTCTCTGCGTCAGTAGGACAAAATCAACAACCAGATTTTAAACCACTCTCCCATTTTCCACAGTGATAATTGTGTATTTATTGTTAACCTGCTGTGTATAGATTAGAGGGCACCTCCTTGGATTAGGTGTCCGTTATAGCTATAATGAAAAAGATAAAGGCGTAGTTATATCAATTAATGTTCGTGTTATACAACTGCACAAAACTCTAACTTTTCAAGTGTGTTTAGGAAACCACTTCAGAGTTTGTAGAGAAATCTGAGCTCTGGAGAGTGACTGGTCTGGGAGAGAGCTGCTGTTTAAAGTGCTGGAAAAGAGCAAAGCAGACCCGGCCAAATACTGTCCATTCTTCCCCCCTCCGTGTGCTATCCGACACACACACACATCCACACAAACACACACACCACCCAGCGGCAGACGAGGGGGGCTTACCAGTCGCGCTTTCATAAGCTGCCAAAGCGGCTTCATTGGCTTTAAATGAGCCTCATTACCACTGTGCTTCAAAGCTCGACAACGGCATTTTCCAGCATAGGGTCTCTCTCTCTGTGTGTGTGTGCGTGTGTGTAGGTCTGGTTCCTAAATCTTCTTTTTCCCTAATGCTCTTCTTTTAGTTTTTGCCACATTCACAACTTTCCATTCTAATGATCTCTATGACTTATTTCCCTTTTTTTAAATTCCCCCTTTTTTTCCCCCCATCTCTTTCCTCTCAGAGACAGTGAACGCATGTGTGAATATCTGAATGTATCTGTGAACACTCATGTACGCTTGTCTGTGAGTTTGTGAGTGTGTGTGGGTCACCAAGCACTAACCCCCTTGAAAACCACAAAAAATGTGGCGAGAAATCTGTGTGGACCAAGATCATAAATATTCAGTGGTGAAGGTCTGATCTCTCTCTCTCTTTCTCTGCTGCATGTCTTTTCTCTGAGTGAAACCAGCTGTCGTCTGAAGAGACACCACTCCCTCTGGAACTGACAACATGCGTGACAATGACCACACCTCCGCTTGCACATCTGTCATCCTTCAATCGCTCCATCTTTCCATCTTTCCATTTGACTAAAAAAAAGGCACATTTAATTCCCGCAAAGGAAATGTCTTCTTCTCACTTTCAACTCATCCTGTCGTTTTAGCCCACAAAATGGGCCAATCACATCCATGATACTCGTGGACAATTTTCCAGACACAAACACACAGTGTCGAGGATTGTAAGGGACTGTTGTTGCACAAAACTGGGATTCAGTGTTCCTTTGTTGGTCTTTTTTATTGGAGAAACAAACTTTATTGGGCCAGTGAGTGATTGAGAATGAGTGAGGAGTTAGGGTGGGAGTAATTTAAAACCAGTGTGGTCCCTGATAGGAGCATTTTGCTGCACAAGCCTGCTCCTAATCCGCCCCTCAGCTTTGTGTTTGATTGGGTACTGTTGAAAATGGGGATGAGTCTGCCTCTTCAAAGCCTGTAACATAAGAGGAATGTGTGTGTGCGCGAGTGTGTGTGCGCTGCCCGTGTATTAAGGTGATCACAAAAAGCGGATTGTGTGCAGATGGACAAATAGAAATTACACTGATAAATGCTGCACAAAGTCCTATGTGAGTTGTCTCACTTATTACGGCACATTTTAATAGCTTTGCCTCAGGAATTACAATTCTGGCTTTAGGCCTGAGTAATTATTAAACTTTCGCCTCAACATGCGCACACTCTATAAAAAAACATTTTCAGTATGCTGCAGTGTTGTGTTTGGCCACGAATGCTCCATCTGATCGTGGTGGGCTACTTCAGGATCAAGCCTGGGGCACGCATTTGGTTTGAGATTGGATGCAGGAATCGGAGTGTCTTGGCTTTGATTTTGCCAAGGTCTGCAGAGAAAGGAAAGTCCAAAAGATCACTCTCCTCACACTCTTTAAAAGACAGCTCAGTTTGGGCTGGATGACAGATAAAGAAGACTTTGTGTTCACTGGTTAGATCCAGTGCAGAGGGTCCATTCATCACCTGCAGGTACACTGGAAAATAATCACAAGAAAATTATCAGAGAGCAACGCATGATGAAGCTCCATATTTTAAAGGAGAAATGTATTCTGAATTCATAGATTTCAGAGAGCATTATTCATTCATATTTTACAAGTGATGACAGATTGATTGGTGAAAATGCGCCATTTGAGGAGTATCCATGCTGAATCGTTGTCTCAGCCAAACATTTGATGAAATATGTATAATGGTGAACTAGGGGACAGTGTTTAAAATAAATCTGACTCATTTTTTGGAATATATATATACGAAGTTCCTTTATAAATGGACACAGAGAAAGATTTTTTTGTTGCCAAGTCTTCTAATGCGAAGGAGGAATGGTGCTGACAATATATGTCTTTAAGCATTTCCCCAAAAAATCTGGTACTGCACAGAATTTGATCTCAGATAAGTCTCAGGTTCAGTAGTTTTTTTCCAGTCGAAAAAACAATTACACTTCCTTTCTGGAGTTTGCTTAAAATTTTGCAACTTCCATTTCTTGCTCATAAAAAATAGATTTAGTAAGAATGCACCTCTTTCCTCCAGGCTCAGGCCTTCTCTTTCAGCTCTACACCCGAGGCAGTACTGTACCGTACTGCGTTAGGCATGGGCCCGATCCACTTCAGGCCCCCATCTGTTGGCATTTAGCACCAGCTTCCCCGCCTCTGCACTGATCTCCGGTCTACATTAACTGCCCTAATTTGTCTGCCAAAGCCTACTCTGATTGCTACCATGTGATGTTATGTGAAAAGTGAGGGATGCCCACTTGTCTGTGAAGACGGACAGAGGGACAGAGCTGGTGGGGGGGTAAAAACAAGAGAGGGGAAGTAGGGTTAAAGAAAAAAAAGGTTGAGAGAAGAAAGGAAAGTGATTAGAGAGTGACATGAAGAACAGAGACCACATGACAGCGTGGGGACAAGCTGGGAAGAAAATGTGTAAAAATTGACCCATGTGGTTTTGATGGTTTTGTGAAAACAGAGGTCTTTCCCTCTAGAGATAACTATGACAGTAAAGTCCTCTAAGGCCCTTGCTGTCACACTGTGATGTCAGCAGGCCAACACAACCACCCTTTTTTCGTCAATAGATTTCTAAATCAGCTGCCCTGTGGGAACTGTGGCCTGTATGTCAGACAAGTGGAAAACTGGTACTCAGATAAGCTTCCAGGGCACATCCTCTTGTCATGAAGCAGGCATGCACAGTCATGTAAACTAACTAGATTGAATAAAGAGCAGTATGATATCTTCCGTATCCTTTCCTAATTGTACCTAAAGGCATGGGTGTTTATTCCTGTTTTTAATGACTACATTTAGAAGATGTAGAGAGCCTGCTGCTATAGAAAGCTGCGAGATACAATATGCCAGCAAAATGGAAATAATGGCAACCACTTATGGACATTCTCTAATCATCAGCATCGGCATTAGTGGTTTCACTTGTCACGGCTGCATTTCTGGACTTCAGGTTTTCCCTGTGTCTCTTTATGTTCTCCCATGTCTTCCCACTTGTCTCCTCCCCCTTTGTCTGTGTGTGTGTTTGTGTGTGTCTGTGTGTGTGTGTGTGTGTGTGTGTTGAGGGAGTGGCCAGATCAGTGGGCACCTGTTCCAGCTCCACACCTGTGGCTCATCTGCAAATCAACCCAGTGTACAAAGACCCCAGCTCTTCTCTCATTCTTTGCCAAATTGTTCTGCCTCACATGTGGTATTACAGACTGCTTGCCTAATCTCTTGCTCTGCAGGTCTCCTGCCTTGAGTAATATTTTTCTAGTGAATCTCTTGTGCTTTGATTTAACCTCTCCTGCCTGTTCTTCAGCTGAACCTCACCCAAAGCCTTCAGCCAGTCTCCACCATTACAGCTCACTTACTTGCCTGCCCCTGCCTTTGTCATTCCTCATCATTCCCCTCAATTTAAACCGTTTACCTTTTTCACTAAACTTCCTCTGTGACTGCTTGTGGTTCCAGAGTGAAAAAAGTTGAGTTTACAGCCATACTAGCTGCTCTGTGAAGCTCTACTTCAGCACAGTGGTGCTAGCTTGTCATGCTTTATGCTGATGTTTAGACGGTGTAATGTTGACCATGATCACCATCTAAATTTGAGGTGTTAACATGCTAACATTTATTAATTAGCACAATGTGTAATTGAGGCTGATGGGAATGTCATTAGTTATGCAAGTATATGGTTATCAACCAAGTCAAATTTTGACTTGATGGTGGCAGTTGATGAAAAGTCTGAGGGTTGCCAGAGGTCTCACAACTCATCCTGAGGGAGTCATGAATGCCAATGCCAATGGTTGTCGAGACACTTTGCTCAAAACCACAAATGTCAGAGTCATGGTGGTGCTAGAGGAAAAGTCAGGGGTAAACTAAAGTGATTAGGATACATCTTCTGGACACCATGAATATCTGAACCTAATTGGATGACAATCCATCTGATAGTTGTCAAAAACAGCCTCCCCAATTCTTACATTGGAAAGGCAGTGAAGACGCTTTCAGACTCTGAGGATCAGTCAAACACTTTTGCATTTGAAGCATCGTGGCACAATTTTTACCAGAGTCTATTTAGGCTACACCTAAACAACATCTGCCTTTTATACTGGCAACAACACCTACATCTGACCCCAAACTGACATCAACAAGCACGTGGCAGCCTCTCCCCCACCATCCCAAATGTCACAGGGTTGTAAAAAGGACCAGTGAAGCTTTCTCCACAGGCAGCAACCTACTCTCAGCTCCTTCCATGAAGCCTCAGCCCAGCTGTGGTAGAGTGCCTGGTGTGACTTGGCCCCAGCTGCTCACCAGAACCCAGTTCTGCCAGACACCCATCACAGGTAATGACGGCTCTTGGACCATTACTCTTCCACCCAGTCAAATTCAGCCATGGATATTTGCACTTAAATATGTTGATGTAATATGAAAAACAGTCAGAGAGTGAAGGACTTGATCCATGGTGCTTTTGACAATCAATCACTCACTGGTCCAATAAAATCTTGTCATTTGCAGACATGGTAGCTATTAAAACCCAATGTCAAACTGTGCTGCTGTATCTGACAAAATGAAGGCAATGTTGCTGCAGAGCAGAATAGAGATGGTTTAAGTCCATCAGTAATAACGATTCTCGTCAGCACAAATAATGTTTGTAAATAATCAATAAAAGGCTCATGAGATTTTGAGAAAGGGTATTTTGAAGGGGAATGCTTCCTAGGGTAGAAGGCAGAAGGGCACCCTTCCTCCCCCCCATCTACCAGAGGAAGTTCTGGACAACCAGGGCCTTGTGTCTGCCAGGGAAAGCAGGAATCAGGCTCTTGGTTCAACAACACAGGCACCTGTGAAAATATGGGCAGCACACCACGTATCAAACCAAATAAACTCACCTTGGCGTAGAGCGAGGGCATACTCTGATGACAGATGCCACTCGGCAGCCCTGCCCACAGGCCAATAAAACACCTCGCTACTGCGATGGTAGAGTCTAGGACAAGATCTGGTTTTCATGGCATAGAGGCCTCATTTGTGTTGTATTTTCTGTATTCAGACTCTTGGCAGCAACTGGTAGCAACTGATGGCAAAAAAGACTTAAACCATATGAAGTGCTCTGGACTGCAAGACAAGCATATAGAGACTGTACCTTATAACACGTCTACCCAGGAATAACAACATAGGCAGTTGCAAAACACCAAAAGAGTCATACAATAAATGCTTGAGGTTGCAATCAGTCATTTTTAATAAAAAGAAAATTCCAATGAGCGTATGTCACAGTTCAGCGGCTAGCAGAGCCGTGCATGGTGACACGGTGCTGTAAAACCAGAGGAAACCACACTTCCTGTCCTCTACTCCTGTTTCCTGAGTGGTAATGCCTGAGGCCAAGCTATGGCCAGGGCAACACAACCAGCGGTAGGACCAGGCCACAAAATAAGAAAGCCGTCACAATTTACTTTGGCACATCCAACCTCAGGCCAGTATTACCAACACCAACTGAGAGCACCAGTGGCTCAAAAGCACGCGTGACATGCTAGACGGGTATCCAGACACAGGCAAGAACCATCCTGGCATGATCCATCCCTGTTTCCTCCTGACAGACATAATGAAAGAGTCACGCTTGGCAAGAAGCTAATGTGCTTTGGAGTTCCACAGTGTGTTGGTAAATTGTTACTTTCAAGTATTCATTGCATGGGGAGGAAAAGGTACCTCATCGTGCAAACATGAGTAACTGGAAAAACAATCCATACCAGTGCCATAGCCCAGAAACTCATAAACGCTGGCTGCACAATCAGGCCTGAAACTTTTCCTCTTTTAAAGACTTCAGCCTTGCATCCGGGAAGCTTGACTGCAATACATTACAGACATTATTTCCATCATAATGTTCAGTGAACCTATTTAAATCACCTTTTACACTGACTTTGGTGCAGAATATAGTCAATGATCATGCTCATTTCATGGTTCCACTGTGTAATAGTGACATGATCATTTTAGTGTATGGAACTGCTAAGTACCTGCATGTTACACTTGAAAAGAAGGTGAAATGCAGGTGTTCAAACCTTACCACACAATATTCTGAGATATGTGACTGTCAGTAAGGAGCAATAGAGAGGATCTTTGAGTAATGCTCCACCTGAATGTGCACCTGTCCTAGCTATCCCAGAAACCTGAGATAGGGGTGGGGGCAGGGGAAACCCCATTAAATTGTGATTGTGACAGAGCCAGATGTGCAACTTGTTTTTTGAAGAATTTCAACAGACTTCTGTGTGGTTTATATCTACTAAAGGAGATAATCTTATAGGTTATAGGGCATTTATCTTTCCCTACATCAGATTCTTGTTGTAAAATGAAGAAGCTTTTTTTGTGATCCAGAATTTGCCTTCCTTCTTGAACCAGTCTCACTTGACCTTTAGGTTCTACATATATTTGCTGTCATGCCTATGCTCTGAAAAGTCAACACTGATGCTCATATATGAAGGCTCAGGTGTTTACATAGCCCACTGACACAAGCAGGCCATTTCGCAGAGAGATGAAGCAGCTTTGTGCATAATCAAAAACACAGCAGACCAGAATGCAGCATCATGAAGAAGCACTTAACTCCCGAATCCAGTTATATCCCCTCGGCTGCTGCACAAAAAAACCCCTACAAATGACCATCATCTTTGGGGATCCAAGCTCTTGGGCCTGCTGGTCAGGGTGCCAGGGTGCCATGACAAAGTAATGTTTATTTTTTCAAGGCCGAGGTGAGGAGAGGGTTATTGGGGAAAAGGGAGTGGGGCAGCCGTGCCACACAAATAGCATGCATAATAACAACCAGGTGAGAGGGCTTCGTAAGCTCCCTGGAATGCTACAGACTCCTGAAGCCCCATCCGATTATAAAATTAAAAACCCAGATTTTAGATGAGACAGAATAGAAATGAAGAAAAACACAAAAGAACGAAGGAAGTAGGGGTTTTGTTTATGTTCCCCTTGTTTAAAACGTCGTACTTGACCTTCACAAATTGCCAAGATTGAAATCATAATAGAGCTAAGTGAAGGCGGCACAAGCCAAACTTGCTTTCATAAAACAAAATCTGTTTGTTTTACGCCAGGAACACCATGGGCCTCTGGCAGCTCTCGCCTGTTTGACTCTCCAACCAGAACTCCTCTTCCTTCCTTATTTATCTTTCAACAGCTCTAACTGCTCGGTCAGTCAGTTAAGGCTCACGTTCGGTGGGAGTCAATTACAAGACACCTTTTTGAAAAGTCCCTGAAGACCTGTTGGTTTGTGGTGTGAACAGCAGTATCACATTACACATCTAAAGTGAGCTGCAATAGGCTGACAGTCATTAGAAGGTGTTGAGCTACAATATGGCTAACACTGGCCTTACAATAACCGCTGTGGTTATGACTTTTCAGCGGTGGTTAGCACAGCTTACTGCGGCGTTTAAACCAAGTCAAAAGCTTTGGAGTGAATTAATTCTGACTTGTAGCCAATACAGTTTTACCTCAGAAACAAATGGACCTGAATGGTTATTTGTGGGTAGATAATTTGAAGCAGATTTGTGACGTGTCATCTGAAAAAAATTTGCTCTGACAGGCGTGTTTGTTTTGGTGTGAGGTTTAGCCAAAACAAGGGTTTAATAGGTTTTACAGAATACAAAAAAATGTGTGTTTGAGAAGCTTAGATTCATCATTGTTTTAGGGCCAAATATATTTTATGAACCTTTAGTGTAAAAAAGTTTAACACAGAGATAAAATCCCCTTTAATTACATTTATTCTTTCCTTTTGACATAATTAATAAGTGCCCCAGAGGAATGAATCACTTAAGCGCTCCTTGCTTTACTATGTTAAACTTTCTATTGACTTCTTCCTGTCTTTTATTGGTGCACACTTGTGATTCCCCTCAAAAACAAAAGATTAGCTGTATAATCACAAGCCGTTACCCAGGTGACTGTCTTTATATTTCTCAGTGTAATACATGCATCCTTTCATTTTTCCCATTCTTATTTTAACTGCCGACATCTGGTTTTAATTAAGGGGCCATCTGGATACCCTACCACCACCACCACCACCACCACCACCACCAAAAGATGGAAAGTTACACATGTGTGTGGCGCTCACTTTTATACCTGAGGGGTGAAAGATGGTGGCTGATGAACCCTGTGACATACAGGCAGTGAGACGAGAGCTGCTTTAGGTGAGGTGTTTTTTTTTATTTGGATTGGAAGGGCTTAAGTACTGGGGTGGGTGGTGCTGAGGTGAAAATCTTGATGATGCCGACTTGGAATTTACCAAAATGAAAGACAAGAAGAAACTACTATACAGTCTACAATTTAGATAGTACATTGTGAATTCACCTCAGTCAGCAACTGAACCAACGACAGTTTTAGTGGTGTTACTGTCAACACCAAAAGTCAGTCATTTATGTATACAGAGTGTCTGCCAACCCTTCAAGCTAGCCTACAGCTCCTAGCAGCTGCTTCCATCAGCTCCATCCCCTCAGCCTTGAGCCAGCACAAGGATTCCCCTCACTCTCTCCCTGTGTCTATTTGTCTTGACATCGTTTACCACCATGCTAGCTGCTGTGCCTCTCTTCCTCAGCTGTTCTCCCACGGTGAAGTGCGCAGTCAGGCTGCAGATGGCATGGACCTCCGCCCATGCAGAGTATTCCACCTCACAACCTCATACATACCTGTGGCCAAGCCCAGCTGCAGCAGTACAAACATACAGAAAAGTTCACATTCCTATACACCCTGTGTCTGCCTGTCTGCTTAGCATCAGCCACCGACCGTCAAATTGGTACTATAATGTTGTGGCAATGTTGGCATAATGTTAGATGGTGTTGAAGGTGAAAAGAGTGTGTGGGATAAGAGCATACAGAGAATCTGGCCACCGTTCACATAAGGTTCATAATAACCTTAAATTTCCATAACAAACATTGCAGAAAGTGTTCATACAGTTTTTATGTTTTGGTACAAAATTGTACAGAAATGCTGCAATACATCTGAAAGCCAAGAAGTCCTTAAATTGAATATCTACAATTCCATAACAGCTGAGGAAGATCATGCTATACCATCAACAGCTACTAAATGGTCCTTGCAGTGCGATTGTTTTGTCAATGACTCTTTTTGGTTTGTTTATCATTTTGATTAAAGTAAATCATTTTTTCATGTTTAGGTCACTGATGATTTTGCTTCCTATTCTAAAAAATCCTCAAAAAAAAAAAGTCAGACAGAAGTAATGACTTTTTTAATATATATATATAAATTTAAAGTATTTTCTGTGAGATCTGGCTGTTTTTCTAACACTTTTTATACCACGTCACCGAACTTTCTTCTTTTCTCCTGTTATAATAAGTACAGCCACTAGAGGTTGCCTAACAATAAAACGTAACTATGGGTAGTAATAAGGGGCTTGACAACCTATGTTGTTGTTGTTTTTTATAGGAGAACAGTCTCCATAAGAGACTGTACTTTGAACCTGTGCAGTGTAATCAAGTCTAATTAACACTAACCCTCCCTATTATGTCTTTGTCACACAACAAACTGAAATCTATCAACACACACAAAGTCACCACAAACTGGAAATGGAGTTTAATGCCTTGAAGCCACATTCCCAAAGTAAAAATATTTCTTGAAGCTTTTCTTGGAGCTTATTCTGCCTCGACCTGTAAACTAAAGTTCATTCAATTAAGCCTTGAGTAGATGTTGGACTCATTTAACAAACAAAGCCCAATGTGGCATTTATCACTCGCTTAAACTGAAAGCATCGGGCGTGGAGCTCATCCAGGTAAAATAAAAGAGACTTGTTGTGGAAACACTGCTCATGTTGAGAAGCAAACTCTGTAATTCCATTTTGTTATTATAGGGATATGATTATGTCATAATGTTGATGGATTTGCCTCAATCATAACTCTATAATTTGTCTGTTATACTACAATTTTTGTGCTCTCTTGCCTAGATTTAAGCTGAAGTATAGAGAGCGTCAGCCAGAACTCAATTTGCTCGCCTTAGAAAATGTGTAGGGACTGATTTTGAGTGTTTACATCTAATGTTGTCTCAGTTTAAACTGGAAGATGAGTGTGTAGGTTAGAGTTAAACTGTAATGCTGTAGGTTCTCATTTCCTCATGTGAGGAAGTATGCGACTTAATTATCTATTATTTGACAGCTCTAATAAAATATAATTATTTCATATGTCTGTGTGCACAAATGCGTACATGTGCATGCGAATAAGTAAGACCCAGCCAGTCTCATTAAATGCATCCTCAGGCTTGTAAAGCTCCTTCAGAGAGGCACACCTGAGCCGGCTCGTAAAGTTTCTGGGCTTTGTGGCTGTTAGCCGCCTGTTACACATCCCTCACTTTCTTATCTAACTTATCACCTGCTCCTTATGTACAATGTACTCAGCTTCTGGTCTGCTCTAGTCTGACTCTTCTTTCCTGATTTTAATGTGTGCTGTTTCTAAGGGTCACGGTGAGTCAGAATTTCTCATCAGTGAATTAGCCCCCATCACCTTTCACCACCGCAAACACCTGCACACTCACTTAAATACCCGTTGCAGTTCCAAACCCCTCATTCACTTTCCCTGCATAGCTTTTCCTCACACTGACTGACTGGATAAGTGTGTGTTTGTATAGAGCTTAACATTCTGGACAACCTACGCTCACATAAACATGCATACAAACATGCAATTTAGTCACACAGAAACACACACACTTCCTTTTGTAGGTATGCATCCATATGAATATCTAGCTTATGGCAAGCAGGGTGGAAGGTGAGTTTTCCCCATTGGGAGCTCTGCCAGTTTTCTTTTCATTACTCTACCTGGGGGCTGAACCCCCACTATCACAATAAGCTTTATTTTTATCGACATGTCCAGACGGAAGCGGCATTCCAGGGAATTAGGCTCAATTTCACTTGGCCTCCAGTGTTTTTAGGGAATACCGTTCACCCACAACTGCCCCCTTCCTCCTTTTTTTGCATATGGAACACACTGCTCACTGAATATCATATCCTCACTGATATTGTATATAGTTTTTTCCCAAAACCGAGCAGATTAATTCCATTTGCTTTTCTGAGAAGTTTCATTGCAGCAGTTATTCTGCTATCAACTGGATACTCAGTGACTCTGTTTACACTCATCATGCTGGTTTCCATCTCAACTTGCCAAAAGGTACATGTCAAAAACGTCTTTATCAGATTATGAGCAAAAACTGCTTGGAAATATGTATCAGGTGTTGTCCGATAACATGGTGAGACATTCCACCTGGCAGCAAGTGGAATGTTTGTCTAGTATTTTGTATGCTATCTTTGATTAATTTAAACTGCAAAATGTACAGTTTTCATTGAGTATTTACAGTAAAGCAAGGTTTAAAGTTGCATTTTAGCAAGAGTGTGCCACAGTTTTGAGTGTTATTTGCTTTGCTGTGGCAACTGTATGTGGTTGGGAAGTTCCCCTAAACCCCAAAACAACCTGCGAGAAAAGTAATGATCTACTCAATTTCTGAAATAACAAAATAGCACTTTTTCTGCCTGGTAGTGCCAACGCACCACAACTCTGGTAGTGAGTATAGCTAGTTAATTAAAGCTTTAGTATTTTTATTCTAAAACAATTAGTGTTGGGCACATATTTCCCAGGGAAACTCCTCTGCAAGGGTGTGATGTAGTCTGTATATTTCTGGCTATACCAACAGAGATTGTTTTTGGGAGAAACCACATACAGAAAGTTATGTTTCATCAGCAGAAAATTCAGGAAAGAACAGTACTGAAGTGATTATTTTGTTTGACAAACAAGTAATCTCTGGGAACGACAAAAACAATTAAATCATATTAAATAAGATAAAAGCAGAAAGTGGATCTTATGTTGCATACAGACAGCTACAACAACATGTCATAACTGCAGATGTTGTTGTCAACCACCTTATTTAAGATCTAATTTTGAATGTGTAATCACTCATCAATACTCTAGTACTAGTCTCTGAAGTAGATCCATACACATACACAATGAACAATCACATGGGTATTTATGAACCCAAAATGTTCGGTGAGATGGCTACTTTATTATACAATAAGCCATAAGTGTAGTAAAGCCAGTATTTCAGAAGTCCAATAAACTTAACAAACAATAGAAAGCATACAGTGGTTTTTCAGTAGGCTTTGAAATCATATCCATTGCCTGACCAGTAAATGTTGTTTTGCACTATGATACATCATAAATCTTTTCATTATTTAACAAGAATGAGAATTTATGGGGGTGACTGTTACTTTCTGAGATGCTTTGTAGTTAACCACTAACCAAAAAGGAATTTTTACTTTAGTAAATGTAGAAACAGTGGCCCTGGAATAGCTGTACTGGAAGAGAGCATTTGCTCATCTTATTCTAATGCAGCACTGAAGGCATATACTTAAAACACTCAGATGTGTGTGAGAGCCTGTCTGTTTTTCTTCTCTCTCTTTCACTCAGTTATTTATACTTTTCCATCACGATCTGCTCAAAAATCTCAACTCCATAATTAAACTGGCCTTTTTTTCTCATTTTGATCAACTTGGCAAAATAAACCACATTTTGTATTAATTGATTAAGTAATGTAACATTTTTTCCTCTAATTATCGAGTGACTGTGTTGTTTCATGCACTGGATGGTTTGTAATTCTAGCCATGACCGTTTCAGCATGTCTGGGATGAGAGAGCGTAGACGAAACACTACCATTAGTGGAAGAGGTTAAACCACCGGCTGTGGAAACTGTATCTACAGCCTCTGGGTCAAACCACAAGCATCAAGTCAATGTGCAATACACTGGAGCCTTTTCATAACCCCAAACCCTGCAGAATAAATCAAATAATTTGAGTTTTGCTGTACTTACAGCGTACATTCTGATACTTGCATGGTATCCATGCTTTTTTAAGCGAACATGTAATAAGAAAAAAATGGTAAAAATTCACCTGTTAAGGCTCAGTTTCTGCTGCCATGGTAAGGAAATAAACTGCTGGCGTTAGAGTACGTTAGCTTCAGCCTATTAGTGTTTTATCATCCATGCTTTGAGGTAGGGGACTTTGGTTTAAGGAGTTGACCTTGGGCAATAATGCCTCCAGTCTGAGTCTGTATGTGGAGCACCCCACCTGTAATTATCTGGGGATTACCCCTTTATATGAGCAAGCTTTATAGCATCCAAAGGGACTTCCTGCTTCCCCTGAAAAAAAATCTCCAATAAAAAGCCACCTCTGTAGCATCGCAGCAGGACACCAGCCAATCAGTGTCCTTCTCCTGAATCCCATGTACATTCAGATGGATTTTAAAGGGCCATTCTGTTCATTTGGACTCATTTATATGTGAAGAAATATAGCAGCGAGTCATACACCTGTAGGGCCTGTCAGATTACTCACGTCAAGATGGTGGTTTCAGTGAGTGTAAATGGAGTACTTGGTGTATTTTAACCACCTGCTCTCACGACATGGATGTTTTCATGAGCAGCGTGCCCACGGCTGGAATATTTTGACCTCCCTTTTTTTGGATTGTGTCGCTTGGTCGTCACCTGGACTGAACAGGTTATGAATGATTTGGCTATTCATCAGTCCCTGATCAAATCAACGGACGCCTCGGGATGCTTTCCAGCTCAAAACCTATAGGCGATGGCAACCCTCCTAAACCACATTTTGTAGAAGGGAACAAGGAAAAGGAAAGAACTGTAAAATCAGGCAGGAATTCTGTTTATGGGGCACCAGAACACAGCTGCCTGTTGGAGCTGGCGATGGAAGTCAAAGTCACAAGCAAAGCTACGAGCTGCTGGATCTATAGTGGCATTTGCCAGATGGTTAAGTCTTTCAAGCATGCATATGTATATAGACTGACAGATTTGAAACAAGTCTAGCTTGCTACAGGTGCATCCACTGTCTGAGTGCACACACAGCTACACACCTCTACATTACACCAGCTATGTTATTGCTCCTGGACTGTGCCTCCACAGCCTGTAGCAACTGTCGCACGCAATGTGCCGCCTGAAAGCTCCCCAAGTCACAGAAAGAGAGGGGAAGCCAAAGCGGGAGGGAAGAACAGAAGGAGTATGCAAGGGATTTAGACATAGGGCATGAGAGTGTGAAAAAAGGGAAACTCCATTAAGAGACTTGTCCAGCTTTGCCAAACACAGTCACACCCAACTCAAAGGATCAACTGAGTTCCACCACTTGTCCACTGCCAGCTGTGAGAAATTAATTTCATGGATCAAAACTGAAATCTCCATTCTCATTTTGTTAAAAGTCTGTTCTGGTTTGTTCAGAATGTCCAGCTTACATTTCACAAATTGAAAGATTAAAGTAAAGCCAGTGTGCACAGGTGGCTTGTAGAAAGAAAATGAATACCATTACAAGCTTCAAAAACCCCACGGTGTAGGGTATGTTGTGTGCCTCATTTTGGATTGTGCTTGGACTGTTTTCCTGGCCCATAAAACAGGGCATATCTCAAGACAAATATGTGAGCCACAGAGATTTTAAAGGTGCTGCACTAGCTCTATAAACAATGAAACTGCACTGAACATATGAGAGTTTCCCCAACTCTGTGTCAGAACAACTTGGGTCATCTTCTTTATGATGGTCATTGCTGACCTTTAGAAAATGTTTTGGCCACTTTGGGGCAGCGGAAACAAGCTGTAAACACAATGCTGACCTTTGTCAAGGTGGTATGGCAAACTTGTCAGTTTGAACATTTTTTGGTCTTTACCAAAACACAGAGAAATTATGTGGCTGCTAAGCTGTGAAATGCTCCACCCAGATCACCAGCTGTTCAACACTGATGAAAGTGGTAAGAGTGAACAAAAAGCCAGTTGTGACCCAAAAACCAAAACAATGAGCTGAAAGAGGTGCATGGAAGAAATACGTTGCACAATGTGTTGTCCGACTGCATCAAAAATCAGAGGTGTTCCGAATGGTCACACTGGAAGGTGGAAGGAAAGTCTTCGTGCTTCGTTCTTTACGTGAGAAGTGACAGAAATAGAGAGAAATGAGGAAGAGAAATACAAACCAATCATATGTTTGATGACCAATATCAAGACTTGAGGATGTAGTGATAATATGATTGGGCATTTGGAGAAAATATCTATCTAGAACAATGCAACTGTTATCAGCATAATGCAGCTAATCTGGACCAGTCAGTCTGTAAATTGGTTTCTTGTGTGTTTAATTATCACATGTTACTCCAAATCAATGCTGCAATGACCAAACATAAGTTAATGCATTTTGGCTTTTTTGAGCTAGAAGAGCCACAGAGAGAGATCATGTGCAGGTCCCTGCTCAGTTTTTATGTCACTGAACTTGGCAAGGTGCTTCCCCCGACGATTACAACCAGATGCAAACAGGGGGGTCAAGAGAGGCCATTCCCTTTTATTAAAGGGTTTATTAAAAATAATAGGGGGGAGGGGTAGAATCATACTTCATCATTCTTTTTGTGACTATTTTGTCTTTGACAGCATATGCAGCCATAGCAGGTGCTGACAGTCCCTCTCCACTTCAGACCCTCTTTCACCTTCTCCCCAGTCTATCCTCACACTCATTCCCTCTCTTCCCTCTCTTATTGTTCCCTTTTTAATTGCAGATATAAAAATGGCCAAATGCTGCCCTTTGATGGGGAGGGACATTCCTGGCGTCTCTCAGATGTCTGCACCGCTTTGCAGTAACCCAACTCCGGTTGAAAGCATTTTCCTGGGGAAAAAGAGGCGGCTTGCAATCGACGGGGCACAGGGACACCTGCAGCTCTGGCGCAGCAGTGACTACAGATCAGCCCTGGACGTGACTCAACACCAACCCGGACACACAAACGCACACACACCCTAACGCTTGCATTCACACAGAAAAAGCACTCCAGCCCTTCGCCTACGCTTCCACACACGTATGGTACATTCCACCCTGCAGGCCCTCAACCCCCCCAACCCCTCCCCACCACCACCTTTCCAACTGCCTCTAAAGTTCATTCAGTGATGTTCAGCCTGATGAGAGTAATACAGTGAAAATGAGGACAGCTGCTCCCATAAACCCTGTCATCAATTTGTCCCAGTCATTAAAATTGGCTGTAATTGGCCTAATTGTGGTCAATCATGCTTGCCAATGGTGCAGAAAAGTGTAGGGTATCCCTTTACAAGAAGAGTGGACGATGAAGTTGGAGCAGGCCGCTCTGCTTTGGAACAATGATTGCTAAGTATAATCTTTGTCTAATCTTCACCACAAATGACCTATTTGATCAAAAGGAGAACAAATGATGCACTAATGGCAGACAGGTTGAAACAGTATGAGGCCGTCTTTCTGAATGTCAACTCCAACTTACATAATTCCCCCTGAACAATGTCTTATTTTTACTCCATAAACCAATCCCATACTGCAGAGCTCTGTTTAAAGTCAGTATATCATTTGATCAGCCACAGCACCTCATGACAGGAGCTGAGCCGCCACAGGATTACACTCTTAGACCTACATGGTATGGTCTGCTGAGACAAACCAGTTTCAGGTACTGTGAAACTAGATTCCTCCAGCGGGGCCATCGACTGTCACTCTCTGCCATGAGGTGATTGACTCCCCGAATACTTCTTTCTTCAAACATCATATTTCTTATGTACACAAACAAGGACACATCAAGCGTGAGGAGAATGTGACAGGCGGCTGTGAGTGACAGCTAAGCACGCTGGAAAGCGTGGAGGTGGGCGAAGGGGGAGACAGGCAGGCGGGTGTGAGTTTCTGTGGAGGTGTGCTGGGGCAGCTCAGGTCGACTGGGACACATGGCTGCGCTGGGAGGAATTTGTATTAAATTCATCTCCCCCCTCAAAATTGTTTCCAGCCTGCGGCCATCAAAACACTGTCAGATCACCAACTCCTCTCTCATTTTTTTAAAATTCTCCTTGCTCCCCCATCACACACACACAACACACTCACACACACACACACACATACATCCCAACCCTTCGTTCTCCACTTTGAGTCTTCGCTTACACAAACACTCAGAGGAAGAAAGGGGGGTTGTATGGGCAGTCTGGCTGTCTGAGCTGAGGTGTGTGTGCAAGGAAGTGTGTTGCTGCCTGTATTGTTCCATGTGTCTGTGTGTGTGTGTGTGTGTGTGTGTGTGTATGCATGCACATGCAGTCTTATTCTTGAGCCATCAGGAAAGGTCTAACCTCCAAAATGCAGCGCTTGGAATAATTTAAGTGCAACTGAAATATGTCATGTGATTTCATGCATGCTTGGCAGTGGTAATCAATCTCTTTGAAGTGGTGGCCTGTCTCATTTGGAAACCAAATAAATGGCCAGTTTCACTGAGTTGTTTGACATCAGGTTAACTGATTGTGGAAAATAGCCATGATTTTAAAGGAGCTATTTGTAATTTTTTAATCTCTACATAGCTGATAGCTATAGCTAATTCCTTTCCCAGCAAAAGTTGTCTCCAGCGGTGGAAAGCGATAGCTCTATCATTTCTTCCCTTCCACTGAAGTTAGCATGTTAATTAGTTAGCCTTGGCCTGGCTGTCCCATCTTGCTACTTTGAGATAGTAACCCACTATAGCATCCAGACTGCCTTGAACTAGTAGCGCTGCTCAAATAATGTATTCTCGCCTCCTGTGCTGTAAATGTAACAATGGCTGAAGCTCTTGGCAAGCAACCATTACCACGACCCACTGCTAGCCAGAAACCAGAAAAAACGTACAGATATCTCATTTAACTTTTCATGTCACTTCAACAATCCCAGGTATTCTATAATGATAACAAGTGCCTCTCTTTGTTTTCTCAGTAGTTATCTAAACTGTCTTTGCCAAATGTAGAAATTATTATGTAAAAGGAAGCCTCTCAGCACATTTTAATAACCTCCAGTGAAGTTCTATATCACATTTATCGCTGCCACCACTGACATATCCGACCTCGCTCTGGAGGAGGCAAATTGGAGGAAGCTTCCTCAGAGTTCTGGTCCTAGGTCATGGTTCTGGGTCCCAGCTGTGAGCAGTTTGATGGTTGGTTGATTTCAGGCAGCAAAAACAACCTCTCCCCTGCTTCTCAGGCCAAAGGTACAAGGCTGCGTGTGTCAATGGAAGGTGGGAGATCAAGAGTGCTTCTATTCACCACTCAGGGATGTGGAGATGCTGCGTGGGGTTACTCGGGGCGACGGGCCACGCCTGAGTGGGGGGCCCAGTCGAGAGGGTGGAGGTCAATTAGAAGCAAATGTTCTCCATCATGATCGCTCCATTGTAGCACGCCTCCCTCCTGTTTTGTTGCACGCAGGAGGACTTGATCTGACCCTGGCCATATCACTCGCACTCCACATCACTCTCAATAACAATCATCCATCTGAAAATGGCCATAAAATTGGGTAACCCTTTTTAAAAGCATCTTATGTCTCATTGCTTTCACAAGTTACTATAGTCGTGGTAATGCAATCCCATTGTTGATTCTGCAATAGAGTCCAGCTCAACCACAACCCTCACCCTTTTAGATTTCAAAGAGGTACTAAGAGGGTTTGCATTGGCCCTCTTCTGACTGTCAAAATTCAAACCACTCGAAAAAGTGGATAAACTTCAGGATGTGATTTTTCATTGTTTTGCTTCAGATCTGCGGAAACATCCAGCATTACTGTAAACAGCTCTTCGAGACTCCAGCAGGGAACGAAATAAGTTCCATGAGGTGAACAGGTCAATAAAGACGTCTCCTTTTAAGCCAACTGCTTTTATCAAGCTAAAGCTCTCAGCACCAAGCGGCCATGTCTTCTTCACACTTGGACACAATTATGCTTTTAAAGTTGTCTCTTGCAAAGGCAGTTACTTACCCACTTGCCCACACACACTCACACGCACACCTCAAAGAAAAGATTATCTACTCCAGATCCACTTTTTAAGTCCCTTGACAGTTGTAAAAACACACAGTATGTTTTTCTGAGTCCTCATGGTTTAGGAAACAACTCCAACCACTGACACACATATACACAATTACACATCTCTGGAGAAGAGAGATGTTTTTGGCATGACTCTCTCAAAGCAGTGGGATGTGAGAGGTAAGTAATACATCCTGCAGTGACACAGTTGCGATGCTCCTGTAGGAAAATATATCAAAGATTTCTGAGTAGAGGGGATGACAAGTATAGAGATAGCTGATGTGTTCAGGAGACACAAAGTGGGGAAAAAAAGAAGAGAGACTTCAGCAAAAAGGTGAAACAATGTAGAAAAGATGTTGGCAAGGGATATGAGAGATATGAAAAGGAAATACATATCATGAAAGAAAGGAAGACTGCTGTCAAAGAGGCAGAAACGGGAGCAAAAGCAGGTTTGATGGGATAAATGAGGAGACATGAGAAAGATTTTTTGTGGGGAGAAAGAGATAAAGATAGAGTGAAGGAGTTTGTTCGTATACAGTGGATTAAAACCACATGTGTCTGCCTGAGGTGAGGACACCACAACGCTGCACACACATGCGAGGAACGAATGCCGTCACTTGCACCCACCAGGGGTGCCACGCGCTCGTTTCCAGAATTCTCCTGCCAACTTTGTGCTGCTCGCAAAAACTTTTAACATGTCATCTACACCGCGTCTTTTGTCTGTCTCGCAAAACAAATAAATAAATACGCTCTTTTGTTCCGAGGTCATCTTCCCTCTTACTCAGCCTGCAAACAGAACAATACTTTGGTAAGCGTTGCCATGACAAGAAGCTCCCTGAAGAAACCTATGCGGTCAGGGAAGTCATGGGAAGAGGGCAGCATTGAAACCGGATGCCCAGGATGCACTGGAGGGCCCGGTGCTACTAAGTGTGTCTACCATGCCTTGGAATTTTCTTGCTCCTGATTTCTTTTATGAGTTTGATTATATGCTCCTAGTATCTCCTAGAAATCCATTTGTCAAATGGATTTCTATGTGGATTTCTATGTGGTTTCATACAACTAACTGATATTTAGATTCAAGTGTTTCCGGATTTGTATTTGAATTTATACATGTTAATACATTTGGAGGTAATCAGGATATATTTGTAAATTATGTCAGATCACACGAAAGCCTGAGATACCCTGACTTTATACATATCATCTTCAGTAAAACGTATTTAGGACAGTTGGAAGAATGAGAGGGAGGGGAGATGAAAGGAGAGGGGTAGCTGGGAGAAAAGGGGGCGAGACGGCCATGCTATGGGAAAGTGTTTTGGGGAAACCAAATTAGGGGGAAGAAAGGCCGGACACAAAGGCCTTTGAGAGCAGCAGACAGTTCCCTTGACATGTGTCTTAAAAGAGATGCTGCCGCTGATGCCAAGAAGGGGGGAAAGGACAGAGGAGAGAGAGAGAATGGCGAGAGGCTGAGGGAGGGAAGGAAGGAGATCAAGGGAAAGATGGACTAAAAGTAAGAGGGCAGAGAAAAGTGAGGGTAACCTACACAAGACAAAACACAAAGATGGAAGAGAGAAGCGGAAGAAAGCAGTCGAGTTGGGTTCATGATAGATGTAATGAGTACAAATAAAGGCATCAGTGCTGGTCTGTGGTCTGTGGAGCAGACCGATTCAAAACACCCTTCAAAGGTATGCACTTTGCGAGTGTGTCTGTGTACATGCATGTATACTCATGTGCATGTGTGAGAATACTTAAATGAGATGGATTCCGACTGTGCAATCGTGCACATGAATGTGTGTGTGGGGGAGACATTAGGAGGAGGAAACAGTCTGAATTTCAAATGACTGTTAAATGGCACGTATCCTCAATTTTCTAATCCATTCCTCAAGGTCTCTTTGCAGTGTATGGAGATCACTGCTGGTCTGCTGCATATGTTTTACATAAATGGAAATGTGCACTAAAGAGACTTTTCTTGCAACCAAATATGTTAACTTTCTTTGGCAAAATCCTCAATGAGTGACACTTAATTTCCTGTGGGGGATGATGAAGATTTGAATTTAGTCAAGCTTTGTTTCAGTTTGATTTGGCCATGGAAAAATATAAATCATTTCCAGTTTAGGGTTACCAAAATCCTATCTTAGATCTACTTGAACTGACACCATGAGTGAGAATAATGGTTGTAATCTCATTGAAGATATAGTCCGATGGACTTGTAGTTTGGAAATCTGTGGAACTGAAAGAATCTGTAAACAACGAACACCCACTTTTTGTGGTGCTGCTTGCTACACTGATGTCAACAGAAAAATAGCAACATGCTTTTTCTCATGCAGATCCGGTCTCTTTGATGCAGGTCGGCCCCTCTATTTTTCGGTCTCTCTCTCTCTCCCTCTCTCTCTCTCCTTCTGCCATTGTGTGCCCCTCAGAATTCACACTGGACTCCCTTGCTCTGTCTCTCTTCCTCGCACACACACTCACAGACAAACACACACACATATTATTCCTTCCATGGGGCTGTGTCTGACTCCGGCATGAAATCAATTTCGGAGCCTGCACCCTCCCACCACCCTTCTTCGGCGCCCATTTTCTCTCACCATGAAGCGAGACCGTTGCTGTGCCAGCCTGAGGACAAAATCGCCCCCTCCTCCCAACCCCATCCCTGCCACCCCCCAACCTAATGCCCCTTTCCCCATCCCAGAATCCTTTAGTTCTCTGCCCTCGTATCGGCCAATGTCGTCATTCAGTCTCCCTTCCTTCCTCGCCATCTCCTACTGTTCAAATTGGCCCTAGAGGCTGACATATATCCCAAAATATGGCCCATATTTAGAATATGATTGCCGATTTTAATTCACGCAAATAGTCGAGACCACACACTGTGAATGAGTAAAACTATGTTTCACTTTCATCCTGCTGTTTTACTACAAACTGTATGTGCGAAATACCTGCAAAAATCAACTTTCCTGTCTGAGAAATTCAAAGACTTACTTGGGAATATAATAAAAATCTGGCCTTTGATCATCAAAATACGCTAGTGAGGCTAAATGGGAGCCCATTAAAACTTCACATAAAAAATCAAGCTTAACAACACTTTGGCAACATGAGAGCAGCATGAAAAGATTTGGAATCCCAAAATTGGTATAAAGTGACAAATAGTGAGTCAGCTGAAAGAGGGATGGACATGTGGAGGTGCGGCGGCACAGCTTTTATCATTGTTATTCCCTCTGCCGACGCACACCGCTCCTTCCTAATCCTCACTGACAGAGTTTTCATCATCTTGAGGAGGTGGGGACGATGGAGGACTGGAGGGAGCCGGGAAGAGCTGTGGGGACTTTCCTGCACTTTCTCCCCCAGTGGCGGTGCGCGTTGAGCAGCCTTGGCCGGGGGGCCACCAAGGCCCCCTTTGTGCCAGTTATCACCAAGTGGTGAGTGATGGCACCGCCGGCCTCCCGCTCTCAGGAGAGGGAGAGGGGGTAGGAGGGGGGGAGGTGAAGAAGAGAGGGAGCAGGAGAGGAGTAGATTGGAATGTTCCCAGAAAAGACAGAGGGTGCGAAAGAGAGGAAAAGAAAGGCGAGGAAAAAGAAAGAGGCTGTTTGAGGGGACGGAGGTTGGATCATCTGAGCTTGTCTCACAGGTGCACTGCAGGAGAAATGTGCTTCACTGTGATGACTCAATAGCACATGAGCCATCAATGAAATAGCAAAGAAAAAACTTCCAACAGTGTGGGAATGGTCAGGATTTCACTCATTATCTTTCTAGTTCATCTCATAACCTTGTTTTATTTGACAGGCCCCAATTTAACAAGCTGATGTCATCTGAGCTCTGACTCCGCTCGCTTCGTGTTTCCTGCTATGATTTCATGTCTTGACTCAATTATGCTTGCTGAGACGTGGTCGCAAGCACTGAGTGACGAACAAACGTCTAGACAATGAGCGGACGTCCAGATACATCCAAGTCGCTGCTAGATGGATCTTGGGAATTGGCCAGCCGATGCAAGGGGTGAAAGGTCAGATACCCCCCCCCCACCACCCCCAAACTCCTGCTCCTCTCTTTCCTCCTCTCCAAGCCTTCTCCCACGCCCTCTCCATCGTTACAACACCTGTGTCCTCATCAGCACCCAGGTCCCTTTTCCCCCTGTCACACACACACACACACACGTAGAAACATGCATACACAGATACCAGTGTCACAGACATCTCTCTCTCTTTTTTACACACACACACACACACACACACACATACATACATTCCAGGCCTTCCCAGCTGCCTGTGCACCTGGGCTGGCCGCTGTCATCGCCGTGGTAACTGGCATACAGCTGGCTGTTTCACTATCACCTGGCTCATCTGCCTTTGAGAGAGAGAGAGAGAAGTGAGGAGAAAAAGAGAGGAGGTAGAAAAGAGATGAAATGTAGGATGCAGAATGAAGGTGGTTGTGAGTAAAAACAAAGAGATGTGTTACTGTGGGGGCGATTAGGGAAAACTGAGGGACACAAACAAAATCAACAGTTTTCTGCATACAAACCTCTCCTGTCATTCCATACCTGCCCACCAGCTGTCACTACTGAGCTTTCTCACCTTTGCACCCAGCTGCTCTTCATTTGTAATCAGCCTCAGTATACATAGAGGACAGGTATCGATCACTTTCTGCCAGGTTGTCTGTGTGTGTTAGCTTGGTGCCCTGACTTTCTCTCTTGATCTTAAGTCTTTTGGACCTAAGGCAAGTTAAAGGAATCATCTAAAAAATTATAACATGAATACTTCAATACCACGCATGACTCAAGAGTCTAGTTTGAAAATCATATCGTACATGTGCTCTGGCAATCACAGAGGCACAGGATGAGGCTGTTTTGTAGTGGCCTTGAAAAGCTGTGGATGTGAAGTTTGATTTGTGATCTTGCAATCTTCTTTGAGTTGTCTTTGTTGTGCCACCACCATAACCATGTTTCCCCCCTACTTGCCTGGAGTTACTGCCCAGATATTAACTTCACCAGGGAGTTTAAACACCCATATTGGATCCAAGAGGGTTGGTGGATTGCGGTGCCACCAACACTTTAATGTTGTATTTTTACGCCTCCTGAGTCTGCTTTAACAGCATTAACTCTGGTGCCAAAGTGAGAGTAGAGACTTTAGTAGAATATCCTCCAGATACTGACTGAAATGTATCTGATGCTGTTTTAACATGATTTTCCTTTAACAGTTTGTTTGTATTGACAAATCTGACCACAACCTGTCAAATGCTTACTGGACTTTCATCATCAAAACTGCGGAAAAATCAAATCACCACCCAGAAATGAGTGTGCTACTCTGGAGTGTGATTTGAAAAAGAAAAAAGAAAAAAAGCCTCACCGTCTCTTTTTTAAAAGGTCAGGATCAGGGGTGTAGCAAAACAAGACTTTTAGAGACACCCCTCCCCCCTGCATGGGCGGCTTTAATTAGAACTGAGGAAGTGGCACAGCTTAACGTGTACCACCCTGCTTGGCTGTTACATCCCATGACTCTGAATGAAAGCAGAAATGCACTTTAATATCTTTTAATGTGCCTGTGTGTGTGTGTGTGCTAGAGTTGCACACTAGCAATGTGTGGCAAAAGCACAGTGCAGCATATGGGCAGGCGCGTCTGCTCTGCCTGTTAAGCAGAGGGGACATCAAAAGGTGGGTTTTATACCCCCCCCAAAAAAACCCATTGCCACCCCTCTCTATAAATCCCACCCCAAAAGGAGCCATTTATGGGACAATAACAGCCAATTTATGGGCCCCAAGAAAATGAAGGCAATTCAGAGGTGTAGGATGAAAGATGACAAGGGCTTTCTTGGAGCTAGCAGGCGTTAGCTGGTAGCTCTGTGTTTCTTCACAACTTTCTCTCCTGTAGCCTGAGTGCTAAGAAGGAGGAGTGGAGACAGCAGAGTGGGAACTGGGGTCTGGAATTAAAGAAATACTAGTTCAGCAGAAAACGAAAGATTTTATTGTTCTCCAAGCTTTCCCTGCAAACTGTTAAGTAAAAGAGGTCAGCTGCACAGGCAAAAATGGAACCTTCAAAATGACATTAGCATGTTTGTTTTGCAGCATGATTTTCACATTTAATCTTGTGGTTGCTTTCACTAAGATCTCCGCTCGCTCAGATGACCTCTCCTGTCCCCTGGAGGTCACAAAATCTTTTCAGTCGAATACATACATAAAGACAATAGGATTAGCAGCATTCTGGACACACATGCACACACATACACTTAGACATAAAGGCACACAAGATGTGAACCGGATCCTGTCTGCCTCAGAGTTACTCAGGTGTGGTGAGATTGCTGGAATACTGACACAAGACGTTTGTGGGGTGGGGGATCACAGAAAGGACTGTGCCATACGCCAACCATTCAAGCATATACAACAGCTCTTCAGCCTGTAGTGTGTGTGTGTGTGTGTGTGTGCTGATGGATGCACGAGCGGAGCACTTTTTTTGTTTTATCTATCTCTAGGTGCACTCGCACAAACATGCTTTTTCATTCAACAACAAAGTCAGCGTCCACAGCATTCATACACCAAAGTAGTGCATCTCTTTGAGGCCGCCTAACAATGAGTCAGCTACCTACATTATGTCTGGAAACAACTTCTGAACGATTCATTTTGCTCCTCTCTCCCTTCTCTCTTTCTCTCTCGTTCTTTTCCTCTTTTATTCATTTAGTTTAATAGTCTGTAATAGTTACCAAGTATCATTAAGGCCAACCTCTGTGGCTTCTAACAGCGCTGTAGGCAAGCCAAGTGTTTGTTGTCGGCATTTTATTGGCTTCCAGGGAGGAGGGTTGTTGTTGTTCAGTGTAATCTTGGCACGCCAATAACAGGTTTCAATAAAAGCAGCTGCTTTCTTATGGTAGTAAAGCCACTCTCTTCCCTCCCCCCCTTGTGCAAGTGTGCTTGGTGGAATAAACTGAGAGCTACCTGTAGAGAGGACTGGAAGCATGTCCTCTTGTCCCAACTCACCTACAGTCCTGTTTCCTTCCTTCTCTCTCTCTCTCTCGTCCGACTTACACAAATCACTTTTATCTCTTTTTAAAAACCTTTTTCTGTTTTCATCTCTGTCACTCGCTTCCTTAAACAGGTTTGTGAGGGCCGCAACTGGCTTGCTGTGACTTAGGGCCAATGCAAGCTGGTTTGGTTTGACCACACTGCCCCCTTTAGGGTACAGCTGGCTGTTGCAAATCAACAAATCCAGACGCAGAAGGGCAGACGAAGTCATAAGCAAATCCGTATGGTGCAAAGTGGAGGGAATCCAACAATCTGCAGTAAACTAAACAAGTATGTTCCTATTTTTATAGCCTGTTTGTCACTATTCCTACCCATGTGCGTTTAAGAGATCTTCATCCCAGCAATGGCAAAGTGAATTCCTTAAACCAAGACTGTCTCTTCTCCTTGTTACCAAACAAAAAAACAAAAGTGGTACATCATGCACAAAATACAAATTTAAATTTTAACATTATTCTTGAAATCCTGGATCATGTCAAAATCCACCATCACAAGGGAATTCAGTGTGGGTACAGATGTTGCAAGGAAGAGAAGCAAAATGGACATGAGGAGGTGTTAAAGAGAGAAAAAAAGCAGGCAGAAAACCAAATAAAATGAGAAAAAGAGGGAGTATTCGTTCAATCTGCACTTGTGTTTGACTGGACATGTCGAGCGCATTGGGAAACACTTGAAGATCCAGTGTAAACAGTGTGATTCATAATACACAATCATGCAAATATAATACAGCAATAACTACAAATCTTGGGGCGGTTACAACATTTTCCAGTAACTCTCAGGAAGAAAAGGACATGGGTGAGTTACGTCTATAATATCCCTCTGATTGGGTAACTCAGAGTTGATACTGAGCCCAGATACAGGGCAGTTATTTTGGACTAAATGTAAATTTTGTCTTATTTTTGTGCTTTGTCATCCACAATTTGTAAGTACATTAGTAAATGTATGTGAGATGAAAATAAAATCTGAAAAACTGATAGAGCGCAGTTCTCTGTAACATGCGATTTCTCTGAATGAATCTTTGTCTGACAGGCATGACATTAGTTGAAAGTTTGAATTAAGGTGAAACCCTCCTTTGTTGCTTTCCTCTATAAGATCCCTCATTTTTCTTGGCAGCAAAGTTTGATTTGCTACCACATTCCTCAGTTAAAAGGTATAGGAGAAAGAATCACTGTGTGCATAAAAGAGTTCCTGTCTCTCATGTAATATTAAAAAGCACTCATATAAACATTATTGAACCTCTACTGGAGCATGAACATTCCATGATGTCTGGTTGACCCTGACACCGGTTTGTGTTTCCTCCCTTGGTTTTTTATTTTTTCCTCTATCAATCATCTTTCATTTTCCAACCGTCTAATCGTTGTTTCAATGTGCAGAGGTGGGATGCAGCAAACACATGCAAATGTAGAGTGCACTTGGTGGTCAAGCACTTGTATGACTTTGAACAAACCAAGGATCCCATTTGTATTTTTAGCCAAGCCAGTGGCATGGCTCTACGGATCATATGGTCAGTCTCTTTGCAGGTCCACCACTTTACTCCAGACTGAAACATCTCAACAAATGTTGGAGAACCTATGGTGGCCTTCAGGTAACGTAAAAACATGAAATGCCATCTCTAGAGCAATTGTTTGGTTTGTCCATTCTGGTAGAAACATGGTGGTGCAACATGGCAGGACTCCATGGACGAGGTCCCACTCCTATGTTACTATTATTATACACTAATGAAAACACAGTTAATGAATGATATATTCTATCTCTGCAAAGAGATCAGCCTAAATCCCACACATTGGTCCTTTAAGATAGTGACGATAATAAACATTATACCTGCTAAACATCAGCCATATTGTCACACTGCCCTGGGCAAATAAAATATTTGTGGATGTGATCTGAAGTGGAAACTGGAGACATTTGAAAATGCACCTTTCCTCAAATGTTAATGCACAGTTACTTTTTATTTCATGATCATAAAAAAGGAAAACAAATTAAGCAGTAATTGTGTTCAGAAATTTGGGCAGCCTACTAAATCAGTTCTTAGTAACCAGAATTTCCCTTCCACTTTAGTAGATAAAACAGCTTGTGAACACTTTTTGTAAACAGCTAAGTCTTTCTATTCTCTTTGTCATGCTTTCTCATGAATTAGGAATTTTCACACATGAACCCATAATGGCATTCAGACTCAGATTAGGATCTTCCGAGAAACCTTCACTGTAATAAACACCATCAAGGCATAACAAGATTTAACATGGTTTGCGGTTATCTGAATTACAGCAAGCAAAGGAATAAACAAAGTTGGGTAGGCTGCTTATCTTGAGCCTAGAAGTTAAACGTAAGGCATAAAACCAATTTGCAGCAATAACCACACAACCCAGATGACTAAATGATCCACATCAGATGATCCACATCACTGTCTTCTCAAAACACATCACATTGCACATCAACATCAAATGGGCTTCTGTCAAACATATGGACTTTATCGGTTTTTGCACTCATACAGCCCCATGCAGTGTGAGGTCAGTGGGCAGTCATGTGGAACACTAAAATCTTTGTCTGTCCACATTTACACATTTGCTCCATATATACCCTGTGCTGTTTTTGAACCCTTAGATTGACCCTCTGCTATCAGCCCCCTGGGAAGTGAGTGACAGCTTTTATACGCCATAACACATGTAACTGATACAAATTAACATGACTCTCCAGAAATGACACATCACTCTCCAAAAATATGTTTCAGGGACGTCCCTCTGAGTCAAAAGCAACTTTTATTTTCCTTTATTCCAAACAGCCTTTTGACATAAACACAAGTTCATTTCCATCATCTTTGGACCGTTAGGCTAATTAAGCAAAAGTCACATTTGACAAGGGCCAAATGAATTCACCAAAATCCACCAAAGTCATCACAAATGTTGTTTTCATGGACCATTTCACAGCCATTTACCAGTCAATCACATTGTCAACCAGTGCTGCGGTCATAAGAGCACCCAGAGCAGCCAGGGCAGTCTGATCCCTGAGTGACAATATGTTCTGGTCACATGGAGCGTATCGGTGCGGAAAAGGTTGCTTTTTCTGCCAGTTAACATTCATGAGTGTGTCGTTTCCAAGAAAAACCTCACAATGATCCAGTTCAAAATAGCAGCTTGTTGCCATTGGTGGAGCCATCTTTGCTAACAGCTGCGCCATGTTAGTGTAGCACTTACAGCACTGATTGTGGGCTGTAGTTTGGCCTTTAGTTGTTATCATTTGTTTCTTTCACAAGCTGTTTTGCAGGCAGGGATGATGGGGTAAGTCTGTGTAACCCCTTGAGGCTTCTGACATGTAAGTGTTTAAGTGTAAAACCTCTCCATATCACTTTATGTGCTGTATGTGAGTTTCCATGTTAGCTCATATCAGCCTTGGGTGAAAAAATGCCTTTGGGGGGGGTCTACCAGTCTTTAGGTCATGAAGCAGTCAGGGAATAATTTTGAGTAAATGCAAAAACTCTGGGCAAAATGAGTCATCTGTTATGATCAAAATCATTTAAATGTGTAATTTCTAGTAAAATAACTCAAGAAAATATAATCAATCCTGCCTTCAGTGACTTTTTCCCGTTCTAAATGACGCAAAATATGTGTTTGAAAGACAAACAATGAGGTTCTGCCTATACTGGCGGGGGGCATGGGTTTAAACAGAGCTGAGGGGGTTTCCTAAGTCAGAGATGGTTGGGAACCAATGGTTTATATGACAGTATAATCATCGTCATATGGCCGTGACCTCCCAAAGGCATCCAGAGGTTATCCATGATTCACTCAGATAATGAGCCTCATCACTTACGCTGTCACCCTCTCTCCTCCGAGGCCAGGCGCTAATATTTGCAAGCCAGTGATACATTGAGGGGCTACATGAGCAGTAATCCCATGCAACACTGACCACTGTGACACATTACTGTAAATGAATGAATGATTAGATACTTATTTAGCATAATATTGAAGTGCACTTGGACTGTGTGTGATGTAGAGCAGAAGACTAGAAGTTAAACACTGAGAACTGAATGGCTTTGCAGCCTTTGGTGCCGCTTCCTGCTTCATTTAAATACACCTAAATACATTTTTTCCTCTAAAGTGCATCTTGCTTCATTTAGGACTATTTGCTTGAGGGATCAAGGAAAAGCTACAACCAGAAGTGGGATTTTATTGGGCACCATGAGACACCAGGCCTTAAATTCATTACCCTTCAACATTTCAAGTACTTAAAAAGTGTCATTCATTTTAGGTTCCTGAGTAATAACCATCATTACAAAACAAGACAAAATCTTGTCCTAGCTACAGAAATTTAAACGAAGTAGACTTTCATCCACTTGGCACAACCTCTCTCATCTTATTTTAATAATTATTAATCACTGGTGTCAGCTGCCTGCAGGACAAGTGGAAATTGCTTGATGTGTTTGTGATGAATTTCTAACTCCAAAATTGTTATGAAAAACTAAATGTCAAGGGTGCTGACTGAGAATACTCCTTCACATTACTGAAAATTCTTGATTTTCAACTCATATATTCTCAACTAATACTTCACCTTCAGCCTCTGTATGACATGAATGCCACAAAACCTTCAGTAGCATTGGCAGGAAAGCTTGGTTTCTTTGGTTGAAATCAGTTCTTTACATATAAAACGTAGTGAAGATGGCTCTGTGGTGCTGTCTTTGTTATATCACCTTTTCCTCTTCTCTCTGTGCTATTTCCTGAGTTCGCCCACACTGTTGTTTAGATGCAGTCGGGGCACAGTGCCACTTGTCCAGGTAGGTGAGCTCTGCAGGGACACAGTCTGCGATGGGAGGGGTCAGAGCCGGCACAACTGAACAGCAGAGGCTCCTGCTGAAGGCCACAGTGTCGACCCCAAGGGCTGTAGGCAGGAAACAGGTGGTTGACTTCTTGCTCCATGCTGGAGCAGCCTAGTCCGAGCCTACAAAATGGAAAATAGTGGATGGGTTTAATTGTATACATTACATCTACCAATACACATGAACATCTTTTAGATTCATATTTAACTGCTGTAATATTGGTCTGACAATTCCTTGTTTCCACATGTGAACAGATATATATCAAGAGCATTTGGAGAGGATGTCTGCTGATCTCTCACCTGGTAAACGCAGAGGGACTGTTGAGGTGGTAAAACAGAGCAGGGTCACACACCAGATTGGAGCGTCGACACGCGCTGACACATGACTGACCCAGGGGACCCAGGTGCATCCTCAGAGCGCTTGCTGGCGGCCAAGAGGGGACAGATTTACTGCAGAAGTCCTGGAGTGATTTAAGATAACAAGAAGAAAGAAAGACAGTTGATGAGAGTTTGAACCAAGTCGAAAGTAGAGCCTACAGTGGTGTGTAAATGGCTTAGAAAAAATCTTGGCTGTGATATATCACTGATCTTGTTTAGCAAACTGGCAGGATATTTATCATTTTGACTTCACAGATGTAATCAGTAGCTTTATAACTCAATTTTACATAAAACAGGTCAATGTCTATGATTCTGCAAGAGAGGGGGAGCACCCAGTAATATTATGCCAGCTCTCTTCACATCTCTGCACCTGGTGAGTGATATAAGCATGAACCCGCTCCAGCATTCCCTCACAGGTGAACTCTCGGGGGGTGAAAGGCTTCACCTGCAAAAACATACACAAAACACTTTTATTCATTGCTACTGTAGCTGAGTCTGGGGATAACAAGATGGATGTCTACATTCAGTATATATGTATGCAGTTTTATTGCAATTTCTGTTTGTGTGTTGGCAGCTACCTCTGTGCTGAGAATAGCTTTGACTGCCTCCCGTACATGGGTCCTGTTGGTCATGTCCACAGTCCACACATGAGGTTTGCCGATGAATTCTTCTGCATATGGGTGCTGGGAGGAGATCTGTGATTCAAAGTTAGAACAACAATAACAGTGTTATTTCTCTCAAAAATTATGCACAGTATCTATGTTCAAGTGCTATGCACTTGGGTTTTCACTTTGAGGAGTTACATACCTGTCTTGTGGTGGGTTTGCCCTTGTAGAAGTCATTGTTGTCTGATGAGTGTGGTGGGTCAAATTGTGGTTGAAGGAAGACACAGCCCAGAGCTATCGCCTCAATGGGTGCTGGACCCTCGTAGGGGAAACCAAGACCTACAAACACCTGCAGGGGAAGCAGCAGAGGGATGATGATGCATCTCAATGAGGGTCAAGTGATTCATAATACCTCCTACAAGATCATGTCATAGATGTCTCAGTAGGGTAATTCAAATTCACTGGCTTCTTTATTCTGACATGAGCTCTTATCTGACCTTGGCTCTGCGGAGAAGCCGCAGGAAGTGTTCCTGAGTCAGCAGGCCGTGGTTTCTGACGAAGCTGGGCAGATTCGAGGTGTGTCCCGGAGGCTGGTAGACTGTGGCATGGGTCTCCAGCTCCTCACTGATCACCTCCACATATTCAGATTTACCCTGGACACAAAGTATATGCACTTTGTGAAATCTCTTACCACCATGTAAGATCAGCAGTAGTAAGGTTTCTTGCTATAGCTCACCATCTTTAGATACACTTTACTCTTTTGGTCATCATACCTGCCACATGTAGTCCTGTTTGCCGTAGACGACTGCTATCCTGTCTTTCCTGTAGGTCTCTGGCTCCAGCTCCTCCTCTCTCACCTCCGCCCTCGCTGCCTCCTCACTCACAAAGCCCAGGAAGGAGTTATCAGGAGTGTGAGCTGGAGACAACAGAAACATAGAGCAGTTTGATAACATGTGAAAAGATAAAGGAAGGAAGGAGTGTCCCCAAACTCATTTTAAAGGTGTCTTAAATACAGTTCTTATTTTACTAAAACATGATGAAAGATAGTGAATGCCTGTGCCACAGATCTTCCTTGAAGGCAACATAAAAGAAAAACACAGTGAAGGAAATATGACCAAAAATGACTTTTGGACAGACATTGCACAGTCCAAGATCACAGGTGAATAACAGCTAAGATAAAAAAAAAATTGTGAGAGAGGAAAAACATAAGGCGCAGTATAAATCAGCTGTTAGAGGAAATGAGATTTCTACATATATGAGAGTTTCGTGTCAGGCTGTTTAGATAGGCAGCTGCCACCCTGCTGCCCTCTGACACACTGAGGAAGGTGTGAGAGATGAGTATTTACTTTAGAAGGAATGTGTGTGTGTGTGTGTGTGTGTGTGTGTGTGTGTGTGTGTGTATGTGTGTGTCATTCTCTCTGTCTCAAGACTGTTGCCAGTTTTCCCCTCATTCACCCTCATTACAGCAGCACAGAATTTCCTCCTGGCTCAGTTCCATTTGTCGCCAATTGTCTCCAACACCTCTATAGGTTTTACACACTCACCTATCCGATTAGCAGAGATATGCAACAACACACTGATATGATCAACATTATGCAGCTTGCGGGGGTTTGAAGGAAAAGCTGTGAAAGAATGAAGTCTCTGTCTGTTTACAGTTCTGCTTTGTCTGCTTGTCTGTTTGGTGCAATCCTCCAGAACTACCTTCAAAGCAGAAGCATAATCACTTTTCCTTTTCTCACAGTGTCTTTTTTTCCTCTCTTCTCTCTGCATCTTTGTTTCTTTCTCTCTTTCTGCCTTCCCCCTGCCATCAGCTAACAGCCATCTCTTTCTCCTCCTCAGCAGGACAAATAAACAGCGCTTCAGGCTGAGGGATGAAGAGTGGCTCTCGGCCCAGCGCCTCCAGCTCGTCTCCATCTCCCGGCAGGGTGGGAAAGATGACAGGGAGAGGTGTTGGAATGAAAGCTCTGTCTGGGCACCAAGTTTATTTAACCTAGCTATTAATCCTCTCAGCTGTGAGGAGGACGCTCAGAGGGGTGTACGTGAAGGATCAGCACTGCAGCAAGATATAAATATGTGTAAATGCATGTGTGTATATATATATGTACATGTCTCCACGAGTGCATTCTGAATCGGAAAGCCAGTCCCAGCCAGCCACTATCATACAGTTATCACATCTCACACAGACAGCGAGTCACATGATTGCACGGTGTAAACACATTACATGATGCTGGTACTCACGGAACATGGTCATATACTGCAGAGGCTGGAGACCCCATCTGCCCCACAGTGTTTTATACCCATGGCTTTGTGCATAGCTCCCCAAGTTAAAGGCAGGTTCAGTGCCGAAAGAGTCCAGGATTCTGAAGCGGCACCTAGAACAATTAAAAAAAAATTAAATAAATTTATACCAAAAGAAATCTTTGATATATTTGATTTACTACAAGTTTATCAATTCAGCAATGATCACATGATCACATCACCAATTCAGATTTGTAATATATTCTAAGGGTTACAGTAGAAAATAAGCAAAAATATTTTAATATTGTATATTCTAAATTTTACATTTTACTTTGATATTGTGTTGCATGAAAAATGTAGTGGAATCATGGTCTGTCTACTTCACATTAAAACAGTATTAGACCACTGCAAGCTATATAAAATAGTCATCTTTTTAGTATTGTTGCTATAATAATTTAAGTGAAGGTCAGAGTTTATTCATCTTTATGTGACGATCTGTCCCCAATGTGACTTTTGGTTTCTTGGTTTTACTTTGGTAATTATTATTTCTCTAGTATCTCCTGTGTTCTTGGTTTGTTTTTAGTATTCCTTCCCCTTTGTGTCTCTGGTGTCCGTGTGTTTCCTGTTAAATTTTGTAGTTAGTCATCCTGGTTTACTTCTGTTGTTTTTACTTCCTGTCTTTGTCTGTTTCCCTCCATTTTTCCTGCCCCACCTGTGTCATATTAGTAATTATCTGTGGTGTGTATTTAAGTCCTGCCTCTCCCATTTGAGCATTGTGCAGTTGATCTTCCATGCACTCCCTGTGTGCTCCCAGTGCGTTCTGAGACCTTTTTCCTGTTTAGACTTCGTCACCTTCATCTGCTACGTAAGCCTCGAGCTCTCTTTTTGTTATTAATAAATCTGTGAACATCACCATTTTCTGCATTTCGGCCTAACCCCTGCATCCCTAACCCCTAAAACACTTTATTTATCATAACATGAAAGACAATGAAACACACTCACAGCTCATTGTAGATTTTCTAAAACTAGGTAAATATAAAGCATAAGTATGTATTTAGACAACTGTAGTCATACTGGTAATGTTGGAAAGCCAGTCCCATGGCTCCTTGAAGGTGAGCAAGGCCATGGTAGTCCGTATAGATGAGGTCAAAGGTCAGGGGCCTCTTGATTGGACAACTGCCACGGCCAGGAGCAGCACCTATCAGGCTGGGCCGGTCACAACAAACATGCATCACACCACTTCTTGCACAGCATCATCCAGCACTGATCTCTCATGTCATTACATCACGTATCAGTGATACCAGATGTTAAAATCATGCCCAGTATAATTACCAATTAAAATAATTTTGTGTGTACCGTATCCAAACAAACAGAACAATTTTGACCCAGATGAAAACAACTAGTAGAAGTAGAGGGAATCAACAGCGGTGGCAACCTGTGGAGCTGCTGCTGTGAGGTACTGAAGGTTAGGTTGTGGCCCAGGATTGTCAGACAGGCACTGAGGTCAGCCCATTGGACCAGCTCCCCTAGAGGTCCCCCTCTTTCCACCATAGCTTCAAAACGCTGACCAACACTCCCAGCCAGGGCACCTGGATAAAGCAGCACCTAAATGATGGTTAAAGTCCAAAACAGACAACAGGTTTATAGTAAAAAAAAAGTTCTAATTTCTATACTTTCATTGCTTTATTAAGCTTAAGGTTCTGTAAACTATCAAGTTCTAAAAACATGATATATGACAGAGTGATTTTAGCTATTCTCTTGAAAATCCAGGAGTAAAAACTAAATGATGCTTAACAGACCAGTTGTATATACCCTCATCTGGTTCGACACCGTCTTGTTGCTGCTCCGCCTCATCCTCAGACCAGCCTGTATCCACGGTTCAGACATCCTCTCCACTCTGGAACGGATAAAGTTTACTGCAGGGCCACTGTTGTTGCTGATGACCTCATATAGTTGGCCCAGGGATGTACGTATCTCAGCCTGTGCACAGTTATCACGTAAAACACAGTGGGATAGTGCAAAAATGTAAATCTGATGGAAATGACTAGTCGTGTTTTAATAGACTACACCCTCTAAATATCATTCTGTGTAATACACAATGACATTAACTTGATGTGAATGTACCTTCTCTGTACAGGTGTGAGGTTTCTTGTGCCATGGCAGTGCAGAGTGGTTCCTTCCAAGGCGAGAGGGACAAAAGTCTTCTATTTGGCTGAGGTAAGTCAATATGGAGCAGGTGGTACCATCCACCCCATAAAAGGCATAGCAGGGGTCTGACTGCCAACGTGCCTGCAGAAACTGCCAGAGAGACAGAGGTTACATTGATACAATGATAAACCAAAAACAATTGTGCGGGCTACAACATAAAGTTCCTATTATCCAGTTCAGATACTTAAATATACACATCAGACTTAAAACATTAAGTCAAGGTAAGATGTTTAATACAACCATAACAGTGCACACGCAGCCATGAAGTTCATGCTACCACATATATTTTCACTTTCTCACCTCCACTTTCTCAGCACACACCGGATATGCAGTATCCATTGGCACCTCACACTCATTGGGCCCTATGGGTAAGATATTAGCCGTCACGCAGTTTTTCTTTTAGAGGCCATTTTGAATGCATCATTATTCCACAGTCCTGGCTTTAGTAACAAAAAGCACATTGTAGAGTGAGCTCAATGCGGGTAATGAAGAACAGTGGATAATAACTTTGATATACTGAAATGTGCACAATGAATAGCAGCCATCAGCACGATGTATAGTGCTGCCATGCATGTAAGAGGCATTAAAGTAGAGGCAGTGTGTTCTCAGAGGCCCTTTCCCGTAAGCCCCCCCTCACCCCACCACCACCACCATCTCTAGCCAATGTCAATCAACTGAAATGAACACACACACATGCTCATTCACACACACCTGACCCACCTGCCTCCTACCAACCATTCCCTTTTACAATGCTAGCATTTGCCAAAACACACAGTCCTCGACTGTGTAAAACAACCTAGTAAAAAGGGAAAAAAGGGAGAAAAAAAAAGATAAGAAATAGCTGAGGTGTGAAAGCCTAAAAACAGTGATATGCTATAGGAGCACGGCAAAAAAGAAAAAAAAGTGCTCCCTCTGCAAAAACAAGAGTATGAGTAGACAAGTTGGTGAAAGGACTCCTGGGTAATTCAGTCATATTTTATGGTGTGAGGTAATGTGAGAGGAAGAGGGTGAGGGGTGAGCAGGCTGGTGATGGGGAAGTGTGTGCTTGTGTGCATGCGGGTGGGCACGGGTGCTCGTAATACACTGTATGTGTGTGCACATGTCATCAAGTGTGTACCCTGTCATATGCACGGTACGGTATCTGTGTGGCCCAAGCTTTTTGAATTCCTTTTTTCAGGGAGGGAGGCTAAGCGTGCACCCACTCATCCCTATACCTCTCTCACACATGTACTCACACGCATACACAACCCCTCGCGTGCCAACCAGGGTGTGTAACCCAACTCTCACCTGACACCTCTCATGAGGGTCGTAGCATAGATGTAAACTTTTTTTCCTCCCCATGGCCAGTTGATCAGCGCTGGTTCGATGGGACTTGTTAAACCTCTATTCAAGGACTTCATCCCCCATAACCACCTGCACCCACTGCCCTTTAACCCCCCCATTCACACCCTCCACTATCACAGCTTGTTAATTTCACTGTGTGGTTAACCTCTATTGAGGCTATGAACCATGCATTTGGCTCAAAGTATCACACTCCCACTGCAGGCAACCACAGAAACGCTTGCAATTGGCCAATTATTGAAGTTGGCAACATGCAGTGAGTGTATTTATTTGGTGTAGCCAGAATATTAAAGCATGTTATAACTGGAACAAACCATAAAATCTCTGTTTTAACTTGAACAATGAAGTGCTTTTAATAAAATACACATTAAAATGAAAGAAATAAAAAGCCTGCAAGTTTTAGATGTGATACAACTATTCTTCTCACTTACTCTCGTTTAACCCTCCGAGTCAATTCAAAAGGCAACTAAGGAGGTAATATCTCCCCAAATATAATAAAGAAAGCAAGTCACGTGAGACAAACTGCATGTGGTTTAGGTCTGGGCTTTACCTATGTGTGCTCTGTGGTCATCATGTGGTGGCAGTGTGTGAGACTGATGCTGTTGGTGGTGGTGACGGCTGAGCTGATCAAGCCTCTGGGACACTCTCTTAAGCTCCCTCTCAACCAGCCGGGCCAAGCTTTGCTGGTCCTGTCTAAAGCTGGAAAACAAATACAAACTAACAAGTAACCAAACACTGTATGCATTTATACAAGCTATTTCTTTGCTGTGTACACAGAACCACTAACAATGAATCACATTTGTATTTATATGTACTGATATCCATATATGTTAGAAAGATGGTTGTTGTTGAGTACCTCTGCAGCAGCAGACTGAGATCATCTCTGCTCAGCTGGGTGACGTCTCTCTCTCTGCTCAGCCTCTGCACCTGAGTGCTCAAAGCCTCCAGGCGCAGAGCCAGCCTACGAAAGCCAAGGCCACGCTGACCTGTGACATAGAGTATACATCATATAAGTACAGTATCATACGTCCCCACCCCCCACACACCCACCCACCCATCCATCCTAATGTCTAATGTTTTCCTGAGTAGGGAATTTTGTTCTGTGTATCATGAAACAGCAGGGTTATGTAATGTTGTTTTCTTTACTTGATAGTGCTGCAAATGAAGCAGTGATTGTGGTCATGTGTATTTTCCACATTCCATGTATGGGGTTAATGTCATTTCTACAGAGGTTAATTTTCCAAAAGAATAATTTTACCCAATTTTACAACATATAAAGATGGTGGTGTTCATCATTTTAAAAAGCAAATATTTCTAAAATTGTAACTGGAGCTTTGTGGTCATCTCACATTAACACACACACACACTGGAGCATATATTCATACAGATATACTATATGCATATTTTTTGTAAATATTCCCACAGACACTCTCTAAAGTGAACTGCTGTGCTCATATGCTGTGGAAATGCTCATTCAAGGTCATATTTCAACATGTACATGTATTCGCTGACACTGCATTTACACAGCATCCACTAAACAGTGCTTTCTAACTACTTTGGCTTGTGAGCCTTTAAAAGTAATGTCTGTAATGTAATGTCTCTTTGCAACCCCTTGTCATGTGTTATGGGCTTCATGGAGACACGGGTTGTGAGCATTGAGCGGAGTCAGTGCTGGACTGACCTGAAGTGGCAGTGTTCACAGTTAAGCACTCTGTTAGCACACCTGGCTAGCTGCCAGACAATCTACTGTACTGTAGTAACCAGACAGGTTGTTTGTGAGGTCAGGGGTCGCTGGTGGAGTTAGGGTTGATTAGATGTCCGTGGGGATATAGCTTTACCCTGTGACACACAGTAAAAAATCCCCAAAACTGGTGATGTCACTTCATCTCTGTTTGCTCAGCTGACTATCAGCGTATCGCTGCTTACATTCCCCTGGGGCCCTTTTGGCACAGAGGCAATGAAAGATGAATGGGAGAAAAGAGTTGGGATCCTGTAACAACTTTATGTAAGTTGTGTAAGAAAAGTATATGACCAAACCAGCTTGTAAAAGTGTATATGTGCAGTTTATAAAATTGTGTGTGTGTGTGTGTGTGTGTGTGTGTGGTGTGTGTGTGGGTATGGTGGTGTAGGTGTGTATATAACCCTTACTTATTTGTCACATTACACACTAGAAAATATAGGATATTTCTGCACATTGTAAAATCCCATGGAGACAGAAAATATACAGAATACATAGATTCCTATGTGCTTTCATAGCACAATAATACTTTTTAATTGAAATCCAAAGACACTTCTGTTTTTTGTCATTGCATACTATTCTGTTTAAGAATTTCCTTAAAATTAATTAGTTATGTGCGTGGCAGCCATCCTTTTTCCTAAAGCAAACAGCACCCCTACATGAGTCATAACTTAATTCACTTATGTAATTTCCAATTTCGGGCAGGAAATGCTCATTTTAGAATTAAACATAACATCTCATCGGTAACACAGATGATTTTTCACAGAGACTAGTTGAAAACTGAGCATTTGATTATAAATTTGAGTTGGGATTAACTCTGCGAGCCTGACCAACAGCTTCCCACATGTGGTATATTTTTCAACACAAGCCGTTGCTGGGTGGTTATTTGTATACAAGCCGTGGTGGGTCCCTGAAAGCCAGGGCTGTTGTGGGTCTGTGGCTGATATGCACCAGTGGATTACATTGTCTGCTAAAAAATATTTTCCTAGATTTCAAGGATGAATGGATGAGGATGTTTAGATAAAAAGTCATCTTCTTTGATTATATTTTGAAACTGTTTCATCAGTGACCAGATTTTCCAAGTTTTTCTCAGAAGTCAATTCAAAGTTAAGTTACAAAAAATGAAATGTATCATATATTAGCTTCTATGTCAGACTCTCATTTTTCATATGAGGTCTAACTGAAAAGAGAAACTGAATCTGTTACTGCCCGAATAATGCAGACACCATTAAAGAATATTCTAATTTATTCATCAAATGCACAAAAAAGACAGGGGAAAAAAGTACTCTGGAGCAGACTGTGGACAACATTTGTCTCTTCCTTGTAAACCAGGAAGAACACTTTTGCCCACACAACCTTATCCACTGCCCCCTTAAATACCCTCCCTTGAGGAAACTGTTTAGCCAGACATCTGAATTGAGTAGGGGTACATCTTGTCCACAAACCCACAACTGTCAGACACATGGGAGGACCCACCACGAATTGTGAACAAACCTTCATCTTACACTTGAAAGACAGACCGGTCAGGTCTTATCCTTCCAAAGACACAGACGCAGCAAATGTGCAGATGGGAAAAGAAACATTTCCCCAGCAATTGCTCAATTTCAAGACATCTCATTACATCTGACCATGATTCATTTGTTCTATAATTTCATTATTCTTCATTAAATTCATTATTTGGGCTATTTTCATTTGATTCATTTTACTCATATTCTGTGTTATCCATGGTTATGTGGGTATTTTTACATTTTTGCTATTAAAAAAACTCAAGGCCTCTGTTTTACCAAATAAAGGTCAATCTCAGCTAAACAGTGTGTGCCTGTGTGTGAGTTACCCTGTTCCTCAGGTGACCTCCCAGCAGGTTCATCCGTGGTTATCTCCAGTGGCACCCAGAGGCTCTGTAGCAGCAGAGTGAAGACTGACAGGCACAGACAGAGCACCAGGCAACCACTAGAGGGCACAATAGAGAGATAAACCTCAAATGCTACAGCGAAATGGCAGCATACAGTTCATCAGCAGGCCCCAGCTTTTTTTGTCTCATGTACCTCCATAGCCCACAGCCACATCACACACCACATAACTTAAGTATCACTTCACCGACTCCACCATCATATTCCAAATGTATTTATTTGGACTGATTTCAAAGTGAATGATATTTGGAACAATTTTAACGTATAAGTGCACATTCATACTACTTTGGTGTGCCAGAGGCTGAACATTTTAAGCATTTGTCCAACTGTTAATGTATTACTTTTAGCTAACTATTCAAACTGTTAATTCATTACTTTTAGCCAGTGATTTGAACCGTTTAGTCATTACTTTTAGCTATTATTTCAACCATTTACCAATTTCTTTTAGCTATCTGTTTCAAATGCATTTAGTGGTCTTTTTTCAACCATATATCCATTACTTTAAGCTAACTATTAGAACTGTTACTTTAGCCAGCTATTGTTTAGTCAGTACCTTTAGCTATCTATTTTGAATACTCATCAATTACTTTAAGCTAAACCGACTTTTCTGCTGACAAAGCAAATTAGTTTTGCACATGTGGCGTTACAGCTGACTCAGTACATGTGTATATGTTTTTAATCAAATCATAATTTCTATGTTCTCAAATGAGTTGAGTCTTTCCACAAATACCATAGAATAATCGTATACGGTATACAATATAATGTTGAAAATGAATTGAAGATCAAATCTTTCATCATATTTTTTAATCAACACAGACACAGCAGTATATTCAATAGAACATACAACCTCTCATATGTCATTGTTTTCTTAGTATGCATATTAGCCACATATTGGACACGACATAACAGGTCACTTTTAAATCATTTGTGTCATACCCAACCAGTTAAATCTCCTTTTAACCCCATAGATTTGATTTTAAGAGCAGACCTAATGCAATAAAACTGTACAGCCTGACTCTGCCTGACTCTGCCACCAAATACACTGAGTACGTGGGGAACTAAATTGTTCCATGACTTCAAGTGAGAAGACCCTAGTGTGTCAAAACGAATATCTGAAGCGTGATGTGCCATTTTAGCATGTGTCTGCTCACTGCTCACATGGGCTCCCAGCTTCACTTTAACTGGGGCAGAGAGAGCAGTCACTTCACTCTCACTTTCATCAGGCCAGTAAATCCACCGACCGTCATCCAGAGAAACCTGGTGTAGCAGAGCTCAAAAACATACACAAACAGTTTTATGGCTCTCCTAGTGCCTGTAAAGCTCCAGATTCACACCCAGACAAATTATTTCCATTCAATTCCATTAGTCTGCATTTCATCAAAGTTGTCAGAGCACTCATCACAACATCACATGTGTTCGGTTGAGGGTTTATATGGAAAAGTAGCACTGCTGTAAGGAATCATATCAAAACAGATTACTGTGTGATACTTGGCCTTACATCTACTGCAGGTGACAAATGCTGGGGAGATCCAGCTCTAAATAAACAGAAGAAATTATTATGATTATAACAAGTCATGCATTACGCTGTACGTTGTCAGTAAGCCTAGCAGTCACTGTGAGGTTCCACTCAAATATTAGATGTCAAAATGAGAATAACAGTTGGATCTTTTTTTCTTTCAGCCAGCTTGATTGAGTCCACGAATGAGATTAGTTGTGTCAGTTACTCTTTACTGTACATCTTTACCACTTCTGTTCATTGATAAGCCACTGATCTAATGACGCTAATGATGCCTTACCTGCGTGGTCGTAGTGCAACACGCATGGCCTTCTGTTTACAGGATGTTGGCGCTCACTGTCAAAATAAAGACAGTGCAAACACAGTAAGTGCATAATGCTAAAGCATAATCATTACACAATTACATTTTCCACTCCCCTATTTGGGTCTAAGTACTAAACATCCATTGTATATTATTTTCAAATTACAAATGAGTGGTCACACTTTCCACATGAATTGCATGAATAAAGTCTGTAGACTTAAATAGATTTCAAAGTAATGCCATTGCCTTTTCAGTCTGTGGTCATTCTGTGATGGTGTTAAACATGTTCATCAGACTGATAGAAATACTGAACAGAAACATAACAAAACTGCTGCTACCAAACTTTTGTTCTGCATCAATGTGAGACAGATATAGAGAAGTTTCAATAGCTTGGTGTGCAAGACAAGCCAGCACATGGACAACCACACGCGCACACACACACACACGCACGCACACACACACACACACACACACACACACACACACACACACACACACACACAGACATACACATCCTCACCTCCTTGGGCCTCCATCCCAACCCACTGGCAAGTCTCCAGGCCTGTTGTCAAAACACACAAACTATGAGAAAATAACATTGGGGCTGGGAAGTATCTTGCCTCCCTTTTTTGTCTCTTTTCGATCTCTTTCCCTCCTTCTCTGGCCGTGGCTTTTCTCTGGCTCAGAGCCTATGGGTAGGCATCCTGCTGTTGTCAAGGTAACCTGACTCCCCTTTAAAAAAAACAATACCCAGAGTGCTGCTTAGGCCTTTCAAAGATACAATGGAGCCCACGCTATTGGGTGACGCGGTTTCTTTCAGTCTCACTGGCTAGAGTTAAGCCTATGTTGTGAAGTGATACTCAAGAGGGAAGCTCATTTGAATAGCTCAAATGGTGCAAACCTTTGGCTCTGAATACACAATACAGACAAAAGATGGTACAAATTTAAAGACAGTAACAATAATAATGATAACAATAGATCTTGGGAAATACCCAGTGGAAACTCTACAACAGTTACAAAATAAACTGTGATTCTGACTTAGTGTGAATTATCTGGTTACACAATTGCCAGATAATTCAGTCAGACAGGAATGCATTTATTTCTTTGGAGGATCCATTTTGTTTAGAAATGAATGGATGAGATGTGAAAAAGAGGGTTTACCAAGTTATTTAAAGCTCTCATTTCTTTAAGGAAAAGTATACTTCAGTGAGCCTCGATGGTTATTATTGTTAGTCAGATTATTCAAATGACTGATTTACTAAATCATGCATGATGTGGAGACTTGTTGATAAGATCAGGGCTCTCAGATACCTGAAGAGGGCGCCAAAGTGGCGAGGTGTTCAGGCCAGGACCAGTAACAGAAAACCAGTGTAACCGCAAATGTTTTCCTAAAGGACTGAAAAAAAAAATGCTCTAATATGTGTCATGTGAGAAGGTATAGTTCTGCATTATCCTGTCAAGACTGACTTTAAGTAACTGTAATTCAGAAACAAAAATGCTATTGTAATGTATTTGTTTGCCTCTGAAAATAGTGATCATGAGAATGAACATGCAACAGTAATTAGAGGGACTACAGATCACAGAGTCATACACCATGCCAAACGTTTCCACACTAGTTAACTAATTAACAACATCCCATTTGGATGGAGATAGATCAGAGCACATAGGTCATTTGGAGAAGGATTAGCTTGCTCAATTGCCTGGCATATAGAGATAATACAAAGAGAGAATGTACTAATGTCTTTCAAAATAGGCCAGTTAGCTGTTGACTTAAAGGTACATATGTCACACCACCTCCAGCCACAACACTGAAACCTGATTGGCTGATGGCACCAGCTCCAAGTGAGTTGAGGTAAACCTGATGAGTAGAGGTTTACCAGGAAACATACCAGGTCAAATTTGTTTGACAATGAACTCTACAGGAGGTCTCATTCAACTTTCATTATTGATTAATCTCTTTGTTTATTAATGAAAAAACAAGTCCTCACATTGGAGAAACTGTCACTGGCAAATGATTGAATGTTTTAGCTGACTTAAAATGATTAAGAGGCAGTTTCTGAGGGAAAATAGCATTTCACATTCACTTTGCCTGTCCACATTTTCCCAGTCAGTCCAGTTCTTTAATCTCTCTAGGCTACTGAGGTCTATTTAATTGTCTAAGCTTCAGTGTGTCCAACAAGCTCACAAATCTGTGTTTTGCTATAATGAAACCCTGTTCTCACTGGCACAGAATCCACAAGTGAAAAGGTTCTGATTTTATTATAAAATTCATGCTGTCTCACAGAATGTGTATGTAAACAAGTCTCCGTGTACGCCTCTCTGTATGTGAGCACAAGTGAGTGTACATGTGAGATCAGGTGGAGTGGGAGGGAACCGGGTACTGGGGTGGGATTGGTCACCAAACTGATGTCACGCAGTGTGTGGGAGCGGAAGGATTTGATGAGCATAAACCTCCATAAGCTAGGACCTAAAGGCTTACTGGCTTTACACCCATCTGTTTCCCTCTCTCTCTCTCCCTCTCTTTCTCTCTCTCTCTCTCTCTCTCTCTCTCTCTCTCTCTCTCTCTCTCTCACACACACACACACACACACACACACACACACACACACACACACACACACTTGTACACCTATCTTTGTGGGGACTCATCACTGACATAAAGCATTCCCTTGCCCCTTAATCTTAACTATCACAAATGAATGCTTATCCCTAACCCAAACCTAAACCTAATTCTAACCATAACCCTAAACCAAGTATTAAACCCCAGCTTACATAACTTGTGGGGTCCAGCATTTTGGTCCCCACAAGTATAGTGGGCTCCCACTTTTCAGGTACCACAGATATAATAAAACAAGCTCATGAAGACTCACAAACACACACACTGGCAAATCATTCAAACCCACTCACCTCTTTTCTTATCTTTGTAATCACACAACTAAAAATGCATGCACACACACATGAACACAAAACCAATACATCCATAGACACAAACTGTCTGGCTGTACTGTACAAGTATTTAGGTCAGTCAGATAACATTTTTTCTGACACTGCATCCAAATTAAATATGAAATCATCTTGCAGGATTAGGATGTTCTGCCTACCTCATATGACATGGCTGCTCTCTTCTTTCCAACACTTTTCTGTGCCAAATAGATCAGCATAAGCTGTTCAAAATAAACTAGTCATACTTTGTAGATGCCACTTTGGTGAGACAAAACACAACAGATAATATGCAGAGCATTAATACTGTGTGAGGTTATTTGGTGCTGAGATGTGGATGGATTTGTCTTGTGGTATTTGGGTGGGGAACATGTCCAGCTTCTTAAAAAATGCTGCTACATTGTTGGCTAAGGATGAAAGATCACCCATACACTCCATCACACACATCTGCACTCTTGCTTGAATGGTTTTAACCTAATTTTGCAGCCAGTGATTGCTTTTTACTTGCTATTGCAGCACTAAGACAGTCATACTAAATGAGGACATGAAACACGTCAGCCACATTTAAGAGGAACAAGACATGGCCGAACAACATTTTACTCTGACTTGTTCTGGAAGGCAACGATGGCTCCACAATTTAATTATCAGTAATAGCTGTCATGTGTTGGGCGGTTGTGTTTTGGTGGTTGCTTTGAGCACTGGACAAAGACAGGGTTTGTTGCCCTTGCTAGGGTACTTCCTGTCGTGTCCCAGTGCCATCACTCATTTTACGGAGGTAGTCTGCAAGTAAACAAGGCAGATCAGATACTGTGATCTGTCATGCAATCTCTCCATGGACACAGCAGTGTAACTTGGCATCTAGAAGAAAGCCATAAGAGGAATAGGGTAATATTTGCTTCGGGTTAGTCTTTGGTGCACAACAGGACATTGGCATACTTTTAGTGGTTTTAATATCTTGTGGCACTCCTAATATTTCAGTTAATTGTTCTGGCTGTAGCTATATGGACATTTTTATGTGATATAAGTGTGTATCATCTAGTCCACAGTCTTTAAGTCTTGACACTATTATTTACAGAGGAAATAAATTCCACCATTCTTGCGAATTAACCAGAGCGTACAGAGAAGTGGGTGTAACCAGTGTGTATTTAACCAGCCCACCTGAGCCCCTCTGTGCAGCTCCAGCAGCAGCACGCAGAGGACCGTGACCGGGGTCGACGGCACTGCGCATGCCCGAAGCAACTTAATATGAATGCTGCCTCACGTCTCAAGACATCTCACATCCAGGTAGGGATATCATCAGTTTATTTATTGACTTATCATTTGTCAACCAGTCTTCGGTCTCGTGCTGTAGAGGTAATTCTTATCCCTGTCGTCGGGCTTTGTGTTTTACATTCACCGCTTCTCCACAAATTCATGCTGAAATCTCTCCACAAAAACAAACTCTAAGACAGCCTGCGGACGATATTAATTTGTGGTAACGTTCATGCTAGCTGGTGCAGCAGCATTAGCCAGAATCATTTTACTGGCTTGTTTTGGTGTCAACGTTTGCATGACTTTGTCTCTGTCTTGCGTGTTATGTTGTGTCGGGCAGCTAGTTTTGTGTCCTGGTTAAGGTTTCATTAGCTACTGACATGAACTGGCAGGAGCAGCTTGCGGCTAGCTAACGCTAGCAGTGCTAACTTGGCAAGTGTGAATGGAAAAGGGTGTATCAGATTTACTCCGGCGGTAATGTTAAATACTCTGTGAGCCGTGTACACCGCCTTACTCTAGCGTGTTAGCTACTATCACCTTAGATGGCTAGCTTATGTTAATAGGTTAGGGGACTGAACATTTAGTTTAGGCGGCTTTGTGTGCGTTTAAAGCTGTCATTCCGGTTTGTGTTGACACAGTTGGACCCGAAGTCACTGTAATGTTAACTGAGGGACAAGGTGGCAGACACTGTAACGTTAGCCGTGTCTGTGCCTATGCCTTCGTATCTGCATCTGATGAGCCTCCAAGAAAATTGCAGTCATTGATTCACCGACAGTGACGCTACCTAACCCTGTCCTGTTTTGCTGAAGTCCAGTTGTGTCAGCTCTTGCAAGCGGTCCTTTAATGCTAGTAGTTAACTTCCCTTTCCGATCAGTGCCTTAAATGGTGAAATTTAAGCTGTAATACATTAGTCACCGTAGGATCAGGAATTTACAGCAACGATTGTAGAATTGTTTGTAAAGTCATAGATCAAAATGAATGAGCAAATACTCGGAAGAGCTGATATTTGGAGCGAAATACTCTTAGTTGGAAGCTTATAGCTAAAATTAATGCAGTCTAATTCAACAGTCATGCAATAAATCCCTCCATGAAGGTTTTCATTGCCATAATGTAGAGAGGTGTTGATTTACCAGGATGTAGTTTGCAGTGCTGTTGATCCGAGTTGCATTATACATGTGTTTCTGTTACCCTCATTGCTATAAATGTGGTGGATGAAATAATAGACACATGTTTGTGAAAAGCAACACATATCAACAGTGCTTTAGCTCCTAAAATAACCATACCACCACTTTATTAAAAGAGCCTAATCAACTTCCAGTTAAGTGTATATATATATATTATATATATATATATGTAGTTGCCAGCCCATTGTCATTTCTCATCTGCATCTATTGGCTGTGAATATTGTTAAGCGTGGCAATCACATTATATAGTAATATGGTAAATACAGTTGAAAACCAAGAAAACAGTGAAGGCTAAAGCAAGATTTGATAATAATATCCAGTGAGACCTTTTGGTATAGGACTAGGCTTAAGCTTTCTCTAGGTAACTGCCCCTAAAGCTACAGTCAAAAGGATTAGGATGGCATTTTGAAATGGGGCAGGTGAAGGAACCATGTGGATGAGGCCTTGTCTGATTCTGTTCTCAACAGTTGATAAATTTGCTTTCAGATCTCCAAAAGAAAAAAAAAACAGAACTTGGGGTTTCAAGTACAGTAGCCTGTACTGCAGTATATGCATTATGTAAGCTAAGTAGGCTAAGCTCTTTTCAGGATGAAGATAGGTGCCTAGTGTATGAGCAACTTCCATAACAGTAGTGGAGCCAGGTTAATAGCATGCTACTAGGGTGCAATGCTGCTAGGATGTGGCTGTGCTTTGCTGCTCTGCAGGACTAGAGATCCACAAATCTCTGCTAAGCGTTCATCCATAGTGTGGAAAGTTAAGTTGTCATCATGAGATGGACCCAGTTTAAATGATCAACTCTACAGGTTTAAGGGCTGACCAGTTTAGCTAAATGGCAGCTATGCTAGTCAGGTTTTGCACCTTGCTCAACAGCATTTTAAATCATTTTAGCCTGAATAAGATACTTATTGTCATTGTAGTTATACAATGAAATTTGTTTGGTAGCTCACAGAGAACAGCAGCAAGAAAAAAATAGATATAAGCTGAATTTCTGAATGTTAAATCCTTTGCATTTACTCATGATGGGTTGAGTATACTGGAAAGCTGGAGGTATTAAGGATTTGGTTTAATGGACTACTGATCATCTGTGCAGAGAATTTATGTTGACTGATTAGGAGCACTTTTTTAATTGACTGAAATATCAGGGTGGACTTTGACCAGTTAAATTTATTTTGTTGGATCTGGATTCCAGTCTGCCTTTGGTCAGTTACATCCAGTGTCAAAGATAAAATGAACATTTATGCAATCATCCTCTTCAAGTATGACAGTTTTACATCAAGTCTTTCATGTGACTTGTTGTAAGGCAGTGTGGAATTATCTGAGGATTTTATGGCAGTCATTTTCAGTAAATTGTGAGTGACCTTTGAACATGTCTTTCCTTGTGACTTGTTGAAAAACAGTGTGAAATGATTTAATGATTGTATGACAACTATTTTCAGTACTTTACGGTATAGTGCGAATGATCTCTGGACATGCTTCTCGATGTATCATTTGGGTAAGCACTGGGTGCAAATGATGTGATGATTGCATAACAGCTGGTTTTTAAATTATGCTGCTAGTGAGCTTTTATAGCTCTTATTCCAAGTTTTTATTTCCCCCACCACAACAGATTCCAGTTTAAACATTTTACTGTCAAACTTTGCCTGGCCAGTTAAATCTGTCCAAGATATATTTGTGCATCCAAGGTCATCTGAAGTAGTTTAGTGGCTATCATATGGCATTAATATTGCCTTGCACTACATTCCATTCAAGCTATGGGTTTACTTGATTTATTTTCACTTTAGACGTATGAAATTCATGATATACGTGCTTTTTCCATCCTTTGCTTATCCTCAAGGGTCGCAAGGGGGCAGGTCTGGAGCCAGAGCCTATTCCAGCTGACACTGGGCAAGAGGCAGGGTATACCCTGGACTGATGGACAGTCCATTGCAGGGCCAACATATATAGACAAACAACCATTCACACTCACATTCACACCTATGGGCAATTTAGAGTCACCAGTTAAACTAACTTGCATGTCTTTGGACTGTGCCAGAGTACCCAGAGAGAACCCATGTAGGCACAGGGAGAACATGCAAACTCATAACATAAATGTGTCTTCTTATCCCAAGTCCTTGCTTTATCCTTAACTAAGTGATATACCTAGTTTAGGGAGTAGCCAGCTATATACAAGCAGCATATGTAACTCAAGGAAATGGAAGTTTGACTTTGCTCTGGCACTGCTGACAGAGTGATTTTGATATGACTCAGACAGTTTTGCAATTTTGCACTTCTTTTTGATGATGCACACTCATTTTGTAATTTTCTCCCTTGTGTTTTTCAGTAACCAGCATGGGCAGTTAAAAAAAAACAGAAAAGTTATCTGCAGTGTGGAGGACAGAAGGTTTGTAAAACCCCAGAGCGTTGCCCTCCTCTCTTCCCGCTCGGGCAGTCCATCAAGTTTCCAGCACCATGGCTGAAGAAGACTATGGCAGCTTTGTGGACTGGAACCAGATGGGGGACCTGGCCAAGAGCAGCGGGCCCACCAAGATAGACTGTAAAGACCTGAAAGAGTTCAAACAGATGGCTCGGCAGGGTTACTGGGCCAAAAACCACAAACTACGGGCACAAGTATACCAGCAGCTCATCAAAGCCATTCCCTGTCGTACAGTTACCCCAGATGCAGAAGTATATCGTGATATTATGGGAAATGCAGCCACTAAGAAGCCCTCCTCCCACATGCCACTGCCTGAGTTTGTGGATGGAAGCCCTGTACCACGGTACTGCCTTAAGGCAGATGCAGTAGCCTCAGCACATCAGATTATCAACTGCCTGGCTGGACAGTTTCCAGATATCTCCCATTGCCCATCACTTCCAGCTCTTACTGCTTTGCTTCTGCACTTCAGCGCAGACGAAGCTCAGTGTTTTGAGCACATCAGCCGCATACTGGCCTGCAACGAACCAGGCAAGCGCCTGCTGGACCAGACTTTCCTGGCATATGAGTCTAGCTGCATGACTTTTGGCGACCTGGCCAACAAGTACTGTGCACCCGCCCACAAACTGATTGTAGCCACAGCCCAGGATGTGCTGGAGGTCTACTCAGACTGGCAGCGCTGGGTGCTCGGTGACCTGCCTTTCAGCCATGTGGTCAGGGTTCTGGATGCCTACCTGGTGGAGGGCTACAAGATTCTCTACCGTGTGGCTATAGCCTTGCTCAAGTTCTATCGCAAGCATAAAGCAGGAGCCCAGGGAGGCCAGGGCAACCAGCAGCAACAAGATTCAGGCAAAGTCAGGGCAGACATCCAGGCTTTCGTCAAGGGCATTGCCTCCACCGTCACACCCGACAAACTGCTAGAGAAGGCCTTCTCCATCCGTCTGTTTAGCCGTAAGGAGATCACTCTGCTGCAGCTCACAAATGAGAAGTCCTTGCAGCAGAAGGGAATCACTGTCAAACAGAAGCGGTATAGTCAATAATATGATTTTTATGTGGTGATTTGTGGCTATTTTTTGTTGAATTTATTATATAGAAATCAGGCTGAGTCAAGTGGGCTTATTTGGCAAAGCTACTACATATCTAGCATCAATGAGGAATCCATCACATGTACTGTTATCATGCAGCTATACACATCTAAAAATCACTGACATTGTACGAATACCTTATGATTCAAAATGAAGTTTAGTTACCCATATATTTATCATTCTGGTGAAAATGGACAGGCTTAAGATGCATTCTTAATAAGACACAGTTACTGGACTGTAAATTAAATCACAGTGGCATGCACAGAATGAGAGGAATGTGATGTTAGAATAGTACAGGACCAATTTAGATGTTTTATACGCAAATATACACTACAAAACATGTGATGGATTACAATAGATGAATTGTTCAGGCAGTTTCATTTGCTTCATTTGTAACAATGTTGTGCCCTTTTAAGCTTTTTATTCTTGCATCCTTGTTTCACATCATCTTCTTGTTTCCTTTTCCTTTGGTCTGTGCCACACTTTTCCATCCACCATCCTCTGTCTCATCTGCACTCCACTGCTGTGTTCACTTCATTGGTTCTTTTACAGCTCTAGGTGGGTTCTCTCCTCTGTGCTACTCTCCTGTTCTGTTTCTGATTTTGTGTAATAATAATCAAGCTACTAGACTCTTAAATAAATGAATCTGCTTTAAATTGATTTTAAAGGTGTACGCATCACCATCACCAACTGTGTGATCTGCCTCTCAATCTCTACTTCACTGCCTGTGTCCATATGTTTGGATTGTCTCCAGGCGGAATGTGCAGCTGGCACTCAACCCTGACACCTTCTCCTCTGAGATTGTCAGTGCCAAGGAGATGCGGGACATCTGGTCGTGGATCCCAGAGCGCTTTGCCCTGTGCCAGCCACAGCTCCTCTTCACCACTTCCACCCATGGCTGCAGCTTGAACAGGTACACTGTCCAATGCTCACCTTAATATACTAATCTAAAATCAAAAAAACGATGCCAGAAGCAAAAAAGAAAGAAGACTACTGGCCTTTTTTATTGTCTATTTATGTTAGGAGAAACATAGGCAATTTAATAGGAGACGAGAAATGTCTTTTGGTTTGCATTGAGGCATTTTTGTGCTTCTTTTTCAAAGGAGAAAAAGAAAAAGAAAATGAAGCCTAACTTATTTGGACAAATCTTCCCAATACACAGAGCAGATTCTGTCCATAGTAACTAACAGGCCTACCTTTTATTATAAAGCAAATACATGATTCATTACACTTGTTTTATCTTTAGAATCAGTATTAGGTGTTAATTAAGTGAGATGCAATGCAATGAAGTAAACTTTCACATTTACTTCCAGATTCTACTCACATTGTGAAGGCTATGAACCCACTCTCCTCCTCATCCGGACCACAGATAGTGATGTAAGTAACACATACAGAGACAGGGAACTCTGTCATGATTCCCCCACCCATTTTACATCAAATTGAATTTGAAGACGGTATTCGAGTGAATCAAGGATGCACATTATTATGAATAAAAACTCCCATGGGATATGATAACATCAGTAAGTCGTTGTCATGTTCAGGTTTTTCTACCTGATTATTATTGGTAGCTGAATACAGTGTTAAATATATTGATATATGATATGGCTGTATGTCCTCAGCTGTGGTTAAGGCAGAATTACTTAGATATTTAAGGTACAAAGTCAGCTGAACCAGAATCTAAACAAGACAGTGTTGGTTTCACTGTCATAGAGTAGTTTCTGTCTCAGACACTTCCCATTTCAGATGCTTGCATATATCAGTCAAATGGGGAAACTGGTAGTAAATGCTTCTTGCTGACTGCAGTCTTGTATGGCTGGCAAAATCTGCCCTAGAAAAACTCACTATTGCATGTAGTGTGTGCTAAGAGCACTTCTGTACTGACCTACATGCAGCCCATCAGTGTTTTTTCATTCAGTAACTAGAAAGGATCACAGTAGCTTTCTGCTCTTCAAAATAGACCAAAGTTTTACTCTTGCGCTGGGCTCTGTAAAGTGGTTTCAGAGGTCACAGTTACACAGGTGTCACATGATTGGATTATGGTGCTACAAAGGGATCCCACCGTAAACATTGGCAGTTTCCAAATAACAATCCTTCACTAGTATGGATTTTGATCTCTTTAGAGAATAAAGAAAATATTAGCAGATCAAACAGATTAATTCTACCCATATTAATATGTTTTTCTTTCAGGTATGTGGAGCCTTCCTATCCACAGATTGGGAGGAGAGGAAGAGAGGAGGCAACAAATTGAGTTTCTTCGGCACAGGGGAGTGCTTTGTCTTTAGGGTGAGTGAATTTTTAGTATCCTGACTTACTAGCTTCCTTTCAGCTTAAAACATCTCTTTCCTTTTCAAGTGAATTTTATCTAGCTTTTCTGGGATCAATTGAAGGGAAAAGGTTTTTATTTTGAGCAGTACCACACTGTAGCCACCAGAGGGTGCCATCCACTCTGGTTTCATACTTTCTGGCCTCAATTGGTGTTCAGGGCTTCCATGTAAACAGCCTACCTTGTAGGTTACAAATCACCATACAGACATTGTCTTGTTCCTTCGTCTTCCTACACATCATGTTTAATTTGCTCAGGATAGTGCAGGATTGAGCTTTAGTTTTAATAACACCTGGACTAGAAATAGTAACACAGACTGGGTCTCTAATGGATTCTGTATGAATTATTCACTTGGCTCTCTGTGTTGATGCACAGCTGTGGGCTGTCTGAGTCAGCACACGAGAAAACACCATCATCTCACGTACTGATAGCTTAAAACACACACAGATCGGAAACTCCTGTAACCTGATCTAGTAGTATCTGACCAGGGCTTCACCTGACACCACACCTGACACACATAAGAGACAGTCAGCAGGGACTGCTGTCTATCAGATGTGCAGTCAAGGGTTGGAGAAGGCGCTTTTACAAACGAGTAACCAGGTCATCACATGAAATATCTGTCTGTGTATGTTAGGTCTTGGTCGGAATTTAAGATAAATTTCTTGTAACCTTGATATTGTTAAGAAATTAAGTATTTATTTTTGTGTGAATACAGTTACAGTACCATTTTATTTAATGTGTGATGCCCTGGTGTGTAATTGATGTTGACTGCCTTACATTAGCGGTCACTGCTTCGTTTCCCTTTTTAGCTGAAGCCAGAGATGGAGCGCTATGAGTGGGTGGTAATCCGCCACCCTGAGCTAGCTTCCTCCATCAAGACCCAGGCTGAAGAGGACAATGCCACCTCTGACGGCCAAAACTCAGAGAACAATAGCTTACAGCAGCCGGAGAAACCCGCTGGAGATCTGTCACCATTCCTCTCCGCTCGCCACTTCAACCTTAACTCCAAGAATACTTCTATGTTCATGGCTGGAAACTTTGACTCCATCATAGTGGGTGAGTGGATTATTACAGCATGTTATTAATATGGAGTTGAGTGGGGATTTTTTCATCAACTGAAGCATGAAAACACATTAAACATGGGATTTTAACATTAGCCTTCCACTACATTTCACACCACATATTGATTGTTTTAAGTGAAAATGATTTGCAGAAATGCAGCATTTGCTCTCAGTTGCTCATATGTTATATTGCTCTTGTGTCTGATCAGGGGGAGGTGAAGGCAACGCTCTTTACATTGACTCAGAACTGAACCATGGGCGCACTGGCAGGTGCGCCACCTTTGACAACCCGCCCCTGTGTGCAGAGAGCTTCCAGGTTTCACTGCTGGAAGCATGGGGTTTCCAGGATGCCATGGCCTCATAATGCTGTACACATAAACACACACTACACATACACGTAGATCCATACATCATACAGACATGGACACATAGGTGCATGTTGATGCTCACAGATTTTAGCACTTAAACACATTAAAGCAGAAAGTCATTTTCAAAAAGTCCAAGTGTTTGATGTAGAAAACACAGATATGCAAACAGAACAACATCCGTCCTACAAATTCTTCTATGATTAACTATTTTTTATTTATTACTGCAGTTAATCCAAATTCAACATATGAACAAATGTGATATTTTTGTTTGTTTTGTGTTTATTTTTGTATTGACAGATTTGTGTTATAGTGTACTAATTGTGTTGAAATGTGTGGTCATATGAAGGAACTGTTCAGGATCAACTCTAGTTAAAGTCGATATGAGGTTCATCTTGAGGTTTTTGTTGTTGTTTGTTTTTTAACGTTGACTGTGATGTATTCATGTTCATGCTGACCTACAACATTTAAATTTCTGAATGTAAATTCAGTACATTATGTTTTGTGGTTTAGCGCAGTCTGCCAAATTTACTGTACAGTTATCACTGCAGTCCTTAGGAATATATCATTTACCAGGCCATGTTGATAAGCTGAGGTTTACGATAAAATGTGTGCAGTTAAGTCCTCATTTGGTGATCAGTGTTTTTAAATGTTGAAAGAGCAAAGCTTAGCCGTAGTAAAGTTGTACCAAGTCCTGTTGCGATTCCCCACATTTTTTGATTTATTGTACATACATAATGTGGGAGATCTGCTAAAGGAATTAATGTAGTTAATGTTTGTGAATATCAGTGGTGGTTTTGAGTGTTGCCATTTTGCACCATATGTCAAGCTTTCTTTTGAATGAGTGGCAGTGTCTCCTTTGTATAGTATATGAATATTCATGTGAATAACTACAAACTTTTTTTTAAAGAAAAAAACTCAAAAGGCGGTTTTGGTTTACCGGTAATGGAGATTAATGCAGTTTGCTCATCCTTCTCTTCCTCTGACCATTTTCCTGTTAATTCCGTCCTTTCCAATGTTAAAATAGTAACAAAATAAATTCAAAATTGTGCCCTGTTGGCAAAGTGTTGTTGGGGTTAGACAACCTATTTGTATCCGTATGTTCAAATATGTGCTCTGGTGAAACATCAGTTGAATAACGTTAAATGTATTCTACATGTGAAAATACAGCAATAATACGTTTTCAGGAGAGTGACTCTGTCCTTGTTTTTAATGTCTTACCACTCACTCTTTTTCTTACAAATGAATCACATCTCTGTCCCAGCAAAGACAGGGTTACATTTCTTCAGACTGTCACAGAAGTGTGCCAGATGCCTTTTAACATCAGCTGACCATGAATCTAACCCCCTAATCCCCATCTTCTTGTGTTTCTCTCCACTCCAAGTAGTTACAGCTTGCATGTTTGTCCCTAAAATGACTTCTCTGTTTGTATCATTATAAAGAAATTACTATAATATAATATATATTCTAATGTCATTGTTTTAAAAAAACATGTTATACATGTAATGAATTCATACTTTATGTGAACCAAAAACATTAACACATAACTGCAATAATTTAAAATTATCAGCAGTTAGAGTAGATACAGCAGGTAGGTCTGGTTTAAAAATTCATGAGTGACTACTAAATTACTCACATACATTTCTTGAATAGATACTGACTATTTTTGTTTGAATGTCTTGTGGATGTCTCTGCTTTGTGGAAGCTGACAGTGAGCTGCATGACTGGAAAACATTGGGCAGAAATGAGTCAGACTTAGAAATATATTTATAAAACTGTCTACAAAATTCAATTCATTCAAGTGATTATTAGTCTTCAGAGAAATAGGACCCCCCCAGGAAACTGTGATTGCCATAAACAATACAGATGTTTTATTAAACATGTCAGTATAAATGAATTCCACGACAATCAATGTCAATACATTAAAGCTCTCTAATTAACGTGCAGCCAATTCTTTTGCAGTAGGTGTGGCTCAGCCTAATGCATGTTAAGAAATGTAGTATCTTAGGCAGCAAAGTGGTGGAGTAATTCCTTCTTTACAGTAAGTGGCATTGACTCCATCTTGCCAAGGCTGTGCCGTTCATTCAGGATTCACACTCTGCTAATCGCACATGCACTTCTATATTTAGCTGCTCCTTTGGGTGTTGGTCTGGCGCATCTCCTGAAAAAACGTGCTTTCCAGCCTCAAGGAATAAGATGCTTAAGTGTTTAACCCAACACTGAGACGGGTCTCCTCTTGACCCCCACCCTGCCGGCCCTCAGATAACAAGGGGCTGTGGACAGGGGATTAAGATGTAGTCTAAAGAGTTCCCGACAAATATTGTTTTGATTCACAGACTGAATATTGCAGCGCAGATGAGTCCCTGCTTCCAAAACCTATCCAGTGTTACTGGATACATGTCACAAATCTACCTATGGACTGTAAATCTGTGCTTCTGAATGAACAATAATTTTCACAACATTGGCTTTTTAATTCATTTTATTATTTTTTTAATTACTGGAAAATGAAAATTTCTCCATCCCAGTAAGAATGAAACCAACCCATATGGGAAAAATGCCAAACCTGAGAGTAGCTTAGCTCAGCTACTTCATTTATTTAAATCCTGCTTAAATCTTAAACAGAGTGGAAATCTTTGTAGAACTGTATCCTGGTCTGATCATAGATCACAGTACCAGAACCATAATAATAACATAAAATTGTATGTCTAGATTCACACTACATTGTTCATAAACAATGGCTGCTTCATAGTGAATCTTCAGTGGTACATTGATTGATTCATGTCCTCGTGAGAGTTTCTCACAGTTCCCTGTTTCCCTTCCTTGAACAGAATCTCTAAGACCAACCATCAAAATACAGCTTGGTCTTATCTCCTCCTCTTACAGCTCATTGATTAATTCCACTCAAGGACAAGAGCATCCATCCAATCATTGTATCCATCCACCCAAAACAAACAGGACACAACAATGTGTAGGTAGGGAGGCTATCACGTTACTGCATGCTGTCATGCTGGTTGCAAATGTTTGCTGAGCACGTACCCCAGATAGGAACATCATAATCCAGCGTCAACAGAAAAGGCTGCATCCATATCCACCTAAAAGAGTTCTGGATCAGTGTATGTTCAATGAGAGGAGAAAGGGAAATGAGGTGAAAATCATTTCATTCACTTGTGACCTTTTTGTTATCAATGCATCACTGCACACACACACATCATCGCTGCCTCAAAATGATCTATTCTTGTTGTAAAGATGTTGACCAAGTAAAGTGTTTGAAAGGAAGAAGGCCTGTGATGCCTGAGTAGAAATTGCATCATGAGTGAAGAGGCTTTACAGCGATACTGGGGGAGGGGTCCTTCTCTGGTGCTGACTAGACTAGGCAATGCAGAGAGAGCAGGATGGAGGGATGGATGGAGGAGGAGGAAGAGGAGGAGGAGGAGGAGGCATGGGGACTGCACAGGCTCTCTGACTCACACACGCACTTCTCCTCTCCCATGATGTCCTACAGCTCTCTCGACCCCTCCTCTCTCTGGATCTCCGTCCCTGCACTTGCTGGGAGCTATACAGTGGAAGGGGGGATTCTCGGCTCCCTCCCCCCACCACATACATACTCAACCATACACACTCAGCCTCAAATTCTCTCACTCTTACGCTCCACACTGCTGCATATCACAGCTGACTGTAAACCACCCTCTGCTGCATGGTAGAGTCCTGGTGCAAAATGTAGAAATGTATATGTGCATATGCAACATTAGGAATTTCAGTAATTGGGGATGTCGCTTAAATCAGCTGTGGGGTTCTCTTGGAGCATTACATTCACATTATATAGTCATATTTTTTAACGTAATGTATTTAGACATTTGAAACAAAAAGTGTTTTGTCGTGGTTTTCTTTCCTTGATAACTAGGACAACACAAACATATTTTTTTAGATTAGCTCTGTCTCCACACCCTCTTCCCTGTCCCCATCATTTCATCCCCCTGCTCCTGAAGGGTGAATGCGTAGATATCAAAGGGAAAGCCTGCAGCGGAGCACACCAAAGTGATGCCTGGTGGGGGTGACCTTCAAAAAAATAAAAAAACAAACACAAATTAAAACCCTTTCTTTGCACAGACTAAGTCATTTATCGTTTTAAATCCAAACTTCTTGTTTAATATATTCGGTGTGTAACACAGTATCTCAATAACGAACTTTGTTTTAGTGCGCCGCCCCTCTCTCACACACACCCAGCAGATGATAGGTTTTATCCGTACGACCAGTCAGGTGATATTTTCCGCTTCGCCATTTTGTGCTGCTGCGCCGGGTATTTATCAGAAGAGTCGTGACTATCCCGTTTACACTGTTAGTTAGGTGGTCAGACAGTTCCTGGTGTACTCGATTTTGCATTTCAAGACTGTGGCCTTCGATAGGTTTCGCGAAGTGCGATTTTTGATCCGTCATTGATAACTAATTTTGTATATTTAGTTTATTTTTATACTGTGTGAGGAAGAATGTCGGCCGAAAGCCCCGAGTACTCTCCGTTCTTCGCAGTGATGGGTGCCTCTGCGGCTATGGTGTTCAGCGGTAATTATCAAACGATCACCTTTCATGTTGAAGTTGTTTGTTGATAACAAAATGTCGCATTGTGCATTTGCTGCTAACCTCTTTTACATCTACATTGTTCCCAACAGGGTGCTTTGGATTGTCAACCATTGTGCGTCTCTTGAAACTCAAAGCCACCCGCTAGCTTTGCTAAGGTTAACGTCGCAATGCTAATCTTGAGTTGTCATTTATGTAGGCTTACCTAACAAAGCTAGTGACTTTGGTTAATTCTTAATATGCCCATGCTTAGTTAACATTAGATAGTTCATTGAATTATTGCTACTAGCCTTTCTGCCTCAACGACCGACGGCAAAGACTAGTCAAGACTAGATAGCTATGTGATGACGACTGCTCAAGTTAGCTTTGGCGTTAGCTTAGCCAGGTTATTTAAGTTTACTGCTTTATCCGAATGGAAAGGACTGAGCATTAACTCATGCGAACTGATCAGGAAATTGAATTGAACATCTCATTATCTCCGTGCTTATTGTGTAGCAGTCGTTTAAAATATCAGTGTTTAAAATTCGTTTTCTGTTCATCCCCCACACAATTAGCCGCGTATTAGCTTGCTGCACTTAGCAGGAGGTTTAAAAGTTGGATTGATTCTCCGCTTTTCTGCAAGGTGCCACATGACATGATATAGGGATTATTGGTGTTAGAAGCAGCGAGTGATAGTTTTATATAGAGTTATTTAATGTAGCTTGAATACAGTCATTAACCAGAGACCATGCATTGACGCTGACGAGCAAACTGTTGCTGCTGTTGTACAACCAAATTTGCCAGCTGTCAAATCGGTGGAGCGACATCTAATTTAATGCAAATCATCTTACGCTGGTAACCGCTTTTTCTCACAATTTAAGTGACCATTGGAAACCAAGATCAGCTGGTTAACTTCCTTATTGCTCAAAGGAATGACACAAGGTCACATGATAATCACATGATGAGACTTCTGACTTGGAGTTGCCATTTGGCTACTGATCTGGAGCTTCTTTAATATAAAAGTAAAGGTTAACAAGTTTTCTCTCTTTTAAAGAAAATAAGGCTAATTTTACAGAAAATTATGAGCTTAACACTTCTGTTTATCAGTGTTCAGGGATGGTAAATGGGAAGTGGCACAGAAAGTGAACTTTGAAACTGACTTGTTTTGTAATTGGTCATACTTGTTTTATAGACCCTTTCGTATTTTTATTTGTCTTCCCATAATCCAAGGGAAGAACTGCATCATATGCCAGCAGTACACTGTAACAAACTAAATGTCTACATGTGACTAGGCTGATTGGTAGAGTGTGTGCAACTTCAGTGTGACATCAACAAGCTACTAACTTGACCATGTTGCAGAGGTTTTGACCTGTTGTAGCCTGAGGCCTTTTGGTGGAACGGGCTCATTTATGGTGGTGAATGGTACACAGGATTTCATTTCATTCAATTCCTGTAGTGCAACACTGTAAAATCTACTTAAAAATTATTTTCCTGTTGTAATGTAATCTTGGATTTCATCCTCACCTATTTTATCATGGCTTTTAACAAATTGTATTGGATTTCATAATAATGACAAATCTTAGAAGTCATTTTGAGCTGGAGATTTTATTTGAGAAATTTCTGGGAGAGATCTGACCCGGTAACTGCTGTTTGGGATATTACCTTAGCCGTCACAATAAGGTATTGCAGGTCATGACATAAAATTGTCCCATGATACAAAAATATAAAATTATATTGTCATGCCCTACCCAGAAATGAGAAGCAGCTGGATACCAGAGCCAACCCTGTTCTTGTCATACCTCAGGTTTGATGTGTAGCGATGGGAAAGGGCAGCATGGTGGTTGTGGTGTCCCTTGAGGCTAGCAGCAGCAGTACTAGTCTGTGGTGGTGAAGGAGTGACAGCTGGGGAATTAGCTAGTAAGAAAGGGATCATGCCGGTACAAAGAAGGGATGTGGTAGTGGTGGGATGGACAGGGAGACTTGATGATTCAGGCTTCAGCTTGAAGGATCTCAGTCTGTTGTAGAGTCACTGACAGGAAATTGCAGCATGCAGTCACTGTGGTCTACACAAGCTGAACAGCTATGGACACAATTAAAGATTGTCATCATCAGTCATATTTTTGGGTGTTAAGCTAACATCCAGTCTGTAGAATATTTAAAAAAAAAAAATAATGACAAATTTGCATCACAAGTTCTCACCCAGGTGGATGGCTTAAAAAGTCGTCTTCTGATTATGAGAAGAAATTAATTGTGTTTAATTTAAAGTAATTAGCCTGTTTTCTGGAACAGGCTTTAAGTTGCAGTGATGTTGCATTGTTTTAGTAGTCTGATGACAGTTGTGAGGGCTACCTCTAGTGATGCCTGGTGCTGAACAGGTGACACTCACAAGGTGTTATTATCCATGGGGGAAGCACCACCACACGTGATAGATGTGCTGCAGTGGTTCTGATTTTCCACTACTTTACATACTCTCTTATCTAGCAGCCCACATTTTCTCCTCTCTTAGACCATGAATAATTGGCATGACTGATAAATTTACTCGTGGGGGTGCTGATCACAATTTAAGACGTGTGTTCTCTGCAGTTTGTGCTTTTCCAATTTCCTGCAGTGGTAGGCATGTATGTTAATAGGATAGCATACAAAATATTTGTCACAGAGGAACTTATTTTCTTCTGATTAGTCATTATTCTTTATTATGCTTTCAGCTGCTTGACCTTAAATTCACATTGTCTTTCTCTCACTCTTCATTTAAGAGATGGTTTGGTGGCAGTCAATGCTCCAGACATTCCTCAGCTTCAGATGCAATAGATTGGTCAGCATGTCGTAATTTCCGTACACTGCCTCATATGCTTATCCGTTATACAGCCAACATACAATGTTATCACTATGAGCTTCCTGATTTTGTTATTTGTTTCTTTAAACCAGTGTTTCCCTATTCGCCCACTACGCAGAGCGAATCAATGTCTTGTCTTCTGCGTGGGCATTTTACATGCAAGATCATCCCCAGCTGGAGGCACCTCCTGCTGTGACGTCACAAGGCGTCACAAGGGCATCCCATACATCAAATATTCTGCAGTGAGGAAAAAAGAAAAGAAGGGAAAAAGCTCTTTACCTAAGCTGAGGGGATTAGGATTAAATCCCAGAGGTTGTGCCACCACACCACTGCAGAAGCAGCCCTGCCACAACATCAGACCTTTAATTGTCACGACAGAATGGCAGTGTTTGCGGATTCCAGTGTTTCTGTCAGCCCTCAGCTGTCACACCTCAGTGAGGACAAGCTTACGAAGAAAGAAAGGAGTCAGAGGATAATGTTACTGATGGTAACGTATTACAAATGGATGGCTAAAAGAAACAGCTGTTCAGAGAAAGGTTTAGGTGTTTAGTTAAATTTTTTTTGGATTAAAAAATATCTTAGCTGAACTGCTTAGGTAGGTTGTGTATCCTTCTCGTGACGTGCAAGTCAGTTTTCTTCATGTGATGTATCATATAGTTTGTGTTGGACTGAAAAAGATTAGCCCTCTAGCAGAGTATGGCACTTCCACAAAGTGAAAACAAAGCAAGACAATCTCATGTGTCAGGGCTTGCAAAAACAGTGCCCACTTATACTCAGGCACATCTCTGTAGATGGGCAGGAGTGATTTAACCTTGTATTGATGTCATCAGTCTGTTGATAAATCGATGTAAGTAGTTGGGGACGTGGCTGGCTGCCATGTGCACATTTGAAGATTGGCCCATATCATCTTTCTTTCTGCCTCTAGATTGATTTGCCAAATAGCCTTAAAGCTAGACTCTGGAGTAAATCAGAACTATCTCCAGGCTTTTGCTCGATGCATTGTCACATTGAGAGAACACAGGGCAGGTACCTCAGGCTGTATGCACAAGGCTGTCTTCCAAGATGATATCTCTACAGACTTCAGATTTAATCATCATAAGTATGTTGCCTATGAAAAGCCAAGAAAACTACATTGGAAGATTCTTGTTTAGGCACCAATGGTATGATGAGATCAGCACATAAATGGTGGGTTACTGTTTTGCACGTTTTCTTTGTTGATGTTGCTTTACAAGAGTTCATCCTGTTACATAAGATAAACTGGCTGTTAAGCGACTATTTTGACATCCTCTCACAAATGACATAGTAACGGCAAGATTTGACGTTTTTGGGTCAGTGCAAAGCACTAGATACTAATCTGAAAAAGGGAAACATCCCCAACTGTTCTAGAATAAATTGAGTGAAAATATGTGATAAATACTGAAGCACAGCCAAAACCATGACCCATATAGTGAGCATGTACGGACCAATATATTAGATGCTCTGCTGCGGTCTGTTTCATCTCCGAGCTTTCACTTAATCTTGCTTTTGCTGTTGATGAGCAAATAGACATGATCACGTTTACACACACCCCCCTCTGACATGAGCAGATCTAGTCAAACCAGCCTCATGACACACTGCCCTGCTCTGACAGGCTTTGCTGGATGTCGCAAAAGAGTCTCTCTCATTTCACCTTAAGGCTGTTCAACTTTTTGTTTCGCAGAATTATAACTAGTTCCTGATGGATGGTTGCTATTCTATTTTTGGGTTATATATAGTTTCTAATATTAGAGCAGCCTGATTATTAATTTTTCTGCTTCACTCTCCTGCTGTCAGACTTGTCTGTGTGTGTGTGTGTGTGAGAGAGAGAGACACATCAGTGGCACTTTGCATTCTCCTCAGCGTCACAGGCCAACGGAGCCAACATGCTGATGGAGCTTTTTATTCTCCTCCTTCCCCCGCTACATTTCAGTGATACTGGCCAGAGACAATTGCGGACTGGAGATAGAGCACAGCAGATGTCGCATGAGTGTGTACTGCTGGCCCCGCCCCCCAAATGTACCTGTTTTGTGCTAATGTTGGCTCTGGAGATGTGGTATCCTGCGTCTCTTGTGACGTCAGCAGGTCCCCTGTGTACTAAAGCCTAATGAGGCTTTTTCATTCACAGACTGATTTACAACACTGCAGCAGGGTCAATTCTGAAATTACACAGGCTGAAAGAGTTAAAGGAGATGAAACACAAACTGTGACGAGGCTGCTTTTTGTGTCGCATAGTATCTGCATCAGTAGAAAAGAACGTGACATGGTATTTCCATTCAGACACAAGCAAAATTCCCCGAGTGGAGCCATGTTGGATTTTTAAGGGGAACAGAAATTGCTCAGTTGTATTGTTGCTCCATCTCTTATTTCACTTCTGCTTCATTATTCAGCTGTGCCCTCGGGTTTCTTTCTGTCTGTTAGCCTATTGTAACTCCCATTGTAGTGTGTGTACTCTAGTTTGTTGTCTTGTTTATTTAACTTAAGTTGTCCTCTCTTTTCTTCTTTAATAGCCTTGGGAGCAGCCTATGGCACAGCTAAGAGCGGTACAGGAATTGCCGCCATGTCCGTGATGAGGCCGGAGCTCATCATGAAGTCAATCATCCCTGTGGTCATGGCGGGTATCATAGCCATCTACGGCCTGGTAGTAGCAGTGCTGATTGCCAACAACATCTCAGAGAGGGTCACCCTCTACAAGTGAGTGGACAAGTTTTGTATTCTGAGGCTAAATCGAGTAGGAAAACCTTGTTTAATTGCCTCTAAAACTGCAGCTTCATCCGTGTTGCCATGGCCCACATGTAGCTCCATTATTGCACTAGCTCCATTAATCATAAACTATTAAACATCATACTGTTGCACTGACTGACAGATTTCATTATCACAATGAACACAGCCAGTATGGTTTAACAGCCCAGTGACTGCAGTTTCAGTCTTATCACATGACTGCACGTGCTTGAGACGTTCCCATGCTAACACCAGGTCTGCAGTTCAGACAGCATGAGAGAACTACACCTTACCATGCTCATTCTCCCAGTGCAGTCATATGACAATAGAAGTTTGACAGCACAGCAGTATATTAAAATTAACATAATGGCACGTAATTATGTATATTTTATCAGAATTTAAGAATATGAGCTGCAGTGAATTGTGTGCACACTCTGTTCATTGTAACTTACTGTAGAAAAATGAATAAATATAAACACAGCAAACTGATTACAGACTCAGGAAACCTCCAGCAGCTTGTACCATACAGCTCTGTTATGTGGAAAACCTCATTGCACACATTACAGGCTCTGATCACAGTTGTACAACTTTTAAGGATGGTCTGACGATCGCATGTTTAGTTAAAATGTCCTCAGTTGCTCAAATTGTTAAAACACATTACACAAGTGATCAACATCCTTGTGGTAATACCCGTCTGTGTGTCTTTAGGAGTTTCCTTCATCTGGGAGCTGGGCTGAGCGTGGGCCTCAGTGGACTGGCAGCAGGCTTTGCAATCGGCATCGTGGGCGATGCAGGTGTGAGGGGCACAGCTCAACAGCCAAGGCTTTTCGTGGGCATGATCCTCATTTTGATTTTCGCTGAGGTCTTGGGTCTTTACGGGCTCATTGTCGCCCTCATCCTCTCCACGAAATAAAACACCCAAACATCTCCACTACAAGATCTGTCCTTTATGTTGCTGCTGGAGAAAAAGTATAAAACGGGGAAAAAATTGTAAAAATTTCTGCCACACAAGATGAAAGAAGTGAAGGTGGGGAAAAAAATGAATTAAAATGGCTCCGTAAATATGGTCTTATCTCAACAATGTGTACAGTCGTCCCAATTTGATAGTCAACTTGTAAATGCGCAACGTAGTGATTTGTCTGTCTTGTGTGTGGGTGTGTGTGTGTTTCAGAACAACTGTATGATGAAGATTCCTTTTTTTTCCCTCCACTTATTTCAGGCCTTGAGGCCGGCTGAGGCAGCTTGGCCTCTGGTCTTAGAGAGCTGACCAAAGGGCCGCACAGCTTTTTCTCCTCCCATATCGACCTGGGAGTTGACACAATTTCTGCATTAATCTTGAGGATCTATTTGTAAAGAGCAATGTGTATGGACTTAAGATTTTTTTCCACTGATTTTATTTATAAGAAATTGTTCATTGAACTGTTTAATGCAGCAAACGTCTTTAATTCCCCAGGATATATTATACATATATATACAGACATATAAATATCTATATAGATAGATTTAATGCACTGTGGGTTAATTGTGATAAGTGGTTGGAATTCCTCTGGATGTAATTCTTGGTTTAATAATTAAGATTGCCTTTAGTATGTTGCTGGTGGAGTGGGAGTTTTGTGTGTAGCTGTATTCTAATCATTACGCAAACATTCTCAAACTTCAGTGTTTTTCCTGTAGTACTGCTGTTTGCATTAAAGGTGTGTGTGCCCCATGTTGGGTCTCACAAGTGTAATTTCCAAAAATTCATCTCCTCCATCTTATTCACGCCCCCCTCCCCCCTCCTCATCTGTGGCTGTACTTCATCTCTTCCACATTCCAGCCATTAAAATCCTGCATGGGTTTCAGTGTTTTGTTGCTGTTGGATATGAAGCCAAAGAGCAGGCTAGTTTCAGAAGATTAAATCCAGATCAAAGAAAAAAAGCTAGTTTCATTTGTAGTTCCTGCTAAAGAAAAAAAAATCAAGTTTATGTGACTCAAGATTTGACAGTATTGTTTGTAGCATGCAGCGGAAATCAGTGAGATTAGTGTGCAAGTTTGGCCTAGTTTCTTGTGAGGACTGGTCCAATTTGATCTGGAGTGTGTTTTCTGAAAGTAGAACTGCTGCTGACGCATTTACTGAAGCGCCAATCTACAATCCTGTATTACCACTGGTATTGAAGTTATCCTGATGTGTCGATGTGAATGTTTTTCACAATCGAATTAAAGAAGATTCCAACTTAGATTTGACTGGCTTCCAAAACACAAAATCTAGTGTCTTTAGTACTGCATTATCTCACTGTGACACATTCAAGTACTGTGCAAGCAGCATGACCTTTTATTGCATATTTATTACAAAAGTATGCCCCTAAAATTGCAGTAAAAGTTGAACTGCTGTTGTACAATAGTCATCTCTTCCTGTTTCACTGCTGTGGCAGCTGATAATCTCGACGTTGTGGTTAGCACCTTAAAAACTAACTGCAAATGAAAGATAACTGCACACAACGCCTGTGTTCTACTGCCGGCAGAAAGTGATTTTAAATAACAAGGTAGAAAAGAAAATCAACAGTTTTGTATTATGTTTAACTGTGCTGCACAAAATGCAACATAGAAATCATTACATTTGCACAGTGACAGAGCCGATGTGTTAAAATGTGAATGTAATCCAGACATTTAATGTCGTGGCTCAAGTCATTTGGAGACTGTTGAGCAGAGTCTGTGAAATGCTGCTGATAGCACTGAAGGTGGCGCTGTCAGGAAATGACTGTATGAAGTCCTTGCCCTCCTCTATGCTGCTGCTGAGCTGAGGATCCAAGGGCACAGAACCTGGAATGGAGAAAGACAAAATGGTGATAACTTGAACCCATTAATATCAGCAGGGTAGTTTCACAGTATCACAGCCAATATATTACTGCTAAGAAATGATTCATACCGTCGGGCACTCTAGTAGCACTCTTAAGGGACATCCTTATTAATGATGGTCAGTAATGAAAATTAAGTGGGACGAAAACCCTCTCCAGAAGACCACTGTGACGCTGTAGTTTCCTTTGCTGGCTAAAGCTATGAAGCACTGTCCAATACAGCTGCCCTCTCACTGCCTCAGGGTAAGCTGAATTAGCTGCTTCATTACTCAAGAGATTGATCTGCACTGAGAGTGAATAACTGTTGAGGGAAACCATTAAATGATCAATTCATCTGGGCAAGAATTATTGATCAATAAGTATCATTGCCTTTGTCAGGGTGTTTTAAATTCTGCTGCTGCACTGAAATCTAGATCGACCATTTTGGCAGCATGGCAGTGTTGCAAGATGCCTCCGAAATCATGAATGGTGGGCGAGGAGTGATGTGCATTTGCAGCGTGTTGTGACACCTTGTGGCTGCAAGCTAACATTACATGTAATTCATTCTCATTGATCTCACCTAAGAATACTGATCCAGTCAGTTTGGCCAATTCTTCACCACCACCCTTAGAGAATATATTGCTGCATTCCTGAAAAGACAGAGTATTTATTGAAGTGGGTGCAGTCTGGCTACACAGAACCTTGACAATAATTTTGGGTTAATATCTAATAAAGTACATATTTAACACAGACATTAAGATGGTTAAATTGTAGATTAGCTTTATGTCCCATCACACTTCAAGGCACATTATTGTAATTAGTTTAATTAGCAGGTACTGGAAATTCAAATCTTGATTGTTCAAACAACAGTATGAAAGTGTACTCACAGAGCAGTGTGGACAAACAAAGCCACTCATGTTCTCTATAATGCCCAGGATTCGTACACCTGTCTTCTTACAGAAGGTGATCTCTCTCCTCACATCCCCTGTAGATACTGCCTGTAGCAAAGACAAGACCAGCAAGAGCATCTGAACTTCAAAATACAGGTAATGTATGGTGAAACTCATCTGTCTTGACTGATGATAATAGTTCTGCTGCTGCAATGTGACAATTACCCTCACAGGATCAATAAAGTACATCTATCTATCTGTCTGTCTGCGGGGTTTCAAACAATGCATATTTGATCATGTAAAGTCTATAAGGGTACCTGCGGTGTGGTGACCAAAACAGCTCCATCCACTCTGTGTTTTTTGAGGTTCTCCAGAACAGCCAAATGTTCATCAGAAGTCCCTGGCGGTGTGTCCACCAGCAGCACATCCAGCTCCCCCCATGCCACGTCTGACACAAACTGGCCGATCAAAGCTGCGGGACAGGATAAGCAGAGATGGAGTGGATATTAAGCAAGACATGCATCACCGTGTTTGAGTCTGTACCAGTACCTGTTTTCTTGGGGCCCCTCCACACAACTGCTTCATCTGGGTGCCTCCAGTAGGAAGCCGATGGACATGAGCGCAAGGCTCTTCTGGGCATCAGTGTAGACTGGCACCCAACCTGAGTCACACTGGTGCACATCAGTGTGGCCCACACTCAGCATGCGTGGTATACTTGGCCCACATAGGTCAACGTCGAGGATACCAACCTGATGAACACAGTTTTGTAAGCTTTTAGGTTGTACAGGGTTAGATTGTAATAGTATGAACAGATGTCAGCAGACAACAAGATTGACAGTGATTGCAATTGCTTAATGGCGACACACAGATGTTCTTAAAAATTCACCTTCTTGCCAGCATGTCTGAGAGCCAGTGCTAACTCTGTGGTGATGGTGCTCTTGCCCACGCCTCCCTTCCCTGATAGGACCAACACAACATGCCGCACCTGGGCCAAGCTCCCGTCTAATGTGGAGAAGTGAGGGAAAAAGAGGTCAGTTCAGCACGAGGGTAGCAGATACACTAGAGGGGTATTTCCAAACTGTAAATGGCAGTAAGAGAGGGTAATCTGAACCGTCAACTGAAAAAAACGGTCAGAGAGAAATGTCGCAGTCATGGACCGGGGTCATGTTTCATCAACCGAGTTCACAAGTTCAGCAACAGTAAGTAGGTTAGAGGTTCTTGTGAGTAATAGTCAATATTAGTCACCATGTAACAACTTCTCAAAAACAATAACTTCTCTGAGACTAAGAAAACCTTTCGGTCAGCTGTGAATCACTTTTAGCATCTGCCAGAGTTGAATATATAAAAGTTAAGATAATTTCCACCTAGCTTCTGCTAACCAGTCATACATGCTGTTATGGAACACGCAGCGGTTTCTATCAACTGCCGTCTCTTAACATGAACATACACCGTTACTGTCACAATGAATAAGATACAAGAAAGGCAGAACCCTATTCTAAAACTTTGTTTACCGATAAAATCGACCTACCATTATTTTGTTCCATATTTTGGATTAGGGATTATAACATACATGCATCACAGGATTGAGCTACTTCCGTGTATCGTCATGCGAGATTTATCCAATCGCATGGCACTTGATACATATAAGTCCCGCCTCTCTCTCAACTCCGCCAATAGGCTGCCGAGGCACACAACGGTGCGTTCAGCTGCACCACGAACTTTGAGAATCAGTATTAGCATGGCTTGTTTAAATAAATAAATTTATTAAACAACACGAGCCTAAGTAAAATATTTAGCTACAAATATGTATTATTTTTATAAATGGACACAGATAGCATTGTATAGCTATTCATCATTCCATCAATTCATCAATTCATTTCATCCAATTTGACCTAAGGTAATTGTCCCAAAATCTTTATACGCGCGAAATTATGCCACTTTTTAACATTCTTGAAGCCTGCGTCAACAAACTAATTGACAACACTAAAATAATATGATAACAACTGTTTATATATTATATAGTGTTTTAGGTCTTGTGAATAGTAAATACGACCTAATATATATTAAATAAATTTAAATGTATATTAAAAAGCCTTTGAGCACATGATGAGTATCCCCGTCCCTGTGTTATCAACTCTGCACACACCACATCATTTGCCCAAAGGCTACAGTTAATATTCAAGCTCTAGAAGCTTGTTACCCCACGTAGGTAAATGTAACTAAGTAAATTAACATTAACCCCTCCTCCGCACAGGTCCTATCCAATAAGCACAAGATGAGGGCGTGGGGAAGTAATGTTTACGTGCAACTCGCTGAGAAGTGGGACAGAGTGCAAACTGCACCTGTCACACGGTCAGTTATAGATGCAAGCTGGCCCTCCAATGAGCCACTGCAAGACAGTGTACAGGAAGACTACAGTAAGGTAAGAGCATAACTGCTAATGAAATATTCTTGAGGTGACTGAGTTTGAAGGTAAAGAAACAAAATAGGCATTGGGTAGTGGAACATTTGCTCAGATAGTATTCACCGGGAGATTTAGGCATTCAGCTAATATGATCTAAAGAGATTTACAGTGAGACATGTAGATAGTCTTACTGCACTGACCTGTCTACAGAATAGAAGATGAAATTCAGTTGATGAGAATGCAAACTGAGCACTCCTATTTTGGACTGTGTGCATGTCCTATCCATCGGTACACTGGCTGACAAAGGAACTGTAATGTGTCCTGACTGGGTTGTCCAGATGATGCATTTACAGTATGTAGGGTAAGGACCAATTAAAGTGTGACTAGCCACAGACTAACTAATCTAAATTATTGGCATTTATCTCCTTCACCTGCTTGCAAAGCAGTTACCAGCTGCTGCGTTCAGTGCTGGTATTAACTGAGACATGCTATCAGGTTGAGGTAAAGAGTGTTGAGGAAATAAAGACTCCTCTTGAGAGTGTAAACTATAGGTTATTGTAATATAGAATAATTCAATTACACTTTTTATGTAGAGTAAAATAATACTTTTTACTCCTGAATATTTTTTGACTCCACCATATTTTAAAAAAAACTCTTTACTAACTTTTCAGAAAAATAGAACACTGCAAAGGAAGCAATTGGTTGTAATGATTAGTGACTGTGGAGGTGAGAAACAGTTGCAACACGGATATGTTTTTTTTTTGTTGTTGTTGTTGTTTTGTTTTGTTTTTCAAAAAAAAAGCAAACATACTTGTCAGGCCAGAAGAGAGTGTGAAGTTACCAAAATAGCCGACTAAGAATTTTGTTTGTGTCATTACATACAGAATTCGATATAGTTCAACGAGACTTGTTCTTGTCATTGGAATTGCACCAAATGTATCAACTTCATTGACTGCTTAGTTTTTATTATAGCAGACTTGATTGGTACTCATGCAGTGTCAGTGTTTCTCCAGAATTTCTACAGGGAGATATTATAATTATTCTCACTGAATGTTTGATCCACTTCCATTCTCAAATTCCTAGAATTAATCTCAATGTTTTCTCTTATAGGGAACTAAACTGCCAGATGTTTCTATAGTAAGGTATCATAATCAATATTAGGACAGGTGTATCTATGATTTATGCCTGGTTAACACTGTAGTCACTAGGTTAGGTAGTGCAGGTGACCTTACCTGTGTCTGTATGCTAATGAAGCTAGATAACATGCTGCCACAGTGGCAAAGCAGAGGGTTGGGTTTAAAGGTTAGACAAGTGCATGGAAACACTTCCTGCTGCCAACTGTAGCATATGGAACAGATAGAAATAGGCACACAAAGATCAGTCTGTAGGAGACTACAGATGTTTCCTCACAAGGATATTTTGTAGTTTCCTACTTACAAATGGAAGAGCTGTTCGAGAAAGTAAACATACTATTGAACTAACAAAGTGCCTAAACTGAATGTTTCTTCTTCACAGTTTTTACTAACCTGATTTTAGCTCCCAGAAAATCCTCTTGAATGAGAAAGTTATTTTTGTCTCTCTTGAATACAGCCTGCTAGGTTTGGAAAATGTGTAATCAGATATGCACGTGCATGTGCCACAAATTAATTTGACCTCAACAAATAAATCAGCGAATAAATATGTTGTGAACCAGGAGGTCAACACTGACCTTATTTGACTTGAATACAATATGGCCCACTGTACAAATACCAGCTGGTCATAAGGTGTTGGGTCTGCTCTCCACAGAGCTGCCATGCTGAGAAGAGGTAGAAACGGCCAGGCTCGGCATTTGGCCTGGAGCGAAATACGGCAAGAGACAGATGCCATGGCAGTGATCCAGATGCCGGACAGAGACGAGTGGGAAGGCCAGACGACAACACAGGTGAGATGCCAGGGTTTTTAGGATGGAACAAAAGATGAAAATGGGTTAATGGGGAGATTGTGTTATGGGAAATTCAGATAAAATGATAACTGGAGAATGATACACTTACAAGCATCTCTTGCTCAGTGTTAGTGGATAATAAACAGCTATATTCAGTGTTTCTGTCTGCAGAAGAAGGGAGAAATTAAAGAGAAGCCATGACAATGCATGAAATACAATATTTCTACCTGAGTACCAGTAGTTTTCCACTGGGACTGTGCCCTGTCGGAAATGGCTATGTGGAAGACATGGTCAGGCCTCTGAAGGGAAGGACAGGAGGCCCAGTATTTTTGGAAGGGGTCTAATTTTACTTACTGGCACACATGACTTCTCTCGCCAATAGGAACTATGAACAGCTTTTAGGGAGAAGGCTCTGAAAGATGGCATAGGGTGATGGTCCTCATTTGGCTCTTTGGACTGTAATGAGCAACGCTGCAAGATTATGATTTTTCTGTCCAGGCTTAGCAACCTACTACTCTTTTAGTCTCTCTCTCATTCTTGCCACTATAAGGTTTCTAAGCTCTCTCCACTGGATCTAATTCCTCTCCTTGCTTCCAACATTTCTGGACCATGGCCACGTCTATGAACTTACAAGATGCTGTTTGTACTGTCTGTGTCAAGCAGATCAGCAACGTGGAGCCTGAGGTGGATTACCTGGCGAGTTCCCAGAGTGTCTCCGAGGTGGTGGCATTGCCCATCACAGTGCCGGTGATAGGGGAGTCCTTCTGCCAGTGTGACCGACAGGAAGAGCTCAGCCCAGGATTCACTCTTATCAATGACTGCCTTTGTGGGGAGGAGGACCAGGGTGAGTAAAAGCTGATGAATATAGTTATACACTACACAAGTGTAGTGTTGAGGGTGCACCAACTGTGGTCTTGACAACATATCTGTACATTGAGCTAAAACATAATCTTGTCACTCGAAATTCAAATATAATATGATTTATTTAATTACCAAATATCAAGTGTTTTTAACTGTTTGTTTTATAGTTATGGTTAAAAAACTTTGAGGACTGATCCTTGTTACAGTGCTGGACTGAAAATAAATTCCACTGAATCTGGTCATGTGTTTAATAAAGTAAAGTTGAATGAAGTTAATATGTCATAGTAACAGAGGTACAAACAGAATAACCAGACTAAGCATCAGTGCTTAGCCACACTTGTTGCACCCTGAGTAGTGCTGAGCTAAATTCCTGCTAACATGTTAGCTAACATTCTGATGCTTAGCGGGTATAATGTTTACCATCTAAGTTTGGTGTGTCAGCATGCTAACATTTTATAACTAGCACTAAACAAAGTACAGATGATGCTATTTGTTTTGTAGTTATTTGGTCATAAATCGAAGTAGTGGACTAATTGAAATATTGACCTGTAAAGATGCTGGATAAAAAGTCAGGGGATCACCAAAGTTATTATAATTCTTCATGAGGGAGACATGATTGTTACCAGGTTTCATGGCAATCGTAATTAATACATTTCAGTCAGAACTACAAAGTCATTCATCCTCAGGACCCCATGAATATTCGTAATCCATGCAGTAGATGTTAAGATATTTCGCAGATTTAAGTGAAAACTGTTTTTGAGGTACATCCTCTAATTATATGTAACAACATTTCACTACAGTCCATTCAGTTGTTGAGATATTTTAATCAAGACCAAAGTGATAGTCCAACTGACAGACCAACACAGCATGACTGAAAATGTCCTTAATGCAAGTATTTATGAATAACAAGGGGATGAAATCATAGCCAGTCAGTATAGCACCCGTCTGGTGTGTTTTCAGGTTTTGACTGGGTATGGGATGACCACTTCAAGTCCTCCGGAGCTTTCCTCAGCTGTGACAGCAGGAAAGTGAGCTTTCACTCAGACTACAGCTGTGGCACAGCGGCCATCCGTGGCACCAAGGAGCTGGCAGACGGCCAACACTTCTGGGAAGTCAAGATGACCTCTCCTGTCTATGGAACCGATATGGTGGGTAGCAGTCCCCTCAAGTGTCTCTCAGCCTCTGTCTGTAAGATTAATGTTGCGTATCATTACAATCTACAACCTACTGATGAGCTAGAATTACTGCTGCTGCCGACTTCTGAGGTTTTGTTTTCTGCTGTTTTGTTGGTGTAGATGGTGGGAATTGGAACTTCAGAGGTGAACTTGGAGAAGTTCAAATACAGCTTTGGCAGCCTGCTGGGACATGATGAAGACAGTTGGGGGCTCTCCTACACAGGTTAGAGAGTCAGGGATTACAATAGACCTTGAGCTGTCAGAGGAGTGTGTGAAACTGGACGAGTTTTTGACCCAAATAACCAGACATTCAAGAAAATGTAATGGTCCAATTTTTATCTGTATCTGTTTAAAGGTCTCCTCCAGCACAAAGGCGACAAAGTGAAGTTCTCCTCTCGATTTGGGCAAGGCTCCATCATAGGAGTGCACCTGGACACCTGGCATGGTACCCTGACCTTCTACAAAAATCGGCACTGCATAGGTGTGTGTCCCTGTAATTAAAGCAGGACCTTTAAGCTTCGTATACAGTGAAAATAAAACAGCATTTTTCTCATGAAAGTGGTTTTCATCCTGTCATCTCTCCTGCTACAACAGGTGTCGCTGCCACGAGGCTGCAGAACAAGAAGCTCTACCCCATGGTGTGCTCCACAGCAGCCAAGAGCAGTATGAAGGTGATCCGTGCCTGCCACACACCCACCTCCTTGCAGTACCTTTGTTGCACGCGTCTCCGCCAAATGTTGCCCCGCTGCCCAGACATACTTAGTGCTCTGGAGCTGCCCCCAGGCCTGCGCACCCACCTCCACACACAGCTGGGCTGGTTTTTCACCCTCAGCATCAGCCCTGAAGTCTCAGATGAACAGCACAGGGACTTGCTTGAGGACTTCCATGAGGAGATGAGCCTACCTTCCAGCCCCAGCCCCAGCCGCAGCTCCAGCCCCATCCCGAGCCCCGTATCCACCCTGAGTGCCTGCGCCTCCCCGAGCCCCTGCACCAGTCCGTTTCCCGACACGGTCCCATACCAGTGCTCCTGTCAGACATCAACTCCGACTCAACCCTGCACTTGTAATTGTCCCCCAACTCCTCCCAGCAGCGACTATGATAGCTGCTGCTCTGAGCCGGAGGATTACCAATGCAAAAGATGCCGCTGGACATGACCTAGAAATTAAAAACGTATTTGTAAGTATTCAGCACACAGCTAATCTACCATTGCCATCAGTGTCTCCTGTTGGAAATCATGGAAAAAAGAGCAATCTCGTGTTTTAGCGAATATTTGAGTGGATATTTGGTTGGATTGTTGCTTCTCTTTTTTATCTAGCAAGGACTGAGTCTGTAGTGTGTGAGACATTTAATGCAGTTGAGATAATAGAGTGACATTGGGCTCATTCACTCTCATTTTAGCCAATTTTTACCATGGGGCTAATAAGGGCCATTTGTATTGCTCTGACTTTTTTGTTTCCTTTTTAAAACACACCAGTCACTGTCTTTGGAAGGCCTAATATTTGCCACATTAGACTAAAAAAAAAGAAAAAGAAAAATACACACCACACACTGGCTTGTGAAAGTGCACACTTGTCATTCTCAGGGATAGACTCCAGGGAGGAAAGGGGTTGCTTTTTGATACTATGGAAATAACTTTTTGGAAATGTGTTTTGTAATCAGCTTTTGTCTTAAATATCAACAGCTATTGTGTTCTTGCTTAAAAGAGGATTTGCTACTCGTCTGTGTTTTTTTCTTTGTACATTTATGCTTTGTTTATGAACTTTCTTACTCAGGCAATTCTATAAAATAAAAAAAGAAAAGTTCTATTGCAGCTCATTTTTATAGCAGTAGTTCATACAAATAATATCATGCAGTTTGACAGCACAGCACAGGAAGAGAAGAGAATATCTTAATAAATAATACAGATCTTATAATTCTTTATTTTACAAAATATATTCTGTTAACATATTCATTCCTTGAATCTGCTGAGGTTCAGATGAGTATAGAAAGTGTTTTACGTGCAGGGGAACATGATCTCTAAGGCATATTTTTAGCTTGTAGCCGTCAACATTTACATATTAGCAGCCAAGTGGTGACACAGTGTCATTAGAAACTAGACATGAATCCTCACTGATCACCCATCCATTTCATTCTCACAGTGGACGAATCAGTCCAGGACCAGCTGGGGGTTCTGGGCTGTGAAGCAGCGGTAAACTCTGGCTGATATTTCAGGTCCTATTCGTCTCTCTTTGCCTCCGCTTTTCACTACGAGACCAGCCAGCAGCCCCTTCCTCTCCTCCTCTGACTCCAAGCTCTGGTACGCCTTTAACAACAACAATATGTGAGTGTAAATTTATTCTGTAAACAAGCTCTGCAGGACTATACCGAAGTGCTCTACCTGCAGCAGCAGCTGAGGAGATGGATAGGCGGCAGTCACAGAGGAGGCCACAGCAGGGCTAACTCTGTTCAGCTGTTGGATCTGTTTGCTCCAGACCTGGATCAGCCCCGAGCCGTCCCTCTCTACCCGAGCCCCGCTGGCCCACGAACCGTCCACGCAGAAGGGCAGCTCTGCTCGTTCTGTCAGGAGTCTGTGAGGACATCGAAGGACATCTTATCAATGAGAACGGTATATAGAAACTTTGATTTTCTGTTAATGTGGCAACAACTACAGTAGGAGCATACTTGAAAGGGCGTTTTGATAAGGCCTTGGTGACAGCACACACATGATTAGTGACCTCCTGCCAGCCATCCAGGAAGACCAGTGAGATATTCTTACAGAGCTGCAGGTAAACAAGAACCTGGAAGGATACAGAGACAGAACCAAAGAAATCCCTCATCTTCTGTGCACAGTGAACATAATATCTCTTAATTTTTCAGTTAAGGTCTGAAAAAGATTAAGATTCAAAGTAAACATACCTCTTCAATGTCCATATTCTCCATTCCCTGTTTGGCCTGCACACCAAAAGCACCTGTCCCACTAGATATGAATACATTCAGAATAATAAAGTTAATAACGAAGCATGTGAGTAATTAGAATCCATCTTTCTGTCCATCATAGGCCACAGTCACAGACAGATGCACTGACCTGTAATCTGGCTGAGAGTCTGTCACTAAGAGAGTGACAACCTTCTTGGCATCACGGTTGAGACACTCCAAGAGAGGACTGAGAAAAGAGCCCACCCCTGTCTCCTCCCCGTCGCTGTCTAACATCTGCAGTGGCGACAAAACACAGTACTGCAGAGCACATGGAGCAACAACAAAGTCTAAATCAATAGAGTCCATCATGTGGGCTGCCATCGGAGCTAATCTATTACAACATGAAAGGCTGCTTACTGTCTTCACAGAGACCACCATGTCCATGAAGTCAGTCAGACCCAGCACCAGCACCACATGCTCTTCCTCCACTGAGCCAATGCCATCATCCCCCTGCTAAAGACACATTTGTAATAATCACAGAGTAGAAACTGGAAACATTAAGAATGTGATCATAGTACAGCACATTATCAACTGTGGTGTAAATATATTACAGGTGAATGTTAATACTGTAAAGTCTGTCTGTCTGAAAGGTGTGAGGTGCTTACCTGAGGTAAATCTCTGGTCCAGGTGACGCTGTTAGGAAGCTGTTGGCTCTCTATGCTAATCCTCCACTCAAAGGCAGCCAGGGTGTCCAGCAGGATGTCTGAGCCATCCTGTTGCAGAAGAGCTGAAGAAAAACACACTGGTATTTAGATGTATGCACCATTTGTCATAACCTGGTCAGATGGTGCCTTCAGGGGTCCTCATAAGCTTATATGTTGAAAATCGAACCAGGATAAGTGGTTATTTAGTAGTTAAAGAGGCCAAATAATGAAACATGTTTTTCCCAGTAGCCCATATTTTGTCAGCAACGTGTATAATATCAAACTCCACCAACTGTTGACATGTTGCCACTTTAGAATTGATGGAGGTAAAGTTTCCGACAGCACCTGAAGGTAGCACGGTGAACCTGTTTACCTGGGTCAACGCAGACAGTCAGACACCTGAGGCAGTTCTCCGGCCTCAGACTCTTGAGGTTCTCCGCAGCTTCTCTCCTCCTCTGCTGTTCCCGTCTCCTCTCCTCCTTCTCCCTGGCTCTGACTGCTCTCTGCCTCTCTCTCTCCTCCCTCCTCTCCCTGGCTTTCTCTCTGTCCGCCTCTATCTCCTCCTTGGTGCGGCGTTTTCTCGCAGGACTCGGCGTGCCGGACCCGTGCGGCCGCGGAGGAGGAGGCAAAGCAGAAGTTTGACTAGTCTCGCTTTTCGTTGCTGACGAGGGTTTACACTCGCGGTCTGAACTCGGATCTTCTTTCGAGTCTGTGCTGACCTTTGTTGTCACTGCTTGACTGGTGTTTAAAACGAGTTTTGTCTCGGCGTCTGTTTCCTCCTCAGATTCAGATATTTCCCAAGTTTTAGCTCGGCGCAAGACAGACATATCCAAAGTTTACTATCTCATCAACGCACGTAAACATATGCTTTATGAAACGCATGCTAATCTTAAAGTATTGATTGGAACAGCAGTGTTTTTAAAACACTGATATCCGATGGTGTCCGCTGAGGGACAAGAGTTCCAAAACGCGCTACATATATTCTCGTTTTACCCTGCGAGAACCCTTTACAAAGCGATATTTTTAATGATGTAAAGTAGATCACGTGTCTTTAAATAGAAACAGCAGAAGGCAGAGGGACACAGCAGATGTCAGCAGGTGGACTACAGAGCAGCTGACATATCTGTTGGTTTTATTGGCTTAAATGAAGACACACGGAGAATTGAACGGGTGCAAGGAAGAGATAGATCAGCTGATTTAGCTGTACCTTTAAGCACTTTTAACCTGTCAAAGCAGGATTCCTTTATTCTCTCTTAAGATTTTAATACATTAAACTCCAATTAAGTGTTGATAGAGGTTTTGATCAGGATAAAAAGTTTTGTTAGCTGAATAAGGAGATGTGTGCTAACTTTTAGGATGTTAATGTTGCGTTCAAATTCACTGGATAACCATGAATAAACTTGTCACTACCATAAAAATTTAATATTTTTAATTCATGCTCTTTTTTTGCTTATATTCAGTTTAACAGCACGTTTATAAATCTAAACACTAATTGATTGGATGTTCAGATTTAATCTGTAATAGAAAACTTGTATTTTAAGTATGAAAAAACTCTTCACAGTCTTGAAAAAGTTTTTTTTAAGTATTCTGCCTTTCCTTTGTACTGTTGTAATGTTTACTGTGTGTGTAGATTTTTTTTTATCAATAAAGTTTCAGCAAAAAGTCGGACTCGCTGTGTGCGCAGATTTCCAAACGATCAGCGTCGTCCTTACACCACAGCAGGTCGATCCTTGTGGTATAAAGATCTGCGGTTTGTGGACACGAGCAGAGCAGCTGAGGCAGAGCGAACCATTCCCTGCTAACCGTGAACCACTGCCCTGTTTATGTAGGTAAACAACACTAAAGGATGTGATTTGGAAGTTTTATTTTATAGCTTACGTCCCGTTTCCTCACCATGGCGCAGCCGGCGGAGAAAGGTACGTCTGACTATGGTGTTACTTTTCAAAAAAATTGACTTTTTAGTCACTAAATTTTGCTTAGCTAACGTAACCCTCCATACACCTCCCTGAAAAACTGGGGCCTCTGAATGACCAAATTACCAGCTCAGCATTTTAAGTTTTAGAGTAAAAAGAGCTCGTGACTAAACGGGAAGTTGCCAAGACCTTGAGGTTAGCTAATGGCTATGCTACGACTATATTATTTAAAAAAAATCCCCGTTGTATATTTTTTTGATTCATTTAGCTGTGAGGTCAACACGAAAGTCTCAATGGGACTGTATAAAATAGGGGAACAGAAGCTAACCGAGTTATTTAAGTCCCCCTTCACTCAAAAATCTGCTTTATTTATTGTTATGTCACTTTTTAACTGTGCAGAAAGATAAGAAATTGTGTCATTGGTCTATGGTAACAGTATGTGTTCAGTAGTGATAGTAAGTCCTCTTCTCCATGTTTTAAATCATAATTTGTTGAGTTAAAATATCCAGGAAAACCACTGATCCCATTCTTTATTATCTCTACAGCTTATTATCGCTTTGTGGTGCTGTTCTTCAACTGTTTGCTGACATTTGGCTCCTATTTCTGCTTTGACATGCCCAGTGTTTTGCAGGATCAATTCCAAGGGGTAAACAAGATCACAATACTATCAATATCAAATGATTTCTCCACATTAATTCAACATGAGCCTTGTGATTTGGTGTCAGAATTCCACAGCGTGTCCTCACACTCCTCTTGTCTGACAGAACCTGACATGCCCCAATGCAACAGTGATCAATGGGACAGTGGACTGTGTGGAGGGACTGGGGATGAGCCCTCAGCAGTACAATCTTCTCTATGCCATCTATGCTTGGACGTAAGTACACACACACACACACACACACACACACTGACTAAACTGTACTGATAAATGGTTTAGCAAAGAACAGCTTCAGTTGTTGTTTTCTTCTCCTGTCAACAGGAATGCAATAGTGGTGATCATCGCTGGGTTCCTGATCGACAAATTAGGAAACCGCTGTGAGTTTACGTGAATCTTATTTGCCAATCTGTTTAAACTAGCAGAAGACAAGAAGAAAAGTCACACTAAATTGATTTCTGTCTCCTCCTTTATGCAGTCGGCGTGTTTCTGTTCTCTTTCCTGTGTGTTTTGGGCTCTTCCCTGTTTGCACTTGGTTCCCACTTCAAAGGAACTCCATATCTGCTGCCACTAATGCTCACAGGCCGACTGCTGTTTGGATCGGGCAATGGATCTCTGACCAGTAAGGCCACCTTACAAATGTCAAAACTCTTTGCAGTGTCGACTCTGAGGAACGTTCCTAAACCATTCTCTCGTCCTCTTTCTCATTAGTCGTTCAGAACCGCATCACAGCCTTCTGGTTTAAAGGGAAGGAGCTGGCCTTGGCCTTTGGCCTGACCCTGGCTTTCTCACGCCTGGGTTCAGTCCTGAACTTCTTCCTCACCCAGAAGTTTGAAGAAAGATTTGGCATGCAGTGGACACTCTGGGGCGGTATGTAAACCTCAAGTTTTTAGGCATGACTTAGTGCTAATAGTGTCATAAATAAGGTATATTATATTATTATATTATACACCACATGATGCTTTGGTTTGTAGGTGCGCTGCTGTGTGTGCTGGGCTTTGCATCTGCCATCATAGTCAGTGCCTTGGACAAGATTGGGATGAGGCAGCTGGGTCTTGATGGAGCCATCCAAGAACAATCTCGCAAAGTGGTACGGACAATATCTTTAATAACAACCTGGTTCCAGTGTCATTATAAAGTATCTTTTATGTTTAAAACCTTGACTAGTAGTGTGCACAGAGTATGGTATAAATTGTTTGTTTCTGTGTGTGTGTGTGTGTGTGTGTGTGTGTGTGTGTGTTTGTGTAGAGGATTCAAGACGTGAAACTCCTGTCGCTAAGATACTGGCTGCTGGTTCTCACCATCATGTTCTTCTACAATGGCATCTTCCCGTTCATTGCAGATGCCAGGTAGAGTTACCAACACATAACTCAAGCATGTATTTGAAATGGGTTTGTTAAAGGCCAGTTCTGCACATATAGAATTATCTGTGGGATCTTGTTAGACAAAGGAATATGCTGATGCCACCATGGTGAATAAACATGAGCAATAAGAAGATATAGCACTCGCTGATGCTGTGTTTTTCCTGTCCAGTAAGTTCATTCAGGATAAGTACAATGACTACAGTCAGAAGGAGGCGGCTTATATTGCCGGGGCAGTTTATGACAGCTCATTGGTCCTCTCAGCCAGTGTGGGCATTCTCATAGTAAGTATCTGCATGAACACGCATAAACCTGTTTCCTGCTCCAACATTCTTCAAAAGTCTGTCATATGAAGAAATATTAAACAAGTAGGTAACTGGTGCAACATGTGATGTTACCGTGTGTGTGTGTCCCAGGATTATGTTGGTCTGCGGGGCATTTTCGCAGTGGCCTGTGCCGTCCTCACGCTGCCTGTGTTTGGACTCCTGGCGTTTACCTTCGTCCCTCCTCTGGTCTCCACCATATGGCTGGGAGTCACCTACTCCTTCGCTGCTGTGAGATTGGCTTCACACAGACTCAACTCACACTTTCTTTGTATTACCAGAAACTTTCTCAGATGTCAATTGATCTTATATGTTATAAATTGCAGTAGTCAGTCAGAGTCTTGGTAAAGCCTTGGTTGTATTCTCTGTAGTGCCTATTATAGGTTCCAATCCCTTTACATAAGTGGCTGAGTGTAGTAAGTGGAACAAAAAAAGAACAGAAAATTACAACTTGTTTCCATTTGATTTGCTATTATGTGTGTTGCCTCTGACTTCTTCCTTTCTGTGCTGTACCCCAGGCTAGCATGTGGCCGTCTATCCCCCTCGTTGTGCCTCAGGCGACCCTGGGAACAGCCATGGGTCTGGCCACCTCCATACAGATGGTCGGGATTGGTGTGTCCAATCTGGTTGTCGGACAGATTTTAGGCACCAAATCTAGGTAGAAAATCTCATTGCACTGCGCTGGATAGTCTGTGCTTTATTTTCTATATTTTTACTTACCTGTGCTGTTTTCTCAATTTGTCGGCCAGCGAGACAAAGATTCCATTGTGGCGCTGGCAGAGGATGATGATCTTCATGTTGGCCAACACCATCAGCTGCATCATCACCTCGGTGCTGCTCAACATCGTCGACCACAGACAGGTCAGACGTCTCGCTGCGTGTGTCCTTTGTAAGCTGACTTCAGCACAGTGTGCAGCGTGTTGACTTGATGTTTTATTTTTCCACAGGGCGGGACCCTGAACAAGACGACTAAGAAGTCGGGGGAAGCAGAGAGAGACTCAGACAGAGAGCCACTCAATCAGGCAGAGGAGGAGCAAAATGACGATGAGGATGACGGGGCTGCCCGATCGCGTTCAATCAACTCATGAGTTGTTCATGTTAATACTTTCCCCAAGTTTGAACATATCTGTGCCAGTACCTCAATGAAACCTCATCACTTCTCCACACTGTGGTCTTTGGTTGCTACAGGAGATGATTGACAGAATTAATGGATCCTTGTTAAACAGTATTTATACCCAAATATTATCTATATGTTATAATAAATATACAGTGTTTTGATTTTTAGTTGTTTTTTTTTTAAATGTGGGTAATTAGGGAAAAAAGTCTAATTTCTCCCTTCAACCTTTTTGAATTTTTTCTTTCTTTAAGCAGAAACACATTTTAATCCATCCTATCAACACTCAGCTATTGACTTCACTGCCACAGCTGACTGTGCGGACCTTACTTGAGGTAACGAAAATAACTTCATTGTTGTGTAAAAAATGCATGTCGCAAATGTAATGTCTGTTTTTTATGATTTTCTCTCTAATGAAACCGTGAAATATTTTTTAACTTCTCTGTATGTTTGTGGTTGGAAGGGAATTTTATCTATTTTACATAAAACAGCAAAAATAAATGCTGTTTTTCAGTTTTGACTGTGGGAACTTTGCCATGTGTCTAAAAAAATAAGCTTGATATTTACATGTTTTCTTGATACCATCTAGCTGATGGTGCATTGCAGGTGTTTGTCATTTCTGATTCATGACCAAACAAATTACATGATAATGAAAAACAAAAAACCAAACAAAAAACATTGCTAGAGAAATAGCAAAAATCATATTTAATATATTTGAAAACAGTACATGAAATGTAGAGCATAGTTTTAGAATTCAGTGTTGTTATCAAAACATGTTAGGCACGTTACAGTCAGTAGGTGGAGCTCATTACACATTTGTGTGCAGTGGATAAACTGGAGCTTATGCCATCAGCGTGGGATTGTGAAGACTCCATCATTGTGTTTTAGTCTCTGTGTGGCTTTTACTTGGATGGAATTCCACATATCTAAAACCTTTGTGTAAATCAGTGTTGGTATTTGTAGTAACAGTTCTTCATATCACATGCATCGTACTGTCAACAAGTACAAGAATGTAGCCGTGGCTGAAATAGCTGCAGATAAATATGGCCGTATGGCATGTTTGAGGTACACAGATTTACCTCTTATATCTTTCAGCCTATCCCTCTGTAATATATTTAAATGTTATCACATTGGTGACTTGGAACAGCTTATACATGGACATAATCCTTGCTTTTGTGCCATTACTGTTTTGGTCATTTTAGCAGTGCTACTTCTTTTTATTTAGATTATTATGCAGAAGCATTTTACTCATCCTCTAAAACTGTATTATTTTTGAAGAATTTCCAGACAGGCACACAATTTAATGTTGGCGACTCTTATCTTATTTTTCATTTGTCTCTTCCTGTGGTTAAATACATATTTTAATTTGTGTAAGAAGGTAAAAGGACAGATTTGCAGCCCAGTTTGTGATTTTGTTTTATTAAAACAGGTGTATTTTTATAGAAATATGTTACCTGGTCCAGTTTTGATTCAGTGCTTTCAATCAGCTTAATCTCATTTTCATATAGAATCAATACACTGTAAACATCTGAATATCTTTTAGCACTGAAATTTAACAAATAAAATCAGAGAGTGCCTAGATTGAACTTGGATAGACTTGCTCTGGATTGAATAATGGTGCTGTCCACAAATACTTTAGCACAGTGAGTACTCTAGAGATCCAGGTTCACAGTGGCAACCTCCTGTCCCTGCCTCTGTGCCAGGTTAATGTGGAGAGTACGCTGTTGTAAGGCTAAGCAGTCAAAAGACTGGAGTCAGCACTGAGATGAAAACATCAATCACTGTAACAATGTTTGTAGTCGGAGGGATATGAAAGGTTTTTGAAGATAAAATATTTTGTGTCCATCTGGAGCTTGTATTCTGTCATGATCTAACCAAAGATCAGACAGAAAATGGCTTACTACAGACTTAATACATAAGTGGATGATAGAATACGGAGGTACAGCTCATAATCTTCTTTAAAGGGTGCCCCAGTGACTAGATTACAAGAAAGATGCATTTCAGGTGGTGACATACTTGTGACAAGTCAAAGTCACAGGATTGGAGGGAAGAAGGCTACCTGATAGAGACTTCCTAGAGCTTCACCTTCACTGTGAAGATAAACCCTAAAAATATACCTCACTTAATCCTCTTAAGAGATGTGTGATAGGAGTTAGTCTTTAACTGCCTGACACACACATACACACACACAGTTGGTCACAAAGTCTTAGAGAGCAACTTAATACCTGACATTCAACAGAGGGCTTTAACATCTTAAGGTCTGCTTTATGGTTCCTCACTTGAAGTCAATCTGCAGCCTGAACTGTTTGGCTGAAAACCTGGACAGCATGAGCATGTCGAGCCTTCTCAACCTCAGCAGCCTGGGCAGGATCTGCGGCTCCAGCCACAGCAACAACATGGTGGTCTTGGACCGGGTCAAGAGGAAGAATTCTGTCAGGCGCATGTCGATAATTGAAGACGGTGAAATTGCAGAGGTTCTCTACCTTATTCCTAAACAATCCATGATGGATCAGCTGCCCTTCCTCAACCCCAATGACTACATCCTGTGTGAAAAGATGGCTGGTATCCCTGCAGGTAATAAGAGTTTTCTTCTTTATGTGGTTCAGTGAGTGGTATCTTTTAGATAAGGTTTCTCCAGTACTGTTACAGGAATGATTTGACATTAGATATTAGACACTTGACATTAGAAGTGTTTTATAAATGACGAAAACCTCATGATTCTCAAGAGGGACATTGTTGAATATTGATTAGATTGATCGCCCAGACAAGCCTTTACACAAACATACAACAGTTAAAGGAACAGTACAAGTCTGTTTATCCACTATTAAATCCCTCCATCAATAAACAGGCTAGAGAGGGTATGAGCAAGTATCATCACTGAAGAAAGGTAAAACTACTGTAATTAAGCCTGATATTTTTGTGTAATTTCTCTCAAAAATCGCACATTTATTCAGGAAAAATAACAATATCTATGATTCATTTCTCATTAAAAGTCACTTCATACCTCCTAGCATGTGTCATAAGTGTGTAAATACCAAAAAGGAGCACTCCCAATACAACTCCCACTGTCTTCTTTGAGAACACACACACTCTCTCTCTCTCTCTCTCTCTCTCTCTCTCTCTCCCTCTCTCTCTCTCTCTCTCTCTCTCTCACACACACACACACACACACAGAGTCTCTCCTGCCCTCTGTGTTTTGGACCACCCCCTTTTCCTTTGGACCAGCAGTCCAGTTAGTTCCTCTCCTCACTCTGATCCGCTGCTCTGAGAGCTCCAACTGAGGTGCAGGAACCAACTGTCATGAAAGAGAAAGGTAGATGTTTGATTTTAAGAGAGTGTGTCTGGCAGAGGATGAGAAAGAAGGGAAAGTTTGTCTGGTTGTGCTTATCAATTTATGTATGTATGTTTTTTATTAAGAATCCAACTTTTGTCAAGTAAAAAAGTCTTAATGCTTCTTCCATGGTTATATTTTTGGCCACAGTAATCATCATTTCTGAAAAATGTGACATAGCATTATACCAACTTTATTACTTAGCACCTTATATGTTTCTATTTGTCAGTTGCCTTTGTGCTTTTTCTTTTTTGCCCTCTACATGATGCCACCATAGAGCTGAAGTTAGACTGTTTTAAACAAAACAAATGTGGTTCATGATTTTGCCTAGACTGCTCTACACTTCTGTAAACTAAGCTATAATGGTCTTACATTATACATTGTGTTATAGTGTTATTAATCTTGCATTGTTATTACATATTGAGTCTGAGATTTGGCTGTGTAATAGCTCTGGTATATGAATTCTGAAAACAAAATTACATTATTTCATGCTCCTCCTTTTATATTTTTGATCTATTGAGACTCTCAAACCAAACATCCCCAAATTTAGAAGCTACATTTGAGGATAAAAAAAACTGTGGTTGCCAAGTGGGGAAAAGTGCAAGCACAGCTGTTACAGCTTATCTCAGAGCATCATACTTGGATAAGACCAGCATGTGATTTTAGCAATTCCTCTGAATTAAGGAGTGTTTTGGCTTGATTATTCTATTTTGTTGTAACAGATGTTTTATTGTGACTAAACTGCTGCAGTGACTCTTTACCAAGTCAGAAAGAGAGATAATAGGTGACATAACATTGTGGTGAAAACACAGTCATTCATTTCACTGAACTGGTGAAATGAAAGACCTCCTGCTATTTGCTGTTCTGATTCACACTGATGCCCTCAGGAAATTATCCACTGACACTGAATGGAAGTAGTTTAAATGAGCTTTTGCACTAATTTTACATCACACTAGTTTTTTTTTCTGTAGAGTTAGTGTGTGTAATTCTGAATCAAAGAATGTGCACATGCCTGGATGCTTTTCCAAAACATCTAAAAGCAAGTCAAGCTCTTTACAAGTGGGAAATGTAAAGCTGGTCAGGACCATTTTAGTGAATGACAAAGACCACAACAATGTCACTGATATTCTAATGTGTTCCTGATAAACTGGGCGTTCCTGATATGTAGGTGTATGACATTCTGATTCTCCTGTTGTGAAATTATGACTTTTTACCAAAAATATGTGAAGATGAGAGCACTTTATTTAAAGCTTATTATAGTAATAACAATGACATCATCCTGTAAACAGCAAGTAATTCAAGGGGAATACAAGTGATATATGTAGCATGACCAAATACAACTGTAGCCTAAGTAACATACACTAACATTACTGAAACTTTTTTAGTACGATTGTACACCAAGCACATTACATTTCATTACTTTGTATTTGACTAAAAATAGAATCAATACAAAAAAAAATCGTCATAAAAAGTCTGGATTCTAAATGTAGATACTCCCTCACTCCTTAAACACACACACAGAGATTTTCCTAGCTGGAGACAGTGTGACAGTGTGTGATTAGCTGCCTGTCTCAGGTTTCCCTCCATTTGCTGTCTTTCTAAATCTACCATTTGCTAATACTTGACACCATATCAGCTTCACATTCTGGGGGAGATCAAGAAAGACTGGAAGACATTTTGGACTCTTAATAAAAATCTTTCCATCTGAGGACTCCACGCATCAGTTTCTCACAGGGGAAACACAAAAACTAAAAACATACATAGGATGTATGGGATAACATGTATGTTAAAACTCCATCAGTCGATTTACAACACAGCTCTGAACTGCAGCAGTAACTCCGTGGATTTCCCCCGTGACAAATGGATTGTTGGCATCACAGCTCTGTCATTAACAAATATCTGAGGCGTTTTAGGACAAAGGTCAGTTTGGCTGAGTTTTTAGTAATTGTTGGAGTTCCATGGCCAGAGGGAGGGTTGCATTCCCACAAGGAGTTTGTTAACTTTGGCAGAGATAATACTTATGTTCACAAGATTCTATGTGAACACAAAATGTCTGACTGTAGCTCTAAAATGTTGCTTAGTGCTTAAACTGATAATGCATTTTCTTTATTTCTCTTGACAGTCCATATGTGCACATTGTGGCTGTGTAGAACTCCAATCACACTGTGAATTTGATCTGTTTGATTTTGTGTAGCCTTTAGCATGGCGAGCTAAATCCACATTCTCTCAGAACTTCCACAGAAAGGTTCTTTATCTTGAATGAATTCTTCATCCTGGCATGGTACAAATAATGACTAAAACCACAGCCTTTCTCTGTCAGAACAACACTGCTTGTTTGCTTACTTGAAAAGTTACAGTAAAACTTGTAATATTGCTCTGCTTTTGGGGATTTAGCATGAATCACCAGTCTGTTCAAAAGCTGTAGTTGTTTGGTTGTAGATTACCGGTCTTTGTCTCATAAAAAGTCATGACTAACACAGTTTGCATTGCACTTAGATGGCTCATAGTGGAAGGTTATTATCATCACGGCACTGCACAATGCAGACACTGTCTTTAAAACTGCACAGACAACTACAGTGCACTTTGTATTAACCTTTAGGAGGCATGGTCTCTTAATCGAGTTTGTTACTACATGCTTGTTACCGATGGTAACAAAATCTCTCCTTTAGTGGGGCAGACTTGGAGCCACATACCAGTGGTGCTTGACTCAATTTTCTTAGTGTTCACGAGGCTGAGTTAGGTAACCAGAACAGCTCAGAAGACATTTCCTCTTCCAGCTTTTATGAATGTGAGGATCTTTCTGTTCAGGTCAAATAGTTTCAGACACAACTCATCCAGATGATAATATTTAAGGTATATTTCCAGCTGTTGTTTGCCTCATGACTGAGTTTGTTCTGTCTCCAACTGCATATGAAAAGAAGAAGAAGAAAGTCTGTGTGTCCTTATTTATTTGTACGCTGGGTGTCCACACACTGGGAGATGAAGTGCTCTCAACGTGCCACATTCTTTCCCTTCTCTCCTCTGCTAATCACATTCAGGACCTTTCAAGTGGGCTGTGATTAGATTGTCCAGGCATCCACCTGCTTCTGCTGCCATATAAACATGAAAAAGATAGAAGGAGAAGGAATGAGGTTGAGCTTTCATCTCCAAAACCGCAGTGTGACACACAGAATATTCCTGCTGCTGGTGTTAAACATTTTACCTCTCTGCAGTGAAATAATGGCTTATTTGTGAGCCCTGTAATCCGCGGGATTAAAGCCTGTGATTCTGTACATGCTTGTTTTTGTATATGTGTGCGTGTTTCTGTGCCAAAAGCATGCCTGTACATTATGTTCAGTTATGTAAGCACTGAAAGGACAGTTCTAAGGGACTGTTGTATTGTAATGAACTGCTCATCCAGAAAAAGGATGTAATATTGGATGGATTGCCATGAAATTTTGTGCTGAAAATCAAGGTCCCCAGATGCTGAAACTTTGATGATCCCCTGACTTTCCCTGAGGCGATCAACATTTGTGATTATGATTAATAATGCATTCGTCTTCACTGACTTTACTTCACTTATTCTTTCTTGTAGTGGTGCATGCTCAGGATGGCTGCCACCCGTGTTCTCCATCTGGGAAGCGGGTCATCCAGTGCTTCAGATGTGGGGAGCAATGCAAAGGAGAGGTGCTGCGGGTCCAGAGCAATCACTTCCACGTAAAGTGTTTTAGCTGCAAGGGTGAGTACTTTGAATATGTCTGAGCAGACTTAAACATTATCAGGCAAGCTCAGTGATGGACTCCCTCTGCGTCTACATCGAGAGCAAACCACTGAACTGAATTCCTCATGTGCAGAGTAAATAAACTGGTGTCTGTCTTGAGCATGTTATGATTCAACTGACCACAACTGACTTGTGCCCCTAGGTAATTACTTTATTATGGGGTTTGATTTTAAATAAGGAACTTAAACTCAATTAAATCAAAACATGTATTAACAATTTTACGCTCAAGTATTAACGCAAGTAACATTTGACCTTTAGGGCTGCATTAAAACTGTTTATTTTCAGCAGGTTAGTTTTAACTTGAACAGCTCCTCATTTATTAGTTTGCCATCAAATTCAATTTATTACACAACATTCTACATCTACAATGGGTTGTTGTGAGAGCCTCCTGGGTTGTCAGACAGTCATTCACCGGAGTTACTCTGCTCGGTGGAAAACATATTTCCTCAACAGACTATTGTCCCCTGCTAATCGACACTGACAGGCTTCTCGTGTTTTTGCCCTTTCATCGCATTGTGACAGTGTTTACAGCACTGAGAAAACAAAGAGACTTTCAGAGCAGAGAAGCATTCAGTGTTTTAACAGTGGGAGGACCTGGGGTCTCTGAATTTGCTTCATTTGTTAAGAAGATAAAGTAGTCGTTTTGCACATTTATTATCATTTAAGTCAATGAAAATATGTCCATTGTGAGTGACTGACAGCAGGACAGAAATAGAGCAGCATAAATCTGTCCTTGGCATCTCAGTGCATCCTGTTGTGGCAGGTTCTGGGGAACAGTGTCAGAAATGGGTTTGGTCGTATCAAATGACTCAAAACAAGCTGTGAGAAAGATGCCTTCATGTCAGTAACTTGTCACTGGGATGATCAGCACACACACACACACACACACACACTCCAGCAAGCCTGGCACAATCACAAGGTCAGACAGTCTAAATAGCATTTATCTTATCCCTTTGATGGATTACATAGCTGTTGTTAACTTATCTTTGTGACAAATGTTAAATAAAAGGCAACTGTTTAAATAGTAAATTCATAGTTATTGACCCAAAATAATATATATATAGAATTTATACAAAGTAGTCAGAACATACACATCTTGTCCAAAAGCTTTTAACAAAGGCTCATGAAGGATGCTTTGAAAGTGATTTTCTAGGCTTGATAAGGTCAAATGGTTAGTGGATTTCAAAATAAAACTGAGGTTATGAATAGGGAATGAGTCCTAATGAGTCAGAAATTAATTGAATGATGCATTAAATAATTTGGTAAGAAGTGAGGAATGAGTGGAATGAGTTTAGGGAGAAATCATAACAAAGTAAACGCAAATGAATATATCATAGTCTTCATTTTCCTTTTCAGTTACAGTTTTCGATATTAATCTCTTTCCCTCTGTATGAATGTGTGTCTGTGTGCAGTGTGTGGCTGTGACTTGGCTCAAAGCGGCTTCTTCGTGAGGAACAGTGACTACCTCTGTCCGCTGGACTTCCAGAGGCTTCACGGCACACTCTGCAGCAATTGTGGGGAATTTGTGGAGGGAGAGGTGGTCACAGTCCTGGGGAAGACCTATCACCCGGCATGCTTTGTTTGCACTATTTGCAAGTAAGTGAAAAGAAAACTATGAAGTATTTTTGGGGAGTTTTTGTTTTATTTTTCCAAAAAATTATGGGGTATATCTGTCACTGTCTCTCAGGAGGCCCTTCCCTGCTGGCGACTGTGTCACCTTCAGTGGGAAAGACTGTATCTGTCAGCGCTGCATGCAACCTGTGTCTCCTACTCCTACAGACATTAATTATACCAGCAGTGAGTACATTCTTACACAATTTACCCTCTGAGTATGAGAGCAGGTGTTCTCATGAAAGATATTTATTAATGATGCTTTAAAATAGATCAAAGGGTTTGATCCCTTGCAGACCTAATCAGACAGTGGATTATGCACTGATCACTGGCCAGATGTGGATCCTATGCCATCTGTCTATTTAGTTCATCCTGTGGTGAAGAGTCATATGAGGTCTGTGCCTCAAGCCAACCTCCTTCATCACAGAGAGATCTGCAAGTGACATGTTTGATTATATTCCAATGTGTGTATTTCCTTCCTTGTGTTTTGAGGTGAAGCTCCAGTGTGTTTTAAACACTGGATAACAAGTCATTTGAGGTGATCCATGAGAGATTTGCAGACGTGAACAATGAAGATCATCATGACTCTGCAGGACCTGACAACCATCATATTCAGCTTTCATCCGGGAGATTACTTGTGATGGCTGGAAATTCCTTTTCACATCTGCACACTGTCAAGGAATGCAGGCTAAGCATCGTCCCTAATCCCAGTCTGACCTCCTCCAGGTAGACTGGATATGTTTTCCACAGCGCTGGGTTGACAGCACCTTACAAGTCTGGTCATTCTCCTGGGATCCTGCCAGGCCATGACTCAGATCTCAGCCTTTTACCTCAACTTGACCTTATCTGCATAACAGCCATAGACATGGGAGGGATCAATAGAGGATCCAGACTCACAAAGCCTCCGGATTAAGAGGGTCTCTCCGCAGGACTGTACAGAAAAAAAATCTACAGACACAAAAAGCTTGAGCAAAGAGCTCTAGTTCAGTGATATCAAATGGACCTTTACTTTTAATGTTTGTTTCATACATATATAAACCCGGAATAATTCAGAAGAAATTAGGTATTGGATCTAATATACACTATCAACAACTGTAACTAACACATTTACAGTAAAATAAATTTAAAAAAGTGAAGGGCCTCTTCGACTGTGCAGTGTTTACTCTTAATGAACATGTATGTGTGTGTTTTCAGACTGCACAGGCTGTGGTAGAGACATTAAGAATGGCCAGGCTCTTTTGGCCTTGGGTGGACGGTGGCACCTTGGCTGTTTCAAGTGCAAAGCCTGCAGGAAAGTGCTGAGTGGAGAATACATCAGCAAGTAAATACGATTCTGTCATTCATACCTTCTCTTATTCATGAACTACAGACTATGCATAACTAATAGATAAATAACAAAGTGTGGTTCTCTTATATTAAATGTTTTATCTTTCAGAGATGGTATTCCCTACTGTGAGAGAGACTACCAGATTCAGTTTGGGGTACAGTGTGAAGCATGCCACAAGTTTATAACAGGAAAAGTCCTTGAGGTAAGACAGGTTTGCTCTTGCTTCTGTTTTTCTTTGGATTTTTTATCTATTGCTGTTGGAATTTCTCTACAGCATCCTGTATAAATGTTTTAAACAACACCTCAAAACCCAGCACAAATTTTAACATTCTGAGAACCTTTCTCATTATCTGCTCTAGGCAGGGGACAAACATTATCATCCAGGCTGTGCAAGATGCAGCCGATGTGACAAAATGTTCACAGAAGGACAAGAAATGTATCTGCACGGTCAGTTTTAGATTATAATCATTCTGTGACTATACAAGTACTAACTCATGTTAAGAATATGGATTTGGTCTTGGATAAATGTTGTTTGTTAAAGGTGCTATATGTAAGTTTTGACTACATAGGCAATGTTAGCATTAAGTGCTTTTTACCTACCAGACTAGAAGAATTGTTGCTCAGCATCAAACTTCATTCCTTTACTCACTAAGAGCTGTCTCCAGTTCTATCACTTCTTTTCTTCTACTGAAGTTAGCATGCTAACCAGCTATATACTGTAGCATCCAGTCTGCCTTTAGTCCAACATGAAAGGATGAAGAAGTAACACTGCCCAGAGAACTCTGCTAACCTCTTGTAAACACAACAATGGTTGAAGTAAACAGCTGTTAATGCTAACATTGGCTATGTAGTGACAGCAAAAACTTTATTGCACTTTAAGGACAACAAATGTTTGGTGTAATTTTCTTTCTTTATTTAAAAAAAAAGTATTTTATTTATCCTTTTTTTTTTTTTTTTTTTTTTTTGCTATAATGGCCACAGTAACTAAGTGCTAATTGTTTACAGGATCTACAGTCTGGCACCCAGACTGCAGAGACAACAGCAGAACTGAGGACATTTACAGGGTAAGTTCTCCTAACTTACCACTCAGTTTTCAGCTGTGTGAGCTGCAGGTAAATATATTAGAGGCAGAATGACATGATATCATTCCCACAACTTTCTTGAAATAAGTTGTTAATGTGCAGCTGTTGTTTCTGCTGTTACAAAGAGGATCTGATATCTGTGCTACATGATAAAGACTTTTAGCTGCACAGTGTTGTGTCTTTACACATTCTCTTCCTTCTCAGGTCAGCAAACCAAAAACACCCTGTCTTGATTTCTTTTTCCCTCCACGTGAACTGAAGGTTAATATTAGACGCTAGTCTGCTGTTTGTGCTGATGGTTTTCTGGAGTGAGCAGGCTGTCATCTCAGAGTTTGAGATTAACCACACATGCTTATCTCACACGCAACATAGCTAAAAAGAGCCTTTCATTTACAGAGGACCGGTACACTGTACACAACATTTATTACATTTTAAAAGGACTATGAAGTTTCTTTGCTGACTTTACTGCATGCGTGGCTGTGTTCATGTTTGGCCTTGCAATCTTATAGAACCTGCACAATTTAATATACACCAGTGTGCTCTTTCACTTTCAAGTACTGTTATAGCTGTCTGTCTGACAGATATCATTATGCTAAAAGGCAGAAACACCAAATTATCAGTATAATGCACATATGCTCTATTGTACCAGGTCTTTATTATACACTACATGTGTAAAAGGAATCTGGTCAAAATATAATGCAAGCACCAAGTTGTGTGTGCATTTAAAAAAGATGTCATTACAAGCTACATTTTATGAATCAAACTGACATGGCTGTTTTGGTTTTTTGGTCCTTAGCCCACTAGATCTTCATCTGAAAGCTCCTCTTCCAGGCCGGGTTCATGCACTCCAGGAAGTCCTGGTCGAACTATCTGTGTAAGTTCCAGTAACAACATCTGTTTAGCATCTTCCGTGGTGCACAAATCCACCGTGGCCTGATTTACGTTTCATTTATCCCTTTATTTATACAGGGGAGTCGCATGGACAAAGTGTCTCTCTTGCAAGATATTTCTTTTTGACTATACTTTGAACACATCTAGGGAAAAAAGGGCCAATGTGGGGGGAAAAAAATTGTAAACATATTTTTTTCAACTTTACCTTGACTGATCGGAACTAGTTTCATCTCACTTGTGAGAGGAGAATGTGGTTTCAATTGTGGTTGAATGATGATGAGTGAATGCTGTTTAAATGTTCTCAATTAATTCTGTAATATACAAGAAAATCAACCACATATTGAAGAGGAATTTAGTTTTATTTGCTTTATCAATTTGAATGCATTGGCAATTCAGATTGAATTTGATTAGAAAAACAAGCTGTTGCTGTAAATATCCTTTGTTCCCTCTACCCAGCCTCCTGTGATCCATACCCTGTTGATTTATTGTTTGGAGGAAACTTTAACCCCATCAGAATTTACACTTTTTTATATTTGAAAGCCTGAAAAAATATTTTTATAGTAAAACAGAAATAGGAGATACAGTCTTTTTGCTTCGCGTGCCATATTCAGACCAACATGGTGCTGTGGGATTAAAGTTTCATCCCTCCCTGAACTGACATAATGAGTAACCTCTGACCTTCTACCTGACCTGACTTGAACCCATCTGCCCCTTCTATTTCCCATCCTCTGTGTCCTCCTCCCACCCCACCATCCTCACGCTCTCCTCCCCAGGCAAAAGTAGATAATGAGATCATCGATTACCGCGACTTAGCAGCAATTCCCAGAGTCAAGGCTATATATGATATAGAGCATCCTGATATGATATCCTATAAGTCTGTGAGCGACAGCCCCTCTGCTTTGGACAACAGAGGCAACAGACAGGACAGGCAAAACCCTGCAGAGGTAACTTCACCCAATGCTCCAAGTAATTTCCAGTGACATGTTTGTGGATCATTGTTTTGGTGCTTTTATTTTTTTCTTGGTTTGATTTATGAGTCAAACCAAGGGGAGTCTTTTTTTTAGTTGTTCTCGTATTTAATTGTATTTGGCCCAAAGTGCAATAACATTTATTGTGAAAACAGGACAGATGTGTCTTTAAAAGTGTTTTGGAGCAAAAGTGCGTCTAGTTTCACTTTCTCCAATAACAAGTTAAATGTTTAAAGTCAAAATCATAGCAGATATACAGTTACTTGCACTCTACTTTTACATTTACATTTTTACATTTTACATTTACTAATGCTGTTATACATAGCAATGTACAATGTTCTTATTGTGTCAGTGAGCCTGCATTAATGATTACTGCCAGGCGAAAGCAGCTTTACATTCAGATCCATTTGTTTCCCACCTTTATATGTCTTCATGTCAAAACCTCATATCTCCAAGCTTGGTGAGTTTTCACATTTAGCATAAGTTAAGAGTATGATAATCTAAAGAAAAGAAAAAAAAAGACACATATGGGTTAGGATGAGGTCAGGATTGCTTCTCTTCAATGTCTAAGACACAGGGTTTTTACTTGAACATATATACTTATGTATGTTGATGTGTGATTTGGTTAATATGTTGATTTTTCTTCTTCTGTCTTTCTAATTTAGTCAACAGGGAATGTATCTGAAAGCACGGAGGTACATATTTTTATCACCTTTACACAGACAAGGTCACATACAGTATAGTATGTACCAGACCCATATGACTCCATATAAATGAGTTTTGATTTGTTGCATATTTTACACACTTTTCTTGTGTCTTTCTATTTTCAAGGAGAGCTTTGAAATGAGGAAGTGCATACCAAAATCCACAAGCCACGGATCTTTTCATGCAGGGTACAATCGCCACAGCTACACTCCAACTCTGTCCAAATCACCGCAACACTTCCACAGACCAGGTGAGAGGAACACACAAAAGTAAATTATCTCAATCTTCCTATTACTCTTTGTAAAGAAGATTAATCCTCCCTTTATCTGCTCACTTTTTTCCCTGTTGCGCCACCTTCCCTTATCTTCTCTGTCTCTATAACTCCTCATCCTCCTTCCACTTCTTCCCTGGAATAACAAGCAGGATTGATGCTTTCTCCCTCTTTATTCTCTGGCAACAATGACACCTGCTCCGCTTGCCCCTCTAGTCACCACTTTCTCCCTCACACCACAGGTAAGACCCCTCCTACCCCTCACCTCTGCCACCCTTTTCTGCAACCCTTCTCCTCCACTCTGCTATTAGTAACCTTCTGTTATCTTTGTGTTTCCTACCAAACACTTATATTTAATGGGAAATCCACTACTTTATGTAGTTAACTACAATGACAGTTATGAGTGCCATTATAAAATAAGAACGAACATCAACTAGTTTAAGTTTTTTTGACTTTAGAGAAGGATGGCACAGAGATGTGATTCACTTTTCTCATAGAAACACTGAGCCATCTAGTGGTCAAAGTTCACAGGAGGTGTCAGTCGCACACAAAGACTCTTCTTGAGGAGACTGCACAGCAGTTTGTGTTAGATGAGAACATCTAGATGCTTCCTGCTCATTTTACACTGGTCTTCTTTTTATTTTTATTTCCCCATTTTTGCATAATTTCCTCTCTTTTCTCTGGTTTGATTGATTAAATATATAATTATAAACATTCCTGTGCCAAACCTCAATCACATATTCTTCTACAGCCATGCCTATTTATAGCAGTGCTGTGATTTTTTTTTAAAAGCCTGTTTTATTATATGTGTAGATGAGATATGACAAGCTTTGAAAAAGAATCACTGGCATGATGTGTTTTTGGTGGGAAATGAAGATCAATCACAACAGGTCTTTGATTTCTGTGTACAGCAGCAAGCGGAATGTAACTTTATTTATTCTGAGTCTTTATTAGTCACTCAGTATGAAACATTAGATCATTTTTAGACTCCACAATACGTAAAAATAAAATATATTTAAGAAATAACTTACAGTTGTTCGTTTGTAAAGGTAAAAATGAAAAATTAGTGGGTGTGGTTTTACCCAAGTCAGGGGTTGATCCTTACTAATATTTGTTTAAAACACTGAGAAGGAGGAGATATGGCAACTTGCTGCCAAAGAAACACTGCATTATTTTGATTCTGTAGTGTGATACTGTAGAATGAATTATCAGCTAACCATGAATTACTTTCTGCCTGCAGATGAGGGTTTCCACATGTACAGGAGGCCTCCAATTTATAAACAGCAAGGTATAATATGACTGTCTCATCTTTCACTTAACTCTCAAGCTTCATATGAATGATAAATAAAGCAATATAGTGTATGTATATATGTACCTCAGATGCTGCATGTGACACTGATTTAAAGTCTGTCAGAACTGTTAGACCAGAGCAGGCAAAGACCATTTGGATCCCTGAGCAGGATTTGACCCCTCCAGTGTCCATATCTGTTCTGTTGTCAAACTACTACAAGCCAACATACAATACATTTAAGTTAATAATTTGGCTTTACCAGTAACCTAATCTAACCTAAACAATGGACTGTTAAGTAAAAATGAAATGTAAAAAAATGTTAAATGGAAAATGTAAATATAAAAATAGAGCAGTACTGAGAAGTCAGTGTTACAGAGCAATTAGCCAAAGGTTAAGAAAAGAACCTGGCAAAGTCGTTACTCAGTGTGTTTACTCAGTAAGTCTGATCTAATTTTGGCAAAATGCCAAGACTGATTGTGAGTTGTCTTGTAGTAAACTAATCTAACTGCTGTTTCACTTTAACACAGATCCAAATTCCTCCACATCCCAAACATACTCTTTGCCTCGATACGGTCGCAATGGCCTCCATCCGGTAAGAGCAGCATTACCTACATAACCCTCTCTTTAGCATCACTGTATGTATATGTGATGTTTCCTTTTGTTTTTAACTTTTACTATATCAAAAACATGGTGTCCAGCCAGCTAACCAGATTGTATATATGAGATTTTTGACTCTGAACTAATATCTAGTTGTTATGTTTAGAGTTAAGGTATTAAGGTAATTCCATTTTTAAAAATGAGAAAAAAAAAAATTAAAAAATGTTTTAATGTGTTTGTTTCTCATTAAGCCACAGTCAGCTGATTTCTCCCACTTGAACGGTGACAGATTCAGAGGTAAGTATGTCTACGTCTCTGTTATTTACTATAAATGTTGTCAGTCACTACAATATTAAATCAGTGGATAAAATTTAATTGTGTGTTGCTTTTGCCTTTCCTTCTACCTCGCCTTGCAGATTATAAGGTAAGTGAAAAGAACTGAATGGAGTTTTATGTGATGTTGAATCACTGGTTTTGCTTCCTTTCCCTGTTTAGTTTCAGTTTACTGCATTTCCAAACGACTGACCTCATCTCACTGTCTGCATCTGCATGTTTACAGAAATGCATAGTTACCTCAGTTTCAATTCACGCTGAATGAGTGACGCCTATCGTATTACTGACTTTTTAATCACACATCTTATAAATATGCTTTACTAACAATAATCTGATTAATCCTGCCATGACATTTTTCCTGTTGCATGTGTTTGTTTCATTCTATAGCTCATCCATGATGGTCAGCATCCATTAGCACGAATGGAGAGAGGAATGTCTATGCCTAATTTGTTGGAACCAAAAGCAAGTATTATTTGTATCTTCATGTTTTTGCCACGCTTTAATTCTCTGCCAAACTGTGTAGAAGAGAAGAGTTTTCACTTATGCTCTGTACACCTTTAAAGACTGCATATAAGAACAACTATAATGAATACAAATAATACTCAATACAGTCTGGAGGAGCTTGGGAAAGATTTCAAACACTGGCTTGCTAGTTTAATAGCTGTAGGATAGTGCTGAGTATGCTCAGGTTTCAAGGACAGCTTCATTATTATCCTTCCTTTATGGCAGAATATGTGAAAAAACACTGAGTCTTTTGACAAAGGCTGATACATGCAGGACCTTGACAGTGTTTTCTTCTCTGAAGGCTGAAGCACTGGTATTACAGACTTCAAATATCCATGCTAACTGGGCAGTGACTTGAAACAGATGCACATTTGCATGATACACAATGCTCAACTCCATCTTCATCTCAACAGTTCACAGCATAAATGTACAAAAGACTGTGTTTTGGTGTAACATAATGTGATAATCAGTTTGTGAAGCATTCTCAGCCAGTCTTTGTTTTGTCAAGGTCTACCCATATGAGGTGCTTGCAGTTAGTAACAGAGGGCGAGGGAAGCTTCCAAAGGATGTTGACAGAACAAGACTTGAGGTACAGTAAAGTGTGAGAAACGCATTCATACAATGCAACAGAAATTTCCTTTGTAAGCAAGTAGTAGGTTCTATTTTAGAAATGCATGCATACTGTAGCTGTTTACTTCTTTTCTCATAATTCAGTGAAGTTTGAAAGAAATTAATCTGCCATTGAGCTACATTGCAGCTTTTCCAGAATAACTTTTATTCTTGTTTGTTTCCGTTGTAGCGCCACCTTTCCCCAGATTCATTCTTTGAGGTCTTTAGCATGGATATCCAAGAATTTGACAAACTTCCACTCTGGAAACGTAACGACATGAAGAAGAAGGCAAATCTCTTCTAAATGCAACCTATTTTAATTCAATGTTAATATGCAGTACATGTCAACTTCTGATTAACCTTTATGTTTATTTCTTTGCATTTGGCACAAATGTTAGAAAACTGAACAGCACAAATCACAACTTTACAGGGCCACAGTTAGTCTCTCTAGGCTACTGAAATGAATAACAGTTAAAGCTATAATACCTCAAAGCAGATATGAACACGTGAACTCAACTTAGTTATAGTCTTGGCTTCGGTAAGAGCCAGTATTTTACTTTCCTATGTCAGACCTAGTCTTCCCAGGAATTATGTTCATATTGGACGATTCAGCTGAATGTAATTTATGCCCATTCATCATAAATGGAGCACACAGTGTGGTGTTTTTGTAGCTTGGCGATGAGTAAGGGCAAAAAGTAAAGTGTTTGTCTTTGATGCTTTGCATCCTGTTTGAGACTGACAGCTGAAGTCTTTCCTTGTCATAGCTAACCAAGTTATCTTTGTTGCCTAACTAAAAATGCACTGTTAGTGTATTTTCACTGGACTGATGAGGGCGCCAGATCACTAAAATGCTCACACACCATGTTGCTAAGAGAAGATTTGTGCTGAACCTTGGATTAAGTTTAATGACAAAGTTTCTGATGACAAATAATGTTTTAATTATTCCTGAAATATCTGCAAAGATGATGGATGAGATATGGTTAAGGTTAGGCCCCCAAAACATTTGCAGCACAAACAAACTGTAACTGAAACAACATTTTCATTGGTTTGTCTTTGCTTCTCCACTTGCCTTCTAAAAACTAGAGATTTACTGATGTTAGAACACAGGTTTTGAGAGTGTTTAAAGTCAGTCACATTTGTGTCTAAAATGTTTTAAAGCTGGTTAACCTGAAGCCTTTGTCGATCAATAGTGCGACCCCTTTATGAATAGTGCTTCCAATGATTCATAGTGTAGTGACTGAGTACATGAAATGGACATAACCTGTCATCAACATGTAATTCTGATAAAAGATAGTGAATTAATCCCCCTTGCATTTCACTCATGTTTCATTATTGTGTTATGTGATATTATATTTTTGTTACTCAGTTAATTCTTATTTTGTTGTCTCCTGGTTACACAAACATCATGTTAAAGCACTAAACTGGTTAAAGAAAATATGTGAGATCTGTATTTCTGAGTCAATATATTATCACTGGAATGTGCTTTATTGGACTGTTAAATGAATAATTAAGATTATTATTTTTATTTTATGTTTCACCCTTGGTTAAGCTTGGCTGTGGTAAACTGTGTATATTACCTTGACATTACTGTTTGAGCACACCGCCACCTCAAATGAAATAAAACCTTGCACTTCTTACAAGTTGGGTAAATAAGTGGCTTTTCATTGACAGGATGAAAGAGGTTGAGTGTTTTGAGCACATATTTTAACGCATAATTTCAAGTTTTTGGTGCATCTCCCAAGAGAATCTCAGTCTGGATCATCAGCTTGGAATCTGTAGTTTTTCACTTTCATGTCGACTTCAAAGAACCTGCCCATGACGACAGGACATTCTTGATCTGATTATCTGCACAGATACCTTCATGGTTACTACTCTTTCTGTTCAGTATGCATTTCTTAAGCATGCAGATTTCAGTTGCACTCAGTAACAAATTCATATTTGTTTTTTTATGTTTAAAGATAAGCTGATTTATGGGAGAATACGAGTGAGGGAAAACTAAATTACATCAGTTTTTCCACTGGAAGTAAAACTCCTCCACAACTTTTAATAACATCTTGCTAAATTTCCATGATGTACTTTAATAGTGTAATAAGATAAGCTACCTATTATTATGGAATTAATTAATGTAGTAATTTTCTGTAATGAGTCAGTTCTGGTTTGAGAACAAAAACACTACAAAACATGACGACATTTTCATAACATCACAGTATTGTGCAACACTTCATATTTTCACACATAAAAACCAGCTGCAAAATACATGGACTCAACCCCACCTGCTATCCATCACTCATACATTCCCATTTCATTTGTCTCCAACATATTTGTACTTTTTTTTTTTTTTTGACCCAGCTTGGACCCAGCCACTTGAAATTTAAAACCAACAGATGGTGCTCTGGAGCCTGAAATCACAACATCACACCAGGATTACTTTCCATGTTTAAAATTAACACCTGCCAGACTTTGGTTAAGCTTGTGTTTGAGCAGTGTGTTTGAGACATCTTTTCCTTTACTTGTATCTTTCATGGAGCAGCAGCAGCAGTAGTAGCAGTGTAAATATAGCCTCCACCATGATCCCTTTCTTTGCTTTACTGTATAGACCCAACAACAAAACAGGAAGGATAATGTAAGCAAATTAAACCATCATAAAATTATTTACTATTACTGCATTCATGCTTTGTGTCTGTAATTTACTGATTTGTTGTTCTCAGAAGGGAATTATGGTTCATGTTATGTTACTGTATCCTGCACAGACCTTTTGTTAGCCTACTCTCATTTTTGACTCACTTTAACATTAGGTATAAATACTTTTGTATGTTTTGTTTGTATGTGATTGTGACTTTAGACTTTTGCATGTGCGCACTCCATAAGAGGTCAGAGTCAGTGTGATATCTTGTTTACCAGTCATCTTTATCAATGTTTTTGTATGTTGGAAAAAAAAGGACTTATCTGACATGTATTGAAGATTAGTATGCCACACAAAAACAAATAATATCGGCTAAGGAAATAACCTCTACAAACAACGAGGGTAGCCTGAATAAATGTAGCCCACAGTCCGTCTTTTCAATTCAAAATGCAAAATATTAGCTCAGGCTATCAATGATAACATCACAGTTTTGCGTGGAAGTTAGTTTTGTTGTCATGGGCTCTTTAAAGCCCACCTAGCCTGAGGAAAGTATTTAGAGATTTCTAAGGCTTTCTATTGGACACGGCCCCAGTTGTGGGCGTGTCGACGTACGTGATTGGTCACGGTTGCTGTCACTCACCACTCCACTCTCTCCTGAGCGCCTCCCCAACCCTCTACCGACTGGCTGTCCGACCCAAGCGAGGATTTTCACGAAAACACCAACCGCAGACTGCGTATCAGTGCCAGCGAGAAGGCTGCTACGACGGACGGGACCCGGACGCTATGGATCCATCGGCATGACAGTCGAGTCGATGGCGTTGCTAAAGTTGGACAACGGTGTTCGGCCTTGAGCAGAGTCGTTAGAAGCGTGAAATAGATTTAACGGCGATGACTGCGGTATCACTTGTTAGATAGAAAGACACAGAGAGGGAGAGAGAGAGAGGGAGTGAGAGGGGGCAAAGTGGACTCCCTCCCTCGGTAGACCCGTTCCGCCCGATGGAGGCAGACTGGACCCTTGCAGTGAGCTCGAGGCCCGGAATGTCACCTGTGAAACGTCGACACCTCGCTGGAGCACGCGACTGAGGAAAAGACCGCGCACATCCGTCGACAACTTATCTGACAACTTCTTAGCAAGCTGTGTGTGCGAAAAAAAAACAACAAAAAAGTTAGCAGGTCAACGTTAGCAGCGGGAGGCGACCCCTCGCTCAAGATGACCGTCATAGATATCACTTAACGAGAGGGTTATTTCACCGCCTCAGGTAACCTAGGACAGGTGAACAGCGCGCTATTTAATGGACTTTACGCTTTGTTTTTTTTATTACTTCATATTTCTCCGTCAGCAAGTTGGCATCGACCCATCTGGCTGCGAGAATTGAGCAGTTTTGTTTCTCAAACAAAGACTTCTCGGTTTTTTTCCCTCTTCATCAAGTGTCACCTTTTTTCCATCAACCATGTCATTCAAAGACAACCCCTGTCGGAAATTTCAAGCCAACATTTTCAACAAAAGTAAATGCCAGAACTGCTTTAAGCCCAGAGAATCACATTTGCTGAACGACGAAGACTTAAATCAGGTGAACAAATGTTTTTCTTTTTTTTTTCAAACACTGAGTTTATTATATTTCTCACTTGTGATATTACCTGTGTAACCTATATTAATGAGAGAAGGAAGCCTAGTTTGAATATTTGCGTTTGATGTGCATATTTCAAAGGGTTAGTCATGTGTCAACAGACCGTGAAGTGCAAAGGTTAGGTTAATTGGAGTAATTAGTTTCCAGCCCAAGGGCGCATATTGACCTTAATTCATGCAGATATAGGCCTCCACCCAGCTCCATGCCCTCCAGCACAGTAGCCTACTGTCAATTGCTTTTATTTGGGTTACAGTTATGTCTGTGAAATCTTTTATGAACTTGCTAAAATGTCCCATGTTGTAATACTTCCTTCTGGCATTTTACCTTCTTCTTATTCTTTGCTACACTGTTGTCTCCCTTATTCCCAAATTACCCAACTATCAAGTCCACACCACTTTGGATGGGAGACGGGTAGGCTGTTATAAAACACATTGTTTTCCCATTATACATAAAACAAATGAGGATATTCCACTAACACTCCCTGCTGGGCTGTGTTGTTGATATTGGCAAGGTGTGAATGGTGGCGTCAGGTCACACTGACTGAACTTTCTTGGCCAATATTGTGATCATTCCTTTTGGTAAGGTGATTAATAGGAACAGGTTAGGAGTCACATGTATCCAGGTTGATGGTTCATCTGAACGAAAACTCTTCTGCCAGTGATATCCTCACCATGGCTGGGTGAGGCCATGGCTACTGCATTTTCCTGTAATGTTCTCCATCGTGACCAGTGGGGATGGAAATAGTCTTGAGGGCTTTTGTCCTTCCCACTGGAATTTCTGACCCACTGGCTATCGAGCCATCCTGCGGTCACTGTTCTTTTCAGTGAAAGGTTATCATTTGTCGTTGGGAGACTGATGACCCAAGACCTGCAGATCACGTTGTTTGATGTTGAATAGTACAAGAAGATACTCAAGGCCTGTGAATCTCATTCTGTGCACATTTTGAGCCAGAACTTTTGTCATTCCTTTTGCCTCCCCACCGACTCACCACTCAAAGGCCCACACTGTCGGTGCAGTATTACATAGTCATTTATGATGATGGGGGGTGGGGGGATAAGAGGTTGGGGGCGCCTTTGCAAAATGAACACACACGAACACACTCAAATTACTCCGTTTAACCACTGAACCATTGAAGAGTAAAAAATGACCCAGATTCATCTCGTCTCTCTCTCTCTCTCAGGAGGCCTTGCCATTTCGGGCCGCTGTCAGGTCATGTGAGGAGAGATGGGACGTTTTTCTTAGCTGTGCTGAGTCTCAGTATTTCTCTTCGGCTTTTAGATTAATACTCCACAGCAGTGGGTGCAGCTAGTGTCCCAGTATCAGTTTGACTCCCTCTTAACCCTTACTGCAGCTTTTTCAGATGTCAAAAGTTGGATGTTGTTACTCTTGCCACTCTGCTTAAACTCTTGACTGTTCCAGGTTATGCTTGGGATTTAAAATTCCTATTATGTCATTTTGTTTACAGAGTCGCTGAACTGAGAAATATGCTGTACCACCTGTAGTCAAAGCAAAAGAGGATTTTATGGTGGATTATACCTGACTTTACATGGGATAAAGTTATGACTGTAATCAAAACCACCGATAGAGGAACATGGAGGTGCCAGACTGGCAGGCTGTAAATGTCAGAGCTGCTCCACTTTATTTGTAGGCTACTGTACCATAGAACAGGGGAGTGCAGTCGAATTACACAAGGGACTTAATTTACTGAGCTGTTTACGTGTAGGTAAGATTAGAAAGTAAACATTTTGCAAAATACATGCTCCTTTACACACAGCCATGCAGTGGCTTTTTTAGCTCGGCAAACAATTGCTGACTACTAGTGTGGCTACCGTTCAAGTATGTTCCAGAACTATTTAAGAAAGACTGCCAGGCCAACTTGCATTTTGCAGGACAAGTTTGAATTGCAAATCTGTAGCCACAAAAGCTCCCAGACTCTGTACCACTTTTCCTCTCCTGTTTCTCATCCACTGTTTTTCTTGCTAACTTCTGCCTCTCACTGCCTCCTCCACCCACCAGTCCACCCACTTAGAGGATCAGAGAGAAAATCATGTGTGTTAGCCTTTCCTTTTTTTTTCTATTCCAGGGCAGCATGGTGCTCTGGAATACAGCCAGCTGGAGAATGTAGCCTGCAGTCAAGGCAGCTAGTGACTAATACACACCTTCCTGGATTTAAACTAAAGTGTGTGTGTGTAACTGTAATGCTGTCTGGTATTAGGTCACAATTTGTCGCCTGAACTAGGGCCTTGCCTGCAGTTGTATCTACAATGAATTAACATGTGCATAATTGAGCTTTGAATCAATATGTGAACGTCCCTGTTTTAGTGTTTGCTTAATGCTATAATTGTGTTTTCCCCCCTCACCAGGCAAAACCTATCTATGGAGGATGGTTGCTGCTGGCACCCGAGGGAACTAATTTTGACAATCCCTTACACAGATCTCGGGTAAGTGGTTTCATAAATGCTTATCTTTGCTGGACTTGTCCGCTCATGCCAAGAGTTAATAGGTGCAGTTTTCAGGAATTTGTGTTAAACAGCGATGAGTATGAGATGGATAAAGCTGAGAATATCAGGGCTGTCAGTTATTGGGCTTGATTAGTCCCTCCTTTAATTTTGTTATCCATTCTGGCACTCACTCAACATCTCACAAACAGGAGGTCTGTACTGCGGCTCCTGTAGCTGTGTATGGATGGAGCAGCTTCCTGTGGGAGGCTTGGAAGAAGCCCCGTTTTCAGACAATAATGAGTCCAATATTGACTTTATTTCATGAGTCCTTCTCCCCTAGCATCATGTAACGGGAGCCTTGCTCTGTCGCACCACTTCCTTTATCAGCTCCAGGATTATACTGTGGTGGTGCATCCCCAGAGAGGAGTAGGGAGAATGTGGGGGAGGAGAGGGAAAAGTCCCAGTTCTCACAGCCACACTGATGGCTTCCATATGGAGTTTTTTTGGGGGGTGAAAAAAGCACCTCTGGATCCTTCAACTCAACTACTGTCAACAGTCTGCTGCTGCTTTGACATCATCACTCATGTGCTCTGTCTATTCTTACTATCAGCTTTTCACTGTGGGGTTATAATTGGTGGCCTTTACGTAGTGCTGAGGTGAGCATTGTTGGTCAGGTTTTTAACTGACAAATAACAGAGGAAAAAGTGCTGATGTGTTGGATGAGTCATGTTTTAGGACCACTTTAGTGTGACAGGTTGCAGGTCTGTGGCTCTATTCTGTCAGCATGGCATGGCATAATTGATCTTCAGCAGCCCCTCATAAGCCACATATCTCTCATTGTTTTAATAGAATCTGTGGATGTGACTGCAGTGTCCCTTTAACATCACCTATGAGGGTTATCAGCACCCCTGTTGAGACCTTCTAGTGCCTTTTAGGTTACAAAGTACCACTCAATATTTCATGGATTGGGCTCTGTTGGAATTGGAGCCCAGGAAATTTAACACTGAGACAAAACGGTGCATTAATGGAGGGGAGTGAGTGGAGAGCTGATCGAGCCAAGGAGGCAGAAGATCAATGGAAACTGTTACCATGTCATTTGCACAAATATCAACAGAAATTCTAACCAAGAGACAAAGTGACTCCCCTCTGTGTTAGATTTGACCTTGTAGTTTCAGAAATATGATAAGCCTCATTTTCTTCAGTAGGCTGGGGTCCATTGTGCTAGGATGATGTTATATTGTCAGATATCAACCCCCAGTTGTATGCATTTATCATCCTGTATGAGAGATCTGGTCCATGGTTAACACTATTTAAAGTGCAGTTTTGTGTACTGATGTGAAAGGGTTAGCCACTCTGTTTTTGTTGTCATGTACCCACATTCAGCTGGGGTATCAGACAAATAAACAAACCGAAGAGTTGCAATTTACATATAGTCTTTTTTTCCCCTCCATATAGTTGTGAGGAACAAAAATATGAAAACTGGAAGATTGATTTCTAGACTGAACCATGAAAACCTTGTGATGTAGTATATGCTGAAAGTGTGCTGCCTGGCAACGGTTTCCCAAAGGCATTCTTGAACTCGTGTATTTACCACTTGTCCAAGTCTTTATACCCTGAGGTATATAGTACATGAGACTGAATATTTTAATTGGGACTTACAGATTCATTTACAGATCTGATAAAGAGATATGGGTCTATATGTTCAACAGTCATTGCTAAAATTTGGCTTTTCCTGTGTTGCTTCAGCCTTTATAAAATTCTGCTGTGGTTTACTGCTGGGACTGATACTGATATCTAGCATGTGACTGTGCCAGTAATTCAAGAATTTCTCCTTTTTTTCTTTTTACAGAAATGGCAAAGGAGATTCTTCATCCTCTACGAGCATGGCCTACTTCGCTATGCTCTGGACGAAATGGTGAGTTAAGGCCCCTTAAACTCCTGAAAGTGGTTTAATGTGGAAGTGATGGAAGTGTTGAGTTTACATTAGCAGCACACAGCAGAAACTGCAAGTTAACACACAAATAGCAACAAAACAGGGAGGCTTCCTACTGAAATATGATAAAATGTAAAACAGATCAATAAGGCCTTTTTAATGGTAGCCTGTCTCAAATAAATGAGTGGCTCTTTTAATTATTATGCATAAAAAGGAAGAAGAAGGAGTGTTTCTGCCTGAGGCATTACATGGAGAGTGTAACAGGCTCACTGCCAATTGACCAGGCAGTCATCACACTGTTAACACCAGTACTTTCTTGCATACAACAGAGTATTTAGTGAATGTGCTAAACACTAAGCTAACTAGCACAGCGGTGTCAAAAGGAATGGAGTGACAACACATGGTGTTGATACTAAAAGTCATGTGCCGAGCTGTGTGTGTTTGTTTAAGTGGCTGACACATTGTGCAAAAGCCCCGTGGCAACTTCCTGCTCCTGAAAGAAAACTGGAAAAACCACTCAATGCCGGGAAGATTAATGTCTTCAGTGATTTTTATTGGTGCTAGTAATTGAATATTTATACAATAATTGAAATAATATTTAATATGCAGACTGACTCGCTCTTCTTTTGAGCTCATGTTTTTGTGGGTCATTTGTTTGAATACGATGTAGTTTTTCAGTTCTATATGCAATATACAGCATGTGGGCACGCTGTATATTGATTGACCCAAAGCAGCGTTCGCCAGCTTTTTTTCTATACATGGGATGTGCTTTGAAATGAGGTGAAAGCAGAGGTAGTTGATGCAGCATTTGCTTTATTGCTTTTGACCCTTTCGTACTCCATGTGGCATTTGCTGGCAGAGGAGAGAGGTGCTGAGAGCTTTTACGTAATAGAGGCAGCAGAAGCTGGGATGCTGTGTGGTTTTTGTTTTTCTTTCCTGTGCCGTTCAGGGTCGTTGCATTCACCCTGCAGAAATCAGCTACATGTTGAATGGCTAGGTTACTACTTGCGTGGTGCATCCAAGAGCAGGGAAGATCTTTCTTAACCTTGCATTTCATTGTACAAAACATGGCAATAAATACTGTGTTGTCTTTAATGTCAGCTTCCAGCTGGATAAATAAATTGTATTTGTGAGGCATTGGATTAGAAGATGACCTCAGAAGAAGGATGGGTGATGTGTTTACAGGAAGGGACAAAGGAAAGAGGCGGATGTCCTCCTTCCATTCATCGTTCTCTCTAGATGTCACTCTTCATCTTTTCATCTCCCTTCTGAATGGAGGATCAAAAAGAGAGGGGGGCAGCAGGGTCTAGAGCTGGAAATATCAAGTGACACTAAAAATAGAACCTCACTTACCACACAAGGCTCATTAGAATAATTGATTTGTGTTGAATAAACAGCTGCACAAACTTGGCTAATGGGCACACATACCTGGTGCTAATATTGCAGCTGTTTTACATTAAGTAGTTTGCATATTACATACAATTAAAATGTGCAGTGCAAAAACATTTCAGATGGCCACAATCAACATTAAACACAAGAAAGAGACTGACATGAAGATCAGTTTAAAGCTTTATTGTGACTGACATCAGGTCAAACCTAAAGACTGCCAGCTTTCGCCAGTGCAATGTTGCTCCGGACCACATCAGAGCCCCCATCTGAGAGCACTGGTTTGGGTTGTAGATGAGGAGGTGCCCCTCTGTTTTCCTCTTGGCCTAGTTTTATAGCTCTTGTGTCTTGGCCCTAACCAAACCCAGATGGGCTGTGGTCCCAACCTGCAGGATGTGGCACGCCTCTGGGGGAAAGGAATGGGTTAGCAAAGGTCTGGGAGAGATCACAGTTCTCTGAGCCATCGATTTGGGGTTGCCCACCTACAGTGAACACCCAACACGACACACCGCTGCCATCATTGTGAAGGGACAAGTGGTAAAAAAGAAGAAAACTATATAGTATGAGCAGGATAGAGAGAAAATGAGTTCCGTCACTTGATTGGAAGGATGGAGAGGGTGAATAGCTGCAAATGTTGGCCTGCATAGAACATGTGCTGCCATGCAAGGCTAATGTGTTAGTGAAGCTTTAGTGGATTGTTCTTGGCGTAGGTCTGAAGAGGGGAGTTGAAATGTGTCTAAGCTAGTTCACATGAATTTTAGCACAGTATAAAGATAAATTCACTCACGAAATCCACAGTCAGTTCAGTCTCTGGTATTTGCTGAATGTACAAGCTAGATTTTCCCAGAGCAGCCCAACACAGTTATTTCAGGGGAATGTTACCAAGGCAACATGTTTTGTCCCTTTGTCAAGCAACAGTTGACCATGGCATGTGTAACATGGGACAGAGTTATTCTCTGTTTTGTGGAGAGCTCTGGCTGTCTCTGTCCTGATGGTAGGGATACAGGACAGAACACTCTGGAAGCAAAGCACAAGTGTGTGGGCTGAGGTTGTCTCTAGGCTCAGTCATATGGTGAGCCAGCCTTTCTACAGTAGCTGTAGAAAAAAAAAACATCAGACACAGCATTGAAACAAATGTGCAAGGCTGGATTGGACAGAGTTATGTTTTTGCTGAGCTGCACATGTTTCTGTGTGAGTGCGTGAGTGTGTGTGAGTGAATGCACCTGGGACCGAGGGTACTTGACTGCAGAGGCCATGTCAGGAACAGGTGTTGCAAAAGAGAAACCTCAGTTATTAAACTGACTTCAGCTTTAGCTTTAGCTTTAGTCTTAAGTTAATACTGATCATATAATCACAAAACTGAACATGAACAAATACTCACAGCTGTGTGATTAAGCTGTTCAAGTTGTTGGAGTAATGTGAGGAACACTCATACACACACAAAATCCATTATCACCTCATGTTGAGGGCAGGTACGTGGGTGTTAAGAACTCTCCAGCTCCATGAAGCCACTTTGATGACATCAGTGTGAGTTAAAATGATCACACCCACACTCTAATAACTGCTTCACTATGCGGCCCTAAATACCCCACACAACACCTAGCTCCTATTGACCATACTTTGACCTAATTGTAACTCTTAGTGACACACGCACCTCATCATATGATCTAGGCTGAATTTTTTTTCTTTCTTTCAGTGTCTCAATCTCTGTTGTGGTCTCTGAGCTCACACTGAATCATAGCCTCTGTTGTTTTTTAACATCCTCAGATTAAGAAGGCTTTTGCATTGACACACTTTTATTACTGCGTTGGTGGATTGTATGCAGTATCTCCTCACTTTATTTAGAGGCCTTTGTGGGTGCTTGGAAAACATGGTGCGCTTTGTGTTCTCATGCTGATCAGTTAATGTTTTTTAGTCGAGAGAGAACAAGCACAGTATACCTGCAAATAAAATGAGGCTACCTATTGAGTTGCAGTACACAGAAGGCCCATTCAAGGGCACTTGAATTGCATTTGCTTTTAGACTGCATCCACTGCAGTTGACTGTCTGTATCACAGCCATAATCCTTGTTATTCCAGCAAGAACATGATGTTCTCATGACGTTTCGACTGCTGAAGTCATTCTCATTTCATCCTAGCTCAATTAATTTCCTGTGTTTACTGGAATTCAAATAGTGGACCCCTGCCCCATAGTACTGTCCAAGAACTGAGAGTTTTGACAAACGTCCTTCCATTTCCCACACATTTGTGCATTCTTTTAACTTGAGGCACACTATCCTGCTGCCTCTCCTGAATCTCTGACGTGATTATATACAACCTCAGCCTGTGTTTGCCCTCAGACTTGTAAGACCTTTTGACAGGCTGAAACATGCGTAAACCCTCTCCCTTTTCTGCCCCCAGGGAAACATGAAATTATGGGCTATTTTTAAACAGTTTTGAGCAGCTTTTGTCTTGTGTTTGTTTGGGAATGAGGAGAGCTTTCTAGGGGATGGATGAGTGGGCAGGGCCTTTGAGCAGCGTTGTTCCCTCCAGGCGCTCTATGCAGAGAATAAGTGGAGGCTGACCACCCCACCCCATCAAATTAGGGATACTTAATAGGGGACCTCCAGTCTTCTACTCACAGCAAGCCATGAGAAATGGAGTGGAGAAAGTATACGAGTGGAATGGATTGGTGTGTATACAATTTGGGATTGAAAGGTGGAACGGGAGAGGAGCAGGTGATTTAGAGGATAAAGGGTAAAGAATAAATGAGATGCTGGACACAGCTCATGTTGATAAGATGGTGTGAGCCTTCCATATTGGATCATTGTGGATTGTTTACTTACTGCGGTTCTTGGGTGAGGCGTGTGTTGGTTTAGTAGTAGATATGGTGCGTGAGAGTCTTCTTTAACCCCTGCCCTTCCTTCCCCATGGTTCCAGTAGGAGCTGATCTGCTGGAATGTAAACAGCCATGGATTACAGTGGGTCACTGTTCCCATTGCACAAAGCCACAAAACCATGGGAACAGCCATTCATACAGCTTGTAATCATCAGGGCCTACAACACTGTAACTGCCACTCAACCTAATGGCAACCCCACATCCCAAAGCTGTCGCCCAGTGTAGTATTTATAAAGAAAATTCCCCCGTTTTTGTTTTCAAGTACAGAAATGGGGAATGTTTGTGGATTTTGGTCTCTGTATTGTCCCAGTTCGGAATTCCCAATTGCCCGTGGACTGCAGATCTTGTCATGGCCATCTCTGCTGCTGGCTGGGGGAGGCTGACCACAGTGAGCCTCAAAGGGAAGGTGCAACACATAGAATATTTTGTTATTTTGTCCCCAGTTTTTGCAGCCACTGTGCAGATGTCGTGACCAACAAGTTGGAACTGAGAGTGCAGCAAGAACGATGCTCACAAACACAGATGTTGTGAAACAAAATTCATGTCAGTGTTTTGGTCAAACAAACCAAACTCTTGTTCTATTATCTGTGCAATTCAATGAAAAAAAATCCCCAAAAGCTGCTGTTCTCTGAGCTCATTCTCTGTTGTGTATCCAGTGTCAAAAAGGTCATATCATGAGAGCACAGGTTTAAAAAATACCACACCCACTGCCTTCCTGTTTCGATTAAAGTTTTATCAGGACAACAGACACTGCGATGTGGAAGTGTCATTGTAACATAATCAGAAAGCACTTCAGCTTATCATTTGTAGTCTTGCAAGTTAAGACAGGGCTATATTTAGTTTTTCTTTCTATATGCCAAACATACTTAGCAAGGTGTTGTCCACTCTAAGCAAGCGCCATGTATGTCAGCATGAGTCTTCCAGTTGGATCTGAGCCAAGGAGTCCGCCTTACTCTCAGTTTGATCCCCTGACAGATGATTGACCTGACACAGCACACAACAAACTTGGCTATAACTTCCAGAAAGATCAGGCCAGGAGTAATTTGGTATTCTGAAAAGTAACGGTAGGTCCCTGTGTAGGCAGACGTTCTTATCCATCAGGTCTCACTGATGACTAACAAGGGACCTTGCTGTCCGCCAAGTGACCCATTATGCATTTCCATCTTCCAACTGAGTGCCGTGCTTGCTGAGGAAACATGAGTTTACCATTACCAGAGGAGAGTATGATTAAGCTGAATACAATGAAAGGTCTCATGGAAGACAAGTTAGGTTGTATTCTCACTTGATAAATGACCAGTCTTTCTCTCTGCTGGCTTTTTAGTCTGACTTTTCCAGCATCGTCTTATCTGTGCTCTTTAGTTTTTGCCTTGGCTTTAGTCACCACACCATCCCGGATGTGGTTAAGATAAAAATCTTATCTCCCCTGCTTGCTCACTGTTTGAATGCTTCCATTTCTTTAGTCAGAAGTACAGTAACCCTGTCTGGCTCAGGACCAAGTCTGCTCTTTAAACATTAAACTCCCATGCTTGGCCTGGATGTGAGACTTTATTCTACATTGCACCATTTTGGTCACTTTTATTGTCTTTATCTTTGAAAATGTAATTTAAAGCTGTTACTTTCATTAGTGTACACACATGGAGAACTGCCCAGAAACATGATCCCAGCTCATTTGAAACTAAACTTAATTGTGGTTTCGTTGTTGTTGTAAACCCCTACAGATCAAATGTGAAAGACTGGGAGACATTTCTCACTGCCCTCCCCCTCTCCCTACTCCACCATCAATTTGCCATTTATTGTGTGTGTATGTGTGTGTGTATTCAATAGCCAAAAAGCTTAATGAGTCTAAAAATAATGGCTTTCAAATTCACTTATTAAATTCCAATTACAGTGAATAAAACAGCATTGTCCTCCAGTATGCACTCAGAAAAAGGGACTAAGCTGTCTCTGTTAGGTTTGATGAGCAGAAAAGTTGTCTGTGTTGTTTAGTCAGCTTAATAAAACACATATTGAAATGGCACTGAATTCACTGACATATCATTCTGGAAATCCACTGACAATTGGTGCAAGTCTCTCCTACACTTTGGAAAACATCTCACCTCATTAAGCAGGCCTTTGTCTTCCCAACATATTAAACATTAAAACCTTTGCACCTTTCACAACACAGCCTCTAGCTATAAGGTTTAACTTAAACTTTGAGCTTCAACTGTAGCAAGTGAAGACAGCCCTTCTGTTCAACCCTCTGGTCTATTATTATGTTGGTGTTCACTGCTGCATGAGGCTGTAGACAGGATCATTTAACACAGGGTACTAGGTCTATCAGCACCTTGAGTAAAATAGAACTATATTGCTTATAGTAAAGGCATAATGGTTTCTTGAAAGGTATCAGTTTTCTACTAATGTGGCATTCCAGTTGATAGTAAACTTGCACTTTCTTTCAAATTTCTCTTGGTGAATATGATTGCCTTGTTGGGTTGAGCTGAATTCTTGATGGAGATCCACTGTTGTGCCATGGTGAGAAGTCCTTAAAAGGCTCCTTTTTTTCAGGATGTCTTTTTACCATCCTTCTCTTTGTGCCCTCCTTCATTTTCTTTTTCCTTTTTAATGATTTCCAGCCATTCATTATACAGAGAAAGGCTGGCTCCAGGAGGCTTTGGCTAAACCAGTGTCCACTCTCACTTGCATGGGCCACACTTTTACTTTCCCATTACTCAGACCGATTCACTTTCCCTTCCTTTTACCTCCTCACTTTCTCTTATTCTGCCACTCTCTCTGGTATCTCTTGTCTTTCATTCCAGCTCTCTCTGGCCAATAAATCATTTGTGTTGGAGAGAGCAGCCAGCAGTATTGTGTAACTTCTCTTCCCCCCAAACCCTCCCTTGTCTATAAAGCCAAACATGGCCTGACGGACTGCTCGCTCAGTTTGTTCTAAACACTAGACTAGGACACTGACAAAAGGTTTCATTTAAAGCATCAGGGTGAGGGGTTAGCCAGCTCTGAGACAGGCACTAATAAAACAGTGGGGTAGGTGGGAAGGTGTCTGGGGCACTGAGACACATTTCCAACTTTGACAGTGAAAATGCGGCTATTGTGAATTACCCACACATAAACACAACTGTAGGAAATATTTGTCACTTAAATTTAGCTTCAGCTAGACAATTCTTTAGACACAGAATACAACTAAACTATGCTACTGCTCTTAAGCTGTAGCTGTATGTGGTTTTTAGGTTGTGGGGACGGGTGGCAGAGTCGATTAGTTACATCACTGCAGTAAGACGTCTCAGTTGGATGAAATCCAGTTGTAACCTGGCCTGACACTGGGGGTCTATTAGGCTTCTGCCTTATGGTATTCTGCAGGAGCCACAGCTGCAGTCGGAATGTCTTTCAGAGCCGTGACAGGTGTAGGTGTATTGGATGACCTTTAACCTCTCACCTCAGCTTGGTGACCTGCCAATCCAGCCACCTGTTAAGGCCAGGGCTTTGCAGGCAGGATATTTTTAGAAAGAAAGAAAGAAAGTGCAGTCTTGGAGTTGGGTCTGGTGACGTTTCACGTAAATACAATAGCAAGGGTAAGACATATATGCCATGTCATGAAATGTTTGATCTACAGCCTAAAATATCACCCAACATTCCTGGATCTTACTTCATGGGTAGGTCTTGCTTGTAAAATCCACATAACCTGCAACTTAAGTATGTAGACTTGCTGCTAATTGTTGTTGGGTGAGCCACTTGCTCTTTAATAACCTACTCCAGCTTCATCAGGACCTGGCCCAAAATTCCCATTTCCAGCAGCCATGGACTGGCCTACCTCCAGCCTCAGCACCTAATCAGCTTAGTGCACTCTCCTCCATACTTTTTCTCAGCTTTAAAGAGAAAGCAGCAAAATAATGCCCCCTTTACCTAAATAAACCACAGACCTTTTAAAATATTACCTACTGAAAAGCTAAAGCATATTGAAAATGAAAACAAAGTACTACAATAAAATATCCATTACTTATGATATCATTAACACAGCAATGATGAAATAGGCAAGATATCTGCTAACTATCTGCTGTTCTTTCACACAGCAACATATTGTGTTCAGAATTCTTACACATGTTCAACAAGTAGATCATATTAATGCTCAGCAAAGTTAGGAATCATGAAAGGTTTAGGATAGTCTTGGTATCTTCTTCTGACCTCTGATGTTATCTGTAGTCGGAGCTCTCTTGAATAGCGGGTTAACTGCTAACCAGCAGACCTGAGCTCTAGCTGCTCTTCAATCCTGTGGAAAAAAAAACAGCTAGCTCCAAAACTGAGGTATTAGCTGAGTTCCCAAAGGAACATTTTCCTATCCCTCCCCCATTTTCCCTTCCCTTCTGCCTGATGGGCTAATTTACGTTGACTTAGCGAGGCTTTGGCAGATTTGCAGTCATTATCAAAGAAGTATTTGAAGCCTGACTGTAGGTGTTATGTAATTTCTTCACAAGTGTAGACAGAGTTGCTGAAACTAGCTTGTTGTTAATTGTGCTGCTGGAATGACTGATATTTATGTGCCTCTTGTCTGACTGGGATAGTTTTTATTAGGACCCCATGACTTTACAAAAGCCACAGCATATAATGGGTGCCTATTCACCTTGGCCTACTTTCCAAAGTGCTGTGTCAGAGCACCGTTTGGGACACTGCAGCAATCCAGACACTGCTGTTTCGGGCCACCTTGTGATCCTAGAACAACAGTTTTTTTTAATCCTAGAGCTGCAACTATAGCATTTGCTGTTCTACAAGTCAGTTAGTTAGTTATTCACCCAGGCATTTAGCTAAGATATACCTTCCTGCCTCTGAGGTCCTCTACACTGACACACATGATAAAACTGTCTTCATATTTAGTTTGTCACCTTGCTTTCACCAGCTCACACTCTTCTCTCAGGTCTCTATGATGTTTCTTGTGTCACCTTATTTAGGTGATGGTTACACAGCAGATACGAGCAAATACGCTCACTGTGCTCTTGCAGTAATTGCTTATCACTGACTGTACAGTCTAGAGAGGAGTGTAAAAACTGAACTGATAAGCTGAGGAAGTAGACATAACAGAGATTTCATTCATCACAGATGGGAAAGACAGAGGAAAACAAGAAGTAGAAGAAGGAAGTTTAAACACTGTAATTGAACTGAGGACAGTTTATATCATTAGGCGTTGACAAGCACACTGAGAAGAAAGAAGCAGCTTTGACGAATATTAGAGGGACCTGGAGAAAGGAAAATGTTACCGGCCTGGGAAACCACACACATTCACAATAACTCTGCTTAGACAGTCTGAGTCTGCACGGCTTAACGCAACATGACACAACTCGACTGTAGCACCTGTTTCTGCAGGCGGCCCATCCACTCCGTCACCACCCAGACATAGACTGACGGATTTCTCACACTCTTTCTTTCTTTTCCCGCAAATCAGTATGAAGTCATTATTATTATAGACATTACATTAACACTACTGTCTAAACTAAAAAGTGATTTAATCTGACACCTACACACATGTTCTTATTTACTGCACCCAGTAGCCGGCTTGCCACCTCTGAAGATGTGGCTCATGTAGCTCCAGCGCAGTTGCATCTGATTGACTGATCAATCCCAGCCTCCGTTTGAAAAAGAACTCTGCCATCCTAGCAGAGAAAAATCATCTTCATCCTCCGACTCTCCCTCCTCTTCCTCCTCCTCTGCATTTGTCGACTGCTGGCCTCCTAACACAGCATTAAACCACCCACATCCTCTCACCACTCTCCATAAGAACCACCCACAGTCCTCTCTGAAATACCTGGTACAAATATGTGTGAAATCAAATGTGTGGCGTTTCGATTTAGTTTTGTTTTTTCTCACAATGTTGTGTTAACATGGTGACCCTTCAGTTCATCTTCACTGTAGTGTTGCTGCTGTGTAACAAGGCTTTAGAGCAGATGCCTATACTGTAGCATTCATCTCAACGTCTTGAATGCATACCAGTGGGGTGAGGTATGTATCAAAATGCCTGGAGGACTGTATTTGGCCCTGCAACAGAGATGTCAGATATCCACCATATGGCTTAGTCTGACTTTTATAGAACTATATGTTTGTCTAAAGTACAGGCAGGGGTTAGGGATGGTATTATAGCTGAGGCTAAGGTAAATATCATGTGTGATTGCACTGGCTTAAAGTTGTCTTGATATTGAGGTACAATTACAGGAGTGTGTGGACTCAGGGACGGTGATGATTGTAATCTTGTCCATGACCAATCTGTCAGCTCTAGTTCCTGTCCTGATTGCTATGTATATCTGTGGTTGTATGATTATTGTGGGCTTAAGAAGGGGAGAGAAAGAGAGGGAGAGAGAGAGACTATGTGTTTGATATCCCTCTGTAGCAAGACTAGAGGTGACTCCATCCGTCTGGCACCTGAGGATATTTCCCCGCAGCTGCTTGTTGGCATGCTCACTGGTATCAAAAATGTCTGTTTACCTCTGTTGTCCTAAGTTGCTAAGGAAAGATTTATTGCATAATTGCTGTTATCGGGAATGAGCAGAGGATGTTGGACACTGAAAAGACCTGATTCGAGGCCATGCTCATGAGTCAGGATGAAGCGGTGCCAGTTCATCAGCTTTCCTCTTGGCTCCAGTGTCTTTAATGATCAAAGTCAAATGGCTTTGGATGCAGGGTAAAGAACTTGGAAACAGTGCTCAAGGATCCTGCTGTTACATGCCTAAAGAAAAGTGATGTAAGTTAACGAGTGAAGTCGAAGCATTCAAATTTGTCACCACACAAGTTGGCAGACAAACTGGCACCTAATACTGAAAAGCAGATGTTCCTAATCAACTTACAGGTGTTCATAACTAACTTGGCCTTTGAGAAATATATTCAGTGTCTACATACTGATAGAAAATGGATGAGAAATTAGATGTACTGAAGAAGATGTTGCAATATTTCACTCAATCACACACTAAAATACCATTTCATTCCCTCTTGAGTGAGTCAGTTTAACTGCATGCTTGCTTTTCATGACTAGAAATGAGTCTGTCAAACCCAAAAATGTAGATGGCAGAGGAAGAGAATTTGCTCCACAACCAAAAATGAAAGTAGAATGTCCGCCAGCTGCCAAAAGAAGCAAATATTTCTCCTGCTGTGTCATAAGGGAGAATGGGATGTTTTGCTAAGCTGCAGAATGGCCAAGAGTGAGGGAAGCCAAGGGCGCAAAGGCATGCATGCATGTATGCACGGAGCTTACTAATTACCATTTTCTAAACCAAGAGTTGGTTCCTAATGTATACGGTTGTAACGCTACACAACATCTGGATAGAGATCACAAGACGTATGAATACTATATGGTAAGGAGAGGAGATGCAGTGTCCATCCACTGATTTTAAAAGCGTCTTGGCCATGATATTGTGAATGGTCTTCATCAGCTGTCCTTAGCACTTTCTGGCCTCCCTTACTGGGTAAACTGGGAATAGAGTCTCTCCTCGCTCCTTCTGCCAAACAGATTGCAAAATCTCACTTTGAGTGCTTTTTTTAATTGAAGCACTCACTGTCTTGTGGTATTAAAGTTTTCTTTTTGAAGGTTTTACATTTGTATAATACTTGTCAGCTAAAACAAAATAATAAGAATGGAACACAAGTGTTAAATCAGTTAATAAATATTTCATTTTCATTCATTCATCAATAAGATACTCAAAAATGTACCCAAGAGACCAGTTGACAATATCTCAATTTAATATTTGCTACTGGCATAATCTTTCGACAAAGAGAATTTCTATGAGCTGAATGATAGCCACAATGGTCTATCTGTCTGCTGTTCTCATTATATTTTCAAAGATATTGGATCTGATAAAAAAGGCCCCACTACCCCTCCAGTCATCACAGACTGGTACAGAAAAAGCAAATCTTTTTCTGATTTGTCCCGTCTCCCCTTGAGACTTTCTGCTCAATGACTCCCATCGAGACAGTATTCATACTATTGTCTGAACAACTTCAGAGACAAGAATAAGTTTATGCTAGTTTCATAATTTCCATGCTCCGATCACAAAAGGACACTTGTTTGGGTCTCTTGTCTCTCAGTCATTTCCTTGTCAAGGGTTAAGGGGAGGAGTGGCTCTGTGGACTGTGGCGGACTGACAATCCCACATTGTGTTGAACCGGTGCTGCTTCACAAAGGGCCCATTGTGGAGAGCGGTGGCCCAGGGAGAGGGGACTGGGTCTAGGCTAGGTGACACAGAGAGGTGTGGGTTCGGGGGGCCCTGGGTCTGGGGGCTTGAGCTGCAGTGGCTGGCCCAAAGTAGGGGCGTGTATTGGTGCTCAGCTGACACAGTCCTGGGGCAGGGAATGTGCACACGTGTGACAGGAGTCCCGTGCTGCTTGCCTCACAGCTCTGCAAACATATACTGTACTCCTACACAACCACCACCTACTTCAGAGGTGAGCAGCTTTATGAAAATCGGTTTTTAATCAGAGCTCCTGTCAGTCTCTGATTTATTCTCTGTCCTAGAGAATCCGATGCTGTGATTATAAAACTGGGGGCTTAAGCTGCTTGTACAACTGTTCCCAGAATTTGAAATATTTTGCTGTTTATCCTCTTCTGACTCTAGCTCAAGGACAAGCCCACATGTGTGGTGTACTCTAGATTTGTTTACACAGACAGATGGCTGGACAGTCCAAAGTCATAGCCCACAAAACCCCCTTTTTTTCCCTGCTGCCCTGCTGTCCCCCTTGACCACCAGCTCGAGACTTAATCTCACTTCCCTCACCCTCTACTGCTCCTTCCCTCTGTCTCCACACCACCATCCTCTCTCCATGTCTGAGGTTGACAGGGCTCTCAGGTCAAGCTGACGCCAGTCTCTCTGTCCAGTCTGAAGCAGGCCCAGGCCCTCGCCCAGCTGTCCCAAGGTCTATTTGTCCGTCTGTCTGTCAAGCCCGGCTGTTGCCCTGGCCTCTCACCTCAGTGTCAAGAGCCCTTTGTGATGGACCACTTTAAAGCCACAGGCATAAGAAGTTGAACCAAAACATAATGGCCAATAGAGTCATTGCTTCTGTGACACTCATGTTTTACCTTTTGTACAAGAGAAGTTGTAAAGGTCATAACATGGTGCCTGGATGTTCAGGTCTCAGATTTTTCTTGTACTCTTAGCCTAGTTAGACCAGCCCACTATCCTCCCTGCTCCAATTTGCTGTGCCAAATTTTGACACTGCTATTCTTTCACAATACAGACAGTGGTAAAAGAGTTTAGAATGAAAGTGACATTTAACAGTGACAAACTAAACCGGGCCTCTCCTCTGCCCTCAGGGTGGGATTACCACAAACTGTTAACTATTGACTTCTCTGTCCACATTAGAGGCCATCCATGGGCTTAAATTGCTCTGTCACTGACAGGCTATGGTTATGTTGCACAAATTGGGTCCTTGAGTTAGATTTATTTGGTCACTAGCTAACTTGAATGTGATACCTTTTAATTTTGTTTCCAGCTCTATCTCCTAATATACTCGGATCTGCTGAGGGCTGTAATTTATCATCTGTGGCTAACTGGTACTTATAGCTCGGAACCACTGTGGTTTTTTGGTGTCTATAATTCTGCCTGTATGTTTAGTGCAGTTAAGGTATGACCCAAAGGTTGTTCAAACAACCTCCCATGCCCAGTGTGCTCAGTTCAGCAGTACTCTTTTACCTAATTTACCTGAACAAATTTAAGTCCTTCAGTTAACAGAAGACTATCAAGGCTTCTTGTATTGCTCGAGCAAGTCATTTGGAGGTCAGTTTTCTGAACTATTTATATTTGCTATGGTAATATGGGTGCAAATGTTTGTTTTCTGTAAACACTATCTTTCTAAGAATGCATCTGGACAAGTGTTTACTGACTAATGCACTAAAAAAAGCATAATTAAAACTGCATGGTGAGCACATAAGGTTCACTTGGAGTGCTATGGACTAAAAATAGATTATCTTATCTGTTCCAGGCTGAGCTAGAGAGTCTCCATTCATTGTAAATGAGGCGTGCCTACATACAAAGCCACTGTGTGCTTACATAAACCTGCATGTAAAAACCTTAAGTCACTGTACACAAAGTAGTATTATATTGGAAGTCCTGTGGTAACATTATTTATGGCTAACAGATGGCATCCATGTCAGTGTGCGTAGTTGAGTTTACACCTCACAGTGAGGCATCAGACAGATTAAACTCAAAACCAACCGCGCAGTGAACCCATGAACTTGCACGGTTTATAAATGGAACAGACACTATTACGTCTATTACACAGGTCCTTTCAGGCTCTTTTTAGAGGTACAATATACAACATGGCTGTGTAGGTTGGGGCTGAACAACTGACACTGAAACATGGACAGACAATATTCACATTGGAACAAATTAATCTTGAAGTAAAATGGTCTAGTTCATTTGATGAATAATTTAAATTAGTGTAATTTTGTGAAGTGCATCATTATTATTGATGCTGATTATAGACTTTAGCCTGGATTGAGTGCGACTATTAACTAAGTACAATAATATCATGCTGAGCAGAACAGAACAGTGAACCGCTACGCAATTTCACTGTCTAAAATCACCTTAATTATTACTAAAGTGATACTTTCTTTTACAAGTAGAGATACTCAAGTAAAAAAACCTGCATACCTTATTCAATTTAACAATTATCATCTTAGAAGTGATGCAGTACACATCAAAGAACCAAAAATATCACAGCGAGCCCTAACGAGAACATTTGCCCATGCACAGATTGTCATATCAGAGTGGTGCGCCAAGCTTGGCATGAAAATTGGTGCTGGGGTGGATTGTGTGAGAAGACAGGAAGACCATGTGGAGTGGGATAAGTGGGTACGTCTGTTCACTTCTCCTTTTAACACTTTCCCTACGTGTCTCTGCTGCCCCCCCCCCCAGCCCAGCACTCTGCCCCAGGGTACAATCAACATGAACCAGTGCTCGGATGTCATCGACGGCGAGACCAGGACAGGTCAGAAGAACTCGCTTTGCATCCTGACCTCAGAGAAAGAGCACTTCATACGGGCTGAATGTAAAGAAATCATCAACGGGTAAGACACTAGAACCAATGTGATTTGTTAACATGGGAATTACACAACTTGTCTTAACTTACATGATATAAAATATCTATGGCTTTAAGTGTGCAGTATGGTTTGTGTTGCTCTCTCTTCTGGGGCTGAGTGGATAGGGATGACAGAGACCTGGACAAGGGGGGTAGTTGTGCGCAACTGCTGTGGCAGCCAAGAGTGCTATGCCCCCTGCTGTCTCTTTTGGGCTGTGCTTTTCAGAGAGTTGTAATCCACACTGCAGTGACAGTGCACATTCTTGAACTGTTCCCTCTCCTTGCCCCTCGATCCCTCTCCCTGTGTTCACAAAACCCCATATGCCTGGACACAGATCACAATACACGATCTGTAAGACTCATAATGTAGATTTCTGCCGTGCCTTCTCTTCAACTGCTGCACATTCAGAGTGTGTTTCTGCACTGGCTCTCCCTCCCTGGCTGTAGCATACATATTATGGCTATTCTTAGGGAGCTGTGACTCACAGCGCCCACTCTCCGTTATGCTACCTGCTCTATCACTGTACACCTCCCACTCTCCTATCATCTGGCCCCCATGTGTTGGTTCTGGGGCATCATACAATCATATTAGTCCTCACAATGTGGTGTGCCAACCAGGGTTTTATTAAAAATATATTATTTTGTATGTTTTCCTGATTATTTTAAGCTTCTTACAAATGTCTCTTGACTCATTATACCTGCGTCACATGTCTATGATCTATGACACTTAAGGCTGTCACTCTTTACAATGTGGGTGGAGTAGAAAAATATTTGATAGTGTATTCTGTACAATAGTCACTGACTTGATTAATCTAACCATAAAAGAGTCAGCTGTTTCTGTATTGGACAAACCTCTGTGCTTCACAATTACATGAGATTTAGTGTCAGTTTTGACAGTTTAGGGAACTAGGACAGGACAGTGACTAAAGGCTCTCTTTCACAGCATTATCTCACAGTGTAGAAAGAAGTATACAGTAAATACATCTCTTTGTAGCTGGTAGTAGTTTTAGGCCATGCACATGCTTGTCTCGGCAATTCTAGTTGTTTATTTTTTGCTGAAGAGAACTTCAGCCAAGTCATGTATTGATCTAGCATGGGTGCAGACTTCAAGTAGTCTGCACTTCGTGTTCCAAGAACAACATTTTGACTGTTTTACTATCCGTAGGTGGCAGGAGGCTCTGACTGTGTACCCCAGGACCAACAAGCAGAACCAGAAGAAAAAACGCAAGGTTGATCCCCCCACTCAACAGGTAATGCACTTACAGCACACTATCCACGGTGAAGTGCTTTTCTCTCACTTACACTGAACAGGGTACAAAGCAATAAAATTTACAAATTCAGGTGAACTACCAACGGTCGATTTCTTTCTTGCGCGGACAGGCTCTCAAATGCTGCATTGTAAATTAAACCAGGAGACTCCTGTGCATAGATGTAAAGCAGATAACCAGGAGAGGATGAAACTAAAACTTAAAGAATATGAGTATGAGTAGTATTTTTAGATTATTTGCTTGAGTTGGGTGAATGACCAGATGCAGCAACAGTTCTGATGCTTATCTTGCTCAGTGTGTACTTTTTTGAGTTCACTATGACTGAGTTATTTCAGAATGGCAGATAATGAGCCACTTTTAGCTCCCATTATGATTTCATGGCAACACTTTTGAGGGTGGATGTGACTTTTTATCAGCACTCTTTGAGATAAGGTGAACGTTATAAATAATCCATGTGACAGTTGTCAAGAATATAAACATTAAGGATGACGTGTTCCCCAGAAATATGCAGAATGGAGGCTTTTCATTCCAGTCAAACTACACCAGCTGTTTTCCCCTCAGAGATGAGATTGTTGCTCTGCCAGTAACATGCTCAACAGATTGTGCAATCCATATTTGCATTCTTGAGTCACATGATGTGACCGTCTTGATAGATGATAGATGCCACACACTTGTGTAAATTAACTGTAGTGGTCTTTGGTATACAACAGCAAATATATTACAGTAGTAATATTTGATAGGATTGTATCATGGGTGTTGTCAATTTCAGGTTTGCATATTGTCAGGTATTTTTCTGCAGGTAAGACTGGCATTGTGTTTCTTACAGTGAAGCTCTGGTTTTTGAAGCAAAACAGACCCACCTACTTTAAATATACTGTATATACAATGAAAAGGAAACATTAGTGAGCTATCAAAATATTCCTGAACAACAATCAAGGCTAATGATGACAGCTGCCTGCTAAAATAACACTCAGCAGGAACTTCAGCAGCAATGTGACCATGATCCTCTCGCTTATGAATTTGCTAGTGCACTCTGTTTCAGTGTCACGTCCAGCAGCTGCTGTCTCACCTGCCAGGCCTATGCACCAAGTCCTGCCTTGATGGTCATTAACCTTGTGGATCTGGTCAAAACAGTGTTTTTTTTTTTTTTTTAAGTGACGCTCTTCGGAAGAGAGGCCTAATTAAAAACTTCCCAGGGTCCAGGTCTGTCACAGTGTCCTAAGCCAAGACAGCAGCCCACTGTCCCAAACCCTAAACACTGAAATGTTACAGATTTTAATTAACGCTAACTATGTGACCTGTGAGAGTGTGTGAGGGCAGGAGCATGCAACAGCTCAAAATGCTCAAAGACGAATGGGATAGTACTTCACGTCACCTGGAGCGGAGACATTTCTCTTATAAAACAGTGAAAACAAATCAACAATAATCATAACATTTTTTCCAAATCTCAGACCTCATCCCTGTTTTTAACATTACAGTTCTATTGAAATGACTCATAATGTCCATCTGGGATCCTACAAACAGTTTCTGATTTCATACTGTAACAGCCTGAGCCCTCGCAGACTTAACAAGATGCACATTTAAGTCTCTTTAAGTCTCTCTCTGTGAAGGCATACTTTGGGGTTTGGCCACTGAATCCCCTGAAGTGCTGTTTATAAGCTGACCTTGCACACTGACCACTTTGTGGTGGGAACCAGCCAGAAATTTTCCCTTTGGAGAGCAATAAAGCACCTTTAATGAATCTAGAAAGAATGGGGTAAATAGATCAAATTATATTAAGTATATCCACACAAAACTAGAAATTAAAGACAGTCACATTCAGCAGTCTTGAGAGCAAGGTGAGCAGAGGCTTTCAAGCCACTCATAGGACATCTATCAGACACACAGTGCCCAGCAGGGAATAAGAATTCAGTTTTCATTACTGTGCAAGCTTACATGTGTTGTGGTTAGATTTTCCCCCAGGTAGGTAGAAATAAAATAACAGGACTATGTAAAGCTTTATGTCCATAATGGTCTTGTCAAGGTGAAATGTAGGCATATCATGTAATACTGTACAGACCACCCACTGTAGGATGCAGTTCCCTCCTTTTCCCTTCCTCCTTTCTGGTACAAGGCACATTTGTGGTGAGCACACACAAAATTCTCTCTGAGGTTCATCGTCTCCTTCCTCTAATGATGGTGCCCAGAATCAGCCTGTGACCTTTACTGAGCTTACACAAACAGGCTCATTTACAGAGAGACAGTGGTGACACCGTGATGACCTTGACTGTGTCCCATGTGACCCCCATGATTTATGTCTAGCTGTCTTTGCTGTTGTGTTCATCAATAATACTTTTCTATATAGGTGGGTCTATCAGCTATACTCTACTATAGATATATATTTACATGTACCTACATGTATATATATATGTATATTGCCATTTTTGTTGTGTCCATTTCTTTTTTTTTTTTTTTTTTTTGCATACTTAATTACACTTATTAAGTGGTAAGCTTCTACCCATAGACACATACAAGGCAAAGTCAATTACTTCTCTGTAAATGTGCAGGTCTTTACACATAACATATCCATAAAATTATTATTATATTCTAACTCCGTATATTATATATATTATATTACAACAACAGGAGTAGAGAACCAAGTAGCTGCAGAACAGAAATTCATCTTTTTTCCTTGCATGTGTGTGAAATGAGCATCACTTGAAATTACTGCCAACTCAGCTGGTCAAGGCCATGCCATACGTAGAGTTGATAATGTGTGAGACATTTTTTACACTTGAAAGTTCTCCTCCCACTTTTACTGAAGTTACTGGAGACATATGCTCAGACATGGTTGTAAATACTTGAGCACAGTAATGTTTGCCTTCTGGGTAGTGCCCCTTGATTGAAGCACCTGACCTTGAGTACAAAAAATGTATGTGACAGGAAATTCTGACGACTATTTGTGTCTCATACTGTAACTGAAAGAAGTCTAGAAAGAGTTTATACTTTTAGATTCAGGTGTTGGCTCTTAAGCAAAATTGTTAACATCTTGTAATAGTACTTTATATCATACATTTGTATGCATTTAGATGAAATGAGAACAAAACTAAACATTAGAGTTCAAAATAATAAAAAAGAAACTCTGAAATTACCGAGACAGATTTTTGGGTCTGCCTGTATTGATTATAATCCGTACTACATAGCAAGCATTAACATCAAAGGCTTTTTGTGATTGGCAGGGTGGAGTAACTCCAAGCCAGTGTTTTTCCACTGAAGACATGAATGGACACCCAGTGAGTTCAGCCTGGCCACACTTTTTTTTTTTATCCTGCTTCACCCTCAGTGGCTTAAAATCCCAGCGCTAATAAACTGTATTTATTTTAGTGCCGATCAGTCCAGGTGAAGGGTGAATAAAAAGGACATGCTTTTTGCTTCTCTCTTTGATACTGAAAGAGTGATTCTTAACACAACAGCATGTTTGTGGTGATTGAAGTAGGCTTGCTGAAGAGTTGTGTGAGGGTCGCTTTGCTTTTGGAAATCTTGCTCTCTCTCCTTAAAATCTCAAATGATTTTGTGGGTGCTGCTGATCACAGAAAGACTTTCCCACATGAACTGTTGACATCAAAATTTTAACCCCACCGCATTTAGTGTTTAATTTTGTCTGTCCCCAGCATTCATTAATCAGGTGAAGATGATCTACATGATCTTTATCCTAGAAATTCTATCCCACACATTTCACCTTTGCAGAATGTCCTTGTTGTGTTCTGTGCTGTCTGTACAGGTGTGTTTGTCTTGAATGAACTCTTTGTTCTTTGTCAAGCTGTCCACCTCTGTCTCCTTCCCACGCATCCTCCTCTCTTCCCAGAGTTTGTCATTTCACATTTCATGAAAGAAATCTTCTTTCACTTTGTCACTTTAAATGTGGATTTACCTGACACATACACATAGAAGTCCAATATGTCAAAAAAAGAAAACAAATAAACAGACCAGTAGTGTGTGTGTCACTCAACACTGAGAGTCTGCTGTCACCATCTCTCTAAATGAGAGATCACTGTGTTGTCTATTCTGTTCTATTCTATTCTCTTCTCTTCTCTTCTATTCTATCTATTTACTGCTTTTCGGTATTTAATTGCTCTTAATCTCTTTCCTTCTCATATTCCTTTTTGTAGTCTCTGTGTGACCTTACCTCCCATTATGTCCTTTCCTCTTCCTATCCACTCCTTCCGACCCAAACCCCCACCCAGGAGCCTGGCCCCGCCAAGGTGACAGTGACCAGCAGCAGCAGTGGAGGCAGCATTCCTTGTCTGCCCAGCAGCATCGCCAGCGCTGAGCGTGTCCCGATGAGCCGTGCCACCCTGTGGCAGGAGGAGAGCCGCTGGAGCAGGGCCACCATCCCCTGCAGCCGCAGTGCCTCCTGTCTCAGCCAGCTGAGCCAGAGCCAACCAGACTCCAGTATCACCACTCAAGACGGTGAGGACTAAGAAGATATCATGTGAATTCTTCAGCATTCCTGTACATTTGCTTCTGGTCTAGTAGTGACTTCTAACTATTTTGACAAGTTAACATCATGTAGTACACAACAGATATGTCATTTAGGTTCATATATTCAGTACTACAGTATCTACAGACTGGTGTTTCATATCAGTGGCACTGTGTCCTTGCTTTCAGATGGCGGCACCATGAGCACTGGACGCAAGGTACGAGTGGAGAGCGGTTACTTTTCCTTGGAAAAGACCAAGTCGGAACCTTCTCCACAGTCTGCACAGCACTCCCAGCCACCCCAGCCACCTCAGCATCTGCCCCTGTCCTCTTCAGCATCATCCTCCTCTTTAGGAGCTCCCAGTCCCAGGTACAGCTCTGAGTCAGAACCCCAAACTTCCCCTTACCAACCTTCCCAAGATCCTCTCCCTTCTCCAGGTGCACTTGTCTCCCCCAGCTACTCCACCATAAGTTCCTCCCAGAGCTCGCTGGACTCTGATCCCAGCGGCACTACGCCTACCTGGGAGGGATGCGGTGGTGGTGGTGGAGGGAGTGCTAATAGTGTCAGTGGTGGAGGAGGCAGAGTGGGCCGATCTGGCAGGGAGTATGCAGCGCTGTCGGACGTCCCACGGGCTCGCAGACTGAGCTACCGAGAAGCTTTCCGTTCAGAGAAAAAGCGTCAAGAGCTGAGGGCACGGACACGGAGTCCCGGCAGAGAGGAGGTGGCACGGCTGTTTGGGGAGGAGCGCAGGTGAGAGGTTATGGATAAGTGCCATGCTCGGCACACTGCAAAAAATTATAAGACAGACACCTTTTCTAAATTGTTGGACATGCTTTCTGATGCATATCACATAGCAGAAATATAAGTGCAGATTTACTTGCAATAATGATGAATAATCATTGATGAGCCACTGGTTGTTAGTCCTTGGCATAGCTTTAGAACATACAGGTAGCATGCCAAGTGATCTACTATCTAAGGTTCATGCATTGCTTAAAACATGCAGCATTTTAGTTTTTTAGCACCACCCTCTGGCTGCTATTCCTATCTCTTGAGCATCGATTGCTGTTGCTGTCTACCCTAGCCTACCAGTGGTTTACCATTAATGATTCTGGGGATTTTAAAAGCATGTGTTACTTTCTTTTCTATTGGTCTCTACCTTTTGCCCTTGCTACTTTGCTAGTTTGTTTTGTTGTTTCAATCTTTTCCAGGGGGCTTCTGAACAGAGCTTCTCAGAGCTAATGCTCAACCAACCCTTCCATCCCTGTCCCAATGCTGTTCCCTGCTGGTCACCGCTGATTCCTGCTTTCTGTCATTTCATCTCTGCCTGGAAGCACACATATACACTGTTCCATATAAATACCTAATTTATACTGTGCATACTCAAACATACTAATGGTTGGTACTGGTTGATTCTACATACAGTGTAGTCTTTATTCCTTTCTCATGCAAACACAAATACATATTAATTAACAAGGGCAGTGCCTTAAGGTAATGCCAACTGTGTTGCCATTGCTGCTACTTCTGCAGTTTGCTTAATCCACCATCCCAGATATTTTCCTTTTCTTCTAAAGTTTAATCTCATCATGTAACATTATAACCCTTTATTCTTTGGTGTATCTCTTGATTGTTTCTCTTCTGGGATTTTACCTCTGCCTTATGTTGCACATTGGTGACTGTGAAAGGGACTTTGAGTCTAGAATGATGTCCAAACTCCAGCTTGTATGTAAATACTGCACAGTAATGGTAGCAATACACTTTGATCATAATAAACTGAAACTACTTGTATCTATTATGGACATCAATTTTGGCTCAAATTTGCTTTCATGTTATGCTTTGGTCTTGTTTTTATGCTAACTGATTCTGTCAACATTTAAGGATGATGTGCTGCATTATTATGTTGTTTTTTTCCATTTAAGATTAACAAGTTCATTTTACTACTGTTTTTTGTTTGCTCAATATTTTTGCTCATTCTCAGACAAGTTTTATGTTGTTAAGACTTTGATATTGAGTGAAACGTGTATCGAGTACGTCTCTGAAAAGAAAAACTTGCTGTGTCTCTCAGGCGTTCTCAAATCATCGGCCGGTTCGAGGAGGGTCAGAATGTAGAGCGTATGGACACAAGCAGCTCCAATGAGCCCTCCACGAACACCAACTTAATCCAGAGACAAGGCCGCAGCGAGAGACGCATATCTGGCTAACAAACATGTATGCTATTCTTGTCATTAATCCTGAGTGGCTAAATCAGATGCTCCCATCAAAGAATTGACTTAATTTAAGAATAATTATATAATGATAGTTAGACATGATCTCTTTACTGTAATAGCATGGAATTACCTTTAATTCCCATTGCTAATTTTATAATTATAGGAGATGTCACTGGATGCAGGAAAAGACCGTTCAGTCCCTGATGTGTCCAGCTCCACTTTTGCCAACTTAAGAAGAGCCAAGTCACTGGACCGCAGAGTCACAGAGTCTTCAATGACTGTGAGTACTGACAGCACATCTGAAGCACATAGAGGCCATAAACAGTGGACTACAAAATCACTTTCAAGGTCACATTTAATGGCTGTGGTGATTCAGGAGTTAGATTTAGAGTGCAGACAAAAAGGATGTGATCCCTCATCAATTTCCCACCACCTGAAAACTGCCAGTTGCGTTTAGTAGCATGTTGGCCAACTCAGAAGCACTGCAACAGAAACAAAAGATACTTAATAGGTACTAACTAATAAAATACATTTTGTGTATTATAGGTTTAATAGAACATTTAAATGGCCTATAGGCACTTTTTCCCATCTCTATGTTCTATGATTTACACAAAAATATTTTTATGGATGCAAATAACCAATACAATAATTAACAATTATTATATAAGAGTGTGTGTATTTTGTTTTCATTAATTTTTTATTGTGAACATGTAAGCATGTTTAAGATGCTGACGTTCTCCAACACTAATTATCATCTACACTGCTAAATGATTTATGTATGATCAGCTGGCCTTCAGTTAAGCATGCGTCCAAACACCACTGTGACTCAACACACATATATAGCATTACGGTGCTTGTTTTCTTTAGTCTTCACAGCTGAGATTAAAGTAGACCTTTAGTTGCCTAAGGTTGCACTGGTATCTTCCTGAGGTCTGACTCCTACCAGTCTGACAAACTGCCACTGATCTGAGGTCTGTTCAGAGAGTGCTGTGGGGGTGATCCAGTCAGCGTGTGGTTGGTCTCTCTGGCCGAAGCTGCAGCTGCCAGAACCCCCCACCCACTCAAACACACAGACATTCACATTCATGTACACACCACTGCCGCCACCGCTACTGATGATTATAAATAGCCAGCACAGAAGCAGCCGCAGTCCCAGAGTATGTCCCTGGGACAGACGGAAAGAAACAAATTGTCAACATATGAAGTGAAGGCAGTTAGCCATCAGAATGACTCTCTGCCAGACGGTGACACCACACCTGATGAAGCTCAACAGAAACAAGGTATTGTTGAGTGAGCAGAAGGCAGGTTTTGGACGAATGATTTACTTTAGAGTCTATAAACGGACTTGAGCTTGGTTTCAATGTGCAGCAGTTTGTGTTTCACAGGGAAAGCCAAGCTCCCGCCAGTCGGTCTCTTTAGCTTGAGCCTACGTATCGTTACATATACTTCTTGAGCTGAGGTGGTGACCTAAATGTAAACATGCACATTAATGTGTCAGTGATGAATTCTCACTTAATGACAACCTCTAATATAGGGACAAATTTGTGGATGATGATGAACAAAACATAATTCTGCTTTTCTTTGTTTATGTGCTTAATGTTGAATTAAAAGGCACAAATTCTGATAGCTGAATTTCCCATCATTGATAAAATAGTTGTTGTACAATCATATCACATCAGTTTGTTTTGTCTCCTTCATAGCCAGATCTGTTGAACTTCAAAAAAGGATGGATGACCAAGCTGTATGAGGATGGAATGGTAATTTGTTTTCATTAGTTTCATTAAATGACCATCTGCTTCTCTCTCCAACTGAAGTAATGTCTTATGACATACATGGAGTAAATCTACTTAATGTTGTCTTTTTCCCCCCTTAGTGGAAGAAACACTGGTTTGTCCTGACAGATCAGAGTCTGAGGTACTACAAGGACTCAATAGCTGAGGAGGTAGGACATGTCTTCAAAGCTATTGTAAAGATTTTTTTTAATGTCAGTTAATGGGCTGTTAACATGTTTCAACAACGTTTCTTATGTTGCTTTGTTTTGTTTTTTTATTTTTCCTTAGGCTTCAGAACTGGATGGTGAGATTGACCTTTCCACATGTTATGATGTCAAAGAGTTCCCGGTCCAGAGAAATTACGGCTTCCAAATCCTGGTGAGTGTTGATTCTTCATGTCATCGATTGTCCTGCGTCATTAATCACCAGTAAAGATCAAACTCATTGTCCACACAGTTTAGCTCTGCTGTCTCCTGCCGGGCTATAAACAGCCTTAGACACCATGTGGTGCTACTTTAGGTATCAGGTTTAGCCATTTCTCTTTTTGAAATGATTCTTTGTCTGTCACGAAGGATGTCACTTGACTTGTCATCTCTCTGTGAAAGGCTGACATCATAGTGGTCTAAATCTGCTACAGCCGTTGCCAGCCCCGCTCATCTCCCTGAACCCACATACCCCTCATCCTTCACAATATGTTTACCTAACCTCTTGCATTCAAAAGTGCTGTCCTTGTCCATATTTGCTCAGCAACACTCACATTTTAAAAAACATTTCTGTACATGGCAGAACCCTAATGGCACAACAGTGCTGTGGTTGTGTGGATCCTGCTGTGAACCTAATGAGACATTGCTTTCTTCATATAATCCTTTGGCTATTAAACATTTTTAGCACTTGATGCTGGCAAAATGCTTACATGACACATATATATAGTGGCTTGCAACGCAATCGTTTTCCATATGATGTCAGAGGGGGGTTTGTTCCTGCTACATATAGATTTAAACTTGCCATACTAATCCTATATGAGGAGAACAGTAGCTACAAGGTCATTTCTTTTGTTTACATTTGCTTGAAGCGGCTTCCGCAGCTATTTTCTGGAGGAAGTCAGAAATAGAGTAGTCAAGGGGATCGTTGTCTCTTTGGCTGAGAACAGCATGGGTTTGGTGTCGAGAAATTAATAACTCCAGTATTTATATCTACTCTCACTGCTCTGTGGTCAGACTGGAAGGTGCTGTTGTTCTGTCATTGGCTTAGCTTCAGTGTAGAGTTGAACGCAAGTTTAAATCCTGTTGGCTGGAATGAAGTACCTGGTCTCTTAAATTTTGTTAAATTTTGCCACTAGAGGTCACTGCATGTGAGGTTAAATTTATTACACACACACTAAAACTGAGTTAAAAGGCCAATAAGTGTAGGATGCCTGTGTGAAGGGAGGTAAACAACTGTCAAAAGCACTAATTGTCCAGTGTAATAGATTTGTGAAGGAGTCAATAGTAGGGCTGAAACCCATTAAAAAAGATAACCTACAGCATTACATAAACACCCATATTGAACAGATCTTAAGGTAAATCAACTACATATTCACTTCATCTTCAGTTCATCTCAACGTTGACAAGCGATGTGCACTGAATGTGCTAAATCACTTTCACCAGTTTCACACCCATTCTAAAACAGTTTAGATATCTAAATGTGATAAAGTGACAACAACATGTATTTCACATAAAATAAATGGTTTAATGTGAAATGTAAAGTCTCTGGTGGAGCAGTCAGAGAAGGAAAGAAATCTAGCACATTGCAGTGAACAGAGTAGCATTCATGATTATATAGTAATTTGAATGTATTGCACATTATGCAGACACATCTTCTGTTACTCGCCAAAATGGTGTTTAAATGATGGTGTGATGACAGCCTAAAAAATACAGGCTCTTCTCTGCAGCTGTGTGTCAGTGGGTTGCTTTGATGCTCTGCTTTCACACAAGCATTCAGAACCTGAGTTCAATGTTATTTAATTGCACAACAGAGTAAATCAAAGGAGAGAGGATGGCAAGAATATTTTGCCTCATTTCAGAGTTTTTTCAACCATTATTAAACTGCTGATAAAACAGTGGCTACCTGACAATGGAGAATGAAGATGGTAGATAGCAGAGTTATATAGCAGACTTACGTCTCTGTATTTAATTATTATTTTGTATATAGAGTTATATAAGGACATCAGTAAACGTACATTTTGTACCTACCTAGGGTTACAGTCAGTGAAAGAAGAGCTTGTATTGTCTAGGCAGTTCCACAGCTGCATACCTGAATTTTATTTGAAGCTTTTACGGAGACATGTGCTTATATGTTTTAAAAGTGTCAGAAAGGTATTTAAATCGACATGTTCTCTCATCCCTGTCTGTCATTGTAATGTCATGCCTGTCTGCTCTCAGTGTAAAGAGGGAGCGTGCACCCTGTCAGCCATGACCTCTGGAATCCGTCGCAACTGGATTCAGGCCATTATGAAGAATGTGCGACCCACTATTGCCCCCGACGTCACCCGGTAATACCCAAAGAGGATTAACACTTTAACCACTGGCAGATAAAACAACCCCTTTTCACACTTATTTTATCTTAATCCCTCTCTCCTCCTCACCCTCTCTTTCCTTCTTTCTCCTCCTCCCTCAACCGGTATTTTCAACCTGCTTCCAGGAAAAACATCTCTCTGAAACTATCCGTTCTGAAGCCCAGGTTGGAGTGCTTATGTGTTGAATATCTCCCCCTCCTCAAACAGTGACGTGATTGCTCAGCAATGTCAGCCCCGGCGTGTTTGTCATCCCTACCCTATGTCATGTGATTGTTGAGTAATGTCTCCCTGTCAGTTGTGCCACTGTAGAGATACACACTGCAATTGCATCAACATACTAGAATAATCTACCCAGCCTTCCTTGATCAACAGCAGAGACTGATTTTTATCATCACCGTTGGAAATGGTCTGAAAACAATACAAAACAATAAAATAATAACAGAAGCACAGAAGAAAGTGGCTTTGAGTGGATAGAGAGAAGAGCTGGTTTAAAAACATTTTATTTTTTTCTAGGTGGAGTATTGCCTTTCACATGGCTCATCACATATGATAATATATATGCTCTGACCTGCATTTACTTAGTCACACACCTGACTCTCTCCAAGGGGAGAATGACTGATATTTTTGGCATTTCTGCACAGACGCCTCACAGACACCTCTTTCTCATTCTTGAGCCCTGTCCCTTCTCATTTTCCCCTTACTCACACTTCCTGACACCTCCACGTTACATGGTAAAAATAGGTTATTCCGTCAGGTCACTTTACTTTTAAAAAAATGCTCTGCCCCTCTACATTAAAAGTGCCAATCACTGTGCAGTTTACAGGCAAATGCATTCTTCACATTAAGCCATTATATAAATGGTAATAACGTAGTAGCTGAAGCCCGGCGTCTGCCATCAGGCTTACCTCGGATCATGACTGTGAACACCAAAGCAACTTTCAGCTCAGTGCAAAGTGTGCCTTATAAATGTTTTCATGTTAATGCTTTGATGCATTCCACTGATTTATTTTTATGTTTTTAAAGCAGGGTATCTGCAGGTCTTGAAAAAGTTCTAAAAAATGTTAAATTCTGTTTTGTTAAAATATCTTTAGAGAGTATTCATTCTTTAAATTTTCTTTCTTGTTGGGAGACTTTAAACTGAAAGTGGAATAGGTGCAATAGAGGATTGTTGTGTCCAGGGTAACATTCAGTCCTTTTTAAAAAAGTTTTGGGCAGCACCATCAGACCTGTAGCAAACACTGTCACTATTGTGATTTATGGAGCTACAAAGCTTATTGTCTCACAAAGTGTCAGTTTTAACTAAGACTTAAATGTATTAATAATTTTCCATTGATTAATCCATACATCAGTAGTAGTGCAAATCTCCACCAAGGCCAAACACTCGTACACAGCTCTTATAATACAAAAATAAGGGAGAAAGGAGGTAGTCTGATAACACAAATGATTTTTTGTCACCACTTCAACCAGATCTGCACCAAAATTTATTTTTCTTCTTGACCCATCCCTCCACCAAGTTTGGTGCAAATCATTTCAGTACATTTTGTGTAACCCTTCTGACAAATAGACAGACACAGGTAAAAACATAACCCCCTTAGCGGAGGTAATAATTCTAGGCCATATCATCACTACTAGTTTTCCATCATACTTTCATTCTTTACCCGGTATTGTTGTGAAACTGGTATTAAATTTAATTCCATATGGTATGTCTCTAAAGGTCTTAAATGTAACTTTGTAAACCCTGCAGAAACCCTGTAAATGCACTCTTATTTGATGCTGCACTACCAGAAACGTCTGCATTGTTGTTTTGTCCAGCAAAGCTTTATGTAATAGTATATAGCCTGAGTTGACAACGCTAGAAAAATGAATCATCAAGTTGTTGCCCATATATCTTTTTTTAATTTGCTGTTCATTCAGATCCCTCCCTGATGAGAAGATAAAAGCCCAAGTGATGTTGGAGCCGTGTCCACAGCCCCCACCTGAGCCAAGCCCCAGTCCTGAGGCCCCCAAGTCTGATGTCCACCGACAGCCAGCTGGCAACATCGCCTCTGAGCCCCGTAAAAGCAGAGTTCGTGAGCGCAGACCAGAGGGCCGCTCCAAGACTTTTGATTGGTCTGAGTTCAAAATGGAACAGACAGAAAGGCCTGTGAAGGAACGAGCAGACACAGTAGACCTCAGCTCATCGTTCTCCACAACCTCCTCATACTGCTCTCCCTCCTCTTCACCTTCCTCATTAGCGTCCTCTCCTGTCTCTACCTCCTCTCTCCAAACCTCCTCGATATCAGGTGCTCACCCACCTTCTATGACGGAAGAAGCAGAAAAGGAGAATGCCAGGAGGGGCGTCCCTCCACACAGCATGACCAGTGCAACCCACATGCCAAATACTGTTACTGTTACCGTGACTTCCACACTAAACACTACGCCACCGGTACAGCCATCGATGCCTGAAAGCCAAGAGCAAGGAAAGATGGAAGTAGACCACCCCACAACCATGCACCCTGCTAGTGAAGATCAGGACAACAGAACCTCAGACGTCCATGAAGAGATTGAGCAGCGATGGCATCAGGTGGAGACAACACCGTTGAGAGAGGAGAAGCAAGTACCCATCACCACAGCTTTAGGAAACTCTGCTAACTCTGACAGATTGCCTGCACATGAGCTTGCTGCGCTGCTAGACAAAGAGGTGTGTTTTCTGATTGTGCTCATATACACCACATTTATGGTATCAGAGCATCTTGTGCCATTATTTCTATTCTGCCCTTTCTTTCTTTGTTCAGTTGGGACAGAAGCAGAAAGAGCTGGACCGACTACAGAAGCAGAACAACCTTTTAAAGGAGCAGCTGGAAGATGCACTAGGGAGAGAACAGAGTGCAAGAGAAGGCTATGTACTGCAGGTACCACACTCACCATCCATCACACAGGATTAGTATGTTTTAAAATTGATACCATGTACAAATAGCATTGCAACAAGAATGACAAAGAAATCTTGAGCATTCAAATGTGTAGAATGGTTTTAAAAGTTTTTCAAGGTAGTATACATATACTGGTCAAACGTGGTGCAGTCAGAATTATGAACTGCACAACTGTACTTTGTTATGCAGTCTACTGGCTCATGATAGATTTATGTGTGGCTACTGTAACTAACAGGTGTGGGTGCTTATTCTCTTAAACTGTTTCGCATGGTTGTGGTGTTCTTGGCATGAGTTTTCACTAACTGTTTTTACGGAGTTTCACATCTCCTGGGAAAATATCTGATATGATATACATAAGGTAAGAAACTTGATCAATAGGCTTTGCGCTGTGCTTTTTCTCTGTTCATCTGTGCTGTCCTTTCCAAGCTTAATTTCTGCATGCTTTTTGGTGTTTCAGGATTGCATACATTAACTATTTGCTTTATTACATTGTGCACATATTAGTTACACTTAAAATGTTCACAGATCCAGGATGTTTTTTTTTTTGTTGTTGTTGTATAACTTTTCCTTTCTAATAGGCACTTGATCTGATTTTTATTTTTGAATCACTATGTCAGTCATCTACTTTTATTTGTTTGTTTGTTTGTTCGGGTGGTGAGGGAGTTTATTTTATTTACACCTTTCCGTTTCCAAGTTACCTCTGAAAAAGCACAGTGGAAGCTTGGGGAAAAAAATCACTGATAAAAGGAGATATTTTTTAAGAAAGGAGAAAATTTATTTTCCTGGTAGCCCCCGAGATGTGGTTCTCCGTATGGTAGGGAAAGTAAGGTGATGTCATTAATGAAACTCTCTCATCAATCTTTTTCAAGAATGCAACACCCCCTTCCTCTTCACCGCACAGAGTGCCATGGCAACGCTTGCACAAGCTTAATCAAGACTTACAAGGCGAACTGGAGGCCCAAAAGCGCAAGCAGGACCTTGCTCAGCAGCAGATTCGGACTCTAAAGAGAAGCTACACCGAAGCCCAGGATGCTGTTGACCGCCATGAGTCTGATATTCAGGCTCTGCAGAGTAAACTAGCATCTGCAATGGCTGAAATCTTAGCTAGTGAACAGGCTGTGGCTCGAATGCGCAATGAGCTCAAACTGGAGCAGGAGCGTTCAAAAGAACAAGAAGCAGAATATGGACAAAGTGAGGCTACCCTACGAGCCCAGCTGAAGGACAGTGAGGACAGACTCCGTGAAGTAGAGGCCAGCCTCTTAGAGAGGAACCAGGCCCTTAGGCACCTGGAGCGCCAGCAGGCCCTGCAACGAGACCACATGAGAGAGGTACAGAGGTTACAGGAGAGGCTGCAAGAGGTGACTGCTCGACTGACTGCTACTGAAGAGGGTCAAGCACTGAAGGAGGAGCGCCTGAGGAAGGAGCAGCATAGCATGCAAGAGAGTCATGAGAGGGAAAGGCAGAATCTGTGTAGAAGACTAGCTGAGGCTGAAACTGCACAGAAGGAGATGGAGGAAAGACTACTCGAAGCTGAGCAGCAGGTAGAAGCTCTGTTAAGAGGGAGGCAGACCTCGGGAGAATGCAAGGAGCAAATGTTGAAGTTGCAAGAGGAACTGGCCCAGAAGATTGACATGGTTGAGTCACTGAGGGAGAGTGTGCGTAGGCTAGAAGAGGAGAAAAGCCATCTTACCTGCCGCTGTCAGGAGCTTCTTAACCAGATTGCAGAAGCAGACCGTGAGGTGAATAAGCTCCGCAATCGTCTGGAAACCGAAGAGGCTGATTACTACACCCTGGAGCACTCATATGAGAGGGCTACTCAAGAGTTCCAGAAAATGAGCCAGTTCCTTAGAGAAAAAGAGGAAGAGATCCGACAGACTAAGGAGATGTATGAGAGGCTGGTGGAACGCAAGGAAGAAGACCTGAAAGAGGCACTTGTTAAAATGACGGCACTTGGCAACAGTTTGGAGGAAACGGAGCAGAAGTTGCAAGCTAAGGAAGAGCTTCTCTGTCAAATGAGTCAAAGCCTCTTGGATAAAGTTGGGCCTTGCAGTGCTGAAAAGGATCTGCAAGCCAAGCTTGTGGTTGCAGAGGACCGTATTGCAGAGCTAGAACAGCATCTCAATGCCCTGCAGCTGGGCTATGCTGACCTACGCATGGAAAGACAGCAAATCCCGGAACAGGGCAAAAAGGGAAGGGTTAAAACATCAGCCCCCTTAGCACAAAACGCAGAGCTTTCACTTTCCTTTGACAACACATCCAAGACAGAGATCTCCCCAGATGATAAGGAGTCTCAAGTTAAGAGATCAAGGATACGTTTTTCCAGCATCCAGTGCCAAAAATACATCAGCTTAGAGGGCCTGGTCACAGGCAATGTGAGCAGTACTTCTGCAGATGCAGGACAAAAAGTTGACCAAGATGTAAATGAAGACATCTGTTTAGATGAAGGAAATATCTCCTCTGATATCACATACCCACATTCTAGTGACCCAGAGAAATTTATCTCCATCATACATGCCTTAGAGACTAAACTGCTTGCCACTGAGGACAAGCTCAGAAACCTTACACAGAATCTAGAAGAGCAACGATCCACACAAGCAGAAGACATGTCCAAGATTGATCTAAAGATGACAGAGAAGAAGCATTACCCAGAGAAAGAATTAAGCTGTGGAACTGAGACACATAGTAATGCTGCCAGTAAGCATTATGCCAAGGCTCTGGTGTGCGTGGAAAACAGTCGAGAGAAAGTCAGGGCTATTCTCAGCGGCTCTCATGATACCACTGGCTCACAACTGCATTCATTGTCAGAGATAGAGAATGATTTGTTCAATGCATCGCTGTACATCCAACAAGGACAAAAGACGTTAGAAGAGCAAACACCAGTTGTCCATCAAAATCAAACACCAGAGACTCTAGATAAAGACGCTTTGCACCTCTTTGCCAAAACCTTGTCTTTTGAGGCAGTAGTTTTGAACAAGATGGCTTTGTTGATACAGACGTCAAAGTCTGACATCCTACAAGCTCTTGCGGAGATATGGGAAGACATAGAGACCATTAAAAGGAGTGACAAAGATTGCTTGGCTATAGTTTATGCTGATGTTTTGACCAGGAAATTGATGTTAGAGAGTGCATTCTGGAAAGAATTGGAGAAAGCTGAGACAGATGTTGCTAAATGCAAAGAGGGCAGTGTGTCAGCTGATGTAGATGTTGATGCCACAATCTTTAACACCTTCATTAAAGCAGAACTAGCCTACTCTATTCAAAACCTTAAACTTTGCTATGAAGAGAAATTCAAAATACTGCAAAGGGAGTTGACTGAAGCTCTTAATAACCTACATCAAAGGGAAATGGCTCTGAAAGCAATTATTGAAGCTGCCAAGAGGCCTGATTTGAAAAATGTAATAAAAGAAGTCAAAAATAATTTTGGGTTCAGCAAACAAAAGTTAGCTGACATTCGCCCCCCTGAACTTGCTCCCTACATGGAGCAGATTGAAATGGAAACAGCTAGAGACTTGGCTGAGGAAATTGTAGACAAACACTTGGCTAGAGAAATGCCCTCTTGTGGTGTTGACTCCATTGAAACACTGCAAAATGCACATGACACCCTGGCTAATGAGCTTCAGAGACAAGCAGCAATCCTTAATAAGTATGCTCAAGAGATTGAAAGTGGTGGAAACCATCCTGGACTGGCTAAAATGGTCCATGCTCTTTTTGGGCACCAAACATCACGTAATTTAACAAGTACCTCTCTTTGTATGCGGGAAGCCCTTATCCAATCTCAAGTGGCTTATGTGGCATGCAGGTTACGGGCCATGCATGAACAAGACTTGGGCTGGTGTAAACAGACAAGTCAGGACATGGATGCTCTTGTCCAGCAGCATGCCCGCAGTGTCACTGCTATCCAAGAGAAATACGAATCATCCTTACAGGAGGAGCGCATAAACTTCTCACAGACGATGACCACTCTCCAAATGGAGAACCAAACACTAAAGAGTGAGATCAGCAAACGTGTGAACCAGCTCTCCCAGCAGCAGGAGCAGCTTGCCCTCTTGGAGGAGCGTTACCAGAAGGACACTGAAGACCTGAATGAGATGCATAAGAAAGAACTACGCCAAGTGGAGCAAGGCCGTACCTCAACAGAGCTGGCCCTCATGGAGACGACAGCTGACAGCCAACGGAAGTTAGAGGTTCTGCTGGTGGGCATGGACACCATGGAAGAGCGGCACGAGAGTCACGTGAGGAAACTAGAGGAGCAGTTTGAACAGAGGATCTGTGAGCTCCGGCGCATCCACAAAGAGGAAATTGAAAAGTTACATTTCCAGTATGTGGAAAATATTCAGTGCGTCAAAGAGCACCTGCAGAGCAAAAAAGACCCAGAGGTGTCACACTTGCCATCTTGTGATGACGCTGTAATTCCAATGGAAGAGGAGGAGCAGGGGAAGGGGCAGGATGCACAAAATATGTCAGAAGTGGACTCCATGGTGGTTCTGAAGGACCGGATCCAGGAGCTGGAGACTCAGATGAACACCATGAGGGACGAACTGGAGAACAAGCACCTCGAAGGAGATGTGGCCAGCCTGAGAGAGAAATACCAGAGAGACTTTGAAAGTCTTAAGGTTTTTGCTCTTTCAATATTACCTTAGTGAATCCATTTTTTATAAGTGAGAGAGTAGTAGATAAATAGTGAAATAGCTAAATAACCTGTTTCATTTGTTTGTCAAGCCACTAATATTCACTGATGATTTGGGATTGGGAAATGGTGTGATTTTAGAGTACTTGTAAATTTTAAAACTGAATCCTAGATCAGTGTGTGCAAATTGTAACATGATTATAATTGAAGCTTTTAGGGATGTCCCAAACATCTGTTAATTTTTTTTTTTGTTTGTTTGTTTGTTTTTTTGGTCTGTTTTGTTTTTCCTGCAATATTAGTCCCTTTAGCCTTTTAGCAATTTAGCTACATTAGCAGTGTGGTTGTAGAAATGGCATTGTTGTTCAGCCGGTCCACTGCTTTGGTCCAGACTGAAAAATCTCTGAAAATATGAAAGACTTGGAACTTGGTAGGAACTTTCATTGCTCCCAGTTGATGATACCCATGGTGTTGATGGTGATCATGGTAAACACTATACCTGCTAAACATCAGCACGATAGCATTGTCTTTGCAGTTATATTAGCATGCTGATGTTAGCATTTAGCTCAAAGCGGCTAGTCTCACAGAGTACTTAATGAGACTCCTAGTGTTATTATTTTATATTTATTTATTAATTTCAGTTTAATATACTGCTGTTGCAAAGTGCAGTTGAGATAAATTATAATTATGAATATCAAAAATAAATTCATACATTAAAAATATATAGCGTGTTTCACAGTTTTAGAGTTTTGTATGATATTTTGTATAATGTTTCAGTAGTGTGTGTATATTATCAGTGTAGAAATTATGTGTGTCGCTGTGGGTCTGTTGTGGCAGGAGGGTTTGGCCCTGTGGATCAGCTTGGGACATCCCTAGCAGTTTTACATAATGAAGCAAAGCAATCAGTTGCAGATTGTCACCACCACAAGTTCATTCTGACAATTAAAAAGTCTAAGATGTCTCACTTGCTTCCAATGATATTTATTCATTTGGATATCATTAGACATACCATTTCCCATGTTCAATAATAGAAGGAAGTTCAATCTATTAATAACTGAAATGTAGCCTCGCTGGAATAAAATTTCACTGCTTTAACTCGCTCTCTTACTAACATAGCTGGGCTTTAGATCTTTATGAAGCTTGCATAACTTGCATGACTATCACTGATTTTGCATGACGCCATCTAGGAATAGATATTGCACTGAATATGTAGTCACAAATTAAAATGTAGGTGGTAAATTGTGTGTGAAGTGAATTATGCGATGACCAGATTTTGTCCCTTTTCTTTCTCTAGGCCACGTGTGAACGTGGCTTTGCTGCAATGGAAGAAACACACCATAAGGTGATAGAGGACCTCCAGAGGCAGCATCAGAGGGAGATTTCCAAGCTTATGGAAGAGCGAGAGAGACTTTTGGCTGAGGAGACTGCTGCAACAATTGCTGGTAAAGTTATTAATTCTCTTACTACCATTATTGCTATACTTTAAACAGCACTGTCATATGATAGTTAAATGTGTGTGATCTGTCTTCTGTCTAATGTAGCTATTGAAGCTATGAAAAATGCACACAAGGAGGAACTGGAGAAGACCCAGCGCTCCCAACTGAGTGGACTGAACTCTGACATTGATGAGCTTCGCTTACAATATGAGTATGTTTTTTGTACAAGAACATTAAACTTCAAACTATTGAGCTTTACAAATGAGAAGCACAGCATTTGCTTGAAAAGAACATTCATTTGATTATTATTGTTTTGTGAAAAGCAAAACTGAAGTAACTTATGAAACATGATGAAAGGATCCATTTTCTTTTATGCTGGGAAGAAGTCAAACATATTTGGTAAACATCAGAAGAGAACTACAGTTGATTGTATGATGATCTTACTTTCTAGGGAGGAGCTGCAGTCCATCCAGAGGGAACTGGAGGTGTTGTCAGAGCAGTATTCTCAGAAATGTCTGGAAAACGCTCACCTGGCCCAGGCACTGGAGGCTGAGAGGCAGGCCCTCAGGCAGTGTCAGAGAGAGAACCAGGAATTAAACGCTCACAACCAGGTTTGAATGCACATAAGATTCACACACACACACAAACACATACACTTTTCTATCCATGGAATTACAGCACAACTTTACTTTGTCCAACAGGAATTAAATAATCGACTGAGTGCAGAGATCACTCGGATGCGCTCATGTTTCAGTGGTGAAACAGCGTTGTCACCACTTACCCAGGGCAAAGATGTGTATGAACTGGAGGTAGGTGTAATCACACAACATGCACAGACACACACACGCACACCCACTGATGATTTGCTCTTCAATCTTACGAGTGTCTGCCTCCATCTTGTAGGTGTTGCTGCGAATTAAGGAATCTGAGATCCAGTACCTGAAACAGGAAATTCACTCTTTGAAAGATGAACTGCAGTCTGCTTTAAGGGTGAGCAAAACAAATGGTAATGTATTGCCAACAATTTGTTGAAGGTTTGTACCTATACTTGATGTCTTTTAACACAATTTAAAGAAAACTGAGGCTGTATCATTGATTTTCATTTCATCAGGACAAGAAATATGCCACAGACAAATATAAGGACATATATACAGAGCTCAGCATTGTGAAGGCAAAGGCTGACTGCGACATCAGTAAACTGAAGGAGAAACTGCTCATTGCTACAGAAGCTTTAGGCGAGAGGACTGTCGATGGGACAGTCACATCTGGATATGGTGAGTGAACCAACATTTTCTTATTATTAAACCCTGATCTGGTTGACTTAACCCAAATTTTATCTGTTGTGCCAAAGATTTTTTGTCAATAATGTGACCGTTTAGGAGTGATGTAATGACAGCCAGTTCTGCTGCAACTCGGTTTCAGTCAAACATCTGTCACAAAGCATAACAAGGGTAGCTGTTAGTTTGGATATGTATCATTTCAACATGTATCATTTTATACATGTGATGCTGTTAAGCTTCTTGGGGTTAATGATGATAATAACATTCCTTCATTGTGTTTTTAGATATCATGAAATCAAAAAGTAATCCAGATTTCATTAAAAAAGAACAATCAACATCCTCCAAGCAATTGAGAGGCGTAAGGTCAAAGGTGAGTGCTACATTTAATAATGCTGATTTGTTTTCTTTCCCAAATCACAGGCATTTTATCTCAAATTCAGACCCACGCACTCTAAAGCTACAATTGCAGTTTGATGTGTGGTGTGGTGTTTCAAGGTTTTGTTGTGCAGACTTTATCACTGTTAACTGTTGCAACTCAGCCACCACATACTGTAGAAATATGTTCCGCAGAGTTGGTTGGTCAGGACGTTGTCACTTGAAAGTCTCTTGTCCCGTAAGTTTGTCATCTGTGTGTTTTGTCCATCAGTCTGTCACTGAACAGGTCTCATGGGATAGCTGACACTCCCATTGTGGGGTGATTCCCCCCCAACCCCCGCCCCAAGACGTGCTGTAGGTATAGCATGACGTAGAGCAAAGCATGCCCTCACCACCCTTGCATGATTTCCCCTATCCCTCCCCAACCCTTCCTCTTTGATCCCAACCTGCACCACCAAAGCTGATTGTAGTGCCCACCCCAAGTTGAATATCACAGGTGTGAGCAACAGTTGTTAGAGTGTCATTCAAAAACCTGTCTGGTTACATATGTGTCCCACACAGTATGCGTAAAAGTGTAGCTTGTCATTTTGGGAAATTTACTTATTTGCATTTTTGCCAAGAGTCAAATGAGAAATTCAATACCACTCCAACATCTCTTTAGAAAATATGAGGTTATAGCCAGCAGCCAGCTAGCTTAGCTGAGCTTATCCTAGCCTATCTTAGCTTAGCTTAGCATAGCATAGCATAAAGACTTTAAAGAGAGGAAATGGCTATAGCCAGCAACCAGTTAGCTTAGCTTATCTTAGTTTAGCATAAAGACTGAAAAGGGAGGAAACAGCTGTAGCCAGACTAGATTAAAATAAGATCTGCCCACCAGCTCATCTAAGAGTTCACAAATTAACACAACATATCTCGTTTGTTTAATCCATACATCCATCCCTGATTCCAGTCTAAGCTAACTTGCTGCTGGCTGTAGCTTCATATTTAGCAAATAAACAGAGTCACAATCACCTGTCACCTATGTAATTGCCACAAATGTACAATAATCTGACAGGCAGAACTGTATTGCACTAGCACTTTGTGAATATCAGTCTTGTTCATCAGTGGACTAATGAACTATCTCATATCATCATGCAACACATCTCATATGTTCCAACATTGTTTTGCTCTGTTTATGTAAAAACCCTGTCTGAAATAGTTGTTTTTGTGTGTGTGAGTCTTTCAATTGTCAATGTTTTAATTTATGTGGGTGTTGTGTCCACCAGTAGATACTCTTGTCTGGCATGATCATATCCCAGCATAACCACTTTTTCTTGTGTGTCTTATATTTTGACCTGAATTGATGTATGTCATCCAGAGCAGAAAAATCTCTGGGATCGACAGCTGCCTAGCGTAAAACATAACTGTTTGGTGGTGGTGTCCTTGTGTGTTGGTGTTTTTTTTGTTTTGTTTTATAATGCTCTTCTCTGCCCACATGTGTCCTCATCATCTGTTAAAATTTGTTTACTTTCCTTTTCTCATCTTGAACAGAGCCTGAAAGAGGGACTAACCGTGCAGGAGCGCATGAAGCTTTTTGAGGCAAAAGATTCCAAAAAGATTTGAACATCAAGAATCTGAAGTTTCTCCTCTCTTTCCTGGCCTTGGTTTTTGATCATATTGCTACGGCCGTGCTAGCATCAGCTGAAGACTCTCATAGGAAATGGAAAAAAAATCTATAAAGGTCAATTCTTAACATTGACCTGCTGCTTCCATGCCTCTGATAAGTTGTCATATATTTGTTTGATTTTTTTAATTAATAGTAAAAAGTTTTACTGAAACAATCCTGTGTTAGATTTCTTTAAAAACACATAGATGTATAATCTGTCCAAGTTGGAGATACGTCAAATAAGCTGTGAGAGGGATACATGACAGCATTTTTATTGATCCTCCAAAATGCCAAAACAGACAGCAATACACATTATGAATAATATATATTTCCCAATATGAATTAAGTATCTGCTGTATTTTATTATTGTTACAGTTTCTATATCTAATAATTTTTAATGTGTTTAATGTTGCACCGGTTCTGTTGTACATAACTACTGGATATATGTAAAACTATGGTTTGCTGTTGATTGTTGGGGCATCTGCTGTACTATAACTATGGTTTGATTGATAGTGGAAAACAATGTGATGCTTAACTTGCTTGTGTATGAGAGTTTTATAAAAATGGGAGTGTCTGTGTGTTAAGGGGGGAAAAGGGGGGTGGGATTGCACTTATCACTTGACTACTTGAGGAAGCTTTTTTTTCTTTTTGTCTCAAATTGGTGTAGTGACTTCAAGTCAATTATTGCAGTGCAACCAAACATCCTGACTTCTGTCAAACTTAGTGAACAGCCGTGACTTGTTAGTGATACTGGATTTTCTTTTTTTTTTTAAGGCATTTTCTTAAAACCTGAATTTGTGTTTGCTCAGTTTTGACTTTGGTGTGAGAGTATCATCTCATAAAAAACTGAAACTATTTAGGACTTTGCATGACTGTACAGTATAAGTTGAATTGCAGAGAGATCATGTTGCCTCATTTTCCTACTTTATGCTTTAGTGTGGAACTCTTAACACTAATAAGCTTTGCTTTGCAAGTCCTACTGTTTAGGTGTTGAGATTGAAATGTTTTACTGTAAGCGGCAGTCTTGAAGCACTTGGCCCAATCCTTGACCTCTCACTGAAATCTAGTCGTGCCTCAACTGAGTGAAGAATATTAAACATCCATGAAACCTGTGCAGCTATGGATACACACTGTATAGTATTCAAACCACGCCTTGTACATATGCCACACGGAAGACTTCTGTGTTTTGTTTTAAACTTGTACCTTGCTCACTAGCTCTATATGAAATATATATATGAATATTTTTTATTTTCATTTGAATGTATAACGTCAAATAAATGAAGTGTTTGGAAATCGCACAGTAGTATTTTTCCCAAACATCCATGTTTGAGTGAACTGTGGAGCCCTGAAATAATGGAAACCCTTTAAAAAATTGCAACAGTGGTGACGGAGACCAGTATCAGGAAGTACAAAGGAGCGTGAATGCTTTTTTGAAAATAACTAACTACATTTGCTCAAGTGCTGAGCTTAAATATGAATTTGAGGTACTTTGAGTCTGCCGTCTGTCAGAGAGAAATATTGGACATTTACCTACAGCCAAACCTACTAATTACTTTTCACAGGAAGACAAACACACCAAAAAAAGAAACATATGGCAAGCTTATAACCTTTAACCCTCTTATCACGTTTCAGATGTCCATGTTTTCCCCTCTGAATTTCTTAAATGGCTTCATTTAACTCCAAACGATAACCTCGCCGCCTGTCGCAATCATAAACAGGAGAAGACGGGTTTACAAGAAAAAAGGCTTCTCACCTCTACATTTACCTGAACTGCTTGTAGGCAATTATTTACACTATGCGCACTTTCACAAACACATAGATCAGTCCAAGCAAGCACAAGGCACGGTCCGGTTGGGAGTCAAGAAAAAGGTCCATCCCATAGATGTAATATTGGAGCTGGATAATGGATCGAAAATGGCGCCCAAACTATATAAGGTAAATGACTTACGAATTTAAAATACCCCGAAGAAAAATGTTACGGTGGGAATTATGAAAAGCCACCTAGTGCTTTTACGAGGCTAATATATTGGTAAATAAATAAGTCAAGTTTGAGAACAAGGGCTGACAAGTGACTGATAAATGCAACGTGACTTTCCTCGGCTTTTGAAAAGTTTTTACAAAGACTGAAACTCCGTGGTTGCAAAATATAAAATACAAAGAGTGATAACTGACTTTGTTTATTACTGGAGGTGTCCTGTCAACAATTTTACAGGCATCACTTTTACAATGGCAGCCATGGGGAAAATGCGAGTAGTCACCAGAACAAAATGGCTGCAAGCCTGAGCAGCGACACCGTATCCAGTTTTAGTTTTTTAATATGTCTATGATCCAGACCTTATCGGTATCCTACCTTCCCCTACGAGACCAATCAGAGGCGGTCGCTGGGCAGTAGAGAATCAACTGGCCAACTGACGTTCTTTCTACCGATGTTGGCTTGCGTGTGTTGTCATTGGCCGTCACCGTATGGGAGGAGCGCAGAGAGGCGGACAGACGAGGTCGGCAAACAGATTTAAAACAAGTTTGAACCATTGCTTCGGTTTGTCAGTACTTTCAGAAAACTTAATTACTGAAGAAGCCTGGATGCTAAATCAAGGTTTGGAACTGCTTTTTGTCGAACACGAGTGAGGCTGGACGCTGAGTACACCTGCGTTGCGATGGTACGGCTAAGGAGCGAACTAGCTGTTTGTGGTCATTTTGTCTTGCGTCTGTACCTGGCTGCTTTACCTGGATGCCAGCGTTTGCATTAGCAGCGAGCGTTAGCGTTAGCCTTATCTGTCAGTGATGTCTTGGGAGCTTTTACTCTTTTTGTCGTCGTTTTTATTTGCGTGTGTTTGTGTTTCTATGACTGAAGCTTCCCTGACATGAGTTGTAGGCACCTTACGGAGGCACGGTAACTGTTTAGTAAATGTTCTGGTTCAGCTGTAATGTTGAATATAAATCTGTGTTTTTACAGTTAAACTGTTGATGAGGAATAAGTAGTTGTGTAGTGATCATTTTCCTTTGTATGTTTGTCTTTGATTTCCTCCAGGTGTCACCACTTTGTCCACAACATCATCCACAGTCACAAAGACATGGTCCATGATCGGAGAGACATTGTTGAGGATGAGGGAGACATTGTCCACGATCAGAGACGTTGTCTATGATTGCAGAGACCTTGTCAAAGATGAGAGAGACGTTGTCCGTGATCAGAGACATTGTCCATGCTTCGTAGAGACCTTGCGATAGAATCGGCGGAGACGGGGGTCACCGATTTGACGGCATTGCCCGCGATCAAGGACATTGTTGATGACCACAGAGACACCGTCTATGATCTCAGAGACATCGTCCATGATCACAAAGACGTAGTCCATGATCGCAGAGACATTGTCCATAATCTCAGAGACATTGTCCGCGATCACAGAGACGTAGTCCACGATCACAGAGATGTAGTCCAAGATCACAGAGAGTCTTCGTACAATGAAGAAGTTCTTTCAGACCAAGACAGAGGCCTCCAGGTAATTCACAAACAGCTTTACATCAACTGTCCAACACAGAGCACTGTTTAGTAAGGCATCAAAAATGTTCAAAAAATGTCATAGTATAGCGAGACCTCAAAAATGGTCAAAAAATGTCATAGTATAATATGGCGTCAAAAATCATCAAAAAATGTCATAGTTATAGTATGGGATCAAGAATTGTCAAAAAATGTCATAGTATGGCATCAAAAATGGTGGAAAAAAATGTCATTGTATAGTATGGCGTCAAAAAATGTCAAAATGTCATAGTATAGTATGACAGCCCTCTAATGTTTGTTATATGTTCTGGTTCAGCTGTAATGTTGAATATTTACCTGTGGTTTCATAGTTAAATTGTTGATGAGGAATAGGTAGTTGTGTATTGATCATTTTCCTTTGTATGAATCTCTTTGATTTCCTCCAGGTGTCACCACTTTGTCCATGACATCGTCCACAATCGCAGAGACATGGTCCATGATCGGAGAGACATTGTTGAGGATGAGGAGACATTGTCCACAATCAGAGATGTTGTCTATGATTGCAGAGACCTTGTCAAAGATGAGAGAGACGTTGTCCGTGATCAGAGACATTGTCCATGCTTCGTAGAGACCTTGCGATAGAATCGGCGGAGACGGGGGTCACCGATTTGACGGCATTGCCCGCGATCAGGGACATTGTTGATGACCACAGAGACACCGTCTATGATCTCAGAGACATCGTCCACGATCACAAAGACATAGTCCATGATCACAGAGACATTGTCCATAATCTCAGAGACATTGTCCGCGATCACAGAGACGTAGTCCACGATCACAGAGATGTAGTCCAAGATCACAGAGAGTCTTCGTACAATGAAGAAGTTCTTTCAGACCAAGACAGAGGCCTCCAGGTAATTCACAAACAGCTTTACATCAACTGTCCAACACAGAGCACTGTTTAGTAAGGCATGAAAATTGCTCAAAAAATGTCATAGTATAGTATGGCATCAAAAATCATCACAAAATGTCATAGTATAGTATTGCGTCAAAAATCATCAAAAAATGTCATAGTATAGTAATGGCGGCATCAAAAATGCGTCCAAAAAAAGTCAGTATAGGTAAGGCTTCAAAAATGCCAAACAAAAAATGTCATAGTAATAAGAATGGTCTGTCAAAAAATGTCATAGTATAGAATGTTGTCAAAAACCATCAAAAAATGTCATAGTATAGAATGTTGTCAAAAACATCAAAATGTATAGTATAGGTGTCAACAATGGTCAAAAAATGTCATAGTATAGGATGTTGTCAACAATGGTCAAAACGTGACAAAAAAGCTGTACCCCGACCCTAATCTCTGCTAAAAGTGGCTAAAAACTGATAAAAGCCATAACCCTAACCTCTGGCTTCAAATATGTATTTTCATACAATATTAAACAGATCTGAAAAATATTCAGTGTTCAGAAGTATTTATTTGAGTAAGAGTAAGATAATTCAGTGTTACAGCAACAAAAATAGAAAAAGGCATAATATAAACAAGACAAGATATAAAATGAGACTGTATTACAATAGGAAGAGTATAAACAGGAATATGTACACAGTAATAGATTGGATTGGAGTACTGATATTGCACTGTTTGAAATAGTAAAATGCCAAAATGAAATGACAAACACTGTGTAGAGGTGCATGTCTGTGGAAAACAATGGTAACATTGGTGCTTTAAGATTTCTTTGTCATAAGCTGCATGTCATAGTACAGTAAGGTATAAAAAAACAAGTCCAAAAATGTGATTAAGACATGTTCTTGTCTCTGCAGGAGGAGAAGACGACAGCAGCTGAAGACCTGAAGTGGGTGAAAGAAAACAAAAGTGTTATTAATTGGATAAAAGACCACCATCTAACTGTTGCTCAAGTGAAAACACTAGTTCTCTACCGTTTGCAAAAGGCTTTACACTCATTGTTCAGACATATTTTTAAAGGTTTTAAATATATCCTAAAGCCTATATACTTGTTTTTTAGAATTATTGTTTAGACCTTTTTTGAAGATTCAAATTTTTTTTTTTTTTGCAAGTTTCATGCTTATGTCTTACATTTATTTTTAAAGACTGAATACTAAAGGTTTTAACCTTATTTATCAAACCTGTTTTATAAGGTTTCTTTAATGTTTTATACCCTTTTTAGACCTATTCCTTTAAGGTTTAAAATGTTTTTTTATTATTATTTAATACTTACTTTTCAGACCTATTTATTTAAGGTTTTAAATTTACTTTTTTGTACACATATTTTTAGAGGTTTTACATTATATTTGTATAGGTTTTATACTTAATATTTAAGGTTTTCAATTTAATAAAAGTTCTATACTTTTTTTAATTTCTTAAAAGGGTTTCTATTCTATTCTAACTAATTTTAACTATGGTTTTATGTTTTCTGTTTTTCATATATATATTTGTTATACAGAGACTTCTTTGCAACTACATTGTTGAAAAATACTAATTCATACTAATTAAAAGTGATAAGTTACAGCAGCTTTAATTTGTTGCTATTTGTTCCAGACAATGGGTTTTAAAGTGTCAAACTGCCGCTGAGATAATGACAGAGTCTGACTGAAAAGAATAAACTAACACTGACCTTCTGGAAATGTCTTCATGTCTGTCTCTTCTCTCTGTGATTTAATGGTTGAAGTTTGAATCCTGTGAAAAACACAACAAACTTTAATATAAAGATGTGACTTTTAACAAATCAAAATAAAAGCACAGAGATTTTCTGGGTACTGAACTTCAAACTATGAAAAGATAAAGTAAAAGACACTAAATCAACAAAGAAACCAGAGAAACTGGTTCTGGACAAATCAGAACTAGTTCAAAAGTTACATTTGCTTTCTACACAAAGACAGAAGAAGCTGCCCTGATTGGAGAACTGACTCCATCAGCTCCTGATACAGAACAGCAGAGGATGGAAATGTTTGTTTCACCAAAGTCAGTTAGATAGAAGCCAAAGTGAAGCAAAATGACAGTGTTTCTGGTGTGAAACTGAACTGATTAAGTTCTTCACATTTTTATGATTTACTGTACTAATGAGAAAGGGAGAAAGAGAGGGGATACAGAGATAGAAAGCAAGCATGAGAGTGAGTGACAAAAACACAAAGAGACAGAGTGAGAAGGAGGCAGAAAGAATTAGAAAGAGTAGAGTGGGGTATACACACCAACAGATAATCGGAAGCACAACAAACAAGAGACATTGTTGTCAGTCATGTTTGTTGTAGTCTTAAGTCTCACCGTGTGAGATTTGGAGTTCTGGGAGTCCAGACTGGTTGTTGGTGTGTGGTGTGGTGTGGTGTGTTGGTCTTACCTCTGCACACACACTGTAAGAACAAAACTGTGAAATCTGACATTCTTTGTCGTCATGTGTGTGGTCTCTCACATTTTCCACATTGGGTAAGATTTTAAAAATCTGTTAGTGTGAGCCAGGCTTATGAGAGAGAGTGAGAAGGAGCAAGAGCAAAGGAGCGAGAGAGACAGAAAGAGAGAGCTGATGTTTAAACTCTTCATTTTCTTTGAACTGCACATTCATGAACTATGTAAATAAACTTGAATAATGAGTGAGGTCTTTTTGTGACAAATCAAACTATTCATGTTTCAGATCAAATACTGAGCATAAACAGTTTAATGTCAGTGCTCTGTCTTGGACAGTTGATGTAAAGCTGTTTGTGAATTACCTGGAGGCCTCAGTCCTGGTCTCAAAGAACTTCTTAATTGTATGAAGACTCTCTATGCTTGCAAACAAAGTGGTGACACCTGGAGGACATTAAAAGAGAAATTTACAAGGGAAAATGTTCAATACACTACTACCTATTCCTCATCAACAGTTTAACCATGAAAACACAGATAAATATTCAACATTACAGCTAAACCACATCATCTTACAAACATTAGAGGAGTGTCTCAGAAAATGGGCTGTTTACTGTCACATATGACAAGAAAAAGCATCACATCTTTAAGAATCTAAATACAATAAATATTTGGGAAAACTTAAGTAAAATGATTATCTTTTTCTAAATTTCTATATTAATTGTCAACTAATCACTGGAGGAATTGTGTATATTACTGTGAACTGCATAATAAAAACTTTCATGTACTGTAAGTAATTTTTTGAGAGCATGGTTTTAACTTGTACTTTTAATTATACAGTACTTTAATCCACAGGCAGAACATTTTCTGACAACTATTTTGAGTTTTAAAAAATTATTATAACTAGTACTATTTTCTGACAATTTATAGACATGATTAATCAGTTATTATTTTCCATACTAAACTCAATAAATATCAAGGATTTAAACAATAGCACTGTTACTAACATTAATAATTCAGCTCATCAACACATTTTTTTCAGACTGGGTAAATCTTTAGAACATATACCTGTTTGGTTTGTAAGGTGAGAGTTTGTGTTTCTGTTCAGGCTGCAGCAGCTGAACCAGTAAACCTGGAAAACACAAGTACAACACTTGAAAAACAAATTACCTCATTAATAAAGAATGGTTAACCTCCAAAACTTGAACAGTGTAGAAGAATACAATACTGAAAACTAAACACTAGAACCTTCAATAGGGCTGGATGATATATTGAAAATTTATCATTATCTCGATATCAACATGCAGATAGCAAAGACGTCTTGAACTGCGATATAAATGGTATATTTCCATGTGCTCTGCATTCACGCTCTACTTGTCAATATGTTTGGCCAATCAGATTGAGCCGTTCTGCCTGCCCCCTGTGTAGAGGCTATAAACTGAGGTAGAAGTGCATGGAGAGTTAGGTAGTGAGCAGATTACGCTTGACCTTTTTCTGACTGTTAACATGTCCGTTCATATTGAGGAATTCTGGCCATAGATAGACAGATAGATACTTTATTAATCACACGCACGGGAAATTCAGAAGTTGTTTTAAGTTGTTCACATATGGAACAACTACCAGATTTATGTGTTAACAAGCCATATAACAAGCTACATTTAGACAACAATAAAGCACAAACGTCATGATCCATCAAATGTAATTTACTTAATCTGCTTAGATATGTTGGAGTCGTGCTAAATGTTAATATGCAAGTCGAGCCGAGTCACATGATCAGCGGGGGTAAAACCAAACTTTTGCAGGATATATTATGTGTAAAAAGGGATCCATTATTTTTTTTAACTTGGTTAATGTTTTTGGGTGTAAATAACTGATAGGGACAAATGTCTTTGGAATCGGTGTAGTATTGATCAACAGTGAAACCGGACCCCGTCAATAGCTTCTGCAACAAAAACAAACGGTGCACTTGATGATGTTTTCACCTGCTGGTCAACAACGTATGATACCAGCCAAAAGCCTAACGTGATGTTTTGCTAGCGAGGTGTCACAGCAAAATGCTCACACAGTGTAGGAAAGGCATGTTATCTTTTCTGATGTGTACATCAATCAGGAGATCTGCTATTGTAGCTATGGTAGCACAATTACAATGCTGGGCTGACAAAACTTACTGTCTGCTGACAATGGTAGGCAAGAAGAAAATGCATAATTATTTTAATAACCTTTTATTTATTGGTGGATTCTCCACTCTTCAAGGGTCAAATAGCAGTGTGTTGCACTGGCTTTGACCCCCATTAGAACAGTGCCTCACACAAGCAGTGTGTGAAGAGGCAGGGAGCAGCAAAAGAACCATTTTCTTCATTAAGCGTGTAAATCTTTTACTGTTATTTGCCAAATTAAAATATGTTCCCAGGCCAGTGTTTACAATGGTGGGGCCAGTGGTTACAATGATGGGGCCAGTGGTTACAACGGTGGGGCCAGAGATCTTGAAAAGGTAGAACTTAAAATCATCCCCTGTAATGCATTTAATTTTTTCAGTGTCAGTAAAGCCTACTTACTCCTCAATTCAATTCAAAGTAGAAAGACATTAACGCTGTATACTTAAGTATTTGTTAATTTATTGCAATATTCAACAGTGATATTGTATATAGCATGTTTTCCTAATATCATGCAGCCCTACTTGACAATCACACTTTGAAGTCAATAATTTAATTATATTACTAGCATATGACTTGATTGATCTCAGAAAGAAAAGCAATTTTTAAAATAGTATTTAGAATATCTAACAGTAATCTCAGTTCATTCATTGTGACCTACTCTTGAGGCTTAAAACTTGGGGAGGAGCACAGAGTTAAAATCTATCTCAAAACTGAACTCAATAAAGTCTCAAGTCACCACAAACAAATTTCTAAGAAATAATATACACAACAGGGGATCAATGGATGGCTATGGACAGATTACTGCTACAAAGACACAAACGACAAAGAGGCAACAAACTGAGTCGCAAAATGATCACAATGAGATGCTTAACTGCCACACTGAAACACATAATGACCACAAAGAATAGGCACAAAACTACAGAGCCACAATGCGATGTAAAACAACCACAAAGAAGCTGACCATGTAGATGTAGAACAGCCAGGTAGAGACGCAAACGATGCAATACCATCACAAATAGACACAATATGATCACATCGACATGATAATCCGCCATAAACTGACTTAAAATGACCGAGTTGGAGCATAAAATTATAAAGAAGCAGTAAAATGTTTGCAAAGTAATTAAAACAAAAAGGCTAAGGCTAACGTCCGCCATTAATACTCATGCTAACGCCCAGGGTGTAAAACAGCCAGGTAGAGCCGCAAAATTTTTTTAAAAATGACCACAAATTGATACAAACCGATAACAACGACATGATAAACCACCACAAACGGAGTTAAAATGCCAAGGATGGAACACAAACTGACAAAGAGACGCTAGCCACTAACCGTTTGCCTTATCTTCGGGCCGCATGTGTGTTCAGCGTCTAGTCTCACTCGTGTTCGACAAAAACAGCTCCAGAGTTTGTTTTAGCATCCAAACCTCTCCGGTATCGACGTTTTCTCACAGCACTGGCAAACAGAGGTAATGGCTCAAACTTGGTTTAAATATGTTTTCCGACTTCGTTTCTCCGCCTCTCTGCGCTCCTCCCAGAAAGTCGTAGCCAATGAGGAGACACGTCGCAGTCAATGACGACATACGTCAGCTACCATTGGCAGAAAAACGCTGATTGCCCGGTCCATTCTAGTCCGCCTCTGATTGGTCTTAAAATTCATCCACCGTAAAGACGGAGAGAAGCCTTAGATATATTAAAAATCTGGCTTTCAGCCACGCGCCAGACGCATCATCAGTGCACAAAAGCTTAAGGTGAAACTCCTTTATTTGTGACTGTTTTATAAGAAAATTGACATGAGCATAGACTGTTTATAAATACACAAGCCACATATTATTTGTAATAGCCAAGCAAATGAGTATGCTCCTGTAACATTTAATGTACAAGATTTATCTTATGATCCTTTGTATGGGCCTAATCCTTAGTTTGGGAACCACTGAACTGTACTGCTGTTCTGTATATAAAGTAGTTAAAACTAGATCTACTGTGACCAGCAAAAATACTAAATACTGCTTAAACATTAATGCATAAATATTAACAATCTGATAATGTCATATGTAACAATATATGAGTTTTGATGCTTTAAGTACATTTTGCTGATAATATGTCCATTTATTGAAGTAAGATTTTAGATTCTTGAATACTTAGAATTATTTTTACATTTCTGTGTGGGTACTTTTACTTAAGTTGGGGATTTGAGGAGTTCTTTGTCCACAACAAACACCACATGGGTTCCTCAGAAACAAAACTTTCTCAAGCATTGTGAGCTTTTTGTCATGTAAATGTTAGTATACAGGAAGTTATCACTACAACCAATAGTAGAGAAACTATCTGGTCTAGTGGTTATCTGGTGTAGGCAACAGAGTTTGCCAGTAGATGGAGACAAACTTTTGTCCCCATGCTTGTTGACAATTATAGCCTGTAAACCCATTAATAGTTTACAGTAGATTAGTTAGTTTACAGTAGATTTTGCAACTATGTATTTTTCCAACAATGCAGTGAAATAAAATGAAGTGAGCAAATAGGCAGAATAGGAATATGAATAAGGTCACAAAAGTAAATCGCTTGAATTTGGGAATATCAATCAATATAAAATGTTTTCTATAAACCATATCTTAACTAAGCTGTTGTACAGATTTGACTGGATGTAAACTTTTTTGGTATGAAGAAATAGCACACGCTACACTTTACAAGCCACAGAAAGATAATGCACACTACACCTCACAGACCATGGAGAACCACTCAGAAAAAGTACTGTGACTTTGACTTTATATTTAGCAGCAGCGGTGGTAAGTGTTTAGACAAAGCTGAAACAACATAATATGTAGGAACCATTAACCCAGCTTTTTTGTTAAAATGTGTAACAGTCACACATTCACAAGTCATTCTAATGAACAGCCTGAAAATTTAAAGGTCACTGATAAAATGCATACTTTGCTTGTGAGTTAAAATAGTTAGCATTTGGTCTAACCAATCAGTCGAAGCAGCTCATCCTCTCCTCCTCTTGCTTCCTTCTCTTCCTCCTTACTGTCTTTCAAAACATCTATCAGCCTGACCCAGAAAGCATCCTGCTCTTGTGGCTCCTCAGGCCACAGCATGTAGGTCTTCTTCCGGACAATCTTGCGCAGGCGTGTGTAGGGAGATAGACAGTGTTCAGGTATCTCCTCCAGGAACACCAGCAGTAGGACATCACTGCCATCACAGAGGAGCCTCAGACTGGCCAGCTGAAACTCCATGGCACACCACTCACTGCACAGGAAGTGACGTGTCACCACGCAGATGGTGTGGCGAGAGCTGTAGATGGCGGCCTCGATGTTTTCCAGAACAGCAGCACCGGGGCGGAAGTCTCTGTGGTGGAGGCACAGTCTCAGCCCCCGTGCGTCAGTGGCAGGCCGCTCTAGATTGGGCACCAACTGTCTCATCACCCAGGCCTCGTCCTTAGAGCTGTAGGAGATGAAGGCATCATACTGAAATTTGGGCCCTGCTGCTCCCCTACGTCCACGTAGCTTAGCCTTGAGGATGAGCAGCAGGTAGCGCATGGTAGGGCCCTGTGTGTGCCAGGCCAGACACAAACATACAAACAACACATTCATCACAGAGCAGATGATGAAGAGAGTGAAGGAAGCCACTTCATAGGAGCAGGCCTTATCATCAAACTGCCACAGGTAGGGAGATCTCCTGTCGTTGTCACACTGGAGGTCATACAGGTAGGACACCTGGAGTGAATGTAACAGAAAAAAACAATAATATTGTAATATTTGAGTTGTTAAAGAAATTAATTATATAATTTTATTAATGTACTTTTTATTTGGTTTATAACACATATTAATACGTGTCACTGTGTCTGCAGTTTCTGTACCTGTGTATCAGTGTTATGGATAGCCCAGTTCTTGAACCAAGCATTATCACAGGTACAGGTGAGCGGGTTGTCTGTAATCTCCAAAGATCGCAATCTGGAAACACACAAACACACACCAGTGTTGACAGTTTGGTTAAATTCAAATTTATACAAAATATACTGTGTCCAGATAAAGTGGACGCAGAAGTGGTAGCAAAATTCTAATTTGTAGCTCATTCATGAGCACATAGTTTATCTTTTTTCTTTTTCTTTTTTTTTTTACAGGGATTGTCCTTCTAGTTTTGTGATACCAATGTTGACTGCTCCCCTGTCACTTTATGAAAACAGAAGTTCTAGTGTGGGTGTATAATAAATGCAGTATAAAATATGTATGTTTTTGTGGCCAGTAGTTGGGATGGTAGATCAGTTACTGAAACCCTGAAGCAGCAGACTATGTTAAAACAGCACAGGGAAGTAGGGTCATATTCATAACATTTTTTCAGTATACAAAAGGAAATTACATTTAAGGCTATGTTGAATATGTGTTGGCTCTGATGTGTTAAAAATATATCAAATTCATAACACCTGCTAGAAAACACTGTTTGAGATCGTCTTTTTGACAGATGAACATAAAATGTACATCTAAGTGGACTACTGTATGTTTAGGCTCAATAAGAAAGTGCAATTATGGGTCATATCTCTTAAAACGAAAGTCAAAATCAGCAAACCTAGCATAGGAAACACCCTTCTTCATTTTCTTGCTGAGAGTTAGATGAGAAGATTGATACCACTGTCATGTCTGTAAAGTAAATATTAAACTACTTCCAGTAACCTGCTAACTTAGTATAAAGATTGGAAACAGAGAAACAGCTAGCCTAGCTTTGTTCAAAGGTAAAAAAAAAAAAAAAAAAAGCCTACCAGTACCACATTCATTTTATGCCCCGTTTTTTTCATCTGTACAAAACCTAAGGTATACAATGTTGTAGTTTTGTGTGGGTTATGTACTGAATTATTTCTCACCAGACAGAGTTACATCTTGGTAGGCTTATCTTGTTTGCAAGTAGAGAAGACAGGAAATGTGCCGGGGCTAGAAATAGTCTAGCAAAAAACCCCTGTAAAACCACTGGGTGTCATTTTTACAGTTTTTTTTAAAGAATGAGTTGTAGAGGTGCTAGTAGATTGTTTTTTTAACCTATTCCCATTGAATAACAGCTGCTGATTGTAGCTTCAGATTTGGTTTACAGACATGGTCTCATCCGACACTCAGCAAGAAAGCAAAATAGCTTATTTCACAGATATTTGAACAGTCCTGAATGATATTCTGAATGATATTCCAGTAGCTCCCCCACCTTGGCAGACCATCTAGCATTGTTTTATCCACAGTGTGGAGGTGGTTTGACTGGACTTTGAGAATTTCCAGTGTATTATCTGGAGGCAGCAGGTTAGTAGGCAGGGCATCTAGGTCTGCCCTGTAAAGAGTCAGCTTCTGCAGCCTTTTCAGAGGGGAGAACACTGCAGTCAGGTTGGTCGTTTTCATTAGCACTCCTGCTATGTACAGGCGCGTCAAATTCTGTAGAGGAACAAAGGCGTCAGGATGGAAGTTGATCCTGATGCTGTTCCCAATAGAAACTGAGATAAGTTGTTGTGGACCTTCGAAGAAATGTGGCCCAATATCCCCAATGCCACGACCTCCAGGCCCCTGGTAGTTCAACTCCAGATACTCCAAGATACATACAAAAACAGAGAGATAGAAAGATTATTTACACGGTACATTACTCTTCTTCTACTGATCAGGAAGAGCATATAACAGCCTAAAAGAAAGGCATTTACCTGCAGAGAACTAAGCTGGGTGAAAGGAGATTCGTAAGATCTAAAATGGAGGCGGTTGTTGTATAAAACAAATGTCCTCAAATTTCTAAGCCCAAGCAGAATACGTGGTGTCAGCCTCTTGATGCGGTTCCCACTCAAGTCCAGGTATCTAATGGATTAAAGGATAAATAAATTAAAATAAATAAATAGACAGAGAGGAAAGATGAATACACTAGCGGAGAATCATGAATACCTGAGATTTGTCAGGTCTTGGAAGGAGCCTTCTTCAATGAAATCAATGATGTTCAAACTCAAATTGAGTTTTATTAGTTTCTGCAGCTTACTGAAAGGCTTCCTCGTGATGTATTTTAGCAGGTTGAACTGCAAGTAGAGCTGCTCGAGTTTGGTGAGGGCACTGAATACATTTGGTGTCAACTCTGTGAGGTCATTTTTCATAAGAGAGAGACGAGTCAGCTTCTTCAGAGGGACAAACCACTTTGGGTCGATGTCTCGCATTTTGCTCCTGTCAAAACTCAAAAAGGTGAGATTGGTCAAGTGTTTGAATGTGTCCTGCTGGATGATGATCTTATTTTGATTCAGCTGCAGTGTTTTCAGTCCTTGGTAACCATCAAATGTAATGTGAGATATCTGCTGCAACCCACAGTTAATGAGATAAAGTCTGCTTGTATTCCCTTTACCCAGAGACAAATTGGCAACATTTCCAAAATTGGCATCCATGATAATGACCACTGGTGGAGCACCACAGTCCAGTAGGCTGGAGTTATGTGTGGGTAACGTGGATCGTTTCAGGTCAATCTGTATAAAGTTAAATTGACATCACATTCCTTTAAAACATATAAAAAACCCACTGATTTTAAAAGCCAAACAGAATGTACATTACAAGGAGTGCACATACCTCTACTCCTGTAAGATGATCCATTCCTTTTAGCACATCACAGACAGTCAGGGGAGATTTCTCCACAAACAGAGAAAATGCCACCCAATAGAGATTCCTCTTTGTCTCTGCAGAGAGTCTCACCAGCACTTCTGCTTTTACTCTCTGAAGAAGTAGACTCTTCAGTCTGGGGTTGGAGGCAAAAACATCTGTCTGTAGCTCTAGCTTTGAATTGTTGGACAGCCTGATGTATTCAAGGGCAGGGAAACAACTCACATTTACCCTCTGAATATTGTTTGCAAAAAGATCGAGATGCATAAGAGTGGATGAGCAACCAGAATCTTCACAGCTGAAAGACTTGAGCATGTTGAGAGACAGATCAACTTTTTGAATCATTGGGAGGTAGTTAAAGATACCTGGTGAGATCGTTGCAAGTTTGTTGTAGGGCAGAAGAAGTATTTGTAGCCTGATGAGTCCCTCAAAAGCATTGGAATGAATGCTGGAGATGTTATTGCTGGTAAGGTTGAGGCAATTCAGGACATCCAGGCCTCTGAATTCTCCTCCTTTCAGAGAGACCAGTTGGTTCTGACTCAAGTCCAGGTTTTTCAGTCCAAGCACCTGGCTGAAGGATCCAGGTGGGATGACATTGATCTTGTTCTTTGATAGGTTTATTGTTGTTATGTTATCAGGGATCATCCTAATGACGTCGGACAGGTTGGCAATGTCCCGGTTGAAGCACCACATCATGCTGGTTTCAGGATAGTTCTGAGCACAACCTCTAAAGCCATAACCCCAGCAAGCTGAGGTGTTGAGCAGAAGCAGGAACAGGATGGTTTGCACCATCCTTTCTTGACTGCAACTTTGGAACAACAGACTGCAGAGATCAGAACAAAGAAATAATAAATAAATATATTAAGATAGAAAAGGCAATGGGGAAGTTAAAAAGAAATCTCACAAGGCAGCTGCACTGAACTTGAAGAGGTAAAGCACTTAAACTTGTAATTACTGATTGACAGTTTGTATTGTTGTATATTGTATATACCTACGTTACTGTAATCTTTGTGGCATTTGTTGAATTTAGCTACTTGTTTATTTATTTTATGTTAGCCTTTATTTTATTAGCTTTATTCCTATATATTCCTTATAATAGCTTTATTCTTACTCTCTCTTCACACTGTATTGCTTTTCCACCTCTGTATTGCAACTGGTGCACAGCAGTTTCCCTCGGGATAAATAAAGTTTCTTGAATCTTGAATCTTGAAAACCAAGAGGAACTGCAGAGGCCAGTGATAATTCTCCTTAGGTTCATCATTACAAGTGACCCCTTTCACACTGTCACATTGCTTTCACGTTGTTATTTGATACATTTTTATTATACAAATATTGATTATAGCTGCTTTAATGTATAAAGTTTTCTCCTCTGTACAACAAAGTAGCAACGTGTAGATACAAGCAGATATGGCCAAAGGGGGAAGTAATCAATTGTAGTCCTTTTTTTTCTCATAAATGCAAGTTCTTGAATTGTTTGTTGAGTTATTATTGAAAAGAAAAAATCCATTAAATTTCATTTTCAAGCTTTTTTGGATAAAACAACAATGTGATTTTAAATAATTCTACAGAAATAAACATTGTATCAGTCACAGCATATGAGAAGCCAGGTGTACAGTGAATAGTTAGTCAAATAAGAAATCTATCCTTTTTTGTAATGATTTTTATTTATGATGATATTTATTTTTATTCAATAAATATGTTTCAGTTCTCTGCTGTTCCTGACTGCATGGGGAAAAAATAATGTCACAACTTTTGCAGAATTAATTTTAAAAGACTTATTTTCTGTTTTTACTTTTTTGAGTAATTGGAGTATTTTTGACAGCACTATTAAACATGTTTTAACCCTAACAATTAAAGCCAAACGTTAAACTCACCCTTTTATGGTCCCCTTATGCTGCTTTAATCTGCACTTCCTATTTCAAAGGGCTGCAGTTCTCTGTCTAAATAAATCAGTCTTGTTTTGAGGAAGGATGTTGTCTACAGCTCACTGTATTCACACTATTTAAGGACATTGTTGTACAGGCCAGTTATCTGTAGTGGTAATGTATGGTGGCCCTGAAGGTCAAAACACAACAACACTTTATAATACACATCATCTCAGAAAAAAAAAAAAATCACAAAACAACAGAGAGGCTCAATTGTTATTGTCATATGGCTTTAAATCTTTTGTCCACATGAGGGAGCTATCAGCAGGTCTTGGATATACTGACACTACAGAACAAAGCAATAATATCCAGATGTAGGGAAAAACTTTAAACTAGACAGGGGTATTTTGCAAACTTATAAACATTAAAATACTGCTGGAATATGGATTTTTCAAAGGGGGTCAACATCAAGAGAAAAAAAAAGAAGAGGAAATAAATTAGATTTATATGTGTGTGTGTGAAACAAGTGTGAATTTTACGGGTCATAGTAAAATTGCATTATGGGTTTTTTGTAATAATTAAGATATTCAAACAAATATCAAATAGAAAATAGAAAATATAGCGTTAAAAGGATAACAAAGGCCTTTTGACCTCTTCAAACTGAACGTCCTGGCAGATGACCTTTGTCACTGTGTCTTGAGTGTGAGCCCAGCACTGGGTGCCCATCCTGGGGGCAGACAGGTAGTCCTCCATTTAGTTGATGTGGAGCTTTGCCCCCGGGTGCCTGACCTTTGCAGGGGGGCTCATGGATTCAGGAGCAGAGGCACAGGTAACCCTACTGATGGTGATTTAGCTCAAGGAGCTACTTCACCTTTAGCACCACCACCCAACTATGTCAGGGCAGATAGTGGAGAGTCATGTGGTGCTGCCACTATGGATCAGTTTGTCGCTTATTTAGACTCTAAATGATAATGATAGAGATGATAGCATTTAGCTTAGTCTCTCCAAAATGGACTGAATGGGAAAGTGATGAATTTATGTTCAAACAATATTACAGGATGTTTCTTCCTTTATACAATTTAATCAAAGTCTATTAAAATTATTATTTCATGAGTTCTTGTCTTTTTTGTTACCATTTCCCCTTTATTGTTTCACTTTCATAAAAATGATGAAACATATTGTTTTTACTCTGTTTATTCAAAGAAATACAGTGTGTATAATACATTGTATTTTCATCAAGTGAAATGATGCAGCCCAACATGACATCATCCATATAAAACCATTTACTCCTTAAAACATTTTACTTACATTTATTGTAATTACAATATTTACAAATCCAACCAAAGGATTGTCTCTCAGCATGATTTTAATGGACTTAATTATTCAAATTATCCTGATGGAAATTACTAAGCCCTGATGTTACATTTTTAAATTATTTTCATTTCATTGTATTATTGTAACAATCTTAGTCTCAATCAATTCTTAGTGCATTAGAAATCCTCATCTTTCAAATTCATCCACTCATTCATTTTTCTTTTAAGGTGCAAAATGTTTGAGGTTTTAGTGAAGGTAAACTGAGAATAAGCATGAAAGTCCTCTTCCAGCCAGTGAAAATCAAAGGCATGCCAGTAACAATAAAGACAACTGCATTTGAGGACAATATAGAATCAGTTATATTACAGTCAGAAGAACAGAAGTTCAGTTATCAGTAGCTGTCAAAGGACTTGGAGGACACTGAGCTTCTAGCCGCTGTATGGACGGGGGTCTCTTTGAGGTTTTGGCAGAGGCAGGGATGTCAGTGAACACCACGGATCGGCCGTCGGGGCAGAGCAGGACACTCGAGTCTGCCTCACACTTAGTGGTTCTGCTCGGCCATAAGGCCTCAGTCGGCGTGGGCCTGATGCCGAGTCCACCAGGAGAGAGAACCTCTGTGTTTACCACTGACGCCTGACTCATCTTGATCAATATGTCCAACGACTGCTTGCGACTCTCCAACGAAGCCTTCATCGCCTTCCTCTCACTCTCATCCTCCTCTTCCTCCCTTCTCTCCTGCAGCTCCTCATCCTCCTCCTCTGTCTCCGTGCTGTTGCCCTTGAGACTGCCATCCTCTCTCATGCCCTGGTCACCGGCTAAATCCGTCGAGTCCCTCTTTACTGACAGGTCTAGAGGCCCATCGCTTTGGCGGGCTGTCCGCTCCAGCGCCTGATGGATGTGGGAGAGCTCACTGCGGATTTTGCTCAGGTGCTCCCAGAGGTGCCGCTGGGCGGGAATGTCCTCCTTCTCCAGGTGGGAGATTTTGCGCTCAGCTTCTTGGTACTCCTGCAAGGCCTTGGAGAGGTCACTCAGGAGAGCAGCCACTGACTCTGACACTCCCTCTCCCACTGTCTGGGCAGCAGTCGGGTCTTGGTTGTTGGGTCCCCCACAGGTTGAAAGAGAGGATGTTTCACTGTTGGGGCTGGTGAGCGTATCATTGTACCACAGTTCAGTGGGCCGGGTCTGAAGCTGAGCATCCTGTAAACTGTGGATAGAAAATTTCAACATTTTCAAAGGGGAAACTACCAGTCACAATGAGTATTAAACATTTAAAATTAAATTGGAGAAGTAAAACAAAAAGAAAATCTTAACCTGTTCTGGAAGAGAAGTTTGTCTGCTGCCACGTTAAGAGACGATGCAGTCTGAATATTCTTCAGGAGGTCCAAAGTGAAGCCCATGGCCGGCTTCTTCTCCATAGGTACCTCATGGTTCCCCAGTGGTGCCCCTGTCCTCTTTAGACCCCAGGTTGCTTTGGCATCCTTGGGTATAGCCTGCAGTTTATCCCCGAGCCTGTAGCCCTGATCAGGGGAGTCTCTCTGAGGTGACACCCAGTCAGCAGGAGAGACAGCAGCGGTCCCTGGCCGCAATGCTGGCACTTTCCACAGATTGACTTTGGGCTGGAAGCTGGACAGGGGATTCACTTCTAGACTGTTTGTGGACGTCTTGAGTGACTTGCTGGTGTCGCTCTGACTGGAGGTCGGTCCAAACGTGTGCTCGCACAAAAATGGGTAGTAGAAGCGAGGGGGGATGAGGGCTCTGTCTGTGTGTGTGCCAGAGGCTGGGTGCATTAACTGAGCAGCCGAAGCCAGGAAGGGAAGCTGGGCGAGCTGGGCATGGGTCTGGGCTGTGACACCCGTGGCAGCAGCGGGAATGGCCGAGTTCATGTAGGAGAAGAGGCTGGGGCTGATGGGATAGCCTACCCCGAGTACTGACAGATTGAGTCCAGTGGGATCCTGGTAGTCCACCAGGTTTGGCGGAGGAGGGTAACAGGGAATTGAGCTGCTCACCCTGGGTTGAGTTCCTTCTGATTTGGCCTTGGTGTGGCTGGATGCTAGCAGCCGCCACTGCTCTGACAGCAACCCGGGAGCTGTTAGGCATGTCTTGGATAGCTTATAATGTTTCAGCTGGGCCTCTACTTCTACTGAACGTGCTCGTAAAAGCTGGTCTTCCAGGGAGAGCATGTCAGCCATCAGGAGCTCTGACTCTGGCTGTTTGGTTTTCTTGGCAGCGCACTCTGCAGCCTCTCCTCTGCTGCTGCTGTTGCTGGAGCTCTCCTTTGTCAGCCCAACAATCTCTGCTCCCTCACCTCGTCCTCCCTCCTCTTCCTCTTCTGGTCCCTGGCTTTCCCTGTCCTCCCCTTCCTCCTCCATGTTCCTGCGCTGCCTCGGTCTCTCCTCAGTCCGTGTTACCTGCTCTAGTTCATCCTTCCCAGGAGCGTGGAGACCATGCACCTGCTGAAAGGGTCGTAGCTGATCTGGGTGCAGGATGTTGCCCTTTTTATAGGGCCAGTCTGACTCTATGAGCAGAGAAAGGGAGTTCTTACACAGGCTATATTTCATATGGTTATACAGGTGAGATTTCTCCATGCAAGTGAAGGGACACTGGAAGCATTTGTAGTTGTAGGGTTTACCCCATGGCCGGGGAATATAGTGAGGCTTCTTGGGCTTGCGCTCCTTGTGTTTGCTGGCAGATGTCACTTTGCAAGCGTCGTCCTTGGACATGATTGAGTCTTGATATTTATTAAGAATTTGTAGTTGTATTCAAATTATGATGATTCAAGACAGATTTATAGATTTTCTATCTTTTGTGCCAAGGTACATTTCATTTGATGCAGGTTTTTCCTCAGTTTTGCAGGTGAATGGGGATGAGGAGGAGCATTGTCTTGATTAGAGTGAAGCCGAATCTGCAAAACAAACCAGACACTGGTATGAATAAAATTCCAGAGCACCAACAGATAAAAAAAAAGAAAGATAAGCTATTTTATCTTTTGCCTACGTGCGTCACAAATTCTTAACTTCAGTATTTGTTCTTTGCAACTCTAAAAAAAGAAGACAGCTTGTAGAAATGAGGCCCTGTGCGAAATCTGAATATCCGAGATAAAGTTGTGTGTGCACTGAAGGGTGGTATATATCATTATGCACATATGTGTATTATGAGAGCACATTTGTTGTCTGAGCTGAGGGTTGCCACTAACGTAACTGCAGGGAGGCCCACGCTGATCTGTTCTCACTGTACCTGCCACCACTCATTAGTTCCAGTGCAGTACAAAGCGCTAGCAGGGCCCTGGGCTGGGGGGCAAACGAGGGTTGTCACAGGGGACTCACACTGCACCTGTGCAGGGTGGGCCCTAACAACACACTCTCAGGCCCGAATTTAGGGGTCGGAGACCCTTGGAGGTCAGCTACAGGCAAGTGTGTGGTCAGGCTGAGGGTTACGTAGAGGCGGGTGGCGAAGGGAGAGAGGAGTTGGGGGTTTGAGGCCTGGTTCCTAATGAGAGCCTGGCATAATGCCTATAGGGCATCATTAGTGCCAGGACTGAGATCTGGGTCAGGACACGGTGCATAAGTTCAACTGATCTTACTACCTCCGCATTTAGAGTTGGATCATACTTTGTTACTTGCTAAGAATTAATAGCATGGATTATGAGAAATTATATTGTGATTCGAAGACTTTAGTGTTGCGTAAGATATGTTGGAATTTAAAAAGCTTTAATTATTGTGACGGATGACTATTTTAGAACTCATGTCTGAGAGGCTAAAAACCTCTCAGCACCAATACATTTTGTAACAGATATTTTCATTAATTGTTTTTTTAAACTTATATTATTTTTGTTTTTCCTCCATTTGTGAAATGTATAGAAAACAGCTTGTACACCTCTAATTTAGCTTTTCAAAATGATCTACTACTTTTCAGCCCTTTTTTCTCTCCTGTTCTCTCCCTTTGTTTCTATCCCTCTTCATTGTTTTATATCTTAAAAAAGCAGGAATTCTATGGCCGCCCGCTCTTCTAATTTCTCAGAATAAATTTAAATACTCCACAATAGTTTTTTCATCAGTTAAATTACAGAAATTTTGTGATGTTTTTATACTTAAAGCCAAGCCGGTGGGACAACCCTGCGGTGAAAGAAGATGTGAGGAAGAGTGTGCTCCTCAATTTAAAACACTCTGCTCTGAGGCTTTTATTTTGTCTTTTTTCCCCAGGTCATTCAAAGATGAAAGTCTGTGTGATGTTCAGTGTCCAAGCTGAGGCAAAAAATAAACTTCACCAACTAATCTTTTTCTGTCTTAAATTTTGAGATAAAGGCCAGTGAAGTGAACACAGGCGGCCTGTTATGCTGAGAGACAGCAGACAACCTCATCAATAAAACCCACAGCACAAAGGGTGATGATGAAAGACACAGTGAGTCTAACACAGGATGGCAGGCTGTTGCCAACTGCTCTCCCAACTGGACCCTCAGAATTGGCCTGTTAGTGGGCGACCATTTGATTGGCTCACTTGTCCGCCTCAGGGGTCTGACCTGGGTTTTGAGCTCATAATGGAGCCTAACAGCTGCTGCTACGAGCCAATCAATAAAAATCATTTTTACAGTAGATTTTTTTTCCCTCTCCTGGCCACTGCTATCCGCTTGACTCTCTACTGACTGTGCACTTTGCCCCCCCACCCCACCAACCCATATCCAAACCCTGCGGTCTTGTTTTAAGCTTTTAGGGCTGATGATCAAACAAGCTTCACCACTTGAACATCTATTGTTGCAATTAATGAGGCTTACCACAGTAAAAGCTTTGACAAGTTACATGCAACAGCAACCGCACCACTGACAGCCTATGGGACAGACTATTTGTACAATGCATACAAGAGGTGTAAATAAAATGCTTTTTATAAATAGACAGTTAAAAATAAATACTTTACCTGAGATCGGAATGATTTGCTGGTTGTTTCCCCCTGAAAAAAAGATCCTGCAAAAGAAGAAAGAAGATTTAAAATTACAACTACTGTCATTCATCATCAGAGTTTCTTGGCTGTTGCCTTTTCATGATTCATTTTCAGTATAATAATCTTTTATTTGATATAGCAATCAATGATGGAAAAAATATTTTTTATAAACACAAGCTTCAAATTTCTTGCATATCTAAATAGAAAAGTTATATAGTGGCATTTAAATTTGAGAGCAAAACAACAGATGATGCTACTGATGTTAATCTAATAAAAAAATTTGTTATTCCTGGTTAAAATAAATGTTATAAGCATCGAAACTATGTTTTATGATGCTATGCACATGTGTAAAACTGTGACAATTCAGTTTAGATTTTGCATTCAAAAGTGTGTATATGTAAAATTAATGAATAAATTCCTCTTCATTATATTTCACATAAGTGAATCGCAGAATTAATATAAATGAATAAAAATAAGCTTACATTTCATCTTTATGCTTCTTTATTTTTTAAAAAAACAACTACAAAATAAAAACCGTACAGTTTCAAATGAAAAAAACATTTTCTCAGAGCAAGTAAAGGCACCATGTAGAGGGCCTCTCCTTAAGTTCTTTTTAAAATATCACTTAATCTTAAACTAACCTGCTTGCATGCCATGAGCTACATAAAAAAGGAGAGAGGAAATGTATTCATCCGTACCTAGAGAGCGTCCCGGTGAGGCTGACTGTCACTCCTCTGCAGCGGCACTGAGAGGGCAGCGCGTCCCACTCAAATGGGAGCGCAGGAGCGAGTGTGGAGATATATATTGACTGGGAGCACTGCCCGGAGGCACTACAATACAGCAGCTCCCCCTCTCTACTCTCTACTCCCCCCCCCCGCCGATTGTCAAATGTGGTCTCTACCTTGCAGCCAGGATGCAATATAACAACTTACACAATATTGGCAAAGGTTTGGTTGGTGATGGCTTCTCGTTATAGCGGAGGGGACATTTGTCGGGGTTAATTCCTTCATTATGAGGTCGCTTCACGAATTTTGTATTTAAACAATTAAGTGTTTAATTAGTCACGTGTCTGTCTAATTATTAGCAGCATCCAGATGAAGAGCCGATTAGAGTTAAGTCTTTTTGTTGCTCAATTTCTGTGCTGATTGTTGAAGTCTGGTTTTAGTTTTCTTTCTTATAAAACGAGGTATTAAATAAACGAAAAGAAGAATAACAGAGGTAAAATTAAAAACCCACGTTTTCAATCAACTGTCACTTTTCAAAGGAAAAAGTTTCATGGCAAGAATTATATTAATATTAGAAAATGTTTAGAACAGGATGATTTCTAGCAGAGTTTAAGAACATTCACTGTTAAACTGTCAGAAAACAACTTAAAAACAACAGCTAAGAGGGTAACTGAAGATGTCTATATGAGGAATAATAAGATTGTTTGACAGTTTACAGGAAATCTATCATGTCTTTGTGATTTACAGAGCATTATATTTATGGCACATAAAAACATTTATTAAACATGGTTGTGACAGTTTTGTATTCTTCTTTTTTTAAGACTAGAATTAAGGTGTCACAGTCAAAAGGAATAACACACAACAAGAATTACAGCTATATACAATTTTTTTGTACCAATGAAATTGTATCTATAGCACCAAGAATCAAAAACTACTAAGTGCTGAGAGCTGGCTGGTCAGACCAATTCTGTTTTCTTAATCTTCACATCATTGCAGATTTAAATCAAAATTCTAATCAACTTTAGATTATTTTCTTCTTTCAAATGTGTTGATTTAGACTTTATAATTCTCACAGTAATATAATGTGAGTCATTCTTTACGTTTGCATTGACCAGTTATAATCAGAGCGTCTCAGTGTTTAATTCGAATGGGCGATGCAGGTAGAAGTGTGTTTGGCGTGGCGGCAGCCCCAACAAAAGACAGATCAGTGAGGTGGTGAGGGGTGTAGGTGGGTGGGTGGGGGGACTGGCATTTGGAGCAGCCTCCCTCAGAAGGAAGTGATTAGTGCAGTGGTACAGGGCACTGGATGAGTTACTGACATGAGCTACAAGATCACATCCACAGGCAATGACTGACATATGTCTCTTCTGACAGTTCACTCACTCCTCTTCTCCTCTTTAACTCTCACCCTTTCTTTATCCTCTTCCACTTCACCTGTCCTCTGTATTCATCTCTTTGTCTCCCACTCACTCCTCATCTCTTACTTTCTTTCCACTTACGCTGTCTTCTTCTAAATCTAACCTAAACCTCTCAATCCCCACCCCTCCTTCTCTCTCTGCTCCCTCCATCCCTGGCTCTTTTAGCCTTTGGCGGGCTTTGGGTCATCTCCAGGTTCTTCATTTCTCTCCTCTGGCTGGGTGGGAAGCGCGCATGCGAGCCCCCTTAAGAAATGTCAGTGTCCATGTGCTGACAAAGTCGGGGGCCCTTCACGAGCCATCAGGCCCCCTGTCACACCGAGACGGCCAAATGGAGACTGACAGGCCACTCCATAGAGCCTAACCATCTGTACCAAATGTGACAGCAGGGGAAAGAGGATGTCTGGTAAATCAGGAGGAACGACAGGAGCGCACTGTGACATGGAGAAACAAGTAGAGAAGGAAGAGAGGCAACAGAAACAGAGAAAGATCCTCTACTTCTTAAAGCACGGGCACATGGGAGATGATGTCAGTTTTTTCCCAGAGAGTAAGGGACTGTTTCTCTCCAACTACTGAGACACTTGGGAGACGGTGTCAGTTTCCTCTGTTAAGTGCTAGTGTGTTAAGTGAGGACTTCAGAGCTGCCACTTCAGCTCTTTGTTGTCTGTGTCTGTTTAGTTTGGTTAAGTTTACATAGAGAACAAATGTGCAAAAAGGAGAATCTCCAGAATTTTCTTAGTGATTGAAGGGAGCAGCTGTAAATGATGTGATTTGGTGTATAAGGCTGATATACAGTAACTTCAGCGACGCACTGAAACAAGCAGATACACTATATGCCTAACGTTGTTGTATAGAGTGCAATTATGACAGCTATTGAGTAGAGTAATATATAATGTGTTGCCCTGACTCAAATTAATTTTGATGCTTAAAAATGGTATTGCATCACTTGAAATATATCCATAGAGTAATTAAGTGTTTGCTATATTACAAATTGTTTCTCAGTAAGTCAGTAGTGACAGGGTGGTGCTTCCATCAACAGTCTGCTTAACACGAGACCAGGTTTGAGTATGTGGTGTGCTCTCAATGAATGTTACAGAACAAAGTATAAACAAAGAAATCAGTATGCAAACAACAACAACAAAAAGTATTTTGATTGTCCTGTTGACATGTAATATTCCTCCACATTGTAGTGCACCAAGGAAATAGAGGAGCTGCTCACAGCTGGAAAAAAAATCCAAACTAATTGTGGATGATGGTGCAACGGCTCCATGAACATTTTTTTTTTAAATAGCTATTAAACATTCAGAGAAACATTTTGTGTCTTTCATTCGTACTGAAAAAAACATTACACTATAGAAAATAGTGTAGAACAGACTGTATACTGTATATAATGACATTTGGCATTTAACATGAAATTGGGAAGCTTTGATAGCCTTGTGTTTTACACTTGAAATAGACAACAGTGACACTAATCCATTAATATGGTTTAATATAAAAGACTAATTTTTAAGTAAAACATTTCCCTTTACTTTCATAATATGTCTAATAAATTAAAGGTTGAAAAATTATACTTTAACATCAATAGCCTGAGTGCATTCACACTATTCATCACTAGCCAGGTTAAATTCATTTGACATGAGCAAAGTCATGTAGGCTACACAATGTTTTCTAGTGGTATATATATATATATATATATATGTTTTTTTCATGGCTCACCATCACCCACATTATAATTTTTTATCTATTTGGAGAGCACAAAAGACTATCGCTGGTTACAGGCTGAATTGTAATCATCCAAATCTGATTATGTTTAAAGGATTGCCATTGTGGAAGGTTATGAATGACTTTAATCATCAAATGAAATCAATACTTGACAAATGACTAATGCCACCAGTAAGTAGCTGTGCATGAAAGGGGATATTTTGCAGACCGAGCTGGATTTCTTTATCTTTTTGTTTATGTTTTCTGTCTATTTTTTAAATAAATGACAAAGCTAAATTAATAGCTAAGTAAACATAAAGCCACGCTCCCAGAGAGTTTGTGCGCTCAGTCAACTCCAAACTGCCGTGTTTACCTTCACTGGGAAAAGTAGAAATTTGGCAAAGCACAAAGCAGAGTCTTGCAGTGTGAACACAGAACTCTCCTGGCGAGTTGAGGGAGTTGAGGGTCCTTATGGAGCGGCATCTGGGGAGGCTGACAGGAGCACTCTATTACCACTCAGAGAAAGGAACCTGAGGGCTGCAACAACTCCGCTACCAGGGAGATCCAGCTGTGCAGATGCCTCCAAACACACACACATAGATGCACAGCCAAACCCATGTAAATTAAGAGAAATCTTCAACACACACACATGCACCCACCATTCAACAAGATGGACTATATGGTGTAATAGGACGACATATAGATGGGAAGATATATGACTAAATAGGGACCTCTAACCCAGGCTGAGTCTTCCACTGCCTGAGTTTTAGGCCTGAGGTGGAATAGCTAACAGCTCCTCTCTTAGCCTGCGCTGCTGGGCACATTAACTAAACTCATATCGCTCTCAGCCACTATCAATTATTCACCACCCCCTCCCCTCTTTCCCCTCGATTTCAAAGGAGAACAACTCCAGCAGCCCTTCCCAGCTTCACTAACACAGCCACAGTGACAAAACAACCTCATGCCTTTGGTGACTTTCTTTGGTTTTCTTTAGCACCCAGTGTGTTTCTGTCCATATAATCTTCTTTAACATGCTAATAACTGTCTTACATCACTGTTGCAATAATATACTTTATATACACTGTAGAAGTTCATTTTTCACACTGTTGGAGCTTATATGTAAGTAGTTTTGCCTTTTCCTCCCAGGCACTCCAGCAGTCCTGGAGCAAGTGGAGCTTCAGTATTTTGCTTAGGGACACTTCAGCAGGACAGGTGCTTGCCAACAGAAGCTTGAACCCAGTCTCTCAAACTCAAATTTGAATGATTATGGTCTTTAAAAATTGAGGTGTTAGCGGTGCCTCACATGTACAGCATGTGACAGCTCCATAAACCCGCAATGCCTGACTATATTAGGACAGGCTAAGAGACAGGTTTTTAAAAAAAAAAAAAAAAAAAAAAAAAAAAAAAAAAAAAAAAAAAAAAAGAAAAAAGCAATTTGATGCTTGCATGTGGTCAATCTAGGCACATTAGAGGACGCTAGTACAAAACCGATGAAATCAAACAGAGTTAAAGAGAGATACTTAGCTGCTTTACTCCTCAGAAAATCCCATAGTGCTGCCTCTCTTGTCGCTCTCTGTCCATCGGACCGCTGCCAGGACACTTTGCGGGCCAACTAAAGTTGCTGTGGAAAGTTGCTGGTCCCACTCGGTCGTGCCTGCCCCTGCAACGTTCTGCCAATGTACTTTGGTAACCGGGGGGTTGTTTGTTTCATTTACACCCCTCCGTTTCGTCTCGACGCTCTTCCCAGACCCGGCCGTTTCCTCGCAGTTTTTCCATCACATCTACTTCCGCTTCACCTTACGCACACCTGTGTCAGAAGAAACCCACCCCCTCTCACCCCAGTGGCCAGGTGTAGTTATGCAGGTGAAGCTACGCAGTAGATGCAGTCTCACTGGAGCGGTCCACGTATGCGCGCGCACGCACGCACGCACACACATATATACACACTGACACCAGCCTCTCTATGTCCAAACATAATCACCAGCATCAGTAAAGCACTAAGCTAACATAACAGCTCATTTGTCTAAACTATACAAAAAACAAAGTGTGAAAATTAGAGGTTGTGGTTTCACAGAGAGATATGTGACAGGGGAGCACTGACTAGTACAGATTCTAAAAGCTGGGTTGGTATTGTGAATGAAACTTAGCTTGGCAAGAAAACTGAGAAAGCCTGCTTTCCTCGAGCATCAGTCACAATGATTCCAACAGAAATGGAAGCAGAAGTTTAAAGGAACTTTAAACAAAATGGAGGCAAAGTTCATATGGCCTCCCAATTCTCAACCTTCATCAACATACTGATTCAGATATTTCTAGCTTCTTTGTATCCGTGTGTGAACACACTGTGAGTCTCCTCTGATTACCTGGCATCTTTGTGGCTACAGGAAGTCACTGCTCCTGGCCAAAAAATAGTCCCACATGTTCATTAGAGAGCTTTTGAGCTGGTGGGTTTCATTACTGACAGAGCCAGATCTCCCATCAGGTTAGCGAATAAATGCATTTTCTAAAACGTCAAACTGTTCCTTTAAATGCTTATCGTCGTCTTTCTGCAAAAGTACTGGCAAAATAGTCAAGTGTCCTTTTTAGAGGTGAACTGCCCCCACAGTATGTCAGGGAACAGTGCTGGGAGCACACAGTGAGGCATTTTCAGCTTCACACTTAAATGAACACACACAATTATACAGATGAGGGCTAGACAAATACTGGCTATTTTCCAAGGTGAAAATGCAGCCTTCAAAGTGAGCTGGGTTGATGTCTGAAAAGGGCAGATGCCAGCATTCAGTCATGACTGGACGTATGACTCGTTGGATTTTTCTCTGCAGATATGTACGCTCTTCTCTGAGGCTTAACATTAGGTCAGTAGGTGAGAAGGGCTTGTTGCTATGAGTCTATCAGAGCCATTGATTTGGAATGAGATGCAACTGATGCATTCACTCATCATTCATATATCTGGGAGTGTGATGAGAGGTGGAGTTCACACCAACGCCTGTGCTGTGGGTTCGCTGACAGGAAGCAGCTGGTGCCTCGGTCGCCCACTTTTTCGCTTGTTGTCTCGGTCTCCACCAGCTGCCCCCCCACCCCCCGCCACAGACACCCCCGCAGGAGGCTGGGGTCTCTCTCACCAAGGCACCTGTGGGTGTCACCTGATGGGGGAAAAGCAAGTGGAAATGAAGGGAAGCAGCCGATTCTGTCAGAGCACATCAGGACTGCTGTCCATCACAGCCCTGACCTTCAGGGTGTGTGTGCGTGCGCGTGCATGTGTAAGTCTATCAACAACTGACCCAGTGTGTGTGTGTGTATGTGTGTGTGTATAAGTATGTGCATATTAAGTCACTGACCCACGGGGAGTGTATGTGAGTGTGTACATATGTTTGTTCATCAATGCAGGGTGGGTGAGACCATGTGTGTACATTAGCGCCTTGATCCCAGTGAGTGAGTGTGTCCGTAAACACATAGACCTTGAGGGTGTGTGTGTGGTGTGTGTGTCTGTCTATCTCAGTGCAGTGATCTGTATAAGATAGCTGCAGTAGCTGGTAGGTCATTGACAACCCTTGACTCCTAAAACCAAAGCTCCTGACCTCGCTCAGTATCCTCACTTTGAGTTCTGACGAAATTCCCAAAGCGCAAAGTATCTGTTACCCGTCAAACGTGTCCAGAATCTGAATGCTAATGCACAGCAAATGTCCATATGTGTTGGGACCATGGTACCAGCATGTCCTTTTGCAAAGACCAGGGCTTTTATTCCCTCAGCAACAGGGCTCAGAGCAGTACCACACTCTGGGGAACAGGGACTAGAGGATGGTGTCAGTCAGTTTCCCAGCTGCAGCCAGCCCCCCAACCCCATGTACACCCCAAAGCCTGTGGCCCCTTACCTCCCCCTCTTCACCATCCCTGGGTTTGACTAAGGATGGGTGAGGGGGTGTGGGCAGCAGCTTGGAGAGAGAGAGAGGGAGAGAGAAAGAGAGAGAGCGAGAGGCTGCACTGTGCTGCTAACTCCTGGAGGACGGCTGTTCGGCTCTGGCTGTCCAAGCGGGAGGAATTGAGGGAGACAGGGACCAAAGCCCGTCAGCTCCATCCCTTAGGGTGCCTCGGCCTCCCAACTACAAGTCCATGTTTTAGCAAACCATATGTTCACCCTCTCCCCCACCCAAGCCCCCCCATCCCACCCCCACCCAGTTAGCAAATAAACAAGTCAGGAAGCTATAGCTAGAGGGAAGTCTTGTTTCCCTTTCACTGGCTGTCGTTCTCGCGTATTCTCACTGCTGCTTGCAGACTCTCCCCTCTCACATCCCATGATTTGGAGCTGTGTGGGTGATGTAAAGTGTGTGATATATTCTCAGTGTTTGTCATCTTAATATTGAGACCCTCCTTTCCCTTTGATTTGTGCATATTTGACTGAAAAATACAGACATTAGTCAACCTGTTATCTTGGGGAAATTATGAACCTCGACATTTACATCCAGTGCCTTTGAAGTAGGAGGAAGGGTTGGTGCATGACTGCCTTTCATGCAGGAGTCCAAGTGTTCTCATCACAGATCTGCAATTAACATTTTTTTATTGACGGAAACTTCGACCTTTCCCTTATCTATGTTACCCATGATCATCCCCTAATCTTAGCTGTCATTTCAGCCAATTTAAGCATTGTTTCAGCAATTACTTTTGACTTTCAACTTTTAAGTTTTTCTTCTTCATATTAACAATGATTTCAGCCATTTCCAGCATTACGTCAGCAATCCATTCAGCTCTCAGCATTCACACACATTTTCCACAGGAAATGCATTTTCTAGTTAAATTTGTACCAAAGTGATACCGCAGCACTAGATACTGAAAACAGTCTTTATGCTTTGAGCTAAATGCTAATGTCATCATGATAACATGCTGATGTTTGGAAGGTATTATGTTTATCACGATCTTAGTTCAGCATGCTAGCATGCTAACATTTTGTAATTGGCTGTAAATGCATAGTACAGCTGAGGCTGAGGCAGGCATTTAGGTCAAGCAAACTATAAGTAAACTATAAGAAAATGTGCTATTGGTGCTAGATAAAAAGTGGATCATCAAAGTACCTAGGATTTTTCCTCTGGGTACCATAAATATTTATGAAATGTACAAAATTTCATGGCATTGAATTTTAGTTGTTGCTGAAATATTTCAGTCTGGGCCAAACTGGTGGACCGACCAACCCACAGATCAGCAGTGCCATCCCATAGCCATGCAGCTAGTATGGCTAAAAGTTTTCAACTAAACCCATCTGAAATATGTCCTCTTAAATGTGTCATATTATCAGGAGAAATAATGTTGAACCATTGCTCTCCCTATAACATTAAACCTCAATGGTCCAGTCTGTATTTTTTAATTTAAAATTAACCAAGTTGTCTGGTTCTGTTTTCCAGGGGGGTGAATGAAAGACAGTTCCAAACAGATGGGCAGCGCCTGTACAAGGTCCATGGTGCCAGTCAGTCCTCCCTTTGGGCAGAGAAATTGTCCAGAGATGGACAGCTGTGCCCAGGGCAGGGCATATAGGAAGTGAAATAACACACAGTATTTATGGCTCCCTCAGGGTCTTGCGACTCACTGACCTGGCCATCCTGCTGCAGACAGGCAGACAGTTGGCGGCCCAAAGTTTTTCACAAGGTCAGCCACCATCCATCATAGTTTCAGGGTTACAACATGAGTTAGCAAGAAAAGCATTGTTTTGTTGGACAGAACTGCACATCTGAAAAAACAAAAGAAAAAGAGAAGAGGTGACGCTTAGAATCGAACCAGGGATGCTGCAGCAACGTGGTCTACATTGATCAGAATGATCACTGTATAGTAACTTTTCATTTAAATGTAGTTCCAAGTGCTTTAAATAAATGTTACATCAGAATAATCCAAGCACACAGCAACAGAAAAGGAAAAGACTGAATAAAACAAAAACAATATGTAATATATGTTGGTCGAGCAGCTTTAGTTCAGTGCACATACTATAGCCCATCTCTATGTAAAGTTGCTCAATATACATGAGTTCACCTGATCTAATGTGCAGAAATTCAAGTGTGATTTTGCATTAGAACAAGCCTGGCTGATCTTGTGGAATTTTGACATCCTGATCTCATCTTTATAGATTTTGTCCTCATTGATTTTGTCAGTGGCTTGGTATCTCCCATACACACCCATATATACACATACACACAAACATGGATACGCATAGTGACATGACAGCCTGCCTCACTGACTGGTCCATTGAGTCATCAGTGACCTTCCGTGGGATTGGAGTTGCCAGGCCAATTGACCAAATCACTGATCTTTAAAAGCAGCTCTGCGGGCAGGAGGAAGGGAGGGGTGGTTGGTTGAGTAGCACTAAACACACACACACACACACACACACACACACACACACACACACATTGATGTACATGCACCCACACACACTCCATCCACCTCACTCTCTAATCAAGGAGCAGGCAGGCAGGACTCCGGGTCGCCACAGCGACACTAACAAGAGGCGACAGCTCCTCAGCGCTCGGGGCAACGACCAGCTCGGCTGTCGAGACCGCGGAGAGAGTCCGCCAGGCACGCACTGAGGCAAGGTTTGCTGTTTTGGGAGGAGGAGGAAGAGGAGGAGGAGGAGGAGGAGGAGAGATGGAGGAGGGGAAGGGCAGGACAGGGAGCGAGCGAACTGGTGGTATAGATGCGTGGGGAGTTAATGAGGAAGCACGAATCTGAGAAATGATACACGCTGACTTGCTCTTTTGATCCAGTCACTCACTCACTGTCTTCAAGTACACATGTATACATTTCCTTTACATCATTTACAATTTGTTACAGAGAGACACACAATACAAGACATAAACACAAGCAGAAAAACACACACAAGCACACAACCTGAACTGACGCACACCCTCACCAAGCCATCCAGCCCTGGGGCCTACTTGCACAGTACCGTTTCCCCCTCCCCACTTGCCCAGCTCCACCCCTCCCACCCTCAGCCCCTCACCCCCATCTCCTCTGGAACACAGTTTAACTTCTGTCATTTAGATGAAGCAAGTGAGTCAGTCTTGCAGTGGCGAGAGGATGTGACAGGCCGGTAATGGACAGGACAAAGAGGGGATTTATGAAGTATTAGTAAACCTTAATAATTCACTACGCGAAAGACCCCGGGAGTCCCCCCCAACCGACCCCCTGTCTCTGGCTCTCATCCCAGCCCTGACATCCTTTGGATCTCTCTCTCTCTGTCTCTCGCTCTGTGTCACAGCGCCTGTTAACAGTCAAAGTCAAAGACAAGAAGAATCCAGAATGATCTTAACTGACTGACAAAATCATGTAAGACATTTTTTCCTCAACCTTTTAACCCTGCAATTGACAGAAAACCACAGGAAATAAAGAATAATAAATATTCTTCAAAACTGACATTTAGAATTTCATTTATCATATCACTCTGATTGAATTATGCCTCTCAATGAGAACTCAGGCTGAATGAGTTCTGACAGTAATTGAGAAAAAACACTACAAAGTGAATTTAGTAGCTGTATGTTTAAAAAAGGGTAGCACAATCTGTCAGGTCAGACATAGGCATCAGAATGGTCTACTATAGTTTTCAAATGATCTTCATCAGCAGATTAAGTTTGCCCAGGATGTGAACGGACTTATAGATGTTCAAATGTTCATTTTTTATTGCACTTCTTTAAAATGGTTTCCACAGAATACAACACTAAGCAGATAGCCACACAATAATAGTCTAAGTCTAAAAAATAATTTAGTTAAAGAATCAAAGAGTTTTTGATGTGAGTGCTACAGGGAAATGGAGGCTCATTCTTGTCTGCAGATTACAGACTGAAAGGCTGTGAGAAGGTACAGCGGAGCCTAGAACTAAATCAGAATTGCTAACAATAACAATGCTAACATACTAATGTTTAGCAGGGGTAGTGTTTACCATGTGCTCTGTTGTAGTTTGGTGTGTTAGTATGCTAACTAATTAGCACTAAATGCACAGTACAGCTTTGGATGATGGGAATACAAGTGAAGTTGAGATGAACATAACTGACGGTACCTAATTTCATAGCAAGCCACCCAATAGCCGTTGAGACATTTCACCAAAACCCAAAGAATGTCAACCTCATCGTGGCACTAAAGGAAGAGTCAGGGGGGAGCAGGAAGCCTCATTCATACATGTAGATTTAAAAAATGAGGTCATGAGCAACTGGTAACTTCAGCGTCATGATTTGGTCTCCTCTCTCACCTGTCTGGGAAGCAAACAAAAGAACAGCAACCACTGTCTCAAATTTCCTCCTACCACCACCGGCCACCAATTAACCATGATCAGAGTTTAGCAGGTCACAATCGGCCGGACAGGCGGCCCAAAGGGAACACGGATACACACACACAGAGATACCCCTACACACACATCTCCATCCCAGCTGCTCCACCGTGGGTCCATCACCAAACAAACGGCGTGGAGTTAATTCCCTCTCGCAGCAGCCATCTCTGAGATGACTGCAGTCATGGCTGTGAGTGGCAGGCATAGTCATTAGATCCCTAGATACCCCCACTGGCTGCTCTTTTTACCCTCTTTTGTGTGTGTGTGTGTGTGTGTGTGTGTGTGTGTGTGTGTGTGTGTGTGTGTGTGCGTGTGTGTGCCGAGTGGTGGGAATGGGAGGGGGGTTACAGGAGAGCAGTGATGGGTGTCAGTATTGAGGCCTGGTCCAGTCTGCTGTGGCCCGGTGTGACAGCATTGCCGCCTGACCACCCCACCCCTGACCCCCTCTCTCCTGCCTGCATCGCCCCAAGAGACGTGGAGGGTGATGGGGACTGGCACCGCAGGGGCCTCCCTGGCTGGTGCCTTTGCTGGTGGTCTCCGTGGCCTATTAGTGTCTTGCTATGGGCCTGTCAGACTGACAAAACAGGGGCCTGTCAAATTAAGTAGGGGCTGAATATCGGAGATATGTATTCAAACGCACCAAGGGGAGATGGTGGCGGGGAGGGGTGAAGAGAACCAGGATGAGGAAACCACCAGTGCTAATGTCGACACTAAGTGAGAGTGACAGGTGGAGAGCTGATCGGAGGGTGAGGACAGAGAGAGAGAAAGAGAGAGGGAGTGAAACAGTAACTGTAGTTGATAATGGTGGTGTGGTTGTCCTGAGGAGACTTGTTAAGGGCCAGTCCAGACAGAGCCAGACAGCCACCATTCCCAAGGATCTGAACGCAGGTAAACTGCTCCAAGTTTGGCCCAAACAGCTTGGAGTTACAGCACTTCCACTTAATGAGATCAGACTGATGAGATCTGTGTGTGTGTGTGTTTCTGTATATGCACCAATGAAGCATCCCAAAGCACAAGAGTATTTACCGGAACAATAACTATTTCCTCTATTGGCCAGCACACATACCCAAGGCTCTGCTGACTTTTTGCAAAAGACATACACATGAAAAAAAAAACACACAAGCATTTATCCAGGCACCGAAGGCGTCTTGCACAATCTTTTCATATCATTGCACTGCAACTTAAACTTTCTGTCTCTTCACTGTTTGTGTTACTTCACCTCTGGAGACACATCGGCTCCTCGCGCTTCAGGCCAGGCCATTATGAAGCCATACACAGTGTACCCACGCTACATCTCGACAATATTGTCAGGGTGTTACAAAACAGCTCAGCTCAGTCACTGCGCATGGAGTTATCCAGCTTCTCTGAGAGTTAACTGAGTCAGGATGCTTCATCTGTGGGCTTCGTCTTGCATTCAAGCTCCAAGAAGAAGACAATGCAGGAGCAAGGTGAAAGATCAGCAAGCAGGATCAAGTGTTGTGGCAGTTGTATGACAAAGCCCTGTGCGAGCATACATGTTGTGAGGGGAGCCGTGGCAGTGCCTGTGTGTTTCAGGGGAAGAGCTGTGACTCTCCCTCTCATGTCGCTGCGCGTTGCTGAGACTGAGAGGCTGATGCACAGTGGCAGCTCCCCCCTCGCAGCCACAGGCCTGCCCAGAGCCACTGCAGATGATAGTTTTAATTGCTTTCAATCTTTCAGGCTAGTCCCTGCCCAGTGGCGCAGAGTGCTTGTGTGTGTTTGTGAATGTGTGAGTTGGTGTTTCTCTGTGTGTGTGTGTGTGTGTGTGTGTGTGCACATGTGGTGAGTTTATGTTGAACAGTCATTGTCTGTGGATGCTGTACACATATGTGGTGTGTGTTTGATGGATGTGTTTGTCCATTATGAGAGGAAAATTAACAGAGAATTAAGGCCTCGCAGTGATACATCTGACGCACACTTCTGCAGAAGAAAACATATGTTTGTCACACTGCCTCCACTGTGGAGCCCATGTGACCGAATAAACAGAAAAAGGTGAAGGGACAGAGCGGATGATTAAATAGACTCCCTCCTTTCCATGAAGGTTACGTGTGTTTATAAATAATAAAGTTCTGGGTTTTCATGCAAAGACCTCAAAACAAGCACTCACTTCCTTAAAAGCATTTTAAACGCGGTGAACTACAAAACCAACCAATCAATAATTCAGAGCAAATGTCGAGAAGGCATAACACAACACAGAAAACAGCCTGCAATTAAAATGACAGTCATTTATTCCATATGTGTGAATTCACTCATTTCTTTGCTACACCCGAACACCTACAGTCAAGTAGAATGGATATGGAGCACCAATATGTTTTTGTGAGCGTGTGTACTGTTTTGTGGTGGAGGGAGACTGGTGTTAGTGGGTCGCCCAAAATGTGGCAGCTACAACAACTGTGAGCTGATCAAACTTAGCTATGAATAAAACGTGGTAACACTTTTCTGTTTCATACAGTTACATCATCAGTCTTGTATCCCTGATGGCGCGGAAAAGGTCAATCATTCAGGTTCATCATTCAGAAGACAGTGTGTTTCAGTCAATCAAATCAATCAGTGGCAACAAAATAAGAAACACAGAACACATAGACTAGATTTTTGAAAAAAATACACTGTAATTGCTACAGCATGATGTACAGTACTTTATATGTAAACTGCACTTTTATTCTACAATGATTCAAGTTACCTTATATGTATTTATACTGAGATTTTTACTGTCTTTGCCACATTACTACATTTTACTACATTATTTCTAAAATAATTGCAATTAAAGCTTTTTCAAGCCACATTTCTAAAATAAATTACAGTAATAATCATAACACTGCTTTGTAGTATGAGGGACTTTAGGCTTAATTGTTCTGTCTGTTTCAGCTTCTATATAGGACCCAGTCACATAACATTTGATAAAATAATATCCTGCACTGGTCAGTTTTAGAGACAAGCGTAAATGTTAGGAACATTTTGTGCGGCTGAGAAAATATGGAGTACTGAGTGGAGGTAAAACATGTGCACGTTTCCTCCACTGAACTGCTGCCTCTCTAAATTTCCATTATTCATGTCATTATTGTGTTCTCCAGATTATGATTCTTCAGACTGATGTATTTAATGTCTGAATAAAGATCATAAGATGAATCAGATTCTGTCTTTTGGAAATGAAACACCACTTCACTCATGCAAAAAGAGAACAACAGAGAGTGAGAAAAAAAGAACAATTGTTTGTTCTTTAAACTTGAAAAATAAGACTCTGTATCATCACAATGATTTTATAATTTATCTTGCTCATGTTCAAAGTTAAAGGACAAACTGAAAATAAAGATACCAAGCTCTCAGCTGACCTAATGTGAACTGCTTCAGAATATTCCCCTCATGAAACCACAGTACACCCTCCACTGACCTACAGCTGGAAACATGCAATTCATTTACACTGGGGCACATGTACAACAACCCCTTTCCTGCCTGCCTCTCCGTTCATATCTACACAGACACACACACTCGCTCATACACACAGACACACACACATCTGGCCGCGGGGTAAATTAACTAACATTCCCACAGAGGCTAATCTCCATCCATTTAGGGGGCTGTAATATTTAATCAGGAGGCCCTGGACCGTCTCCCAGCACCACACGCTGTGGCACGGCTCATATGTTCACAGGAGAGGCCAGCCCAGAGGCGACGGAGGGGAATTTGCTGCTAAAAGCCACAATGCATTTAACCACAGAGCCGCTTGCTCTCTTTTACTCTCTGATCCTGCGTTCCTTTGGGGTGGAGGAGGCAGGAAAACAGTAAGATGAGTTAGTACTAGAATAATAGATCTGGGAATTTGGGCTGCAAATATGTAGTGTTTTTGTTAAATAGACTGCATACAGCACATACTGTTCTTTACTTTCACTGCCAAGCAACTTCTAATTGTTGCTGCATTATGAATACAACATAGAAATAATCCTGTTTTATAAAATTCATCATGTCACATCATTCTACATCACATCCAAAACAAGAGAAATGTGAAGGGGATTCACACAATTAAGCAATTCATTATCATATTTCTTATTTTACAATGAATCGGTTTACAGTTTACATCTACATGTTCTCAAAAAAGCTGCAAAGATTGCATTAATAAATGTATTTTACAGTGATATGAATCTAAGAAAAGAAGTTAATCTTCAAAGTTCAGAAACTGAAACCAGTGAAAATCTGTCAACTTTGATTAATAAAAGACTTAAACAGTAGCAGTAAACCTCCAAAGAAAACAACTAGATCTTACACTTCCCATCATGCAGTTCAATGCTGTCTTTGAGATTAAATCCTTATTGCTTGATCTGTCAAACTCCACAATTCAGTTTATGACAGACTTTCTGCTAAAGGTTTGAAGTCAGGGTTTCTAAACAAGCCAGTGATAAATACAAAAAAAGAGGGGGAGCAGTCAACTGCAGAAAAACTGGGAGCTGCAGGTATCTTTTTTGTTCTTTGTGTCATTTTGTGTCTGTATTTGTGCACGTTAGCATCATAAATATTTTCACTTTGTGCATTAAATGGCTTGCTTTATCTTTACTTTGTAAAAAATAAAAAATCTCTAAAAGTCTCTAGCTACTATTTTTTCAGACTTGACAAAGCTCCCTCAGAACCTCAGAAAACATAATACAAATGTTTCTTAGGCTGTGCAGTAAATTAGTGCCCCTTTGATTTCCTGTCAGTTGAGTAAGCAGCTAATTGACTAATCGTTTAAGCACTAAATGTAACACACACACACAAAAAAACATCTATTCTGTCAGGTATTCCTTGTATTCTGTCCATCCCCTGCACACCCACCCACAGTGTTTCAGTATTAGTCTTCCTGACGCAGGGCGTGCGGCACAGTATGCTCAGCTCAGAGTGCGGTGTTAGCCGTCCTGCCTGGAGGTATCACACCGGACACAGCCAACTGCTCTCACACTCGCACACAGTAAAGGTCAGGTCTCGCACCATCAGTGTGAAAAGCCTGCACTGAAAAGGGTATAGTCCATCTGTTTTTAACAGTTCAAGACTGCTGATGCTTGTGTGTGTGCATCTGAATGTCCAGTACATACAGTGTGCATTTGACCTGACTTACAGAAAAACAAAAAGGCGTCTGCTGTGATTTCGTGTTTCATAAACACAACATTTGTGTTCCTAAGTGTCAAGTAATAAAAGTGTCATGTGTGTTGGCCATTGTAATGCCTGCTCCCTGATTCAGACTGACTCTAATGGGGAGGCCTGGTGAATTTTTCATACAGCCCAGAGGGGGAGGACGAGCGACCACACTAGCAGATCACAACCTCTAAGAGAGAGAGAAAGAAAGAGAGCAGTAGGGTGGAGGAGTAACCTGACATTCAGGTTGTAGCTTCACCCTCTATCAGGCTTTTGGTGAAGATTTGCTTTGAAAATATTAATCAAACCAAACTTGAACAGATGTCAAGGTCATGAGATTTATTTATTTTCAAATCAGATCCCTCTAAAAGTGCAATTTTCACTAAATATTTTTCTTAGAATAGAAATCAAGACCTGGCAGAATCTGTTTGATCTCATGTGTGGCTCATAGCAAACAAAAGATGGTTACAGCAGTCCAGCAAACTGTAATCCCTTTGACAGGTTACTTTTAACTGTGATTTTTTTTTTTTTTTTTTTTTTTTTTTTTAAGCTCAGTTAAGTTTCTGTGGTAAGAGAAGTGCTACAACCCACCCTTGTGTGGCCCACAAATGACCCAAATCAACCACCAAAAACACAGCTGAAACAATCAAATCCACAAGATTGGCTAACATAAAGACAAAACAACCAAGAGACTAAATCAATGACTACAAGTGACACAAAATAAAATACTACCAGCAACAAGACCAGCAGTCTCCACACTGGAAGCCTCTGTCTTCTGATCTTGCCACAGTGAGCTTTTAAGCACTTGATTCACAGCCAGGTGCAGCTCATCTATAACTGATCAGGTAGCAGCTGGGTGGAGCTACAGGAGGGGAAAAGGAACAAGCAGAGCACCAGGATCACATACAGCTGTAACAGAAGTGAAATGCTTTTATGACTCAATTTGACAAAGGGGACTCAAGTCTTCACCTCCTACTAAAGTGTCTGGACATGTTTTAGTTTTATCAATGCATTGATCCCCAGAAGTTGATGTTTAAAAGGTGTAGATTTTCTCTATTGTTCTCAATTCATCTTTGATCACCTATCATGTATTAAATCTAATAAACGAGCAACTTCATCCTGATGATCCTTTGTGGGCTTTATGAACAAAAGCAAGCTGAATAATGCCCAAGATCTCAGTTTAATGGGCTGAAATTTCTGCAAGAAAGCTCTAAAAAAATTATCCATCTGTTCAATGCACACATGCCACGGCTCAGTCAGATAGCTTGTAGCACTGTCTTGCGTATGCAAATATGTTTTGCCTGGAAATCTATTTGGAGTTGCTCGAAGGAATCCAGAACGGCCCTCCTTCTGTCTCCCCCTCGCCCGGCTCACGCGGGGCTCCCTCTTGCTATCTATGTCCTTTCGCGCGGAAAAGGTTTTCACCAGTTCACACACACGCACGGATCCAGAGTCAGTGGCACCGCCTTACCTCAGACAGCTTAAACCACCACGGGCCAATATGCAGATCTCATAGGCCCTCACTGGCAGGCCCTGTCCGCAAGCAGGACAAGGAGCCCTGCAAGTGTTTGCTCAGTTGGATAAAACATGCAATACAGGGACACAGAGGGAATAATTATCCACTCTGTGAAGAGGCCACTGAATGGGCCCTTCTGTTAAGGACTTAAAGTCTTTCTTTGGTGCAGCAAGCAGAGGAGTGTGTGACCCCAGAATAAAACCTGCAACTGTCATGAATGAAAAGTGTTTATAAACCAAAATATCATTTCATCCACCAATTACTTTCTACAGGATGTCAGTGTTTTATTTGTAAGGTGTTATATGAAAACAAAATATAACAAATATATATTTTAAACTGAAATTACTGAAAACACTTAAAGGAAAAGAAAAGTTAAACCTTTACACATATAATATTTTGCATGTATATATATGTAAGAAGAATTAGTACCCCTTTTGGGCAGAGATGCAAAAAGAAGGAAATAACAGACCGTGTGTGTGTGTGTGTGTGTGTGTGTGTGTGTGTGTATGTCTGTGTGTACCAGAGGGCTGAGAAGCCAGGCTTGGGCAGATGGTCCACAAAGGTGTTACCACACAGTGAGTGGGCACCACGATTGATGCATTGCAACATCCAAGAAGGTGGAACATTTGGCTGCTGACCCGCAGTCAGAACTCATTGGCCCTGCCTTCTCCTTATTTAGCTGCTGCGAGAGAGCCGACGGGTGATTTGGTCAGAATAAACACACACACACACACACACACACACACACACACACACACTTGGAACCCAGCACTTTCCCACCCTCAAGGGAGCCTGCACGGGCTGTGCGCCGGAAACTTCCTCCTTCTCGTCTTTCTGCGAGGAGGTCACGATGGTGGTGCAGGCGGGGAGGATGAGTGCACAGAGCCATGGAGACAGACAGAGACGGCACACTGCAACTTAGGGTTACTGTGTTACACTTGGATGGAGAAGATCTGACCCTGGGCTTATTCTGAGGGGCCTTTGTTAGAGAAGCAACTCCATATGACTTGATTTCTGCAAGTAACAAGTAACACATCCATCTTATCTTTCTTTGTCGTGGCTATCTAAAGAACAGTGAAGACATGAGAAAATATGGAGACAAAGGCCCATAAGGAGGAGGTGCAGAGGCTTTACATCGACAGATTCTCTATCATTCAGGTTAAAAAATGTTCCTGTGAAAAATTACATTTTATAAATGGAGTACAGGCATTAGAAACAGCTGGATGAGTCAAAATTAATTTGTGTTTTCTCAGTAAAAATCTGTTGGAAATGAGTGAAACTCTCTTTTTTTAAAATCTACAATTAAAATACAATAAACAATCAAATAAATCTAATTACTTCACTGTTGGTATTTTGTATATAAGTTCTTATTTCTTTAAAATGTGTCAAAAAATATGAGGGAAGAGCTGCGAGAGTTCAAAGACGAAATATTCTCTTTAATTACAAACATTATTAGTTATGCACATGGCAAGATTTTATTTCAGACCCAAAAGCGTTCTTACATCAGTCGAAACATGGAAAATTCATGAGTGGGTACGGTAACCAAAGGCAACATTATGGCAATGGATTTTAAACATGATAATTGCTATTTGTCTCTCAGTGCGGTTAAATCATTAAGTCAACTGTAGAAATAATGCAACCCCCCTGTTTGCTGTTTTAATATCTCATTCATATTTTTATAATCAATATCACTGGGCAAACCGCCTTAAAAAACACATGCTGAAAAATCAAAAATGCATGATACAAGGTTCTTGACATAGCCTTGTTTTTGTTACAATTTGCCTTATTTTAACAAAATAATAATAATTAAAAGGGTCACTGCAAGTCTATTGTGATTTGCTGTTAGAGGCACTATAGTATCAGAGGTGATGCAAGAGGATGCAAATAAGAAATAGATTAAATTCATTTGAATTGTAGTTTTCCAACATTTTTCTTAACATTTTAATCAGTAATTTGTGGCTTCAGTTAATAGGTGTAAGTACGCCACATCACATCAGTGGATGCATGTATGTTTCTGTTTGATGTGAACTAGTACAGACTGCCACCCTATGGATACATCTGGCACGTCAACATTTTGTGCTCGATCCACACCAGCCTGCTCTCACAGCAGTCAGAGGATGAAGCCTTGAAATACAAAGACGACTAGTATGGCTTTTTAAAAAATGCAAGAATTAGAGGAATAACTGTGAACATAAACTGAGTTAGAGCAATGCTTTAAGATGTAAAACAACTGAAAACTGATTTCTATGCACAATAAAGTACTAGCTTTTGTTGCCAATGTGAAAATGGTTATGGGCTACTCTATAGTTAAATACTGAATGTCCCAAACACTCCTGCTTTCTACTGTTGGTCTTTAAGGAAGAACAGTTGAAGGGTCCTAACATAAAACAACACTGAATCTAATAAAGACAATCACACACATTAGTATCAGTCCAAAACACACCTCTGAAGCCTCATCCCTCCCTGCAATTGATTCCACACCGAGTCAGTCATCATCCACCACCATCACGTTCCCATTCAGCTCATACTCCATGGTGGCCCAGTCAAAGATGTTTCCCTTAGGGACCTTGTGCCCATAGTGCCATGGCCTGGATCATGCTCCTAGACAGCACAAAATCCCACATATTCAGATCAGTCACCTCCCCTACAAAGCTCTGCACGGCCTCCAAACCACCCAGATGCTTGTCTGGGTCCTGCCCCAGGAGGACGGTGCCTTGCGGACGAATGGTGTGTCCAGGTTTGTAGACCTGGTAGGTGCTCCGCTTCCCATCCACCCAAAAAGCTGCGAGGCCTGTGCGAGACTCCCAAGACAGGCAGAGGCTGGTGCGGAAGGTGGTGAGGGGTGGCAGGTGGAAGAAGACACCGTCACCGCTCATGTAAAAGGAGATGCGCCCATCCTTCTCACGCCACACGTTGAGTTCGTCATAGTCAGCCGTGCGGTAGGCGAACAGGATGATCTGACGTTCCTCCGGCAGCTCGGTGGCCACACGCATGCAGAGCGTGAAGGCTCTCAGACTCATCTCCTTCTGTGGGACCAGGGCCACGAAGCTGAAGTCTGTCTCATAAGGGAAGACCAGGACTTTGTCGGTCAGACCCACTGCAGAAACACAGACAAGACAGGCAGCATTTATAAGACACACTTAATCAGTGTGAAAAACACAAATCCTAATAAAATGATCATTTATTCAAATGACATTTTGTTCTTGAAACCCTACCTTGTGTACCAAGGGAGAGACTCAAAGACAACCCAAAGAGACTGAGCAGAACCACAGCAAACTTCTGCAAACACACACAGAACACCCACGATCAGCCATCATCACCTAACAACAACCCCAACTGATAACTGAACACTTCAGTCACATCAAAGATCTAATGAAGTAAAAAGTTGAAACATCTTTTCTCACCATTTTGATGTTGTTTTGTTGTCCGTTGATCTTGCTAACTCAGTCTCACTTGCTAATGACCTGTGCCCAGTCCTCTTCCCTCCTAGCACTGGGCCATGACGTCAGCTCTTCAGAGGATGCTCTGACAATAGGCCTGGTGTGTGAGTGCTGCGTGACACTGTTCTGAGCGTGTGACTGATGCAGACACACACTTTTTCACCTACTGTATGTGTGTGTGTGTGTGTTATCACTCTTTTAGTCTGGGCACATTAGGGCAAATAACTGATTAAAAAATGGATTCTGCTTGTGTTGTCCATGAATTGAAGAGTTTTCTCTTAAATTTCTACTGGAGGAACCTTTACATACATCAGAACCCATTATTTCTCAAGCATGTTAGACTTTAGGCTTAGGCTCTTTAATGATAATCTGATGTTGGAAACACCACAAAAAACAAACTCAAAGTTCATGGTTTAATGGGGACAAATGAAAACTGATCCAGGCATTTATGTTATCAACATATCTACATTTAATACAGTTTCTCAAGCTCTAGGATTTCTCAAGAAAAAAAAGAACCCTATTTTGTCAAGAAATAAAATCTGAGATACACAAGCAACTTATTTACACTGCCTGCACCCTGACACGATCCATCAACAAGCCTAATTCACCACAGACACACATTCAGCAGAAAAAAATCTGTAAACTATAGCATGAAACTGCAGGTGTGTTTTACAGAGAATGCCAGCGAACCAGCATGCAAAGAACTTGGACTGAGGTACGGATTAGATAAGATGGTCGTAACTCTTCCAGCATTTCTAACACAGGGGAGGGTGGTGCAGTGATGCTAGTGAACCTCAATGCCTTATACAGCATGAGATTCCAAAACTTAAACCTTCGTTTCTCACTGATGAGTGGCTTACATGAGCTGTTGCAACCATGTTCTTTATATCTGAGAGGAGGGTGCATGAAAATAACAGCAAAGGTGAGGAGTATGACAAACATCTTCTTGTGTTTGCAAAGGAAAAAAGTTCACTTCATGCTTGATGTGAGCGTCCACTGTCATTCCAGGCAAACGGCACGAGCCAAACACAACATTCAAGCACATTTTTGCTTCTATAAGCGACACAGCACAGACCATTCTTCAAAGCAGATTTTAGCATCAATCTGTCATCTAAATTCAAACATTTCAACACTTGTAATTAATATCCAGCAATGTGAAAACTTTTTTTGTATGCAGCAGTCATTTCCATTCATTTTCTGTATCCAGTTCAAGGCTGCTTTGCATGAAAACCTTATATTGTCCTGATAAAAAACATTTTTGAATTACTGTAGATCAAACCTATAGAGTACATTATGCATACATTCAACTTATTTCAATTGTCTGTAATAGGGTGTGATTGATATGTACTCAAGTCTACTCAAAGTCTTACAGTATGGTGACATGGGTGGGTATGTTTGGAGTGCCACATTCATGCCAGCTGACTCACAACAGGTTAAAATGCTCAGTGACACACTTACCGTTGACTATTTTTTTTTTTCAATTATCATCATGTAAAACTTGCATACAAACTTGTTGAGAATAGGGTTTTGGCATTTTTTTTGTTACCGCTTCAGCAAATGTACAATAAGAAGTTGGCAGATGCTCCATTTTTAAAGGAAAAGACTATGAAATACTGGAGTAAATGCCAAATAAAAGGCCAATGTCTTCATGAATTCTGCCACCAAAATGTAGAATTATTTTTTACATTGGTGGTGTTTGTGAAACACTGGAGTGCAATGCTGATGCTTATCAAAGATTGTGGCACTCAGAGATAGAGAGAGGGAGAGAGAGTGAAAGAGAGAGAAAGAGAAAGAGAGAGTAGGGAGGGAATAAGAAGAGACCTGAGAATGTGGCCCCTTATTTGGAGTAAAGAAAGTCAGGCTGGAAAGACTAGAAAAAGCATGGCAGAGAGGAAGAGGAAGTTAAGAGAGAAAGTATAGAAAAAGCAGAATGAGAAGGGCTTTTAAAGGGAGCAGCAGGCCATGAACATCGAGCCTCGGAAAGTTGGAGCAGGGAAGTTTTACAGCAAAGATAAAATGTGGGGAGGAGAGGCAGACCGAGATACATGGCTCCCATTTGGTAGTCCATAGTGTGGCTTTTCCCGCTTGTGTAAAGTACATATCCAGGCAAGGGGGTGATCTGTTCTCTAAAGTCTTTGTCTTGTCCAGGCTTTTGTGTTGAGTATCGGGGTATGATGGAGAAATGGGGAGGTCCCTTCAGTAGTCCTCCACCCAGCCGTTCTCCTGGATAAAGGCATCGATGACTTCCTTCATGGCCAGGTTTGGAATCAGCTGATCTTGGGTTAGGGGACTCCTGGTGACAGGGTCAAAATGACCCACTCGCTGTGGAGAGTAGTAGGTTAAATGCTAGTGTTAGCATCTCTCATGAGTGCCCAATATATATTGTATTTGGGTACAGTATTATTTAGTCACACAAACACACACACACATATATATGATATTGTACAACTTGAAGCCAATGACTGAAATTTTCAATGGGAGGAGTTCAGACCACACATACTCAGACAATAAAATATTCCGGTGCTATAAATTCAGTAGCATTTAAATTCCAACATGAATTATTCAGTAGTGATAAATTCTAGTTAGTTAGTTAGCTAGTTCTATTAATGTTAATTATATAAAACTACAATAAAAAAGAATCACATTAAAGGACAAGTATGTATGATTTAGGGGGGATCTACTGGCAGGAATGGAATATAATAGTCATAATCACATTTTCTGTAGTGTGCAATCACTGTGGATCACTGTGTTTCTGTTTGCTTAGATTGAGCCCTGGAGGCCTCCACAGCTTCTCCTACATGCCTGGAGAGGGTGGGGTGAGGGAGCAGTATTCAGTTGCAATCTCACTGTTAGATGCCACTACATCCTTTACACTGGTCCTTTAATAATTAATTAATGGTTTTATTGTGTTCACTGTTGTTATCAAAGCACCAATTGAGCTGGGGTATAGCTTACAGTAATTATGATTATTTTAATAAATATTTACTTAATTTTGTTGTTTACTGCAGAAGTAATTAATTTCAGAGATTCGTGAGCTTTTGTGATGTGGGTTTATGAACTTAAGACCTGATGACAAATTCAGTGGTCATAAGCAAAGTTATTCAACTCTAAGATAATGACAGTTTACCTGTAGGTGCTCTTCAATGTCCTTGCGATCATAGGTGATTCCACTGGGTGTGATGCAGGGTTCCCTCATCAGCTCAAAACTGATCTTCCCACACAGGTAATCTGGGATCTCCCGCTTCTGAAAGGGACACGAAAAACACAGCAAGAGTCACGCTGATGTGATGTTGAGAGATATACAGACATATTATCACAACTGTTACCATGATGCTGCTGCAATATAATTTAAATCTCATCTTTCCCTGATCTTACAAGGTGTGTTGCTGCCTGGCAATCATATCCACATTATTTTTTTTTCTCCTGAAACATCAACCACAAGTTTAGATTAAATACTGCATGAAAGCATCAATGCTCATGCTAAAAATACCAGCAAATTTGTTAAAATCAAGGTACCATATCAAAATAATGTCAGTATTTTTTTCATCAGGATTTGCCAGCTCTACGCTGAACCCCTGGCACTTCCACCTTCTAACACATACAGAGGAGAAACACCCTGGAGACAGACAGTACGGTGTCATTTCAACTACCTCAGTCAAGTCAACAACTATCTATGGAAAGGATAATTAATCACTACAAGCCTTGGCAAACAAACAGTGACGGTTACCATAGAAACGGCTTGGGCTGGAAAGAAGACACAACTGTCTGTGTACAGTATAGGTGCATTTATAACAGATGCAGTCAAAGTCTTAGCAGTAGCGTGGGTAGGTTGAATGTACAACATGGAAGAAAGAATGTGTTCACACCAAGAAAATCAATTTGAGATGTGCCTACATGTCTGCACACAAATCTGAGAATGTGTGTGTGTGTGTGTGTGTGTGTGTGTGAGCCTATTTCTGTTGTTGCTATGTCAACGATCAGAGAAGACTGTGTGAAGTAGGTGTGTACTGTAAGACGCAGTTGTGTGGGTGAATGTGATCAATGTGTGCCTGTCTTGTTTGTTAGCCTTGTAATGGACTAGTGACCTATCCAGGATGTTTACCAGCTTCTAGCTTCTACAGGAATAATGGCAAGTGACTGAGAGAATGAATAAAGTTTTCATACTCACTTTTCTTTTCTCATCCACTTGAGAGAAGAGCTCATCCATGTCCATAAGATATTTGTCCTAAATAGGGCACATTTCCAAAATATTACCCAAATATTCAGACATATTCTTGGATATTCAAGTGCATATCAAACATATAATTACTATGTTTGATCATTAAATGCATCACAGCCAAGTGAGTCCAAAACATATGCAAAAACGTACATGTTTTGATGCGATCTTGGCAGCATCACCTCCATTTTGATTGTCGTCCTGTTTTTCTTTGTATTCTTCTAGTTCTCTGCACAGAAGCACAAAGTTACTAAAAATTTCAGCTCCATCTGGAGCAAAATAATAATGAAACCCACATGACAGACTCATTTCAGTGATTAGCAATAATTTTCAAGCCATCATTATCAGACAACTATCCATGCTGGATATCTGACTGCTACCGTGCTTCACAGCCTCACCTTTCCTTCTCAGCCAGTATGAGTTTGGTCAAATAAGCATGTAACTCGTTCTCTTGGTTGATGCGCTTCTCCTCAATGCTGTTCCAGCGTTTCTTCTTGGCAATGCGCAAAGCGCTGGGGATGTCATCTCCAAAATTCAGCCTCTGTTCTTTTGCCAGGTTATACGCTGTAAAGAAAAAACATCATTGTAACAGGACTTTACAAATAAAATGTATCAAATAAAATGTTTCCTTAAGATTTCTCTTTATAGATGACATGTCAGCACTGAAAATGTCCATACCTTTCACAGTAGAATATTATAACTACAATGACAAAAACCCTGACAAACCTTGATAACGTAACCCTAAAGACCTGATTTAAGACCAACAGTGTCGTCAGTCTCTTAAAATCAACACTGATTTGAAAAAGTAACAGCTGATTCGAGGATCAGCTTCTAAACCCTGAGACCACTGACAGCAGGAATAAGAGGATGACAGACATTACAAAGAAGTAAACTAACAAATTCAAGAGTAAAAGAGGAAGTACACGAGCAAGACATGAGTAAGCTGCTTTTATCCACTACCGCAAAATAAAACTAAAGTCCCCCCCCCCCCCTTTAAAGAGGTTGTTCTGACCTTTCTGCAGGTTGCCGATTGCCTCATCGTAGTTCTCCAGCTCCAAGTGACACTGGCCCAAGAAGAAGTGGGCCTTGACTGACTGGCTGTCCAGCTCCAGCGCATGCTTACAATCTGCCAGAGCCTTGTCATGCTGCTGCAGCTTCACGTGGCAGAGAGCCCTGTTGGTGTAGTACACTGCCACAGATGGATTACGGTTCTGAGAGACAGGAGATACCAGGACAATACACATGCATATTAACATTATGGCACTGCTGACTAAGCTTCACAAGTACATTCTGTATATTTCAATAAACACATTACCATGCTTCAGTGTGTTTTAGTGAAGGAGGTGTCATTCCATCATTGGTAGTTTCTTTTGCAATCACAGTTACTCACGATAGCTTTGCTGTAGCATGTAGCAGCCTCCTGGTACTTGCGGCAGAGGAACAGACGATTCCCCTGCTCTTTCAGCTCCTGCGCGGTGGAACTCTTCTCCGGGCTGCCGGCCATTTTCTCCGCCGGCTCCGCGGGGCCCGCCTCGCCCTGCTTCCCTATCCTGTTCCCCGTCTCTTCGGCTGGCTAACAGACAGGCTCAAGAATGCCCTGTCCCTGCTGGATCTCACACACTAGACCACAGACACAGTGCATGTGAAGTTAACATTCACAGGCGTGCATTCGCTGCAATGCACCTGCAATGCGCGTTTAGGGCGAAACAGAAGCAGCCACCGATGCCACCCAACAGGGCATCCGTTTGTAATTCGCTGACGATGCTCACGGCCGAAAAATACAGCGAGGTGGCTAGACTGTCTGCAAATTAACTATTCATGTGACGGACATCAGCGGTAACCAAACGAGAAGAACAGCTAGCTAGCCGGCCATCGGAAAACATCACACATAAACGGTCCCTTCCGTCAATGCTGGGCTTGAACTATAATGCTACACCAATGGTACACAATGATAGTTAAATGTTGATAACAAGCAACGCTAAAAATATTATCAGCGATTAGGTTGCTAACGCCTGCAGCAGCAGGAACAGAGTGACAACGTCGCCAACTTTAGTTTTCAAACAAGAGATCGATGCTCAGATGTTAGCCAGTTAGCTGAGCTAGCATAGTAAGCTATGTTGTCGATTAACGCTTCGCGGGGCGGTTCGCTAAAAAGAGGAGATTTCTGCTTTCACTGTGGTCGAAAAATTACTAATTGAACCACCACCTGACTGGAAAGTTTAAACAACAGCTATCACGGGCCCGAAAGGTCATTTTGGGCATTTATCTTAACATTTACCTCAACGCCGCTAGGCAACCTCAGAAAACACAAAGTGGCTAATGCTAGGTTAGCTTGTATGCCACACAGCCAATAATGCCTTCTCTTTTAGTTGTTACCATGTAAATTAGAGTTTGTGTCTGAGATGCACATGTTCCAGTCCTTACCTTGTGGAAGGGATCTTACATAGAGGAAAACAGATTTTCTATACTTTGATATCAAATGATAACCGATTTCTTTCCTTCATACGAGCTGTCATGACAGGTTGTTGTTATGCTGACGTCAAGCGCATATGCGACGTCGACGGAAGCCGAAAAGACGTGTTTTTTTTTTCTTGTTCCTCTGGTAGAATCCAACAGACTCGTGGCAATGGAAAATCGCCATTCACCACACTAGAATATTTTTTTGATTAGGAAAGTATATATAATATGAGCAAACAATGGATGTCAGTGTGCTTGAAAAATACGTCAAAATTATTTTGTTTAAAACTGCTTAGATTTGAATCTGATATTCCCAAACTTTTAAACTGAAAGAATGCTGCACTAACCTGCTCTTTATACTGCATCTTCACAGGTAATGTTACTGGCCCAACTGCTTTCAAGCTTTAGCATCCACTACCTGAGGGGAGAACAGTATGACACAAAGTAACCACCAGCAGATGGCGCTCTGTAATCAAAGTTTTATCCAAACCCCAAAACCGATATAGATAGATAGATTGGCTTTTTTTTTTTTTTTTTAACCCTTTGAAGCACTAGGGCAAGTAGCATCCAATAAAACCGTGTAAACTGGGAATTTATCTCCCTGTGATCAACTAACATTGCAGCTCCTGATAAGTTAGGATATTGAAAGTGTTTACCAAAGTATTTAAAATATTTTCTCTGTCACTGGTCTGATACTCCATGACAATGATCTGTTCATCAGTAGGAGGTTTGTTCAGAGAAACATCAGATTACGATCAAGAATTTAGTATATATTATCAGGGCCATCCCACCCACAGAGAGATTCAGCCCCACACAGACAGATCCATAGATGACCTCTGAGGTCTTTCATAATAACGTTCAAGTTTAACCATGGAGGAATTAGCAAACGCTGTGACAGTGGACGGGGTCACTTTCATCCCTGGCCTGTTGGGGCCCTGTGAAGGCTCTACTCAGAGAGTGTGTGAAGATTAGGCCACATCCCCTGAGCAAACACGCTGATAAATGTGTGAAGGGGGCCACTGAGCCGCAGACCCACCAGTGCTGTGTGTCCCCAGCTGTGTTTACCTATTTTCACCAGTCTGGTCCCCTGATCCCCCTCAGAACACCCACCACCTACCCAATCAGACTAAAGGGGACGCAGACTGATGAGACAAACACACTAATACTACATATTTAGATTCAAGGATGAACCAAGTTCTCTTGAATTACCCTTTTTGACCATATCAAATCTAGAAAGATGGGTCAACATTTAGAAATAAATAGCTAGATCTACTAATTTATGTATAATTATCACACCATATTTTGCACAAGAATTATCATATATGGAGACATCATATAAGTTTGACTGACTCAAATGCATGATTGACATCTCAGTAGAGGACTAACAATTTCTGTGTAATTTTAGGTATGCTCTGTATATTCCAGAATCTGTTACCCTGTTCAGAATTTATGTGTTCATTTCTTATTATACAGCAGTTACTCATCTCTGAGAGAGAAAAAGAGATGAAAATTATAGACTTTCACATAATTTCAGTTCATCTCCCTGCCATAAATAAAAGATTATAAAGAATACAAAATTCTACAGCAAAACATTGTGTGAAAAAATCCACATACCAGAGGCAGAAAGTAATTGGAGGGATTATGTGATTGTTTGCAAAGGATTAGAAACAGAACAGAAACATACACTCCACATTGTGATGGATATGAAAGCTGTTTTGAAGAAGTGATTGCTTACATTTAAACCGCCTCTCCCTCTCTCTTCATCTCTCCGCCCACACCTCCTGTCCAATATCCCAACCGTCATCCTCCACCATCCGCCCCCCCACCCCAATCAAATCCAACTACTGCCCACTGCACCAGCTGGCTGAGCTTCCAGTCACCTTGGCAACAAGACCAGGAAGTTGCCCAGCTCCTCTGGCACAGCTGAAAAGCTGCCACTTCCTGATTGATTCTGGTCTTTCTTTCTGCCTGTGTAGTCGTTTTCCCATTTGGCAGTGGTCTCCGCTATTCAGCGCCAAAGCCCCTGAAAAGAGAAAAAGGGCGAACACGCTCTCCTCAGCGTTAAGGGAAACCTCAGGTTCAAATGAGTAAAACAAAAGCAGTATTTATCCACAATGGTGGCCCTTTGTTTGGTGGGTTTGCTCATTTTGAGAAGGGGAAAGGCTCATAGACTTATTGCAGTTTGTTCAAGTGGTTCTGGATGCAACATGTAAAAAAAATAAAATAATAGTTCCAGTGTTGTAACTGAAAGAAAATAGAAAAGGAGAAAAAAAGAGAGGTATAAATCATTAATGTCACTGTTTGTTGCAAATAGAAAATGTCTGCATATCGTTTCATTTTACAAACTCTTTCATGACCAGTTAACACACAGACATTACACCTAACTACACAATCTGTAATTAACCATTACCAAAGAAAACTGCACACACATTCACAGATGTCAGTCACAGGTTTTCCCCCTTTTGCTTTCTCTTGCTCACCCCTTTAAATTTACTCTTGTGCCAGAGCACACACACAATCTGAAACTCAGATGTCCTTCAAGTGTTCAAAGCTGCTCTCTGTACTCATACAAAGTCCACCCAGGTGAATCCACACAATTTAACCAGAAAAGTTAATGTCCTACTTTTTGCTCTTGTTACAATGAATGCTGTGAAGAGAAATCTCTCCCTGACCTGAGCTAAGACCTGAATGCAACAAATATCCATGCAGGATTTCATTCCACTAAGTTGTAGTGTTAATTGCCCAACATTTTCAAATCACAAATGATATTGATAATTACTAGTGATGAGTTTTATTGTCTTGCCAGAAACCAGTTTGTTGTTTTGTCTGGCCCCTTCAGCAGAACAGTTTGTGCAAAGTGGATCTGAACTGGTTTTCTCTTTGTCCTGTATGTCAACTCTTCTCTGAACTGAACATTTCCAGCTCTGCTCTGAAAAATGGGAGGAAGCAGCCTATCACTGAAGGAGCTGCTCAGTGCTGTCAGACTGTCCTGCATAGGGTGGAGCTCGTTGTTCATCATAGATTTCCATGCTACAGCTCTCACTGTACTACGAACAGCATTTGTACTCCACTAGAACTAACTCTGATGAAGTACAGTCCTCCTTTTCCTGATCATTTGAACTAATGTAGACAAATGTTATGTGTGACCTGCACTAGTTGTAAACAGAAACTGCATCTGCTGCACAGTCAACACTTTCAGGCTACAGCTGATTATTCAGCAGAACACTTTGTTCTGGTACTTTTGTCTGGTCAGTTGTGGCTGCAACATTTATAGTGAACAACTGACTGTGTAAATGTGCTTTCATGTGCACGTCTCTACTCAGAATCACTGATTGTTTAAAGGGACTCCTGGGTTAAGAGTTAAATAAGGGATATCCTGATTCTAACCTAGAGGTCAAAGGTCAGCCACACACCTCTGCAGTCCTGATTAAGCTTCCTGACAAAAGGGGGGAGGAGGAATAACCTATTTTACTTCTTAAAGGATCCATCCATATCCTTTATTCAGACACAAACAGTGAGCCAAAAAAATGTGGATTGTTAAAGAGACTTGAATCTCAGATGCTCTCATTTTAAAATGCAAATAAACAAATCCTGTGCAAAGGATCACAGGATTTGAGGAGACAATGTGATCAGCAAGAGCAAAAATAGCATATGTGCATTAAACCACTTAGTGGATACATTGAGGCTTTTCTCTCAGACTAGATGCAATATCTCCAGTGACTTTCTCAATGTCTGTTGGTTTAAGACCTAAAAAAAACTTGAGTAAACCAAAATCAAAGAGTTTGTTTTTGAAACTTGCTGTGTTAGTCCAAAAATCTTTCACACCCTGGGGGGTTAACAGCACTCTGGCTGAAACACCCCCACTTCTAAACACACACACATACACACACCACCATGGATTGATGTGTGACGGCTGGGGGTGGAGGCGGCTGCTGAGTAGCTTGTATAAGTGGAGGGGGAGAAGTTTTACAATAGAGTTTTTGGAGGGAAATCAAAACTCCTGCGCCTGACTAATTCAGAGATGTGGAAGGAAACTCAGTCTTCCCTCCTTCACCACTGCAGCTCCTTTTATACATTTAGGTTAACTATTAATATAACTGACAACTGCCTCCAGATGGAGACAGTATTTGTTTACTGATTGTTGCAGGCTGCAAAAGACAAGATTGACTGTTTTTTATAATTATAATGAGATTTGTTTTACTTGTATCTTATCACATTATCAAGTCAAAAGCAGTTGTTCTGGTGAAGCTCATGCAATTTACCACTGATGACTAATCAGTGTGTTTTTCACTTAGAAAATGAATGGAGAGCTTCACAGGAGAGAAGTGAACCAGCAGGGACTCCAAGAAGTTACTTTCCATCCCTGGATGTCGATGCCCCATCCCCCTGTCCTCACTGCTACTCCCTCTATATCTCCCCTAATGTCCCCGCAGGTCATTCTCTCCGGGGTCACCAAACCCCACCCTGCCCCAACCCCAAACCCCCCATGCCCCCTCAGCACAATCCAAAGGAGCTAAAGCAGACATAATGAGCTACGGGCTAATTGTGTGTGTGTGAGTGTGTGTGTGTGTGTGTGTGTGTGCGCGCGTGTGTGTGTATACATGTGCATGCTGGCCAGACAGAGGTTTGTTTTGGGGGTGATGTGTGTGTGTGTGTGTGTGTGTGTGTGTGTGAGAGAGAGGAGAGGGGGGGGGGGGGAGCAGTCCCCCAGGGCTGAACAGGATAAAGTGTTTGTTATATCTGACTGACAGTCCCTTGCAGAGGATTTTCAGAGCAGTCAGAATATGAATAGTGACACACAAGCACAAATTATAAAAGCAATTATTTAGATAATCCATATATACATATATCTGTATGTACTGTACATGCAGTAGGTACAGACACACAAAGCACATTTTGCCCTGTTAACATTGTATTGTGACATTTTTAGCTGTTTAGAGCGTATAAGCAATTATTCAACACTAAGACCCAATCACTTCAAGTTCAGTGGAATCAGCACAATCAGTGGATTTAATCAAACAAATCTGCAAAGTTTTGTCACTTTAAGCTCAACTTTGCAAGAGAGAACCTGCAGCTGACACTAGCTGACAGCGAACTAGCTAGCTAGCAGCTAGCTCTGAGAGCCTTTTCTCCACCTCTCCATGACTCTTTTTTTTAAATTAAAATGATGTACAGCACTGGAGAACAAAATCTTAGATTTAAATGCATGAGTGTCGGCATGAACTGAAAGTAAGCACTTTGCCAACTTGTTAGCTCAGAGAGGTTTTTTTTTACCATCTTCTAAAAGCCTAGCAGCAACAAAAAAGAGAGAAGCTTGGAGACTACAACTTGCATGTTCTGGTTAATGTGTTAGCTCTTGTCTTGCTAGCTACCCAGTAAAAGCAAAAGCAGTGACTAGTCTACATTGTGTGGACGCTTTTTCATTCTTTCGTCAGCATTTTTGAGGGCACCAACTGATGGATACATTTTATACTTTCACACACATAAAATAACACTGTGTTTTTGAAAATGGCAACTGTGCTGTTTTGGACTATTATAAATACTGTCATACCTAAATGATAAACACAGAAGATCCCTGTGTCCAGATACTGTTAATCATTAGATTTGGATGAGATCAGCATGTGAGACATGTTTAGTTTGGATGATTCAGTCGATGATTCATCATTTCTGTTTTACAGCATCCTCTTTGTTTTGTTAACCTATGAATCAGTAGGAAATATGACTACAGTGTGCTGCCTCAAACAGTTTTAACACAGATCCTATTTGTATCTGTCTAAAGTTTTGTCCGTCTCTCTTGCCTGAATAGAACAAATACTCGTCCTTTTACTCTTCCCATTACAATCCAGCTATTTGTTGTCATGTAAAGTTGCTGAAAGCAGCTTGTCTTGATCCTAGAAGTGTGTAGTCGGCAGATCCCAAATTGGACGGTAATCAGATCAGTGTGAGGGGTTTGACAAATGACCAATGACAAGCACTGGACCCTGGAGGATGGGAGGGGTTGCCAGAGGTCAAGGCTGGGGGTCAGAGGTTGGCTTTTCAGAACCGCTCAATCGAAGGGCCATTAAATCCCATCCTTGTGTGATTTCTCAGTGAGGCGCAGCGGTTCCATCGAATACCCCTAATCTATGCGCTATATGCCCAGCTAGAGCTGTGTGTCCTGGGCTCCAGTGGGGAAGGAATGATCAGAGTGCCGTGACACCTTCACCAATGGAGCATTTGCCATCAGTGGAATAGTTTGATTGTTATACGTAAGATTTGCTATCGCTATGTCCCCAACATCAGCATTAACATCTGTTTACTTGGCAATCTAGAATATTTCAAGTTCAGCATCAGACTTCATTCCTTTACTCAGAAGCCTCTAGGTCTATCACTTCTTTTCTACTGAAGTTAGCATGCTAACTAGCTAACCCTGACCCAGCCCATCTCATCACTTTCTAAAAGTGACTCATTGCAGTGTCTGGACTGCCCTGAAGAAGTATAAGAGGTATAACCTTTTTAATGTAAACATAACAATGGCTTAAGTTCTTGACAACCGACCATTACCACCACCAGCTGCCAGCAAGAAACCACATTTGGCAGCAGAGAAAAGTTGTATTCTGATATTCAACCCACACTAAAATGAGGATGAGTTCATTCCTTAACCTTGTGTATTTTTCTGTGCAGATTCCACTTAAACTATCCCTAGTCTTAGAACTTGATAAAAGAAAAAATGCTGTTCTACAACAGCTCTCAGAATTAAATCTACAGACAAAATACTTTCTAGATCCAACTATTCTTGTATAATTTCCTGAAAGTGTCTCCAACAGAGCTCTTCATCAGTAATATGAATGAGAAAGGCTTTGTTATCCTATTTTAAGGTTTTTTTGGTAACTCCTCAATGTGTGTTATCTCATGTGTAAAGTATGTCGTCTCTGGGGCGTCTTGTCTCTAGCTTTGTTTTCCTACGCCTGCCGTCCAAATTTCCATCACAAACATCTCACCCTGAGTGACCCTTTGCTTTCTGTCTGTGGAGAGGCCCTGATTAGCCTGCATACATGTGCAGATAGGCCCAAAATCCTTGAGCTGGGACTATGTATGAATGTGTGTTTTCATGTGTGTGTGTCTGTGTGTGCACACAAGTGCGTGGCATAGAGAGGAAAAGTATACGCGCTCATGCATATGTGTGCACGCATGAATGTGTCAGGCGATTCAGGACTCTCCACTCCATGCTCTAGTTATTCAGCAAGTTCCCCTTGTCCGCTTTCTACTGTGGTTTCTCACTCATCTGTGCGTCTCTGCAGGACGACACAGTTCGCTGCAGAAAGAAACAACCTCTATTGAACAGTCACTCAGTCAGAGGACAGACTCTGTTTTGTCTCTCCTACTTTTTTCCCCCCTCTATCGGCTTCCTCTGTTCATCAGTCCTCAGATGAAGAAAATAAAGCCAAACAACCACATGGAGCTGTGATATAAATATTTAGCGCCTGTGGTATGCTTTGTAGAATTCCTAATATCCTCAGTGCATAAAAACAGGAGCCACTTTCAGAAAAGTCTTGTTTAAAATGAAATGATTAAAAATAAATATTCCTTAATTCCACTGTGTGATATAAAAACACTCTTCAGCAGTGCTTGATTAAAATAAAACCCCTAGGAAACACCCCAAAACAACCCCAAAACAGCCACAAACTCTTTTGGCATTCATCCCACCTGTTGTATACATTCAAATACACCTGTTATCATGAGAACATCCAGCCTTGCACACCACAATGCCCCAAGGGATGGGTGATATGATACCCCTGAAGTAAGAGGTGTGTGCGTGTATATGTGTATGTGTGTGTGTGTGTGTGTGTGTGTGTGTGTGTGTGTGTGTGTGTGTGTTGGGCGGGGGCAGAGAAGCTGGGGGTTGGGGATTTACTCAATGATGGAGCCAGGGAGACACCAAATTTTGGCGGTCCCCTCAAGGGTTCCCCTGCCTCCCAACAAAGGCTACCTCATTTGCAACAGATGTATACGTTTTTAAAAGACAGAGTCCACCGATGAGCGGGAGGACGCTGAAGTGCAGGTGCTGAGAGAGCAAAGGGCTTGGGTGCAATGGCATTTTTTAAAAAATCAGATCAAAAGGAGGGCTCAGGGACAAGCTACAGGTCACCAAGGAGTCTGAATGGAGTTGATGAAAGATGGTGGAAGATAAAAAGCGCTTTGGATTCAGATTTGGTGTGCAATTATAGTCCTATTGAGTCTCCATTCAGAGAGTTTAATTGTCATCTGGGGGCTGAAATGTAAAGATTCTTGGATTACTGCTAAGGCTGGAAGAATGATCATTAAATTGCCTCTTATGTGATGCCTTATTCCTGTTAATTTTACCCTCAAGTCTTGTGTCTTAATCCCTTGGTGTTTGCATTCTATCCAAGTTGTCCAAATTGTGAAAAGTGAAAAGCATTGACTTAAGATCATTACTTTCAATGGTTTATGAAGGTAAAGCTCAGCTCCATCTTTGGTTACAAACCTCACAGCATCTAGCTTTGAAACTGTAACACATTATTAACTTTATCGCTTGAAACCTAATACATTGAGGCAGCGTTGAGCGTAATTCTGACTACCGGCCGGATTTCAAATCTCCAGCCGTAACAGCTGAGATTCAGCACCTGTTAAGCTCTTTATTATTTCTATGATATGATGTGAAACGAGATATGTAAAAATGTAATCGTATCAGTCTCATTATTCTGTTGAGTGAGCAGGAGGGAGGAGGGTTTGAGGATGAACAGGGAGTTTTTTGTGCATGGGGAGATAGCCGAGGGGGTCAGAGTATTGGCATGTGTCTATTGTGTGAGTGGTATGTGTGTGTGTGTGTGTGTGTGTTTGTGTGGAGGGGCGGGGGTTTAAAGTTTAAAGTCTGCAAGTGTGTGTGCATGTGTATGTGTGTAGGCAGGCTAATTATTTTCTGCACAGCCAAGGGTGACCTAAGCTGACCAATTCACAGAGCAGGATGCAGTGCAGGGGAGGAGGAGGAGGAGGAGGAGAGATTGAGTGCAGTCAGGCAGCAAAAGAAAAAAACTGACCAACCATTTAAAAACATTTTTTTTTTACTTTGCACCATTTCAAACTGCGTTTCTGAGTGTCTTCTAAAATGTGATGTGTGCTTGATGTTTTAAGGGAGGACAATATTTGTGACCATAGAATTATAAGGAATTTTTGTTAGTAATAACTTATTACTATAACTTATTAACTTGTTCAGTGTTTTGGTGAATGTGATTTGCTTTTGTGCTGAGAGGTAGATAGGAATATTGATATCTCTCAGCAGCAGTCAGCAGCCAGTTAGCTTAGCTTAGCTTAGTTTAGTTTAGCATAAAAATGGAAACGTTTTGTAAAACCTTAACTTTTTTACATTTTCTGTGATTTTGCATTGATCAAATGAGCAAGATATAGCATGTTATTTAATGAGCTTTACAGGTGCTTTTAGAAGGATTTTCTTATCTTAGGACAGTTGAGGCTAGCTGTTTCCCCCATTTTAAGTCTTCATGCTAAATAAAGCTAACCAGCTGCTAGCTGAAGATTTATATTTACTGTCCAGCTATGAGAGAAGCATCTATCCTCTCATCTAACTCTTTGCAAAAAAAGCAAATTTTTGTAGTTCAAACTTTATTTCCCAAAATGTCTGATTTCTTAGGCTGTATTTTTTTTTAAACGAAAGGTCCATTCAACTCCATCAATTCTGAAAATTTTCCTCTTAAATGACCAAATTAAACAATTTTGTCAACTAGAAGAAACAAATCCATCACAGTGGCAAGGGATAACACTGCAGTATTTTGGGATCAGATGATTTTTTTGTATCCATGTGTGACAAGTGTGACGTGTGCTTCTCCATTTGAGTCATGTCAAAAGCTTAATTGTTATTGGAATTTAACTCCACAACATCAGAAGTATGAGAAGTCTATCACAGCAACTTTAAGACCCTGGCTGCACGTCTTGGCCGCCAAAATAATGCATCTGCCTTGACCGCCAAAATATAGTCCCTTTGTATTCTCTCCCATTGTATCCAAATAAGGGTATTCAAATGTGGATGTGGTCAAGAGCGACAACATCTGTCTTTCCTGTGGACATATGTAAAACACTATACCTATTGTCAATTTTGGAGGGATCCTGCTTCTTGTTAAGTTTCCCTCCAAATTGATTCAGCCAATTAGAGTTAGTGTGGGGGTGGGAGAGGAGGCAAATAAGACAGACAGCGGAGAACCTCTGTCTGACCCCCAGCTGGGCTCCAACAACACTGCCTATCAAACTCACCAAGGCAGAGGCGTTGCCACAACACCGCTGGGCTGCTGATAACAATACTCTCATCTGGATTACAAATAAGGAGATGCAGCTAACTGCAGCTAATGAGAGTCATAAAAGTGAAGTGGAAGGGGGCTGGCGATGCCGTCTTCTAAAGGGAAACTACTAAAGTGGGTTTCCCTCCAAAAACAAGACGGCCCAAACCATTCACAGGCCTAATTTTGCACACATTACCACACTGTAATGAGGGAATGCAGCATTTATAAAGGAGCACAACACATGCCCGTTTCAATCTGGCTACAATCAAAAGCTGTGGTGCTGACTGCAGATGCTTTGTAGTCTAAATTTACCCTTAAACCTCACGTACCACAGGAAACTTCCCTTGCATTCTGCGGTGATTGCGATGTGTTTTCTTTTGGCTTTTTCATCCCCATCCACTGCTCCCAATCATGCACTGACTGAAAAAAAGTTAAAATCCTCTGAGTTAGCAGCGGCAACATTGTGTGAATAACCACTTACAAAGAGACAGGCCTGTTTACCCTTGAGCTAAACCATTCCCTTGTGTGCTTTTGAACACAAAGGAATGTGAGAATCAGTGCAAAAGACATCAAGGTTGGATGCACTATTGACACTGTCCCTGTGTAAAGTCAGTCTCATTTCAATGACACTATGTTTATCTTCTGACACTGAGATAAAAGATTGGATCTATTTGTCAAGATAGGAATACAATAATCATTGGGTTCAAAGGATGATCAATGTCTATCATGACAGCACTGTGAGAGGGAAACAGTTCAGAACAGCTGTGAGGTTCATAAACAGTGGAAATGAATTTTGACATAAACTGAGTAAATAAAAGAGAGTGACAAAAGCTCAAAGGGAAACTGAATGTTTGCAGATGTATATGGAGAAGTCAGCTGGCAGGGAGACTGCAATGTGGGTTACTGGCATCTTGAGCTCTTTGCTGTCCTAATCAGCACTTCAGGATGCGTTACTAAACAATTTCAGGGTTGAATCAGACCAGTGTTTGCCCCAGAATACACAAATGGTTGCAGAAGATGCACTAAAAACTTTCACTTAAGTAAAAATCTACAGAAGAAAGTAAAAACACTCAATTACAAATAAAACTCCTGCACTAAAAAACTTAAATAAAGTACAGAAGTATACTTAAAATAAAGTAAAAGTAAACATTATGCAGGAAACTGGCCCCTTTGAGTGTTATATAATTATGTATTGCATCAATGGATTATTGTAACTGATGCGTTAAGGTGTTATTTTGATTCAGTTTTTGTTGTCAGCTGAGGCAGAGCTAAATTCAGTGGCTTTCTATACCATTGGGTAGTTTAATGCAGTGCATTTAATAAGATGATCATAGGCTTTAATGAAAAGTAAAGTAACTGTAGCTGTCAAATGTGGTTTTACTACATACAAGACTTTATTTCCCAGTGAAACATGGTGGTGGTACTTCAGTAAAAAAATACTCTACCCCCGCAAACAAAATATTCTGATATTCCCCAGTTGATATTGTTAATTGTGTTTTAGTAAATGTCAAAATATCTATTTAACACAATGCATAATGCACTATTAATATGTTTCAGGCACGATAAAGAACTTCCGAATTTGGGCACAATAGATAGAAAGGTCCATTTTAGACACCTGCAGCCTCTTCCCTCCATTTTGCTAATGAAAAGTCCCCAGGGAACCCAGCTGTGACCTTTGACCCCAGACACTATAATTAGGTTATATTTGGAGCTGCTGAATGCAACAAAAAGTGGACTGCTCAAGAGTAGAGCCCTAAAGAAGATTTAAACATCTTCAAAGCACTCTTCAAAAATAAATTGGTCAGAAAGTGCTTTAAGAGACACAAACATTAATGACAGTGATGAATGAGATAAAACAAGTATAATAAACTAAAATGTGTGTGAGTTAGACCAGAGAGAGACAGAAAGAGATTTGCTACAGATGTGTAAAACATCACTGCAGAACATGTGCAAAGTGACACTATCTGCCACAAACAAAACTCTGGTGATTTGTGTCTTTCTGACTAAATCTAAGATATATGAACACACAGGACATATCCTCATCCAAAATTTATGCGAGATCCCGACGGAGAAGATTAAAGCACACAAGGGCCGTATGAGAGTATTGTGACAGTGCAGCTAAGTGATCTATTACATGTTTAGAAAAGCATTAGAGAGCATTCTCAGGGTGTCTCTGTGCGTTTCCAGCTGCGTTTGCTATCAGCCCTCTCTGACTCTGTTTATCTGGTATAGGACCCTCTTGTATTCAGTTTCCCACTGGGCTTTACACTAATACACACACAGTCACACACACACACACAGTCACACAAACTACACAAACTCAGATGAGAGGCACAAAGAGAAATTTACTGTCATACAAACAAACACATACACAATCAGGATCCTGAGAAAGTGCAATGAGAGAGCAGGTGTCAGTTTTCACATGAGGCTCTCATGGGGGCTCGGAGGGTAAATATCAGCACAAGTTTTTTTCCGAGCTCCTATAGCATTGGCTCTTCTCACAGCCCCGTCATCGGACCAGGAACCCCTTCACCTGCATGGGGAGGTGGGAAAGTGTCAACCTCAGTCCTCTCACTGACTCATCACAACACAAAGCTGCAGTGAAGGGAGTGGTTCAGGTCGCCTTTTCCCTATAACTACGTACACAACAACATAAAGGCATGTTGCACGTTCATCTACAGACTGTGATGGGTTGTGGGCTTTGTAGCTAAACAATCTAAAGGAATAACACATCAAGGTTTTTCTCATCTCGCCCTGAAATAATTCTACAAGCAACTGCACATGTGTGTCTCTGATTCCACAGCCAAACAGTTTCCCATGACTGTCCACAAACTAACCAAGCAAAACACAAGACACAGCACAATCCTTTGGTGGGAAGGGCATATTTTCTGATACTCTGGACATAGGCTGATTATCAGAGTATCCTGTCAAGGTCTTGGATCTTATTACCAGCAGATAGATGACACTGTGCAGGAAAACAAACAGCAGCGATGTCAGATCAACCGGATTAGCACAGAGGTGCCACGGGAAGCCGCTGAAAAGTCTGGGAACGAGGACATCTCAACTTCTCAACTCAGATCAGGTCGTCCTTTGGTGTTTCTGGGGCTGGGGATATTTTAGATGGACGTGCAGCTGCCACATCAAACTTGTTTGAATAATACAGAATCTCTAAACCCATTCAGTCCTGTATTTGGTACAGTAGATCATTTAAAGGCTGTGTTCACTCTATTTTATGAGCAAAGTGTGATCTCAGTGATGCTTTGACTACTGCAGAATTAGAGGTCTTCAGATGTCAATCATGTTGGATTTTTGACGGAACATGTGAAATTCTTATGACTTTTTAACTGGGAACAGGCACCACAGCGGCTAAGATTCAAGTTAAAATAGAAGCATTTTGACTGTTAATGTACTTTTACATGTTTATAAGCCTCACATTTTATTCCGATTTATATAAAAATGCCTTGTCAAAATTAGTGAAATACAGTATATTCCATTCTCCAACCAGTAAGCTTGACTTGCATGTTTGACATGAGGTTAAAACCTTGTAAACAGACTCATTGTGTCTGAAACAGCGAGAAGAGACAGCGAGAGAAAGCTACACACAATGTCAAGGTCCCATAAATACCAGTAACACCACACCGTCACTACATCCTCTCTGTGTTTGCATACACCCACACGTAGAGGAGTACAGTATACCATGTAAATAGACACAGCACTGACACGTGCATGCAAACTCTCGTATGTGTACAACAGCAGCGTTTGAAGACGCTCTCATTGGCGGGCCGGTGAGAACGCAGGGGAGGGCAGAGAGGCCAAAACCTTTGAATCTGGTTCAGTAGTTAAAAAATAGGGACAGACTGTGAAAGGTGGTTCTCACACTCACACTGACCTTCAGTAGTAACACTGTTTAAATGGAGGTCTGCACATTGAGGTGTAATTTGTGATTTTTTTGTGTACGTAGTCTAATATGATGGTCCTGTGATGCCAACAATGTATGAATACAATGAAGATGAAGGATTCTAGTGATACCACATAAAAGTTGGTATGGTGGTATTGGTAAAATGTTTTTATTATATATAAATCATGGAGATGAGATATACATGACCTTTTGGTGATGAAAACTCAGTATATGAAAGTGAGACTAAACCACATCGAATACATTTAATCTCACCATGTTTGAACTGTAAGATCTATACAGCCACATGAAAGCAATGAATATGATCCAGTCTGGGTAGGACTGTAGTTCAGGTCATACCAGGGTCACAAAGAGTGTGTGCTATTGTTTTAATGGATGCGTGTATGAATACATACACACTGATGGGTTTGACAAAGTGTGTAAATTTGACTGTCCATGTTTGAATTCACTGTGCACACGTGGACGCTATGACATATTTCTGAAGTCCATAGCTAAGTTTAGGCACAAATGTATTCATGTTTCTTTGACTGGGTCACCCCCACCCGTCGCTCTGCGCTTTAAACTCCACTGCTTTGAAATGCTCAGCAGAAAACAAAGCTCTGTCCTGCTGCAGACAATAAAGCAGCTGGATTTCTGCACATGTGCCTTTGTGTCGGTCTGAGGCCTTGTCATAACTCCATCGGCGGGCCTAGACTTTCATCACACACACACACACACACACAGACATGCAAAAAACCACACGTACATCGAAAGTCACTGGCTCGGGGAGACGGATGGCAGTGTCAGCACAAAAGAATATTTGATTTGGTTATAAATACCACAACATGAAAGAGAAGCTCAGCGGGGTAAAGGGCAGAGGGCACGGCAACCAGAGGAGGCAATGCCTTCATCATCATCATCACCATCATATATGGTGTGTCTGACAATCAGGTTAGCATTGCTGAACTGTGACCAGTGCTTTATGCCTCTTCTCTTTCTTTCTTTATCTGATTTAACCTCCATCTACCTCAAGTCTCAAGAACAATAATTATGTTCTCTGACATTTCAGAAGATTTTGAAATGGCTGGCGTTGTTAAAATGTTAATGTTGCAGAATGAAGCTGATGTAAAGCTGCCCACTGCTCGAATCCTTGAAAAGCTTTATTAAAAGCGAGTTCTAATAGTGAAGGAGGACTTTCTTTGTTGTTAAGTCTAACAACCACAACTTAAACAGAAAGTGGATATGAAAGAAAAGTTTGAGAATATTTTAAAAACCAACATATGTCTGCTATAAAACCCAGCATCACAAAGCAGCAAACATACTGTTAATTGGTACATTTAAAGTCCCCCCTCCACTAAAAAAAAATCTTTTGCTCAACTTACACAAGTATATTGTGGAAACCTGAAGCCTCCAGTGAATATATACACTGAGAATGGACTTAAGAGTCAAGTAGGAGACAGTTAGTGTCCAGGAGTTAAACATTTGAAATGAACGACATTTTCATATTTATAGAATTTGGGATTTTTAAATGAGGGAGGACGACTAGATGTAATTTAAAGTAAATACAAGTTTTATGGTGGAAAACCCAAATTGGATACAAATTGCTGTTCAAAGCAGAGTATGTTTTAAATGCCTTCAAATGTGGCTGGAGGGGGTCTTTAAACTCTAATTTTAAGTTAATTTAATTAGTCATTTCTACGCAGACGTGTCCAACACAATGGTGGATTGTAACTTGGCTTATCTTTGCATACTGTTACTCATTCTGCAGGTCAGACGTTCCTCCCCCTCCACTGCGTGAGTGGTTTAAAGTTTCTCTAATCGCGCTCTGATTGGTCCGTGAAGTTTTTCTGAGGGGGAATAACTTCAGAGCTCCGCGTTCATCCCGACGCACAGCAGCCCGGAGAGCTGAGAGGAGAGAGTGCAGCTGTGTTCTCTTATCTTAAACATCAGGGTAGGAGGATACAGAACTATGGAGATGATCAGAGATAGAATAAGTGCCGTTTTATAAAATTTTAGGACATCGCAAGTTTGGAATTATTTTTTTCCGATTTTTTTTTAACTTTGCATCACCCACTGGCGAAAATGTCTGGTTTGGGGGTTTGGATTAACGCGATTTGGATTTTATTTTTTGCCATTTTTGATGCAGCTCTTTCAAATTATTCTGAGGACCAGTGCAGCTGGAGAGGAAGGCAAGTATTTCTGTTTTTATCTGGGCTGTTTCTGCGTCAGGCTTAATGCAAAGATGACTGAAAATACCACTGAGAGATGCTACAGGTGTCAGTTTCACCTAATTTTTGTTTGTCTGTTTGTGCTCAGAGCGAGTGGTAAAGGATAATGTTTGTTTGGACGCAACATGTTGAGACTTGCCATTAGGGCGCAATTAAAATGTTTCTAAAGCTCTGCAGCGTTTGCGCCTCCGGGCTGTCTGCAGGAGGCATGGAGGGTACAGACAGACAGGAGACTGGAGGATTAATTCAGATACTTGGAGGAAACACACATGCTGCACGAAGCTGCGTAAATGTAGCATCATCGCAGCTATACTGTTAAAATACAGACACAGAACTTTAAGTATTTATGCAAGTTTGGACCCTGAAGGTTATGTGAAGGGCCACTGCTTCCACAGAGTTGCCAGCAGGTGGCGCCTTCTCTGGATAAGTCCTGATCCACTTGTTCTACCAAAGCTGGATTTTTAATTATTTTAAAGTTATTTTGTGCCTCTAATAATTGCTTAGAGCATTTTTGGTTTAAGTTTCCTGTGTCCTGGGCTCACATTTAAACCAGCTGTTTCCACAGACGACGACGATGATGATGATGATGTTAGAGACTCAGCTCCTCTCTGGATAAATGATAGTGAAACTTTTAGTTCAACTCTGTCTCCCTCTCTTCTCTCACCTCTCACAGTGGTTTATCCCAGCAGCAGGGCAGCGTGGAGCAGATCTCCCTCCACTGCTCCGAGGGCACCCTGGACTGGCTGTATCCCAAAGGCGCCCTACGCCTCACCCTCTCACCCCGCCTGCCCTCTGTGGCAGTGGGGCCTGGTGGCAGCAGCTCGGGCCTCATCACGGCCTGTGTCAAGCCCTCAGAGCAGTTCCACGGGGCCCAGCTCTACTTGGAGAGAGATGGGGTCCTGGAGCTGCTGGTGGGGGACCGCCTGGAGTCCTCCCCCCCACCCAGGGTTCGCTGCTTCAGCCGACTGCCCGGGGAGAGGGTGGCCCTGTTCATGCAGGCGACGCCTCACCAGGACATCAGCAGGAGGATCGCCTCCTTTCGCTACGAGCTGAGGGGGGACTGGACCGCTCACCTGTCGCTGGACTCCAACCCCATCAGTAGTGAAGGTGAGTCAGAGAGGAGTGAGTCGGCCATGTTGGTTTGAGCAAAGCTACTTAGGGTCACATATAAGAAGACCCAGTGACACTTTTTTAAAAAAACTTTAATTTGTCCTTTCTGCTCTTTGCAACACCTGAAAGTTCGCTGTTTCTTTATGGGTGTTAAAAATGTGACTTCTCGGTCACATTAAAGTTTTTTTAAAAAACTGCCAAACTGTGGCCAAAACTTTTTTTCCTTCCTGGAAGTTTGTTGGATGCAAGGTTTTACCCCACCAGCGATGATGTTATATGCCATAAAATCCTTGCTGTAGATGATTCATAATTCATAACAGGCCTCTGTGGGCTGGTTGGACTTTCCACAGCTCATGCAGAGTGCAGAGAGGAGGAAGTGGCCAAACTTTTCCCCAGAGGCGTGCTGGTTTGGAGTAGGAGAAGGGGAGCTGTGGAGTGCAGCAGAGGAGGGAGCAGGGGTGGGGGGACAAAAGCACAGTATGTGGGGCTTTCTCCAGAGTCCAGAGCCCTTTGAATGGGTGCCGCATGAGTATTCTGGGATTACTGCCGTCTCCTAGGCGACAGGGAGGCCTCTGCCCAGCTGAGATGCTCCCCTCTTTTGTTGAGCTGCCTCTCTGTGGGGAGACTTGTCTGTAGGAGTACACTCCTCCCCCCCTACCCACATCTCTCTCTCTCTCTGTCCCACACACACACACACACACACTGATTAGGTTTGGATGGGGGTTTGCTGTGGACTAGAGAGGAAGGAATCTCATTTATCAAGAGGTTTTCACTAAGGAGGAGAATGTGTGGGGTGGGCAAGGGGCCTCCAAAGAACCACAAGGAGAACTTTAAAAAATGCCAGGACTTTTTTTCCTAGCCACAATTCAGTCAAAGCAGACAGCGAGAGCTCGGCTGGTTTGGTTTTTATCTTTTTTTGTGACCATCTGCAAATCCTGCTACAAATTTCAGGAAGGTGCACTGCATTTTACATTTTTTTAAAGACAAGTTTTCAAGCTTTAGGTGAAAGGAAGCACAGAAGTTTCTGGGAAGTGGCATTGTGTTCCTTTTAAAATCTTTGAAGTCCTCCCCCCACTCCCTCTCCTTAGCCCCTGTCTAGGCTTTGATGAGGTGTGACTGTAGACACCCGAAAAGGCTCTAGGAGGGGGGAAGTTTCATTTGGCCTTTAAATCGTCTGGGGTGGACGAGTCTCACACCTTAAAGCTCCACTGGTCCTCCTCTGCCAACTGTAAAAGTAGCAGCTGTCTGTTAGAACTCAGTGGTTGGTCTCTCTTTTGTGGCTCGTCTTTGCACCAAGTTTTAGGTCGGGATTCACATCTCACATTCCTTTGCATTTGATCTGGAAATGCAGCCTTTGGTTTTCAGAGGCTCTGTATTACTATTAGCATATAGGTGTTTTCGTGAGGTCACCAACTGATTCTCCCTCTCTTTTCTTTCTTTTTTCTCTCTCCAGATGCCTGCAGACCCTGCAACAACACAGAGATCCTGATGGCTGTTTGCACCAGTGACTTTGGTGAGCTACCTTTTTTAACCCCTCCCCTTGTTGTATATGAAATCACAAAGAGTGCCCCCGCCCTGAAATTCAGTCAGGATTAAGATATTGAACCAGACCACCAAATAGCAAGAAGTCCTCACTCCAAAGCCGCAAAATGTGATGATTTCTGGTCAGGATCTACAAATCGGTTTTGTCGAATCGGTTTAAAGGCAGTGCCTGCAAATCCTCTCCTCTCAAAAGTGCAAAGGTTAAAGGTGAAACAGCAGCTCTGTGCATCCACCCCCAACATGCACACACATGCACACAGGAGCCCCTACTGGAGGCACTGTAGTGGACTAATCCCAACATCACCCCCTTAGAGAAGGAGCAGTGGACTAATCTGCAGGCCCCTGATTGAGCTGTAAAGCCACTGAGGAGAAGTTCAGCTGGCAACAAAAGTTAGAGGGATTAGTGAGCAGGCCTGGGCCTTCGAACGGCTTTACCATCAGTTGGTAGCACTCAGTGAACCGTATCTCTAGCTGAGGTGGGACGAACCAACATTTTCAAGATGACAAAAACACAGTAAAGCATTTTATGTCAGCATAAGTCAAAAGTGTGTATTTTCAAATAACCTTAGAAATTAACTAGAAATTAACTGTAATGTTTTTCTCATCTACAGTGGTGCGTGGTAACATCCGGTCTGTAGAGGAAGACGAGAACTTAAGGGCAGCGGTGATCAAGGTCAGCGCCACCCGGGTGTTTCGCCAGAAGTACGCCCTGTTCACCGGCAACAGTCGCCTGACCAGCAAGGGTGAGATCAGGACTCTGCTGCAGTGTGGCGTCAAACCGGGATCTGGCAGCTTCCTTTTCACCGGTCGGGTCCACTTTGGGGAGGCCTGGTTGGGCTGCGCTCCCCGATACAAGGACTTCCAGCGGGCGTACACAATAGCCAAAGCAGCTCAGCAGATACCCTGCGAACTGCCTGTAGACTGAGCGAAAAACTCTGTAGCATCTTGTCTATCGCACAGAATCGAGGCTGGACTCAAAGTCAGGCCGAACTCAGCCCTGTTCCATGTTTCGGAAGAAGCCACCATGCATGACTGTCGGTTGACGTTGTTGCCATGGTGCCACCGACGGATATTCCCAAAGGACTGAGGAGTGAAATGGACTTTCCCACACCATTTCAGTGCAATATGCAGTCACCTGGTCCAAAAGGCCCAATTGAGTTGTGACATGAGGGACATGGCGGAAATGAGGATTATAAGCATTTGGCATTGGACAGTTTTAACAGTGATGCCATCATGCTGGTTCAGAGAGAATCTTTTGAAAAGCTTTCCATTTGGGATAAATTAAGTTAAGCCATTCATTCAGGCCTATTCAGAGTCATTGCTTAGAAACTCAGGAACATTTGTGAAAAGTTGGACAGAAAGCTTACTGCCTTTTAGTTGATATCCTGGTGAGGATTCACTGCAGGCAGGTGTTGCTGTGGTCTAGGATTTCAAAATGGCTGCCTTTTTACCACAGTGTTTTTGTTCAGATAATGTCTTAACCATGGGATAGTGATGTTTTGGCTACCCCTGTACTGGGGTCATCCTCAGTGTTATAATTATTAAGGAAATTAAAAATGAAAAGTCCTCACAAAAGGAAATATTAAAAAAAATATTTGCACTGATTAAGGAAAGGGAATGATCTGGAAAGTGTGATGCTGCAAGCACTGAAAACCAAATAAAAAAAGCAACTATATGTAGCATAGCGGAGCGATTAAGAATTTAATATATGTACAGATAATTTGAGCACATACAATAGTAACATAAAGCTAAGGCTACCTGAGCAGGATTCACAGCTCGATACAGTGCTGAAAGCACTTTCATATTCTAGCCAACTCTGAGATTCTGTCTCTGAAAGGAGATGCAGCCTTGTTTGTTTTATAAGATATTTTATAAGTTTCATTTCAGTAGCATTTCTTCAAAATTCCAACTAATTGGACACTTACTTGACTTTAAACAGATTTATTTAGAAATATGTTGGTTGCGGGAGTGTTGCCAAAGCAGTTAAACGTTTTGGTTGTTGTTAAATCATTCACTGCTTTCTCCTGATGTTGCCATACGTGCTAGAAATGAAAACTAAGAAGCTGTTTAATTTCTTTTTCTTTTTGGTCTGAAGTAAAACAAGCTAGGTTTTCATTAAACATTCGACAACAGCCATTCACAACAGAAGTCCAGTGTTACCGTGTGCTAGAAAAATGACAGTAGGGTGGAAAACAAATTACTACACTGGACAAGGCTCGCTCAAAAGAAACACAAAATATGCATTTAATGTCTAAAATAAAATTCTCTTCTGTAAAATGATTTCATATCTAATGTGCACTATATCAACAAGGGGAAGGGGTTCATACCAAATTACCATGATGTGCTGAAGCAGTATGTCTTAAATGCGTACACTGCCATTTTGCTGTTTGTTATATTAATGTGAATATATGTTAATATCAATGTGAATGTAAATATGTTAATAAGAAATTCTAGAAACAACGGCATGAAAAAAATGCTTGTGGAAAAAAAAACAACTGTGTCTCAGTATTGTGGAGTATTTTTATGTTTGTCTGTGTTATTAAAATATACTGTAAGAAAACACTGAATGGATTTATTTTCCTCTTGAAGCCTTTCACATTGATTCACTTTGAACTGATTCTTTAAGGCTTTTTAATTCATCAAGGTCATTACATGCTCCATAATCCTCTCACCAACGCATCAAGCAGTTTAACCTACATTAAATAGGTGGCTCCAAAGGTTTCTACCATGGTAAACTTTTCTCAGACATAACTCACTTCAAGTACCCATGAATCAGACGCCTGAAAGCTCAGAACAAATGGTATGCCAGAGAGAGCGAGAGGGCCTAAAAGGCGGAGAGATTTAGGGAGTATTTTAGGACCCTGAGGCTGTTTGGATGGGGAAGGAGGTAGAAAACAGCGGTTGGAATTCTGTTGTCCTCAGCCTCCCATTTTCAGGATTCAGGAAGCAATAAATTGCCATTAAGGGAGCGGCATGGCAGACTCGGCTGAGCTGAGGTGCCACATAGTCGCTCACTTTATCCTGACCACGTGTACGCAAGGACACAATCAAACCAAATCTTTTTTCCACTCTGCTCAGCCATACGCCTCCAGCCTGGAGCAAAAGTTTGTTTCCTATACCCCAACTTGGATCTCCAGCATTACACAGCATATCTGTTACCTGTCATGTCCGACTATGGTACATTTTCTGCTTGGAACAGATGAGGAGCTGCATGGTAGATAATGCAGAAACACCCATATCACTGGACCTCTATGATAAATTCACCACCTGTTTCTCCTTCTCGCAAAATTCTGCATAAACATGTACTGCACACACCTCAGTAAAACCTCAGATTTACTGCACCCAGTAAATCTGTTTGAAAAAGAGCAGCTGGGGAATTAAAATGGTGTTTAGGTTAAATGGAAAAAGAATCACAAAAGCTCAACATGCTTCCCGTGTCTGGCCAGCTATCTCCCATAGAAACCCTGACACTAGTTTGCCACTGCATCAGTAGTTCATGCCAGTGAACCTCCAGCCTCCCCAGCTATTTACTGCCTCAATGCTCCTTTAAAACATCCCGTAGCTGGGGGGCCCCGAGCTGCTCAACCCTGCATACAGACACTCCTCTACCCCCACTCCCCTCCCCTCCAGTCCATCTGAGGTTACTGCTGCAGGACTGATAAGCCAAAACAAAGAGAACTCAAATTATACTCCCTCAACTAATACATCATGTGACATTTTGACAAAGGTAAACTTCCTGCATTGTTGTCACTTCTTACCCCAGCATGAACCCTTAAAACTGCAGTATTAATGTCAGTGTAGCCACAATGACACAGTGGCACAGTTAAGTTTTGCATTTGCTAAATTACAGTTACTACTGTTTAAATCCTCACACAGAGTACAATCCAGACTTTTTAATCAAGGCCCTGAAAATTTTTTGTGAAGAAATCCAACTTCTGGTTATGTTGCACACTGGTAATGAAGCATGTACCATTCACTGCTGAGTGATTTTCATTGGTTTTGCAGAATGCTGCAGACACACAATAAACCCCCCTCCTCCATCTAAACCCAGTCCTCACTTAATTTTGTCCTGTTGTGTGGCTGAGGTGAGGTGTGGACACACTGCAAAGCGGGAAATTCTCAGGAAAGTGGAATCCAAAGCAATGGGAGAAAGAGAGTTGTTGGGTGTGGACTTCCGTCAGCCCCTGGGGGAGATTGAGGGAAGTGGCCAGAGACAAAGCTCCAGAGATGAGAGTGCAGACAGGGGGCAAAGTGCTCATGGACACTCCCTTGTAGTCCAGCACAACAACAGCCCATCTAGCCCACAGGTCCTGTGTTTCCAGCAGCAGCTCTCCCTGTTATCCAACCATCTAAAGAGCCACAAATCAGATATCCAAAATTAGATTCATATCCAAACTTATTTAGTTAATAAGTTAAAGATGGCAGTGTGCGGGTGTGCAGCGGCTCTTGGCTCTCTCGAATATACAGAGCTTGAAGGAGCTTTACTTTAAGAGCAATATTTGAGCCGTATGTGAAGTGCAGTATTATAGTTGACCAATAACCCTTTTTACTATGTTAATGCCTGTCTTTTAAAGTCACATGTTGGTTTCATTCGTGTCTATGTTTATTTTATACATGTTTATTTTTTAGCACTAGCCATATGAGCCACAGATAATTTGTTGTATTTGATACTGAGTGTTAATTACAATGACAAAAAAAGGCTTTATCTATCTATCTAATATCGGACTTGCAAAGTTTGTCTAATGATGCATCTATCTACTTGTATTCCTTGAAAATACCAGTCCTTTGTTTTTCTATCAGGTTGTATTCCCGGCTGTTTGTCCTCAAATCTGAAAAGAGCTTCTTTTCCTTTTGTTAATGAAGAAATATCAATTCATTTTCTTAAATAAACTACTTATATTCTCCTACACTAATATCTTCATTTATTTTCATTCCAGTTATACAGTCTGAGTCTCTCACAGCTTCTCACACTTATCCGTCACCTGGCTCTCTCCACTGGAACTGTCTTTTCATGGCTTCATCATCAAATCTTTCCCACAACTTGATCCACAGCTGCTGGGTGTTGCGCTGTTGTGGAACCAAAACAGTCGTTGCAGTGCTCACCTTGTGCCAAAAGATACTCAAGGTTTCTAAATGACTCAGTCTGTGCAGCTTTTCTGCTGCTTTTCTTTTCCAGTAATTCCCTCTTGTTTCTCAATGGCAGCTGAGACAGAGATTTGGTTTGACAATTTACATTCTAACTGTTCCTCTTCATGAACAAGACACAACAATCCAAGGTTCTCAAGAAATATTCAAATTTGATCTTTCTAGCTCTAACTTAAAGGTGCTACATGTAAGTTTCTGCTATCACTACATAGCCAATGTTAGTATTAACAGCTGTTTACTCACCAAGAGTAACTCACTATCGCAAAGTGGTATTATTATGAGACGGGATGGACTGTGAGTACACAAGGTTCTTACTGACCCTGTCAGTTTTTTTTAACAGTCTTCACTACATGCTTGCTTTGGGTGCTCGAGTCACAGCCTGATCATGGCAATAACATTACCAAGCAAACAAGCAAAGGTTAGCCAGGTAGCTTTAATGTAGCTACCCTGCTGTGATCCAGCATTGGTTTGTTAGCTGATGGAGTAATTATCAAATGGCAAGCCAATTTACCAGCCAGATCTGCCCCAGGAGTCTGGATGAATTAGTAGATGTTATCCAATCAACACAGTAGTTTCCCTCTGATTTATCCACATTAGCAGGCGAGCTAACGTTAGGAAGCATTAGCCAGCTAAAATCACAGTATCATAATAAGTTTCACAGGTTTAGCAGTTTCTATGCTATGTTACAATCTTTTCACACATTGTCAATTTAAAAAAAAAACAAACATTTATTACATGTAAACTGCCTCGAAATCTTCCATACAGTACCATACAACAATGGCGTTGCTTTCCACCACTCAGTGCTGAACTTGCAATGTTTCCTCTAGACTGGTAAGTAAACAGCTGTTAATGCTAACACTAGCTATGTAGCAACACCAAAACCTTTAATAATAAAATATGATAAATGTCAGTTTTTCTGTTGATGTGGTGTACATGGTTTTAGCCCATAGCATATGTGCTGATGTATAAGGCCACGGAAGGAAGACAATTTGAGGGTGCTTCTGTGCGTAAGCAAGATTACTAAGAAGTGGTGAAGAAACAGCTGTGAATTTCATCAGGCTTAATTTTCCACATAAACAAATGCTGGTAATTCAACTCGCAGCAACCAAACATCAGTGGCTGCTCATAATGTTGCCTCTCCATCAGCTCAGCACCAGCTGAGAGCAAGCATGACGTTCATGACCACACTCTGGCATCTCAGATCCCCAGCTGACAATTTTTTGTTCCCATAACACCCTTGCACAGCTGGGAGTGATGATTCCCAAATGGAAATGGTGAATGTTCAGGTCTGAGAGCATGCTAACTTGCTATGCACTATTTCTCAGGCCAGGGAAAAGCCAGCCATTAACAAACAACACACTTCTTGTGCTGCTCCTACTATACCCTCCTCAGTGCAACAGGTTTTGAAGGCACAAACTCATGTTGGCCTTTCTGTAGTGAACAATTAGCAAAAACTGATGAGTAAAGAGTAACCTCTATTCATGAAGCAGGGCGACAGTGGGAGAGAAAAACGTGGTCAGCTTTAAAGTGGAGTGGGCAGTTTGGGTGGGTTGAGAGGTCAAGGCAGAATAGAGAACAAGTGTAGAGCGGTGCAAGAGCATGTTTATCTGGCCATGTTATCCCTCTGAAGTACTGAAGGGAGGAGAGCGAGGAGCCCCCTTTGTTCCTCAAGAGCGTGCAGATGGCTGTAATCCCTTCCAAAATGTGCACTGAAAATCAATCAAGACAGGGTGGACATGGTGTATGAGTGTGGAGGCGGGCAACACTTTTCTCAGGGAGGGGGTCCCGCAAAGAAACACAAGTTGGGTCAAACAAGCGTCTTTGGTGCTTTCCCGCCAAAAAAAGTATTGTACGGAAAGACAGAAGGAATGAATTGCGACCCCCTCCAATGAAGGCCCGCTCGCTACCCCTCAGTTTGAGCTCAGCACAGCTGCCATCTCCTCTCTGTATCCTGGGGATGACATCGCCTGCAGGGGGTAAAACCCTAAAAACTTCCAAACACTGACATCATACTCTTATAAGGCTGGATGAGGGGGAAACAGACTTAAATGATAGATAATAGAAAAATGGCAATCTTACGGTGGTTAGAGAAGTCAGGGATCACCATTGTGACTACGGTTCATCCTCTGGGGACCATGAATGTCTGTACAAAATTTTATCATAATTCACCCAATAGTGATTGTGATATTTCAGTCTGAACCAAAGTAGTAGAAAAAATGACCAAACAAGCAACAGACCACCATCCATAGAGCCACGCCCCAAGCATGGCTAAAAACTGAAGTATTTATTCATATCTTTACGCTGAACTTGAATTTTCTGTTTTTGTTTCTCATGTGGTGATGTCATGCCTCTGGATACTAAACCCCAGACTGAGAGTCTACCCACTATTATAGGAGGCACACCTGTCTTTGGAAGGGCTCCCCAACCCTGCCAATTAACCACCAGGATTATGGTTTGCTGACAAAACCTGTCTGATTGTTCATACAAAGGGGAGAAACTTCCCTGACAGATCAGCTCAGTTCTTCTCTCCCTACCTGCCATCCACTTCTGTGTTTCTCCAATCTAAATCCTGCAGTACAGAAGCGCTGGCCCAGCCTTCCTCTTGTTCTTGTTTTCTTTTTGCCTGTTGTGCTCAGAGAAGTAGTTTTAGGTTACTCCCTCAGAGACATATTGCACTGTTCCTTTTGTTCTCAATGTTTATTAAGGAAAGAGGTAGGCAGGAACGAAACTGCCACTCACAGTGGTTTTGTTATGTTACTAGTATCTCCTTGCACTTTTCTCCTGCATTTCACACCTTCGGGGCAAAGATTGGTCAACAGATACTCCTGGTGCACTGTGCTGCCAAATATGTGAAAACATGATGATTTTGTAACACGTTCATTATGAAACTCTTACAAGAGTTAATTTATTACTATTAAAAGAATGATATGTCACTTGATATGGAATATATTGAGCTGTGTCCTGTTTCTCTCAAGCCTCTCTAACCTCTACCTTATTTAATGATATCTTACATTTTCCAGAGTTAATCTGAACCGTCACCAGAGAAAAACTGTGACGTTATTGTTTATAATCAAACATGGGGAAAAGGGCATATGTGCCAGTTACCCAGCAGGAAAACTTGCGAAAATGCTGTATATCTTTGACACCAATCCCCTACCTAATGTGTTGTAGGTTTATTTCACTCTACTGAGGCTGCTGCTGGTAGAAAAAAATGATCCCTCTGCCTCTGGTTTTCTCCTGCATGATTGCTGAATATTGATACGAAAAGATACATCTATTAAGAAGTTCTTACATTTTATTTCTTCAAAAAAAACCTAAAAACCTAGTGTTCATTTTTGGTTATAGATAATAGACACAATCTGAAACACTTTTAAAACTGTCCTAGAAATATTTTAACATGACGTCATATTCTGTACGCTGGAACCAGAAAATCAGAATCCAAAACTACTCCAATAACTAGTGTTTGTTTTAAGGCTGTTTTATGCTTGAAAACAATCAGTTCATATGAAGCTTTCTGTGTCTTTAATGTCTTTACGTTTAGCCAGTTGGGAATAAGAATATTGAAAAAACAAGCTACTCCAAGAGCAGCTACAGTTTTTCTATACAGTAACATTCTTTCTCGCTTAGCTGTAGTGGAGTGTACAATGCAGACAGTTTAAGTTTAGCGCTGATGTTTTGATATATCCACCTCATCTTCTGCAACCTCAATACAGTGGAGGAAAGAATTTTGTGTGTTTCTCAGGCCATTAATAAACCTCTTTTTTCAATGCTTTGAGGACTATAAACAAAATTCTTGGAATTTAGGTGAACTGACCCTTTAAGCATTGGGAGTATTATAGGTTGTTTTTTTTTTTCTTTTAACTTTTAAGTTACATAATTCAGTCATGGTGGAATGTGACTAAGTGATGCTAAGTGGCTGCTAAGAGCACTTTTCATGTTGGATCGAGTCAAAAGAAAAAGAAACTGAGAAACTTCTGAGGCCATTTATGCATCACATGTGCTGACAGTCAGGCTGCATGTTTATATTCCAGCAAAGTGCATTCACACATTGTGCATCAGTCCAGCCGCTGTGGCCCGTCTGATGTGACAGAAGCTCCCGAGCTTTCCTCTCTCCCTTCGTTCTACGCTCATTCCAGGGGAACATGTGCGCTGGAATTCTCCCCCAATTAAGACAGGGATTAGCCGGGTCCACTGTGGGAACCGGCCGAGTGTGGGAAAGCAGAGGGTCTGTCCCTCTCTCCTTCCCTCACTGACACTCAGCCTCATTTTCACTCCCTCCCCTGTCTTTCTCACCCTTACTGTAACTCTTCCTCCCCTTTTTCCCCCTCTTTTCTCACCCTATATTCTGTCTTTTCTCCACACTCCATTTTCATCACTTTTTTTTTTACCTTTAGTCACTCACTCTGTTAACCCTCATCCCGGAGATTCGATTTTTCATTGTTTCCCCTCTCATCTTTATAATTATGCACCCTGATCCCCTTTATTTTTTCTCCTTTTCATTCCCCCCTTTTCCCCTTCTTGTAGCCACCCAGAATCTCCATAGCTTTCAGTCCTAATTCTTCAAGGTTTTCTGAAGTGCACGGCTCTTCTGTGCTCCCCTCTCCTGCCCCTTCCCTCCTCCCTCTTAATGCCTCTCCAGCCTTCATACTGAAAGCTTGTCTGGAGGGAAGCTGGGGACTCTTGCATGAATAGTCTGAGACTGTGTCAGACTGAAAGAGGGGGCAAAAAGACAGCTCATCAGAAAAGAAAAGACAGGTGTCTCCTAAAACAGACAGAGACAGTTTATGCTGGCATTTTTGCACACATTAATTAATATCCAACATTTAAAAAATGTGTTTAACTAATTCTATCACTGGTATAGTGCACATGCTGTATGCAGCAGGCAAAAATTGTATCTTAATACATATTAGTATCATGGGAGCAGAACCAACTAAACATCCATGGGAACGTCCTAGTTAAACTTCATGCTCACTTTTCCATTGTCACTGCATTTCTTTCTCATGATCTTGCAATACTCCTGACTATCACATCAGATTCCTCTCCCACTGCCTCCAAATTCCTCGTACTCATTGTCACCTTTTCTTCCTGGTTCCCACTCACTCTCTCTCTTTTTCTCTCTCCTTTCCTTGCGTTCCCATAAATCCCTTCCCTGTGCACTCCTCCACACAAGGCTTGTCCGTTCCAATTACGACAGGGCCGTCCAGCCCCCCCGGCTCACACACTCTGCACACACAGCCCCGCTCTCATTAAGCCTGTATCAATTAGGCATTAACCTCCTAAAACAAAGGCCTCTTGACGAGCAGCCCGTCGCAGGCCATGTGAGGTACTTCCTCCGCATCGCTCCACCCTGCTTCCCATCCTCAGAATGACACATTCATCCAACCTTTTTTCCCACTGCGCCGGTCACAAAACAAATCTGGGCCCGATGTAACAACAAAACAGATAAGAGTAGAGAAAGTGAATGAGCATCAAATGTTTACTTGCGGTTGTGATGTTGATTAGGTCAGGGTTTAATGATACAGTACAATGATTTCATGTAAACCAGAATGCTAATGCTGTGTGTATTCTTGTTTAAACTATTCCCACTTGATACAAAATGATTAGATTAGAAACATTTCAGTCTTTGAGATGGACTCATGAATCATGATGTTTGAAGCGTGCCAGACATGAACTTACTACAGAGGCAAAACCTGCACAATATTACAGAATTAAATGTAGCAATCCTGGCAAGGTCTAAGGGAGAAGTTTAAAATGTTGTAGACTGTATTATACTGAGGAACTTAATGTAAGATGTCAGATGTTAAAAGAATCACTGTAAGGACTATTTAACAGCAATTTCATAGTAATATTTTATCTCAATGTGATAAAATCCAGATAGACAGAAAGTACAATGATATGAAACTCTGATTTACACAGTATTTTTGACTGATAAAATGTTAAATAGCTAATAAGTAATTAATGTACTGATGTTTTAAATAAAGTTTTCAGAGCATCAGAGGGAAGCTGATTTGTGACACCTGTAACGGTAGAATGGTGACACTTAAAATTTCATCAATATTTTCAATTCAATTATTCTAATAATCAAAGACTCATTTGTGTCAAACAATAATGTCTGAGGGTCTGTCAGCCCAGACTGTGCCTGTGTAAATCTTCCTACTGTAGATTTTACACTTGTGTGCTGGGTTGTGTGCTTGTACGTACAGTTGTAGAAAAAAGTGTCCTACACTTACTGGAGAAACTGGTTGGATTGAACAGATAAAGCACAAACTGGTCGTTACACTAAGCGAATCATGTTGGTGCTTGTTTTCACATCTGGGGCAGAAAAAATTACATAGAAACTCTTGCTACTGTTCTGCATGAGCTGACATTCAACACACAAATAGTTAGGTAATTTATCAAAATACCTTATGACTCATATGATTCACATAAACAAGCTTATCAGAGGTTTGGAGCATTGTGTAATATATGACATTTGAAGCTGGGAAAATATCGATTTTTGAACTAAGGTTGTTTGTCAACAACAAAAAACTGAAGTTGCTAATAGTTGCTAGGATAACTGCACATATCACCAGCAACTCCTTTTGTTGGAACAGTTTTTTCATTATTCAAACAATTTAAACTATAGTGTTTTTGTTGCTTCATTTATCAGACCGACTGAAACAAATCTACTATTTTTTATTATTTACATCATAATAGTGACCATGTAAAGTGGTCATTAAATAGCTGTTCACAGTCCAAGAAGTCACTTTTTCCAAAATGCCCCAAGTTGAGAAAAAAACTTGGCACACCGCCTTGGGGACCAGCTGTGGCACACCAGACGAACTCTTACTGCAAAGCTTTAGTAATGTTACAGTTTCTACTACTTCCCTTGCCTTTTGTTTATTCAGAGTACATTTCATTTGTACAAGTTGTGCAGAGGCCTCTGCAGACACATCACCTCTCTGTCTTTTTGGCGCAGCAGCAAAGAACAACCTGGTTTTGATTTTCCCACAGATCTGCCGGTGAGAGGAGTGGTCCCCAGCAGCCAGCACTTTGGCACAGTGAATATGTTGGCACAGGCCCAACACTGAACACCCCCCACCCCTTTTCCCAAGGCCCTGGGAGTGTAATACATTACTAACAAAATCCCACTTCCCATTCCTCTCAAACTTTCACACCCCTGCCACCCTCCCACCCCCCACCCCCGGCTGGCATGGGGATTGGGGGGTGACATGCCTGTGACTCTTTCCATCTCCTCTACTTTTCCCATCATTCCCATGAGTATTTTTGCTTCAACTTTTTCCAGCATAAAGCTTGTTTTGAAAGAAACTTAATGAAACTTTTAATCAAACCTTTTAAATTAAAGCCACATTTAAAAGGAACTTCTATTTTTAAAGTTATGTCAGCTGTCAGCTATGGCATGAAACCACCCAGCTACCAAAACACACTAGGAAAAAAAAAAGCAGACCCCTTCACTGTTAAAGGGATTTAAAGGGAATAGCTGCTTATTCAAACCAACACCAAGGTTATAAATATGAACCCTCATCCTGGAAAAAAAAAGCCTGGCTTGTTTGTGCCACAATTCTCAGCACGGCACTGAGGGAAAAGTATTCACAGGCGTGTACGTGTCTGGGTAACATGTAATGACATTATTCTCACCAGGGTGACCCCTCATTGTCACCGCGCTTTCTTCTCCTGAGCTCGTGAAATTGACATAAGCTTTACAAACATTCCAGGCATTTTTTTCTCAAGGCTGGATTTCTTTGGGGGCCTTTCATAGAGAAAACCACCACTATGAGCAGCACCACCTAGTGATGGTGTAAAAGCACCAGGGATTCACACATCATGTTTAAATACTTAAAACAGGTTAAATTTATATGAAGTATACATTTAAACAGGAATTAAAACTGTGTACAATGTCTGATTAATGTCTGATATCACAGAAGTAAACATTTAAGACTATAATTTAATTTTCAGATTACGTATTTGTTGGTGTATAACTTAGAATTGTGCTAATGTGTTATCTAAATTATTCTACAGGACATGACTGGATTTCAGTTTTCCAGTTTCCTTAACGGAGAGATGAATTAGCACTTTGGGAACGGCCAGCCTCCTGTATCCCATGCAGTCTGTGGAGACGTGTGATCTCCTGTTTATACCTGCAGGTAGCAGTGAAGTTCAATATAACACCCTTCTGAAGTTAAACATTATATGACTCACACACTGAGTGACTTTCTGACCTGCCCAGGTGGTTGTCAATGTAGTCCTGCAACTCCAACACCTGCGCCTCTGCAACTGTGGCTCTGGTAATGAGGAGGGCGCGCTCCTTCTCAAGGCCCACCTGTGTGAGGAAAGAGAAGTTTCAAATCACCTTCATCGTGTAGAAGATTGTAATATTCTTCATTTCAAGAGTGCCTTTAAAAATCTAAATGGAGGAGAGTTTTGTTTACCAGTGTAGAGTCTGTGATTTCCTTCAGCTGCGTCCTCATGTCCAGCCAGGATTCCTCACATATCTGCTCCAATTTTGCCGGCCTGATAAAATTACATTTGTCATAATATGTGATGACATGTTTTACAGCTGACCACATTTTGTCACTGGATACAATTCAAAAATGACACCCACTCTTGAAAGCTTGAATTCTGAACAGGCATTCTGAGGGCAGCCACCTGGAATAAAAAGTGAAGTCATGGTGAAGGTCTTGAATTACACATAACAAGTGAAAAACAATTATTTCTCCTCTGGTTTTTCTTCCTGCTACTGATCCTAGCAGTAACCAAGATGGCAACCACTTAACATTTCATATCAATGAATATTACATCCATTAATGCTGTTACATGATCTGCAATCCCTGAATGCAACAATGATCCTTTATGTTACTGTAGGACCTTTTTACAGGTCATTGTTCACATAACAAGTGCTTTTTGGCTTTATAACAGGGGAAGTATGGACACAAAGAAGTAGAATCCCCAAAGACCAAATACAAGCATTCACAAAACGAAACAAAAGCAGATCAATCCACTTCAAAGCAGCCATCTTTCTTTTATACTACCTGCAGCTGACCCTCCAGCCTCGCCTTGTCCTGACGGAGGCACTGAAGCTCGTTCTCAGTCTCACTTCTCAGCTCAGTGGGCTCCAGGCTGAAGTGGGCCTCTGGAGGCCCAGGGTCGAGACCCAGGCTCTCAGGTTTGGCCAAGATCTGCTCCCTCTGAACCCTGATATAATTATCTACAGATATATGAGTCTGGTGATGCTCAATATTTTTCTTACTGTCAAAATATCCCATAAAAAGTCCAAAACCAATGACAAATTGATCTGAGTCATTGTGATACGTATCATCACAACTGCAGCAGAAAACAGTTCAGAACAAAAACACTATTTACCCCTAAAAGTACAATGTCCATGATTTCTTTTAATAAAATGAAAGTATACATCCATGATCTGTTTTTAAAGATTTTACTCTTCAGTGGGAATGAATAGGCTTACCCACAGACAAGGTAGGAAAGTCAGAAAGTACTGGGAAATCCACTACGGCACTGTTTTTTTATCTTTTCGTGGGATTTGTTGACAATAACAAAAATATTAAATATCTGCAGTGTTATTTGACTCAAAATGTTTTCTGCTCTTGTTGGCATCTTTAACATGAAGGAGACTGATGCTGATTAAGAAGGTTAATATTACACTTTGATGTTTTAAGATTTGAGTCATCTGTGATCATATTGCTTCAGTAAGGTGAATAAACTTAAGAGTTACCTGTAGGCAATAAGGAGGGCATGATGGGTCTTGGTCATCTTCTGTAGTCTCTTCTTATAGGAGCGAGCAGCAGAAGCAAGCTGTTCCTCCCTAACCCTGTAGGATGAACGCACATCCTGCAGCATGCTTTCCACAAACTGCCTCATCTTAGTTCTCTCTGAAGGAGTTTTACCATCTTCAAGTCCATCAATGTAACCCTGGATTAAAGCATGTGCAAATGAATGATGCAGCAAGATGCTGAGGGATTTGTCCCAAGATTGTCACACCTGATTTTACTTTATGAACATCTCAGTGCTTTGTGTTCATTGCTACTCACAGCTAAGTCTTGTAAATAGCACACTAGCCTTGCTCGGTATTCCTCATTCAGTTCTTTGACTTGAAGCTGCAGCTTTGAGTTCTCCTCTTCCACCTCCTTCACTTGGCTCTGAGAGCACATCAGGGCCTTGGATGAAAATTATACAGATATTTAACTTTGAACATATTTCCACTATTTTTAGTCTTTTGCCTGCTATTGAAATTATTATAGCATTCGTTCAGAAGCTGCAAAACAGTGATAGTATCTATAATAACTTTAGCAGTGTCCTGTAAATCAGTATGTGGGACTGTTCATGCTCACCGCACTCTGCTCAGATAGTTTCTGCTGGCTATTATGGATCGCCCTCTTGTTCTCCTGGTGCTCTTTACCCATAGCCACCCTGATGACCAAACACAGGCTCAACCACAAGAGAGCAGTGACCAAAATCCACAGACAGCCACATCACAGGAGGAAGCACAGACACCACATCACACACACAGTAAATAAAACCACAGCTTAGTACAAATATCAAAGAGGGAACTGCAGAGCAGATGCATGTGGGTGAACACTGGGACATAGATCCTGAGATGGGCTTGGTCGTTTGATGACTGGAAATGGAAAGATAATGATGCTTCATCTTAATGAGTAAATGGTAAACATTCACTGGGCCTCACACTTTCTCCTCCAGTTTCTTCTGCTGCTCCTCATAACTGTTCTTCATTTTCTCCAGCATGTCTTTGATCTCATCTTGGTTTCCAAGAAGCTGTGTGACAACAGATGAATGACAAGGTACAGAGGGCAGTTACTGAAACTGTAGTTAGATAAATTACAGATACCCATAAAACATATGTGCTGGCCACTGTTCCCAAAAATAAATTATATCATATTTGGTACAGAAATACTCACAGTTTTCTCCATTGTTTTTTGCTCCTTGTTCAGTGTTGCCAGATCTTCGGGCTGTTGATACAATAATATAAAATTGGATCTAAAGTTTCAAATAAATAATAAAAATATTCTTAATTATAATTTAGCTTAGCCCTAAATGAAAATCAACCAATACGCTGTCTCACCTTGACTCTATTATATGACATGCGGTTGATCAAGGCCCGCACCCTGTCCAGCTCTCCATGAAGGCCCTGGGTGGTGGTCTCAACACTCTGCTGTTGCTCCTCCAGCTGCCTGCGGAGGGCGTCCTGGGCTTGGGCCAGAGCCAGCAGCTCAGTGCTCAGCTCCTCACTCTGGGCCAGCTCTTTATCATGGGCCTTGGCCAGCACCAGGTAGTTCTTCTTCAGAGCCGCATACTCTTCTGTCAGGTCTCGACCGCTCTTCTCTCCCACTTTCAGACGAGCCTCAGTCGAATGCAGTTCCCTGGACAGCTTGTCTCGCTCCATCTCGAGCTCTGTTATCACGCCGCCTTGGTTCAGTATCTAACCAGGGGGGAAAAGCAGCACAGGCAGCCTCAGTTATTTGTGATGTAGAGAAGAGTTAACCTGTAAAAATTCAATTTAACCCTGAGAAAACATTTTCCCCTAACTTTTTTTTTTTTACACATATTAAAGCTGCTGATTAAGCAGAAGCTAAATTTTACCCACTTCTTTATTTACCACATCACCTTGTTTTTCAGCTCAAACGTCTCTTCCTCAAACTGCTCTCTCATCTTGTTGGTCTGAATTTTCTCCTCCACAAGCTCCTTGGATATCTGAAAGATGATATAGGGAAAACAAATCCCTCTGCTGCTATACTTAATACATACACTGAAGCTTTAGTTCACAGTTTATGTGCTCTACCTTCAGTTTATCCTCCTCACTCTGGACCAGCCTGCAGGACAGGTCTGTGTTGGAGCTGGCCAGGTGGCCCAGTCTGCTCTCCAGGTAACCCACTTTGGCAAAAAGATGCTCATTTTTGTCACGTAGCTGAAGCTGAAAAGAGGTTAAGTGACAATGGTACATTCACTTTTACATTATCTCCCATGTTGACCATATACTTTAAGTCCCACTGTTAAGCATTTCTAAGCAGTATACTAATAATAAATGGCCTATAATACAATATAATGTAGTTGCACACAAATAAAAGGTATTCTTGAGTGTTTATTAATGTACAGTATTTGCCATTATCTGTACAGCAGCTTCCACTTCTGGGTGTCTACAGGAAGGGTTATACTTGCAGACAAATACATACATTTAAAATCTTATATCTGCTCAGCATTAACCATTTATTACCTGTAGTTATTATTAGTGTTAATCATTTATAACCATTATGTGTGTACATGCAAATATATGCTATACATGTTAAACAGGGTAACCAAACATAAAGTGTTATCCACCACACCTCAACTATATCCTTGGGAACAAGTTTGCTAACTTGCCCTTTCCTTTCCCTTAACATTACTTTATTAACAAAATACCAGGCTAGATATTGTAATATTCATAAGTTAAAAGTGACAGTAACAATTGCATATTTTGCTTACATTTTCCTCTGCCAGAGCTTGAAGTCGGTCCTGAAGTTCATTTGAAACTGGCTGCTGGTCCTGAGTGTCCATCTTTAGTCACTTTATTCAGTGACTGTGCAAAATATGGCACTCGACGTATCCACCAACAATAAGTTACCATGGTTCTAAAACACAAACAAAACTGTTCTGGACACAGTTTTTTTTTCACACTAAATATGATACAGAAGATTACTGTTTATTTATTTAAGCAGTAGCACCACAACTGCTGCTATAAACAGCAGTCAGGCTCATTATTCTAGTGTCTTTGACTTTCACCACAAACTGTGTCTACAGTGAGATTAGTTTACCGCTGAATCACAACAAATGTGATGTGATGGACCTGTGACTGCTACGTTTGTGTTTATATGCGATTTTCAACCTGAAAAAGAAAAATAAGGCTGTGCCTAAGCCTTTCTTCGGTAAAATGAATTGGAGACACTGCTGCTAACAGGGACCGAAGCATGGACTGTACAACGTATGGACCGAGGATTGGTGGATTTCATTGATAATAGCGCCCCCCTGTGACTACAATTGGGAATTTATTCTGTTTCTGTTCTGGAGAAAATATCATTAGGATTAATCAGATAAGTCAGAAACCTTTATGGTCATACTGTGCAATTAATTTTAAAAATGTTTTATTGTAGGAGCTTTACATGTGTAGGAACAGTGCCTTGTAAAACACATTAATTCACAATATCATGTGCTTAGTAGAAATTGGCTAAAAGTTACCAAAAATAGCTGCAAAATACTTTAGATATGACTTTTGACATTGAGAGGATATTTACAAATAATACATAAACTAAAAAAAACAAAACAAAAAAAAAAAAAAACATACACATACATTTCATTTTGAAGAAGGCAATAGTCTGTGTTCATCCACACCAGTCTGCAAAAAAACAAAACAAACAATTGAACTCACGATTTAAGGTTAATTTAAGATGGGCTGTATTATACAACTAATATTTTCCCTTTTGTAGATCTGGACAGGTTAAGGGTTATTTATATTCAACATTCTGATGATTTAGATCTGGTCTATATCTGAATGCACTGTGTGAAAACGTGTAGGATGGTATGTCTATTATGTTTTATTTAAATCTATATAAAATGACATGTCACGGCTCTACAATTAGAGCCTCTGGCACTGATTCCTTCCTTTGGTCCTTAGCTGCAATGTATTTTTGTACTTCAGTGTTTCGCAGGTCAAAATGGTGTTTTTTGAGCTGATAGCCATCCTCTCAGGCCTTTATGTGATGAAGATTTTAAATAGCCTCATGTGCTGTAGCTTTGTGTCCCTTCATTTTTTGTCTTCACTTCACAGTGCTTGCCCTATGTAATAATTAAGTGCCTTCTAATTACATTCTATAACCAATTAATGTGATAATTTTACCAATATGACTTTAGTTGGTAACTAACACAGCTCGTGTTGCTGTGTTGTTCAGGACCAACTCTACAGTCATTCCTAGTCTGAGAAAGTGTAGAGCTTTGCATATTCATGCCGGTGAAAATGCAGACTCTTCATACTCATGAAAAAAACAGATATATAAAAATATATGTATTGCTTAACAAGATTACAAAAAATTGTGAGTGATACTCATTTAAGACTAATTTAAATCCTCCTCCACTTCATCCTCCTCCACATTGTTCCTGGTGTCACCATGGTCCATGGGAACACCCATCTCTTTCTGCAGGGCCTGTAAACTGGCCTGGCTGACATAGTATCTAACGTTCTGAGATGGCAGCAGCTTCTGGAGCTCCTCCAGCTTACGGTAGGCCTGGACAAGAAACATGGAGGGAGACAGAGAGCTGAGTGTGCAAGATTTCTACTAGGATTTAGAATCAATCTTCACTTTAACATTTTCTTTGACTGGATGCAGATGTTTTTTTTTTCTTTTTTAACCAAAATGTCATTTCATCTATTAAAACAGTAGGAAAGAATGATAGTTACCACTTGGAAGTTTCCTTGCTGACAGTGGTGTTCCACCAGGAAACCAAATGCATCTCCAATCCTCACAGCAGGGTCCAACTCTGGCTCCTCCAGTAGGGATTCACATAACTGCACTGCCTCACCAGCATCCTCTGCATACAACCTGCAGACAAAGGACAAAATCGAAGTTCAGACGAAGACGAAGGAAGGAAAAAAGAACTACTTATTAAGATGCCTGTATGCTTACCTGCGTGCATGGACAAATTTCTTGATTAGGGTGATCTTATGCTGCAGGTCTGCCACTCTTACTTCCTGCTGTCCAGTTGAAGAGTCCTTCACTTTTGAAAGACACTTTGCAGCCTCAGTCAAAGCATCTAGTGCCTTCTCATAGTTCTGGTAATCATCAATCTCTACCTGAACAAAGGTAACAAGAAAAAACTCTTTTAAAAACTTTTTTATTTATTCAGTATTTCAAATTCTTATAAATATTTATAAATATTTGCAAATTTAAGCCCACTGCCATAAAAAGAATTGACAGACATTTGCCGCACCTGAGCACAGGCTTCATAGAAGCCAGCAAGGAGCTCTGGTGCCCTGCCTTTGGTGTAGAAACCAATAATTGTCTTCAAGATCTCTGGATTTTTCCGCCAGTCCAGAGACTGGAGGTAGTTGGCAGCCATGATGAAAAGCTCCTTCTGGCGACAAACGTTGGCAAAGAATACTATTTTCTCTGTGTCGCCTGACTTAAGGAGCGCCCTCATAGCCTGTTTCAAAAAAAGGATACAATAACGTGTATGTATTTGTATTTTTATGTCACACGAACACCTGACAGACCAGGTGGAGTAAACCCTGTGTACTCACACATGGAATACTTGCAAGATGTTCTGAGCTTGCCAAGAATATATGTCACTACACACAGTATTACCTTGGGCTTGTTGCCCGCCTGCGTGTATTTCTTGGTAGCCAGGTGGTAATTTCCCTGACGCATGCAGCAGTCAGCTAGCCTCTCCAGCACGTCCTTGCGGGCATCTTCAGACAAGTCTTTTGAATTAGTTACAGTCATTCTCTCTGCCAGCTCCTCTGTGATGGTCAAGTTCTGGGTCACACAGAGTTCCAGGGCTTGATGGTACTAGGTACATAAACAAATATAAAGACACACACATATAAGCATTTAAATATGAACTGATACTTCCACATATAGGTAATAATGTGACACAACAGGTACCTTCTTGGCTGCTACCAGTAACTCCACAGCCTTCTCATACTGGGAATGTGTGATGAAGAAGTCAGAGCAGCGAGCCAGGAGGACCGGGTCTGAGTTTTCATTCAGATCCTCAGCGATCAGCTGAAGTGCAGAGAACTGTTGGGTGGCAAAAGCCAACTCAAGAGCTTTGGAGACGTAACCAGCCTACAAGGGAGAAATTAGCCAAAAAACATAATGGTGTAAAAACCATCAACATTATTCAGCTCAAATGTATGGCACAATACTGCCCCCTGTGGAATGGTCTCAGCCATTCAGAAAAAATGGGACAGTTGTGTTGAACCTTGTGGTAAAGAGCGACAGCTCGGTCCATATGTGTGCCTTTCTCCTCATAGTAGCAGGCAGCCTCCATCATGTCCTCTGGGTTACTGAGCAGAGCCAGGTTCATCAGCTGGTCATCCAGACCATTCTCCTGTTGAGACAATTCAAGTCAACAATCCACTCACAGACTAAAACACATGAATAAGAGGACATGTTTTAATTAGTGAATCTGAGTATAATGGATGAATATCATGACCAATAAAAATTTACACAGCAGAGCAGAGTAGTACTTTACCTTACAAAGTCGTATGGCATTGTTGTAGGCCTGGGCCCGTGTGTAGAAGTGGACGGCCTGTTTGATATCATCATGACCCTCATAGTGTCTGGCCAAGTGGTACGATGCTGCTCTGTCACCTGTGTCATTGGCTATCTCAGATGCCTAGTAAATAAATAAATTCACACATCACATTTGTGGAATTTGTTTGAGGATGTCCAAAAACTGAAAACTGTTTTGAATGAAATAAGAGAATTATTACATAACTCCTGATACAAACTGAGTCACCTTCTGGATGTTCCCCATGTAACAGTGGACTCGAACCAGGGAGAGGTAATCCTGAGCACATTCATAGTAATGCAGCGCTGAGTTCATGTCTGACTGGCTCTCCAGGTACTGGGCCCACCACTTGTAGATGCTCCTGGATTGATAAAGTGACAGGACTGATGTTTAAATGTAACCATGTGCATGCATGTAGTATGAGAATCATGTGATATCCTCTTCTGATGACAAGGTTTTTGCCACCAAGGCAAAGTCTGGACTTACTTGTCTTTCATGTTGTTAACATAGATCTCAAGGTTTGATGTGTCATCCTGGAGCATTCTGGGCACTTCAACCCTGTGTGTGTCTGAATTCTCATAACTGCAACAAAAACACTGACAATCACTTTGTTTTCCAGAGTAAATTTGTCATGAACAAACGTCAAGCGTGTATCTTTTACATAAAACTGCAATAGACTGCGTCTTACTATGCACGGGCCAGGGTCTTGTCGCCCATGGACTCCAGGTATTTGGCATAACTGTAGTAGGTGGTGCGCAGATGGATGCGATCATGGATTTCAGCTGTCTCCAAAGCTTGCTGCCATTGGCCAGAAGCCTGGTAGAAATTGTTCAGCAGGTCATAGCGTTGACAGCTCTTGTACAATTTTTCTGCATCTTCCTGTTGGAAGACAGGAAAAGATGATGGAAAGATAAATGCTTTTGGTCCGGAAAGTCCCGCGGTCTTTGTCCGGGTGAAAAGCTTAGACCAAAAAAGAGGAGTTTGTGCCACATCCTTTGGTCACAAAACTCCTCATTTTGTTGGACTAGCATTAGTTATGAAGAACAGACAAAATATCCACTAGATGGATTTTATTTACCTTTTTGTTCAAATGGATATAAATTGTCTCTGCTTTTGGATACGTGTTTTTACATGTCACGTCTCAATAATTCTTTTTCCAATTTGAAAAAAGGAACAAAAGTGTTGTTAGTGTTAATTGTGAGTGAGGGACATCCCATCAATCATTTACACTCTAATGCTTGAATATCTTACCAGCATGCCGAGCTGAATGGCCAACATTGCCACTTGGGCTTCTGGCTCAGGCTCAGCCTCCGCCTCCTTTAGCGCTTTTGCTGCCCTGGCATTTCCCATATTCCCAAGGCACACACGTGCCACATCCAGCCGGCGGGTTTTTACACACATCCGTGCCATGTTTTCCCACACCGCTTTACTACAAAGAAAAGAGAAATGGCTTGTTTGCAAGGTTGATGTGTGGCTCACTGCACTGTATTATTATGCACTGTATACAACAGTGAAAACAGTTGAGCACATGTACCACGTAAATCTCAGGATATTTCTTATTAGAAAAAAAAATACAATGTTGGCATATGTTAGAATCGTTTCCAAGTTTAAGTTTAAAGTTTATATTTTAGACCCAGACCTTTCATATGCATATAAGAAAGGTGACAGATCTGAGGTGAATACCCTTGTGTCTCACTGGCTAGACCTCTGGTACTTGCGTATCATTTCAACATTTATCATGATTATCACAAAAATCCTCCACATACCCTCTGCACACAAACATAACCATACAAGAATACGTGCAGGACTTGAACTCAAAACAAGAGGCGTGCTTTTATCTGTTTCCCTCCTTCTTTTTTCTTTTGTCTTGCTGACGTAAATCAGCCCCTCTACCCCCTTCTCTTTCGCTTCATTTCCAAATTTAAGATTCCACAGCCATCTGGTCTCTATTTGCGTCCCCTCCCTCCCTCCCTGCTTTAGCTGATACAGATGTGGGCTGTTTATTAAAGTCAGGCAACAGGAAATATCCCAAATCTTTAGGGGCCCTGCTTTAAGAGGGGGAATGGGGGCCAAGCGAAGTAAAAGAAAGCAAGACTGGTAAGTGTCAGCCAAAATCTTGCTCTATTTGGTCACAGAAAACAAACCCTGAAAACGAAAAACGAAAAAGTGAGATACTTTAGAATGCAGAGAAAAGTCGTGCCCGCTGCACACAGGGCGGCAAGATCTAGAGAGCCAGAAAAGGAAAGACAAGAGAAGGAACAGGCCCCTCTTCCCATCCTCTTTTCCTCTCAGGAAACACATCCTGTTGCTGGCTGACTGTGGTGGCCAATATATTTGTTGCACACGAGAGAGAGGACTTTAGCGAACGCCCCCTGGGCTCCAGACAAAAGAATACACAACAGTGACGTCTAACGGGGGTCTTTTGGACATTCTCTCACACAAACACACTGACACACACACACACACACACACACACACACATTTAAAGTGATCATAAAGAAGGGGGCCGTCTGTTTAAAGCTTGCTACATTTGCGAGCTGATGCCTTGGACTATGACGAACAGCAACTCCCCCACTTTTCAACTCTGACCTCAAGGATTTGCAGAAACAGTGGGAGAGAGAGAGAGAGAGTGAGAGAGACAGAGAGAGAGAGAGGGGGGATAGAAAGAAAAAAGCAAAAGGAGGTGGGCTAGAGGACTTCTTGTTCCAATGAGGCAGTGGGGGCTCTTCCAGCAGAGAGACAGTCGTGGTAAGCTTAAGCAAAGCCACTAACGAGTCAGCTCCTAGCAACGCTGTCCGGAGAATCTATGCTTTCTTTGCATCAATACTCTTCCGAAGGCAATGTGAAGTGACTGAAAAGAAAAGGAAGAAGAAAAACAATCTAATGCCTGCAAAGAGAAGCCAGCTGCCCACACAGAGTTCAGACCAGTGCAATAAGTAAAGCACTGAAGAAAGGGAAAGAAGTACAAAAGGAAAAACAGAGAAAACTAAGTAAGGAGCGAGATCCAGTCAAGCTGCAGCCAGCCGAAGCCAGTGGAATGGACCTAGGTGCCAGTTGGATTAATCCCAGCGTACCCGCAGTGCTGTCTGAGGAGGAGGGCTGAGGATCTGCTGCAACGACAACAAACTCCTGAATGAGGATGAATGGAGATGTTCTTTAGCTAAGCCTCAAGACAACACTCTTGCCAAATCCACCTCTGCGTAAGCTGGGACAGCACAAGCCAACAGCTGGAGGAGGTGGTGGTGGTGGAGGAGGAGGTGGAGGAGAGGAGCCAGGGGGCCCAGAGCACTGCTGGTGCTCCCGCCCCAGAGGAGAGCCGGGAGCGGGCAGGACACTGAGGAAGGACAGGGTCTGGAGGAGGGACACGAGGGAGGGGGCGAGGTGGCGGGCGGCGGGCGTCGCATGGCCGTGCAGAGGCTGGTGGCGGCGGCGGTGGCAGTGGCCCTGCTGTCCCTGGTCCTAAACAATGTCGCAGCCTTCACCCCCAGCTGGGTCCTGCAAGCCCTGGAGGACGGACGCAAGCGAAGCGTGGGACTATGGAGGATGTGCCCCACTGGTGGGGAAAGGGTCCGTGATGACCTCCAGGCTGGGAGAAGGGGGCAAGGGGCACCGAGGCAGTGTGAAAGCCTTGGATGGGGCTCTGAGTATGCAGGCTACCAAGAGTCACGCAGCACTGTCAAATGTAAGTTTTTAGTTTTATTAAGATTTAAAGCTTAATTATTTAATTTTACTCATTCTTTCCAAAAAAGTGAATATTAGCAAACTTCAAATTGTCTCATCTTTTTGTCATCAGACTGACTGATTGCACGTCCAAGATGTAGTAGTTTTCAACAGAAACAAAACACAGCGCTAAGGGTATTTCTGTGCCTGATTGTGCCCACTGCTATAGTCATTTTAAATTTTTCTTCCATATGAAACACACAGAGGAATTTTAATGTGAGTCAGTAAATAAATAAATTCTATTTTAAGGGGTGATGAATGGGGGCCAGAATTGACTAATTGTCAAAACCAAAACACTAAAGTTGCTGAATTAACAACACCCCTACATCAACTTGATGTATACACTCACAAATCCAATATAATTGCATTACTTAAGGTTTATTACTTGTTAATGTATTAGTGTAAACATTAGCCCATGACAACCGGCCAAGACATTGCGATATGTAGTGCATTTGAAAGTCAAATTCATCTTTTTGTGGGCAATCATGTTGTCAACAGGGTCTGAGTATAAACTTGGTTTGGATGCATTTTAAAGCAGAGTGAGTGTTTATTTGATTAAGCTCCACTGAGGAATTCCCATTCAAGAACAAGTCTGGGAAATGTTGAAGTCCACTCACCAGCATTACTGGGCACAATGGGCAGCACTGCCTGGCAATGTAAGACAAAGACGTGCCTCACCATTGATGATAAATGAGCAGTAATCATGTTTATGTCACCTTCCTACAAATGTATCTCAAAAACAACATTATCATTTAAAGATCAAGACCCCTGATTTAGCCTTAATCCAGCTTGTGATGAATGAATTCAGATCATATAGCAGGAAATATGACACAACTCTTCTGGTCCCTCAAGTGCAGTTCGACATGATGCGAGCGTGTAACCTGATGGCGACGGTGGCCCTGACAGTTGGTCAGCTGATCTTCCTTCTAGGCCTGATGGAGCTGCCTTTCATCACGCAGGAATCACAGTGGTGGGAGGAAGCCATTGCTGCGCTCTTCCAGCTCGCCAGTGAGTACTAATGTTCCTACAGCTCGTTTATTTGAATTGCTGTGCGTCAGCAGAAAGACAAGTCTCTGAGAAGGACCTTTCTGATGAAGATGATCATCGTCCTTGCCACTAACATTTTATGCACATTATATCATTCTGACAGAGAGAAAGAGAAATCTAGATGCTGCAAAGCAAAGGTCACATGCTCCCTGGTAGAATGCCAAAAAGAGAGGGATAAAATCACAGAGGGAGCTAGACTAGCTGGCTCTCTGAAGATCAACCTCTGAAGCCAAATATTTTAAGAAGACACTGGAAAAAACTAGAGCTATCTACTATGTGGTAATAATCTTCACCCTGGCTAGATAATATTATTATTTTTTAAAAATAATATAAATTCATGGTAAAATTTAGACAAATAAAAAATGTGACACTGAGCAGATTGGAAACAATAGCTAATTTTACATACTTAATATAATTCCGTTATTCCGTTATTTTTTCACTTTAAAAAAGTCAAATTTGCTGGAATCACAGTGTTTTTGATGCTGGCAAAGAAAGACTACAAATAAAACTTGAATAAATTAAGAGGGCAGCCAAACTGCAAGGGATAGAAATAAGGGACACAAGGAGACCAGAAAACTGAAAGAGTGTCATCCTTGTGGGACATGACTTCATGCAGTCATGGTAACAAAAGCCCTCCTCCACACCCAGCACACATTCATCCATCCATCCCACTGTGCCACTTTAAAGAGTTGGCTGGCATGGCCTGTCCCAGTGCCCCTGCTGAGGAAGTGTGTTGTGCTGTGTGCAGTGGTCACTCAGCCACTTGGTATCATTGTGGCAGAGCGGAATGAAGGGGGTCTGTTCTGGGTCTAAATTTAGTCCCAGTCCAGAATCCATGGGCCAGAGCTGCAGCGAGCCAGGGAGCGACTGTCAGGCGCCAGGATATCCCTGCTCAGGACGAGGAAATGTCTGTGACTACCTGTTATGCAAAACCCTGAGCTGAAGAAGGAAAAAGAAGGGAGGGGGGAATGCACGGGAAAGACAGTTTCGACAGGGACTGTATGTTTGTGTCTGCGCTGGCAGGAGGGATTATGTGCATGTATTTTTGTGTATATCAGTGTGTGTGTTGGTTTGTGTGTTCATAGTGTATTTTTACAGAGAAATGTCCTGTGGTACACATGACAGTAGGGTGGGAGTTGCCTCTGTCTAGATAAGCTGGCCTAGCTTTTATGTCTGTGTTTACAAAATGTCCAAGAGCAGCAGCAAATAAAGATTCCCCTCTTTATGGTTAGCGTCTTCGGCATGCATCGCAGCAGGAATGACGGCTTTTATCTAACGATCTCTGTGAGAAGACTGAGACCCACCCGACTTTACTGTATTTTCCAGTATTAGACAACACCAACACCACAACCTCAGCAACAAGTAACTCATATCACAAAAGCCTTAATGAAGACAATCACAAAGTAAACAGATTTCCCATCCCATGAATGATCATCTCCAAAATGGGCTATGGACAAAGTAGCTGTTCTGTTTTTAAATGTAGTCAATGATGAGCTAAGAGATTACATATATTCACAAATGCGGACATGAGTAACAGTAGTGACAAAGTCTAAAAAGAAATAAACAGCACACACCTATTTCCCTAAAATCTAAAAATAACAATCCTAGGAAAATGGCATGTTCTAAATTTACTCTGTAACCATAAATGGTCAACAAAGCTGCTGAGTAACAAAATGACACGTATCTTGGCAGATGGGATGTTCCTAACCAAAAACAGGATGCTTGGAAGAATATTAATAAACAGTACAACAGCCATGATTTACATGAGGCTGTATGTATAAACTGAGTTACACAGGGATTTTTTTTTTGATACAATAATAGCAGTTTTGATAAAATACAGATCTTTTCAGCAGTTTGACAAAGCAGTCCCAGCTCAAGGTTCTAAATAGCTTATTCTAGAACCTCAACTGTATCACAAAGCCTTCATCGGTGTATGAAGTTTGCTCAGTTGTCATGAAGATTACAAGTTAACCATCAAAATTTATTCTTGACATTAGACATAGTAGCTTAGTATTTTATAGCAATGTTTTCTCAAAGGTCACTTAAGTCAACAACAGAAATCTAATGAAGCAATGTGATAACACTGAAAGCTATGGAAAAATCTAATTCAAGCAACAACATTAAAGAGCTTAACATGACAATGTGTATGAGACACTAATAATGTGATATAACAGACAAAGGTTAACAGCACAATGTAACATTCTACTCTGTGTCATGCTGATATGCTTTTGTTTGGATGCTCACCATGTTTAATCATCTTAGTTTAGCATGCTAACATTTGCTAATTAGCACTAAGTATAGTTAGGTTAGGTTAGTATAGTATAGGTGAGGATGATAGATATTATTGTTTTTGCAGGTATATGATTATAAAGTAGTCTTACGGACAAATTAAAATTAATTATACTGAGAGTTTACAGCCATACTAGTACTTTGAGCTAAATGCTAATATCAGTATGCTAACATGCTCACGTTAACATTAATAATATCATAATAATATGATATTAGCATGCTGATGTTAAGCAGGCAATGTTTACCATTTTAGGTTAGCGTATTAGCTAGCTAGCATTTACTTGTTAGCACCATACATAAAGTCAGTGTGTCATCAGTGTGTCTATATTTGGACAAAATTTAAATTTTGACTTTATGTGGCACTAGATAAAAAGTTAAGGGATCACCAAAGTTAATACAACTCATCCCGAGGAGGCCATTGATGTCTTTATCGAATTTAACGACAGTCCATGTCATATTTGCAATATTGCAACTATGGCACACATCACACATCATGTCAAACTACTAGTGGTGGCAAGGAAAAGTCAGGGAACCACAAGTCATTTGGATACAGTGTGACAACTATGAATATCTGGCACCAAATCTTACAGAAAACCATCCAACAGTTGATATTTGTCTGCACCAAGGTAGTGGACAAACCAACTGACCAGCAAAAAGGCAGAGCCGCACCACTAGAATGGGTCACAGAAATGCCTCATATTTCCTGGTTCTAGCTTCTCAAATTTGCTTTGCTTTTTAGTTTGTCTCATAGTCTTTTTTTTGTCCTTGATAGCGAACAGAATATTTTTTCAGTTTTAGAGTGTGCATTGAACAAAACAAATAATATATCTTGATTAATATCATCTTGGGCTTCAGGAAAAAATCTATACAACTGATCAGACTGAGAAAATAACATGAAATAAAACGTGAATAAAAATAATGTCAGACTGGTCTATTCTAAAACTGTTCATTGCAGTCTAAGAATGAAAATTTAGAAAAAAAATCTTAAAACTAAGCATGCAAAAAACACGAATAGAGGCTTTCCTTCACTAAATTCATACTGAAGTAAAAGGACCTCATTTCCTGATTACAGATAGTTGTACTGGCCACTACCATTCAGTAATCCATTCCCCATTCCTGCTTTAGACCTCCCCCATGAGTCAGTGAATGGCTTCAGCTCTGAATGAATGGAGATATTTTTACCCATCACTTTCTTTCTCAGGAATGTTTTCATTTTCCATCGTGCCAAAATGCTCAGCTATTGCAAGCAGCATGTGGAATAACAATATCCAGTTTCATTCAGTGATATCTCAGCAGTGCTGGCAGGTCCAGACTGAGAGCATAATATTGGCCATTTCACGCCTGGAGACTACTCTGGAATGTGTTTTCTGAATGGATACAGTTTATCCTCTCGGTTTATTCTTTTTAATTTGTGGGCTTCAATTCTGATCTGTGATATCTGGCTCAGAGAGGAGTCAGACTTTTCCCTGAAGTCCGTGGCTCAAGAGATTCCTGGTAGTAAGGGAGTGATACAGGTTTGAGCAAGACATCCAGGCAGGATATTCATTCTAATCAATTTTGTGCCCTTTAAGAATAAACCAAGACATTAGTAACTGGAAGGAAAACAAACCACCTAAATGAATTTCCAAGACCTGGCCTTTAGATAAGACTTGTTTAGATTTCTCTGTGACAGATCATGTCAAATGTCCAGCAAATATATTAACCTCAACGCTCAGGGTGTGGAGAGGAGGGAAGGAAGGAAGGATGGAAAGAGGAAGAAGGGGAAGGAAGTTTGAGAGATAAGTCTGTGCCAAAAAAGAAGTTCACACAGCCCACCCTGGCTGGAACCTGAACAGGAGATTATTCATTTTCTTGGATAAGGAGCCAGACAGGTTAAACATGAACAGTTTGAGCAAACAGTTGCATTCTTATGCGTACACACAGTGGTTGACACGCAATGATACATAGATACAATTGTTCACATCCTCACTTAAAACAATGACAGCCATCTTACTGTAGAGGTAGGGAAAGGAATACAAATGAACTCCCCCCTTGGTGCCACTGACATACTTCAGGAAATGGACTGATTCATATCCTACAGCACCAACGTCCCTATTTCCAGAGATTATTTCTGGTCCCTATATTTATACCACTATGGATGAGGCAATATTTCAGACATGTATTATTGTGGAACTACTAAAAGGCTCCAGACAACACTTGAATGTGGTAAATGAGGAATTAACTAACTCTATTGGTAAAGACTGAGGAACGGTGTGGGTTATGGAGACATTAATAGTGTAGATAAAACAAAGTTAAGGATCAAAGAAACAGCATGGAACAGAAGTCTATGGCTTTTTACCTTCGCATGCAAACAGGAGTTCCTCATTGTGTGAGTTAAACTATTGTGAATCAAAGAAATCGGGAGATAAAAGTTCTCAAAGGCTTTTCCGAGCGTATATTCATGCTCTGATATTTTTACACTATTGGGAACTTTCATCTTGAGATCTTAGAAGTTCTTCCCAGGAGGAAACAGATTTCCAAATTCAAAGGCCCCATACAGAGTTCCTGCTGGACTGTGAAATACAAGGCTACACGGATGGATGTGATATGTGATTTCAAAAAGCCACTTCAGGTATACTTGCCACATATTCTGTTAAATAACTGCACCTTTAAACCTTTTGAACATCCAAGAAATAGTGAACTAGAAATAGTAAAATACATAATCACAATAGGAAAACTTTCTCCTGAACATTTTTCTTTGCTCTGCCTCAAGAACATTTTCTCAGTTCAGTTTTTGGCTCCATCAATATCAGTCAGTTGATTGGTCTATCACTGTGGTCCAGACAAATATATCTCTGGCATGGATTGCCATGAAACTTCTAAAGAGGATCATGATCCCCAGATGATGAATCATACTGATTTTAGTAAAGACTTAACAATTATTTGTTTTGACTGGAATATATAAATTACTGTCCAAAGGAATGTCATGAAATTTGTATCACCCCCAGGATGAAGTGTGGGTATAGACTCTTATTTCAGCTCATCTTCAAGAGCACAGAACATTCCTTACATAGTATATGTGAAACAGTATGAGCACCTGCCTTTTTTGGTGCGTACATACATCTTGATCACTTCAGCAGTACTGAAATTATAACTCATGAATATTTCTTCAATAGCCAGCGACAGTATTTTGGCTCTAGGCAGCTCCTAGTAATTGTATTAATGTGAAACTGTATTAAATGGTAAATGGACTGCTATCGACCACACAAAGTGCTTTACACTACAGGTTGCAATTAACTGAAACTGACAGTGTCTACATGTGAACCATGACACTACTTAAACAGCTTGGCAATAAGAAAACCCTTTAATAGAAAATTATTCAATAAATACTTTCAACTGGAACTTTATGAGATGCTACATGAGAATGGCAGTTCATTTTCACCAATTAAGGTCTTGTCTCTCTGTGCTCCTGTACAGGTTTTGTGCTGGTGATTGGACTTGTGACCTTCTACAAGATCGGGCCCTACACACACCTGTCCTACTCCTGCTACTTGGATATAGCTGCTTGCCTGCTGGCCACGATAGCTGCGGCCATGCTTATCTGGAACATTTTACACCGCCGTGATGATTGCCTTGCACCTCGAGTTATCATCATCAGTCGCTCTCTGGCGTCACCTTTCCACCCACGTCTAGACAATGACTACGTGGAGTCGCCTTGTTGAGCCATGTGACCTCACAAGCTATGTCAATAGGGAGTAACAGACTGCACGGACAAGACTGCACACTCAACTATTCATGTTTTTCTCCAGCTGGTGCTTCCAGAAAAGAACATTCCTGTGGCTTTACAGTGGCTGGACTAACATGTACCTGCAATTATAAATCTCTATATTTCACAACTCCTCCCAAAATAAACAAAAGCTATTATATAGAATTATTTTTGCTGCTTAGTGCACAAAAGTCACAGTTTTGAGATTTTAAAATTAATGTATAGAGCAGTCCTAAACTTCTAAATATATTGAAATACTGAATCATGTTTCATGAATTCATGCTTGAGTCAGCTAATTGATAGCTAAACATGGAATCTGGACTAAGACTGTCTTATATGAATCATCCTTCATATGAAAAGATCAAGCTGGAACTTGACCTATTTTGTTATATGTGCACTTATTAAATGGCCTCCTGCATAATTATAAATTGGAAATTATGAAAGATGTTGAAAATATAATACCAGAATACCTCATATTTGTTTTCATCCTTTTAAAGCTTATTATGCAATTTTAATACATATAAATGTTAATGATATATGTTGCAATTATAAGTAGGTAAACTAACAAGGTAAAAGCAGAAAAGTCAGTCCACCTCAGCAAACCCTTTGATTGGGCTTTTCCAAATCAGTGGCAAACAGCCAATTTGAGGTGATATTTTGATCAAATTATATTTTACTCAAAGACATCAGGGAATATTCTCACCTTCTGGGTCGCTGTTACATACATATTTTTCCTCTTAAAAAAAGGAAAATAAAAAAACAAGTGACCCGCCAAGTAATGTATGTGAATTGATTTTGAATTTTAAAGCAGTATTTGTTAAACTGATGGTAACAAATGTCTTGGCCATTTACTGCATTTTGAAATGACATACACTTTTCACTACTTATGTTCATTTGTCATGATGCTTTCCATATGAAACTCTGCTCGCTTGTGGTACATACTGTATACTTAAATTAATATAATATAGTTGTGTAAAGAAGTGCTATCATTAGTAGTAGTATTATTGTGACCATATCATACTTTTGCAAAGAACTCCAGGTTATCTGTGGATCTTCCACAATGCCAAACATAGGGGCACATTAAAATAATAATATATCATATGAATTCAATAAATTTATTGGCAAATATTCAAACACGGTGGTCGTTGCTGTTGCTGTTTTAGTGTCCAACACTACATATAAAAAACGGACAATACACAACTTCATTAAACTATTTATGTACTTTATCACAGATATGTGTTCCTAATGAACTTCCACGTGCAGAATTTGTTAAGAGTCCAGTTCAGTGTGACATCTCATCACATCACATATAATACATATAAATATCTATATTTTGATGATGGTGGTATGAATGATGGCACTAGTTCCTTTGAGGGATGGCCGACTACCAATGGAGAAGAACTGTAGTGGTTACATGCAATGAATGACATACTTTCCGATGACAAATGGCATTAACTGAGAGCATGAGGGTTACAGCAGCATAATTATGACTACAACATCATTCATCAGTCACTGCTTCACCCCAAACACTTCCTCGGGTGGAGCTTTGCTTTGAAATACCAAGTGTAATGGCAAAAAGACAGTAAGAGATATGGGCAGATAATCATGCAGCATGTCACCTAAAGTCAAGGACAATGTGAATGAGAGGAAGTCTGGCCTGAATAAAGACATTCCAACCTGTATATGACACACTGCTTTGGGAGGCAGAGGTACTTTCAGACTGAGAATGTCTGTGTTGGATAAAGCAAATTAAAACATTCAGGGACAGGCTGATTAAAACCCCACTGATACACAGTAATTGGGCTTTAAAGCCTCTTCTGATATAGAATTCCCAACACACCCAGGTTTCATTATCAGACTGAGGTAGTAGATTTTGTTATTCACACATACGCATAGCTCACCTACACGTCTGTGATATGGGTGAACTGATCCTTTAAGGTATACATGTGAAACTGTCACTTGCATCTCCAACAGATATGACCTACAGTACATGCACTAGATGAAATAAGCTTAACTTCTGAATCGGTGGCCAGTCTCAGACTTGAGTATGAGAACCTTTGTCGATTCAAAGATCTGTACCATGGAGACAAGTCCCAGAAGATGCAGGTTACTGCTGCAGGAAATGCATATTCCTGTGGGTGGAGATATGCGGGAATCGAACACAATACTGATCTTTTAAAAAAACACAGCAGCAGTAAAAATAGCCATCAATGAGGAACTTAGTAAAGCTGTCATCGGGCCTATTAAATTCTTTGGCACATCCGGCCAGTGGGATATGCTGTTTTCCCATTTGCTTGTTTTTATGCTATTTTCCCTTTTGTGTAATGTTTGTACATGTGAGAGCAACACTACAGAAGAATTCAGACCGAGTGCCCTGAATCACGTATTCCGCTGAAGATTATATCATATCTTTGATGAAATCGCATACGTTTTCCTATGACACACGCACACACACAAACTTACAGGAATGGACATGCACATCCTTTTAGTGACCTGATTCTGTTTTTACAAGAATGGAAAGGGCACTCCTTTTGGAGTATGTGTGAGAGTTGCAGTGTGTTTAGAAAAGTACATCCCTTCAGCACACACCCGCACACTAACAGAAACAGTCACATATACACATTGAAGAGTTCCTTCCCTACAGCACAGACACAGAAAAAGTCCTTAATCATGTCCTGTGTTTACAAATCTATTTGATGTACTTACACAAACAAAAGTTTGGCTTTGCCGGATCTAATTTGATCACAGCATCATTAGAAGCAAACTGCTGAGTTGAGGCTTGCATATTATTAAATTAAGCACAGTATAAAGTGTTCAAAATGTATTTGCCTTTCCAAAGACATATACATGGTGTTGCATCTTTCTTCACTGACCTGTAAGTGCATGGTTTAAAATATCCTCATTTCTTATAAATAGGACAAAACTAGGAAAGAAAATATCAAAACATCAGTGCTGAGTCTTATGATCACCTGACAGACTTGAAGAAAGCGTATCAAAGTAAAGGTTACAGAACTATTGTTGTAGTTTGACCTCAGCAGTCAAAGGTGCTGAGTGAAATGAGGGGCGAAAAAAACCAAGTGGCAACAATGCCCCATTCTCAACAAAAGGTAAAAGCAATTTGTTACAACTCTCCCACTGCAAACCATTGCAGAGCACTCTGAGAAGAGTCAAGGTTGTAGCAACAATGCTCTCCCTGTGGCTATTGCTTTGCTTTGAACTAAAGCCCCTGTGGAAAGGACTGTTGGTGGATGTGATGACATAGATCAAAGTGGACGTGCCATCCTGTATGTCTCCTCTCTTTGCAGACACCACTGAGATGACACATGCAATGTCAGCATGCACATACTGACACCCTACCTCTTGATGAGCTTGATAGACTTGAAGGCTTCATCCATATCACCGATGGTCAGGTAGAAGCTGAAGTTGAGCATGGCATCGCGGGTGGCCTTCTCACAGTTCTCTAGGCCCACAAAGTCCCTGAGAGCTCGCCTGGACACCATATGGGGGAGCTGGGCAGGTGCCCCTCTTGATGGCTGGGTCTGGTGTGGGGGTGCTGATGTTGTGGCTGAAACGTCTGGTAACTCTGGATCCCCCTCACCAGGCTGATGAGGATTAGAGCATCATGATGTAAATATTTGTAAGAGTCAGAAACAATAGTAAATGATGCATGTTGTGAAGTGGGATTATGATAATAGAACAAATGGAAAATGCAAAATCCTGGGGAAAACATGGACATTGGGGAACAGGTAGGACGCAGAGCAAACCAAACATCAACAAAGCATCACAGACCAAAAGACAACCATTAGGAACTGGACACAGATTATTGCGCTCTAGATATCTCAGGGATGCTCTTGTGCTGCTGATCTCGGGAGCCAGTATTTTCATTTTTGCTTCAATGCAGCACAAGGCGTACACGATCACAGGTGTTAGAAGCTAGGAGTCGAGAAAACTCAAGCTTTCTGAATAGACTGTAGAGAACAGATACTTACTTCTGGTCGAAAGACACCACCCCTCCAAAATAATAGCTGGGGTGTGTTAGACCAAACACACAGAATTTAACATAAGAACAAATTGATGGGTACAAACAAAAACAAAAGGAATATGTTTAAGAAAAGTCAAGACCCCACCCCCGCGCCTCCCACTGAAGAGACAACACACATGCACAACACTGTTCTACTACTCACCTTGCAGCTGAAATAATAGTAGGGTACATCCAGAGCAAGAAGGGCCTGCAGGCCTGGAGGTTTGGGGTAGCAGTCCTGTAGGAGTAGCCCATGCTCTTGCGTACAGAAGAGTGTCACCACTGACACATCCACCTTAATGGAAGGATGACAACGCACTGTAAATCTTCTTTATGTTTACTTTACATTTATTAAAATCATTTAACAGGTAAACAACAGTCCTTACCATATCCAAGTAACTAGCTGATGATGATTCAGAGCTGATTGGCACTGTCTCACAGACAAAAAGGCGAGATTCGCTCTCATCCCAGAAATGAGATACAGGGCACCGGCCGCTGAGCTCTGTCCCTTGAAACTGCTGCCTGAAACACAGATTGTAAATAAGTATAAGACAAAGTGAAGGTAAAACTGTCATACAGACAAAAGCAACTTCAGTCACCTTTCACTGTCTTCAGGATGTGAGACACCACTGGAAGGTCTGCCCGTGAAGAAGTCGAAGTGTGTCACAGTGTCCATCTCAACGTCATAAAAGTACACTTTGTGATCAGGTCGCCCATTAACCTGAGAGGAAGGAGTTATATTCAGTTAAACTAAGAGAAATATGTACATAAAATGGTGACCTTTTAACATTCAGAAAGTAGAGTGTGACTGTTATGCATTCACCTGAGAGATTAGGATGCTGACTTGGCTGCCATTGGCATTACACTTGACTGACCTCAGGGCTCCCAGATTGGCAATCTGGTCAGCCAGGTTCTTAGCAGTGCAGTGAGCTTTGGCATCTCTTCGAGAGAGGTCGAATACTCTGATGTGTGCTGTGTCTGTGCCCACAACCAGGTAAGACCCACACACACTGAGTAGTACAGGGTTGCCCTCTGCCTTGGAGAAAGTCAGCAGTTGCTTCACAGTGCCCTAAAGAAATGAGAGGAAAAAAGATGGTTCAATGACGAACCAAATTCTTGATGACACATACTACTTGCATATGTGTTTGTTCTAAAATCAATCCCAATTCAGTACTAAAAGAACGATGTCAGGCCTTTTCATCACGCACACTGAAACATTTGTTGACATTTGATAAGAATACTGGATAGGCAAACAGACCTGTGGAGTGCGGATCTGTACCCTGTTGGGCTCCACAGTATAGAGGTTCTCGCCATGTACAGCTACTACATGGGAGTCACAAGGAAACGATCCTGGAAAATCAACCAGAGAGGAGGTGGAGAAAGAAGAGAAACTAAAAAGGGTGCAATGAAGGACAGGGGAATCTGGACAGTTTCTCCAGTGTAACACCTGGAGTGTCAAATGCTGTTTGGACTGTTGGGTGAGTGTTGTACCTGTACTGCGTAAAACTGTCCCTGAGAGCTCATACACAGTGACCTGCTTGCCACTCCACACTGTCACAGAGTCCTGTTGGTATGACAACACATGTGCACTTACCATAATATCAGTCTAGATTTTTACTTTTTCCATGAGCAAATCTTTGTAAAGATCACTCTTCTGCACTCCATATTTACCTTAGTTACACACACTCCCTTTATGTGTATATCTGACTGCAGAGCAAGGTGCACTCCTGTGGAAAACTGAGCAATGCTGAGCTGCGCTGGAGTGAGCTGCACTGCTGCCACCTGCTGGCTGAAATGGGCTGACATCACATGCTCGCACAGGATCAGCACTGTGGTTGAGTTGTTGGCTGCCAGCAGATTCAGGCTGGAACCCCACTGAAATGGAGGGTCTGAGTGAACTTTCCCAGCAGATTACTATCCATAAGAATATCACAATTATTTTCACTGTTTCCATTATCAATAATAGAGAAGTGGTGTATGGTGTAAATGCTAGTCCAGACAGTACCTGTAGCTGAGTGACATTTCCCTCTACTTCAGTGGGGGTCTGTAGCTTCCACTGGGCCTTGGTGTCACCTTTGCTACTACCTGGCTGCACCACCATCCTCCACATTGCTATGCGTCCATGGCTGGTGCCAGCTGCAAGGATTTCTGAGGAGGCAGCAATGTTATACAAAGGCAATGAGGCTTTTTGAGGTTTGAAACAAGCCTGCAAACCATCCGTTTATTCAAGGTTTGAGAATGTGATGAAATAAAGCATCTGGAAAGTATTGTACATTTTGCACTATGGGACAAATATTTTGCAGTTACCTTTTCCTGCACAATATGAAACACAGTTGATCATCTCTCCTCTCTCAAACCCCACAGTCTCGTCCAGTGACAAAACATAGTTGTCATCTCGCTCCAGGTCCCACAGCCTGCAAAAACACAGGGGCAGGACATTAGTCAGGTTTCAAATGGGTATGTATGTGAGTACAAACAGTATATGTATACTGACCTGATAACTTGTTCCCCTGTTGCTGTGATGAGGAGGCTGTTTTCTGTCCAGACAATGTCTACATTCTGTCCAGTCTTGCTGCTCAACTTCACCTGTCAATTCAATTGTGTGTGGGACCATTATAGATAAATGAATGAATAAAAGGAAAGGTATTCATTAACATTGAACATTGGACCAATGTTGATTTCACAGATGAATTGCTGTGTAAACAACAGTGTCAAATAAATCTAGAAGGAATATCCCGATTAAGCTTTTATTAGCCTCCAATGCTGATCCAAACCCTTTAGTTTTTCCAGATGGTGGTCATTTTATTCACAGTATCTGATTCCTCTCATTAGTCCCTTAAAGTGGTCTACAAGTACAAACATGGCCCATCAAAATTACCATGGCTTTCAACAGAAATTGCATCTTCAATGACCATAGCATACCTTCATGAATTCCTGGGCTCCTCCCTCAGGTCCTAGAGTGAATTGTGACAGCATCAGGGTCTCTGTGATCACAGCGAGGGCCTCTCTCTTCTCAAGGTAGAACAATTTCTTGATTGCACCCTCCACACTGAGAAGTGTGCTTGTCTTACAGTGTTCATCCACACTGTGGACCTTACCTAAATACAAGGGACACAGGGTTAAAAAAAAAGAGAGAGATCAAATGAATTTTCAAAATTGAAGTCAGAATTAAATGTTTTTCTTAGGCCTGCTAGATTCTCCCTAGACTGATTAGTTTCCTACAGAAGAAGACAAACTCTTACCATCTGCAGTGCTGACATAGAACGCAAGTCCCTCCTGTGGGCCCATCTTGAGAGGCGCTCCCTTCCAGCTGAACATGTCCAGAGCACTCTCATCTCCACTCACTGATGCCCGTGCCAGCATTGCCACATCACTGTGACAAGAGTTAGGTCTTACTATCAGCAACACAGCAAGCGTTCAAATCAAGAGAAAATAATCATAGTGCTTTCAATATAAGATTACTGCTAAGGACTTAAAAAGAAGAATGACCAACTACTTACTCTCCAGGTGAAGCAGGTCTGAAGATGCAGCAAGTTAAAGGTTTGTTGTATTCATGCTTTACTAGATGGTTTCCTTGAAGTCTCCCTCTGGCATCAACTTTCCACACGGCTAGAGCTCCAGTCTGTCAATAAATAATTACACCATATTTATGCAGTGCAACAAAAATAAATAGGAACAAATTCTTGTGCCAAATATGCCATATAACAGAAAAAAATAAACATTTTTATTGTATATACCAATGAGGCCCATCAGGCTGTCCACAGGCTGTGAATGAATCAGTATGCAGAAGTGACATGCATATCTGTGTGTCTGTGTCTGCATACAGTCATTGCAACACTCACCTGATCCCCGGTTACTAAGCGGCTGCCAGAGCTGCTCCACACCAGCAGCGTGATACAGGCTGCATGTGTGCTGGGAAGGACTGTTTGATCTCCAGAGGGGTGTGACAGCAGCACTACCTCTCCATTCTCCCAGCCTAGTGCCAGCACTGGTTTTGTGGGATGCCAGCGCAGCACTGTGGGCTGGTGCGGACGTTCAACATGGCAGCCCTCCACATACTCTCCCTGCATATTGAATTATGGATATAGATATGCAAATGTTGTTAGATATGCTGTAATCAATAGTATTCTCACTCAGTGAATCTTCAAAGTGAGTGAGTGTTTACCTGCTGCAGGTAAAGGTCTATGTTGCCTCCAGTGGCGGGGCTGCTTGAGGCCACAGCCAGTACAGGGAGAGCTGAGTGCCAGGTCAACTGAGAGGGCACAACACTGCTTTCAGGGGCCTCAATACGGTGGTCAAAATACACCGCCATATCCCCGGCGCTCCCCTCTAAATAGGAAAGAGGAATGAGAGGATACCAGCGTGATGGAGCCTCCAATATTACACGTAGTTATTGGTCAGTCTCTCTCTATTTGTTGTGCAGCTTTTTCTCTTTTCCTGCTACTTACAGCTGTTTGGCTTATTAGTGTGCTGAAAGCTCGGAAATCACCAACTAGTAAACTCTAAATCGTACCCTTAAATAGCATTAAATGATTCACAGTCTATAATTTGACTCTATATGTAACGCCAGTTGACTTAGCTGACGTTAATTTACAATATGGACTGTAACGGAGTTATGGAATCACCATATTGGTAAGCACTGTCAGCTAATTAGGCCATATCTGTATGGAACAAACTGTTAAATTAGCTTTAGCTGCTAACATTAGCTAAGCTAAATAAGCTAGCCAAAGTTAGCATTCATTACCGGCCCTCGCTACTGTGGAATAAAGTTAACCGTTCTGTTAAATTGTCTGAAGACCCACCTCACTGTCGTTTTCTTCAGGTTTATGTCGACTTAGTGTCTGAAACTCGAATACCTTAAGACATCGACCGTAACTTGCAGTGGTGTGTAGCCTCCTGTGTGAGCAAAAAGCGTCTCTCCCAGTTGCCCCTGACAACCTCTAAGGGTAGAAGGAGGAGTTACGGAAAACAACGAGCGTCACCCGAGTTGTTGTCGAAATTAGCGCTGAATCGAGCAGTCCAATCCATAGATTGTGGTCCAATCCCAGCAAACTAAATTGACATTTTTTTTCTGTCGTTATAGTAGACACATCAGAAATGCTGTGAAACTGAGCTTTACTGTCGCGAAATCTTACAGCCGACGGTGGGAGAAGACTTGCGAATTAAACTTAGACTCTGCAGTATCGTAAAGTTAAACATTTTACGTAGAAATGATCTTATAAAAGATGCCACAATATAATTTTCATGGTGCTCAAATTCCTTTATTGTTGGTAGATATAATATAAAGAGTTTTATAGGTAGGACGATGGGTAATATGCAGATTGACAGATTTGATGTTATATTTTATGGTTTTTGAGATGTAACTAAATGTTTCTTTTTAATTCAGGTGCTGATTAGTTCTGGGTGAAGGTATTTCACATCCATTAATCTAAACTGACAGGCTCCAAAACACTGCACTCATTGTTTTGCTGTCCAACAAACAAAGGAGCAAATAACAGGTTTAACATCCCCTGGTGTTCCCTGGTTTATACAAAGTTTGTACAGTGTTTTAAACTGCTATGTGACCACATAAAAAAAAAATCTGGTGGTCTATCATAAAACACACATCACTCTGTTTACATGTCATTTACAAACTCAATCAACAAATTAACATCTGACAGAAAATTCATTGACCTATTATTCAGTATCACCAAACTCACAATTTTGGAAATTTAATTAAAATTTCTTCCTTATTTGTACAAGCTATTGCTACTAAGCGAGAATCAGTTGTAAGATTACCTTTAGTACAAGTTATATCTTTACCTACGCTCAGCTTTATTCACTCAAAGGTAAAGAGTCAGGGGCAAGTTCATAGAACAGAAAAATGCCAAGGTAATCAAGTCAAGGCCACCACTAAGAAAAAACAACTGCATATTTCAAAATATTTCATTGTTTGGGAACACACAGACGAACAACGCATTTCATTTATGTCACAACAGGAAGTAGTAGTAGTATTTCTATTATTTGCGAATGCGTGTATGCACGTGAATATTCACAGGATGTCCTTTGCAAACAAACAACTGCAGTATGGAGAAGAAGTGCCAGTACAGGAAAAAAGGTTGAAAAGGATATCCTCATAACGCACATTTTATTGGTGGACAAAAATGGCACCCTATTCTCCATTCAATCAATATCTTATCTGGACTCATGAATTATACACAACATGTTCATGTAAACAATACAGAATATTGAAATGTGTGGGCGGGTGGCGTATGATTTAGTTGTACAGAGAGACATTAAGAAATGCGTGAGAAGACATGTGCCCCCCTTTTCCTCTGGTCAACTATGTGTTCCAGGATATGAGAAACTTTCTGCAGCACCTGCAACAAGCAGCTCTTGAGCTAAAAGGACAACCCTCAGTGTCCGGGATCATCCACTACTGCCAGGCCAGCCCCGCTGCCCACAAGTATCCGGAACATCATTTCCATCGACCTCCAAACTTTGGTCTCCAGGCTCTGTGACAAACAGAGCGTAGGTGGAAGGTGAAGCCCACCCCACATCACAGAGACATACAGTATTTCACTGTTCATTCTTGATTCTGTGATCATGACTCCAGACTGAGCGCTTGTGGATCTTGTAGCTGTTTCTTAAGGCTTTTGTCCAGCAGCACCAGACTCTGTACGGCCAGACTCCGGCAATCTGCATCAGGGTCTCCCTCAGCCACATCTGTGAATATAAACAACAATAAAAGGATTAGCAGCCTTAGTAGTGGTAACAAAAAAATGTACATCTTAAGAACTGCACATAAACCTGGCATTTTCTTTGCACAATTAACAATCCTACGTGGGAGGGAAAAAATGCCCTTTGCACCTCAGCTCCATGTCACTCAATGTAATGTGAAACTACTTTTATCCTCAGAGGAATAAAAAAAACCCATAATAATAATACAGCTGTTGATGAGCCAATCACGTCACGGACAGTCTGCATAGTACAGGACATCCTGGTTCCTCATCTACTTCCCAGAAATGCTCAGTCCAGCTGTGTATGGGTGTGCTCTGTGTGTTTGTGTGTCCATGGATATGTGTAACTAGGGGGACATCCCTGACAGAATTAATCTATGCAGGTGTGAGTCCATTTACAAGAATCAAGTGTTTTAGGGTCAGTCTATTATTAGTAACAAATAAGACTAAATACAAATGTTTGAAATTGTCATCCTATAATAACTTAGAGCTAACGCTCTGCCTGACTTTCACTTCATAGAGACGTTAATGAAATGTATCTGTAGCCCTTAAAGTCTAATTATTTCTATGTCCAGGTTCCATGAAGAAAAGGATAGGTTTCTCATTTTACTTTCTTTTCTTTTCTTTTCTTTTTTACCTGCCAACCAAGTTCTGGTCTCAAACAGCTGATCACTGAGGTCCAACAGCAGGTTTTGACTGGGCATGCTCAGAAACACGGAGCAGACAGCGAAGAGGACGCCTCGTCTCACCATCCTTTAACACAGACATATTTCAGGTTACAGGTCAAGACTGAAATAAGTGTGTTCATGTCCACTGTTTTTTTGAGAGACCAGGTGACAAAACATGCTGCTCGGAGAGGGATGCAACCATAAACATATAGCTACATAATTAATGTTAATTGTAAAAAGCCTGATTAGTAGCAGGAATACTACACCACACTGTTGTTAATGGTCACAACTGTCTTCTTCGGACTCACACTCACTTCATCAACTTACACTGAGAAAAACACTGAAATGTATTATACTTACTGGTCAACATGGTAGCGCACTGCCCACACAAAGTCCAGCAAAGCACGACCCATCTGTGCAGCTATCTGAATTCAAAAAAACATGTGGGGTTAGCTTATTGTAATATAATGATATACTGACATATTGACATACACATGATATATACTTAAAAGCTACAGTATCTGAACTTAAACTGTTCTGGCTGAAAACAGCCTGTCTCTAGATGCTTGGATATTTAATCCTATTCCAGATTTTTTTCCTTTAAAACATATTTATGCACTGTTTGACTGCATCAACAGCTGTACCTAAAATACTGGCAGGCCGATAATGATATCAACTCTGCATTGAGGTCATTTAATAAAGGATAAAACTACCGGTGCGTTGACTGCGAGATGCATGAAGAGGCCTAAAGTGTGGATCAACCTTCCAAGTACCAGGTGATCGCTGCCCAACAGGTCAAAGGTCACTTGAGGTCTAGCAGAAAAACATTACATATCATGTTTAAAAATGTCTGGTGTGAACTTAAACATAAAATAAAACTGTAAAATATTTTACATTTGCAGAAGAGAACACACTTACTTGTCATAATTCCTGAGCAGTGGAAAAAAGAAGTGTCCAGCAACAGGTGCGTAACGGTTAGGGGTGGCTTTAGCTGGAGGTTGTGTAGCACCCTGTGGCAATGAGAGAAATCAGTGCAGAGCTCAGGAGTGAGCCTTCATTCAAATACTGAATAGGCAGGTGAAAATGTCTGTCTACTTTAAGTACCTTTCTGAGGCGCTTGGTCTTGCTTTGAATGCGCTTCTCTACTACTTGTCGCCAATGGATTGGGTTGTCACCGGGGTATGGAGCCAAATCAGCACTGGTAGCAACGCTGATGGATGGATCTCTCTTTTCAGTGAATGGCTGAGAGAGCTCCTGAGCTGCTAGAGCAAGGACCTAATAAACCAAAATGAATGCACTTGTGGCTTTAAATCAAAAGAAATCAAATCAGTTCATTTATGTGGTGAAGATACACAGCCATTATTAAAAGCAGAGAAGCTGCTGTTTTCACCTCCAAGATATCCAGTCGCTGGCGAAGACTGTAGTTCAAAGAGTAAAACTCTGTGGTCAAATACTGAGTCACCTATCAAAGAACATATAGAAACATTGTTCAAAAAGACATAATTGAAAATGGAGATTAAAGCTTTGTGGTTTCAGTGCTGAAACTGAAGTGTGAGGATCATACAGGGATACAGTCAGTGGCAGCGAGAGCCACCATAGTTGCCTGTCTGAGACTAAGGAAGCCATTTATGCTGTATTTATCCTCCATGTGAAGAAGCACTTTGGTCAGCTGGACACTGATCTGTAAATGGCAAACAAATAAATATGAATCATAATGTGAAAAGTGATCTGTAATATTACCTTCAAGCAAAATAATCTACTTGCTGGAAATATTCAAATCAGTGTTCTTTTGTCACCATTTTATTATTGCAGTTATACCTCTTTGGCTGCAAAAACGTTCTTCCTCACCAAACTCTCAGCAACTTTCAAACTGAGTTCCACACGCACCGGATCCTCAGACGATATTAAAGCTGGATGGGTTGAGAGATAAGTAAATATTGGAGTTGGAACAAGTCACACAGCACTTTGGTATAAAAGAGATTAGATCTGTGGAGCCATACTTTCCAAACAGTCTCGTAGGTAACGAGGTGGGGACGCCTGATTCATCTCCTGATCTCCCGACATGTCATACGGAGTGAGCTCATCATCACTGGATCAATAACAGACTCGAGGTTAAAAATACACTTCAGTAATGCCAATGACCTACACTTTAAAGGATATTACCGTACTTACCTATCCAGGTCAGAGTCTGGATCAGTTTTGAGGGGTTGAGGTCCTGATTTATTTTGAGATGAGACGTTCTGAGTAGATGGAGTCACTTCCTCGGTTTCTTGAGGAGTATCAGCTCTGCAGATGACAGATGCCATTTAATAAATAAATACATTCACTGTGGTCTGCAACACTGATGGATAAATTTCTCATTTCCCCCTTTTTTTGGATGATACTTCAAGATTCCTTTAGAGCGTATCACCTTCTAAGAACCATTAATGAGAGGGGACCTTACAGTGTGTTCTCATCACTTTACAACTAAACTGAACGAGTCAAGCTTTCAAACCTTGAAGTAACAGCTACAGTGATGTTTTAACACCTACCCATCCACAGGCTCAGGCTCTGGTTCATCACTAGTGACAGGAGTCATGAGAGAAAGCAGCTCTTGAGTTTCCTCATCCTGATCATACTACAAGACAGCACAGTGTAAACTCAGACACAGGTCTCACAATGGCACAGTACAAGTCAAATATTATGAAGTCAACTGGGCTGACTAGGCAGCTATCATAAGCTACATCATTGTTTCCTGTTTCTTACATGTTGACTGTACCTCGAATTTGAGCTTGGTTCCGTTGATATCCATGCGAGAGCTCAGGCACTCACCCACCACCATGCCCACACGCCTGATCTGTACCACACTGCTGTCCAGGTGGCTCTGCATGCCACTCAGCATACACTGCAGTAACTCTGAGAAACAGAGGCGCACATGAGTGAGAGGAGAGCTCAGTGAAGCAGATATAATCGCATTACTGCTGTTGCTGCTGCTTCTGAGTGAAAATCCATTAATTCAGGTTTGGGGATGGATGATGTCACAAGTTGTCAGAATCATACCTGAGCGTAACTCCTGTAGCTCAGAGTCTCTCAGCAGACTCACACTCAGCAGTAAGGCCTTGCTAACATACAGCTGCTGCTCTAGAGGTGTGTGTTTCACTGCACTGGGGTTAGCCCAGGCCTGGGACACAGACCGTAACACCTGAAAACACACAAGGATATGTGTAAAAATCATCAACAAATTCAATAGGTTGCTGAACATACTGTACACTCACCTGTATGAGCAGTGGCCTTCTCTCTCTGTCTGCTGCGAGATAACCCAGAACAATTCTTAAGACTCGAGTCTGGGAAAGAAAAATATGCTTCATATGATATTTACAAGATACGCATATGGTTTCCTGTCACAGTGCAAGATGTCCTCTTACCTCATACTTATACTGTAGTAACAGCAGTTTATGAGTGATGACAAACTGGGCCTTTTTATCTGTTAACACTAGATTCCCAATAATCCGTCCCAAGGCATCAGGCCTGAGAAAAAAAGACAAGAGACTTGGATCATACGTTACAGAAAAACCGACAGCCAGAGTCCAGATAAACTGCTGGCTGTTCAAATACATATGACTTTAACTGCACACAACCTTACCCACTGACAGCCTGCACCAGTCCAGTGAGCACGCTCTCTATCCATCGCTGTGGAATGTTCTCCAGCAGCTTCCAGCAAACCCTCTGCCACACCATGTCTGAGCATGTGCAGGCAGACAGCCGAGGCGCCATAACCGCCAGGACTATGTCTACAGGAATAAATAAAAAAAAGTCACAATTGATTTCCACCATAAACCAAGAGAAGGCACAATATTTTTTGTACACATTCACAGCCAATAAACTCACCACTATGCCCCTGGATACACACTTTTCCCAGTGTCTGAGCCACAAATGTTAAGGAACAGTCTGTGCCGTCTGTCACACACAAATAAACAAGTTGAGAAATGACAGTTTATCCTGACACATAATACATTTTTATGAACAGATGTTGCCTCACCTTTGAGGGCCTGGCAGGTCTGCTCCAGAGCAGTGAGCATCTCTGTGGCGAGTAACGTGTAGTACTGCTGAGGAAGAAAGAGGGGCTTGTTGTTGGGATGTAACCTGTTGGCGGTGAGGTCCGGCAACGATACTATACGCCCCAGCAGAGTCTCTCGGAGCTGGGGGGAGTCAGAGGGAGCCATGGCCAGACAGTACGACCACAGCAGGTCACCGAGGCGACCGCTCTGAAGGAACCTCTCAGTGATGCTGACCAGGTGGTCAAGATTTGCACTGGGTCTGCAGAAGAGAGACGACATAGTAATTAATGAATGGACACAATTATAAACAGGTGCCTCACATCCCTCTTCCAGCAGCACCCACCTTAGTGTTCCTATGCCCTCCATCAGTACCAGAAGAGCCTGATCTGGGGGGCCATGGAGGAAGAGGCCATCCCATAACTCTGTTCGCTGGGCTGCTGTGAGGCCATGCAACCAGTCCGCCTGGATGTTGCTGAGGAGGAACTGAAGGGTGCGGGTGTAGTGAGCTCTCCTGAACTCAGCTCGCTGAACTGAAGTGGTTGTGCTGTCTGGTCCTTCACCCAAGTAAGAGTGGAGTGTTTGAAGAGCAGCAATGATGTCTTTATCATCTGTGGATGTAGTGAGTGTCCGGAAACACTGGGCCAGCATTAGACGGACCTCAGAGTTAGGGGAGAGCGACTCCATCTTTAAAAGTAACAGTATCTGCTGGCTTCACCTCCTGGACAAAAACATTAAGGGGAACAATTTACCCCAAAACAGCAGCGAAGTTTCTGAGAAGGTATCCATCTCTACACAGAAGAAAAAACCTGTTCACAACCAATTCTGTAACGACTAGACACCGGTATACATAAAGTAAGGTTCCAAAATGCAGAAACTGTCCATAAAATTAAACACGCCTGAATTAGCTTTAACTGTTAGCCTGTCAAAACTGATACGCACCCGAGCACTTTCATTAAACGACAAAAACTTACATGGCGACTGCGGATATAATTTACAGCTACTGTGACATTAAAACATTTCTGTTCGGAGTGAAATTTCCAGCTTCTACTATCATTTATGTCAAGCACATCCCGCCGTGTCGCTTGGATCTACGAGTGTTCCGTCAAAATACGTTCGTGGTGAGCAAGAATGGAGACGTAAGGTTCCGAGGGCAGTCGGTCTGTGTGTGGCATTCAAGAGCCCAATGTTTTTTTTGTAACACTTAAAAGTGTCCGTCATGTCATAACAACACACACACACACACACACACACACACATATATATATATATATATAAGATAACAATATAGACACATAAGTATCAATTACTTCTACGCTTATTGCGTCGTTTAATGCATAGAAATATTATTAATATTTTACTGTTTACCACAGTTCATCTATTGTGATGAATAAATCATATACAGAAATTATTCATTTTCATATACTCACATTGTTACTGTTAATGACAGATGGAGTTCACCACTTCCTCTCAGGTCTGGCAGTTGAGGGAGTTAAGATAATTGTGAGCCATAATGTAACATAATGTTAGAAAGTAAGAATTACTAAGAAAGGGTTGAGGACTAATGCAGGTGGGGCTGTAAAACATACTATTTCTGTCACAAGCAGAATTGTGGACAGCTTACACATTAATGAGAAGAGCCATTCTATACTCAAATCCTTTAAAACATCACCTGAATCATGAGTCCGTGCCTGTCACAGTGAAAGAAATGGCATAACACTTAAATGCCTTCTCCTGTCAAATGAGTTGTGTTAATTAAGACACGGCAGAGAGAAAATACATGCAATAAACGACACAACAAACACACAGTCATTTTATTCCATTTATTTTTCTAATCTTACTTTCACTGCTTACCTTTAAATTTTCTCTTTTTACAATGACTGAAATTATATTTCCCCAGTAACAATTAGGATTAGATCATTTGGGGATCTTCAAAAATAATATACAGCTGTAACCAATACTGTTATAATTTATACATTTATTTTTGAAAATAGGAATAAATTTAACTTTTACAATTTCTCTTTTCTACAATATTCTCTTTTTATCTTCCCATGTCACATAATGGCAAGCCATGCACTACTACTACAGTAGTGATGTTTGTGCCTTGAGCAAACTTTCTTTGGACACTGGAAGTGAGTGTGTGAGAGAGAGAGAGGAAAAAAAGTTCACAAAAATGACAATTCATATTTACAGTCTAGGTTTCATCATTATAATTTAACAAACTGACAGTCACATGGTCAGTGCTTTTCCCAGGGCTCATCATCAGGTTAGTTTAGAGGCAAAGTTTGAGACACAGAGGCACAGTGTTTAGACTAGCAGGACAGTTTCTTTGCTTTTCTTTCAGGGTAAGCAGAGAGTCTGTCAATTTATGGACTGGTTAGAACAGGAAAGTGTTACCAAAAGCATTCATGGCGGACCCTGATAGATAAAATGATCCGTTTCTGTCTTTGGTCATTTTGAAAGCAGGCGTTAAAATGGAGAAATTCGATCTGGTTAAAGTGCAAACACCTTCAGCTCTGCTAAGAAGGAATGTTTTATCAGCTCTGTGGTCTCACCTGTCGTCTAGTTGTTCTGTTGCCAGTCGTGTTAGTCCTCAAACTATCTGTCAAAAGCTGACAATAAAATTCAGCAGGGAGAGAATTAAGAGTAATACAGCCTGCTGTGTTCAGGTCTCATCCTGGTTCCTCTTTGTAAAGCAAAAACAATTCATTCCTCTAAAGAATTAAGCTTTAAATCTGTTGGGCCAAACCTCCAGTTACACTACAACGCAGGAAGCTGAAGTCAGCGAGCCTGGATATGAGGTTTTAGGTGTCATGTGCTGACATTATGAGGTCTCACAACCTACAACTCCACTGATGGATATTATAGCATATGATTTGTCAGTCAAAAACCCAAGAGTCAAACAACTGAATCAGAGATATACAATAAAAAAAACAAACAAAAAAAAAAAAAACTGTGTTTCCATGCAGTACCTGACTCCATCCGGGAAGACAACAGTAGAAACTGCAGACTCTGCCACATATCCAAAAATCACAACCCTGAAGAGGTCAAAGCCGCATCAGCATTATGGAAGAGTGCGACAACCTCAACAAACGACCAGTCAGAGCAGGACACATTCAAGCTTTTTCCACACGATGGAGACTCACTCAAAGACAATATAACTTTGCTTTGCTTTAAATGTGTCTCTTAATTCAACAAAATCTCCCAGATTCCATTCACTGTAAATTTGTGATCTCACCTTTGTGAATTCAAAAATGTACAAATATATTTTCAGCAGAACAGATCACAGAGTGTGAGTTGTCATTTGTGTTGAACGATGAATAAATATCTGCATGTGATTTAAAACAAGAGAGAGAGAAAGAGAAAAATAACCCAACAGATACTGTACACGCTACATGCTAGAGAAGAATACAGGCAGCTGTCTCTCAGCATAAGACAAGAAAAAGAAATGTTTTCTTTTCTTTTCTGGCTATAAAAATACCTAGAATCTAGAATGAGTGTAGAAAAAACTTTACATGTACAAGTCATTTACATCCAAGGCCATTTTTTCCCCCATGGAGCGGCAGGTGAAGAAGAATGAGCTAGGAGATTTAGAGGTGAACAGGGGTGAAAAACAGGAATTCTTCTTAGCATTACTGGTGCAGAACGCCATGCTGTTTAGACAAAAACAACCTCCCCGACTTCAACTGTGAATCCGTCAACATGTCTGGTGGGTAAACCCGACACTTATGTCCAGTTTCTGAGTCAGAGAGAAATGTCCAAAAGTATTGAGGCTGCACCGTACCGATAAGCGTGGCATCAGTCAACACAGATGTTGCTTCAGCAGAGGAAATAAAGAGCAGGTTTGTTTCATCTGCTCTCCACCAACGTCCACGGTCTTGCCAAGCATTATTGCTACCAAAGTCTGCCATGTCTCTCCAATATTATATCTGCAGACTGGGTCTGGAGAAACAATACAACTGGCCAACAGCCAGGAAAAAAGCTCATATGAACTCCTGATGGCTGAAAAAATACAGTATGTAAATGATTTTTTTTTGTAGTATTCTTGAATATTTCCAATTTAATATAGCAATATGAATAGTGTGATATTTTTTCTTCCTAAGCATGAGTGGGATGTCCGCAGAGCACACCAGCTCCAACTTTGCTGATGTGTCTGTAGCGACAAAATCCAGCATGCTATCATCTTTATATGGGCTTCAAAATATCTTCAATTTTACATTTGATCCCTTCACAATAAACAAGTTTTCTATCCACAAAACAATAAAGAAATCAAAACAAAACTTAGTGCAAAGTACAACCATTTGATTCTTCACATACAACCTCCCAAATGTCAGCTTTTTTCAGTCCCAATAACATTTTTACTGACAATAAATCACTTGTGCAGCAAAGAAAAAAAAGGCTGGTAACCTGAATCAGCTTGCTCTCTGTCACTTTCACTCAGCAAGAGAACACTGGGATCAGGTGGGCTGTACTTACAAAAATAAAACTACAATTCCCAGAATCACTCATCAGTTTCCCTTCATGCTTCATTCAAGTGTTTGGAAAGTTTTACAAAGTGATGAGGTGGTTATAGTTTGTCAGTTACAGTCAGTTGGTCTGCATCTAATGAGATATGAGTTTGAGTTGTCTGACATTTGTGCCAAGGGAGTGATGGGAAATGTAGTGATTTTCCACTTGAGGTTTCCAGCCCAACCTGAGCTCTGGGACCCTGTTTCATTGTAAAAATAAATGAGATGAAGCGCATTATAAACCATCCGGTTCCTTCATTTACAGAGACTGAAACTTTCTCGCTACACCTTCTAGTGTCATCGAGCTTTTGCAGAAACCTTTACATTAACATAAAAAAAAAGGAAACACCTCACACACACACACACACACACACACACTGTACCCTCTGGGACTCTCTTGTCCTCGACCCCTAAAAATGTCCCTCACTTGGGTTCACTGGAAAAACAGCTGAACTTGGTTAAAGGACAGAGCACACTTATAGGGACTGGCAGGCAGCACAGCAAGCTCTTAACTTATTAAAGACAAATTCTACTCGTCTCCTGATCGGAGCTTCATACGGCTTTTTCTCTTGCGATTAAAACACGACTCAGCCTGGATCAGGAGACATCACAGCCCACTGACTGAACTGAGGCATGTATGGTATGTATAATTCATGTATCCTTTGACCACCTTTCATTTAAGGCCTTTAGGTATATGATCCTTTTTTTTAAGCTAAATCAAACATTGACACTTTGTTTTTGGAAAAGGAGGGGGGTAGATTTCTACTCCGAATGATACTGGCGTCTTGCACACATTTTACACATTCATTCACACAACAGGGGAAGACTCAGGTCCCTCTAGCCAAATACATGGACGTCACCAGAACCCAAGTGTTTTCAGGACACATACACTCACAAATAAGTACAGACTCAAAGGATATCTAACTGAAAATAGCTTATTTTCCACTGACAGCCATTAACTTTTTAAAAATATTATTTTTTTAGTGGGGTGGGGTGGGGAGGGGGTTTGGATGAGTTGAGTGCGTTGTTGTTGGTTTTTTTTCTACCAAAATGATGTCAGAATATTTTTACATCTTCTATTGGTCGTTTTCTTTCAGCCAAGTCTCCAACATGTTTTAAACAGCCCCCGGAGTAACTCCAAGTGGTTCTCTGGCTGCATGGTGTCTATTTGACCTCTAGGATGGAGGGGTTGGACTCCATGATGGCCACGATGATTTTGTCGATGTAATCCTGGAGTCTGTAGTTGATCTCCTCCTGTTTATGGATAGCCTCCATCAGCTGGAAACAAGAGAAACAGAAGTCAGTGTTGATAAAACCAAATAAAAGTTGATATCCCACATCTTCTTTCCTGTTTTCTAAACCTACCTCTGCACGAGACACAGAGTTGATTTCAGCTGCCAGGGAGTCAGAGAAGGAGGCCGACATCAGGTTTTTGGCCCCCTGGATGCTAAGGTTGATAATCTGTCCGTTTAGCTCGTCGTTCTGCTCCTTCAGGCTGCGGTTGTCCTGGAAGAGGTCAAGGTATATGTAATGCATCTTACACATTACAGGCCAGGTGCTAAATCAAACCTTGAGTTTCATCACAGTCTGGTTAGAGTGATGGAATGAGAAAACGCTACAAAAATTAGGTGAAGAGGCAAAGGAATGATGGATATTTGTGCTACCTGTTTGAGTCGTTTGATCTCCTGTTCCAGCTCGGCTTCGCGGGTGCGGGTCTGATATTCCTGCAGCCCTGCGCCGGGTGAGCGCCCTCTCTTTGCTTCAGCCTCCAACTTGTATAGCTGTAGGTGCTCGAGCTGTTTACGTAAGTCTTCAATCAGCTATGGTAGAAACAAAGCCAGACGCAGTTAGTTAAGTTATTAAGGACCATATAAAATGAATGGTAAAGGGCAAAAACACTTTTTCAAGTAATGACAGGAACTTCTGACAAATTACACTCTATGCTCTATCATAATATTTTGTACACAGAGTATTATTTATTTTGTATGTAGAAAAACCAGTTCCACCTCCTGCGTGCACTCCTTCTCCTTCTGACTCTGATGGCGCTCGTGGCTCAGCTTGTCGCTCATCTTCCTGCGGGACTCCATCTCGTCGTTCAGTCTGTCAGACATGGCCTCTGTCTCATCTTGCAGCTTCCTCTTCTCCTGGAAAATTAAAAAGAAAAAAAGAAAAAAAATAGGTTGAAGGGATGAAGGATGAAGAGGAGCATTCACACAGATGAGAAAGGGAATTTAGACCACGGAGGGAAAGAAGATGAGATCTTATTGTTCTCACCTCCTCTAGTCTCTCGATGTTTGCCCGTAGACAAGGAACACAGGACCGCAGCTCACTGTTCTCCTCGTCCAGCTGCTGCAACCTGAGAAACAAACACAAATCTTTTAGGCATTCACATCAAAAACCTACAGTGCAACCACAAAGTAACGACTGATATATCTGCACTTTTGTTTGTTAATGGTTGACAATGTTGTGCCATATGAGAACAGATTATAGTCAGTGGCAGATAAATGCCAGAGGGTGGCAGTATGGAAGCACTATTCCTCCAACCAAAAGTGAAGCAACTTCTGGCGTCACACTTAAGAAATCTGTTTTTAATCTATCAGTATATCAGGTACAACAGGGTACAGCCTAAACTTACTGTTGTTGTTATTATCCAGTTAAAATGATCTAAATAGCTGATGACAATTATATGACTTTTCTTATGGTTTTTAGATATAGGAATTAAATAGTAATTTATAAGTGGTAGAATTGTATTTAATAAACCATTACCAAATCATATACAGAAAATAAATCCATCTTTTGATTTTTCATGCTGCCACTAAAGATAGTCTAAAATCAGTGTGGTGCTCACCTAGCCTGCAGGTTTTCCAGCTCCAGCCCCCTCTCTCTCTCCAGTTTGCTCAGGGCCTCCTTGTGGCGACGTGTCTCTTGCTGTAGTTGCTCGTCAGCGTGGAGCTCCTGCTCCTTCAGTTGCTCCTCCAGGGCATTGGCCCGGTGCACCAGCTGAAGGTTCTCCTGGCGCAGCCGTGTGTGCTGCTCTCCCGAGGCCTCCGACTCCTTCTCCAACTCAGCCACCCGACGCTCAAGCAGGAGCACCTGGGTACAGTAAACGTTCCGTGGTTAGTGAAACAAAAATTATTAAGAGTAGTCATTTACGATGTGCCCTCCTTAACAGCTACTTTTACAGGTGAAAACTGTGGTAGCTCACACATATGAATGTGTGTAGTCAGAGGGATGTAAAGGCAGGTGTTTGTGAGAAAAAATATCTGTTAACTTTCGTCACCTTGTCTGTGATGTCGTTGTCAGCAAGCTCCAGGATGTCCCGCGTTAAGTCGCTCATGGTGTCCAGAGTCATTGAGCTGTTCTGGAGGAGATGTCTGCACATGGAGAGGGGGGTAGAAGGAAAAAAAAAAGTAACTCCTAAAGCAATTTCACATACATAAACTTTGATTTCCTTATCCCAAACACAACTATCTATTACACTAATAGTAGAAATATGAGACCTTGCCTAGTGAAATCAGAGCAAACATTTAGCTTACCTTGCTACTTTCTTGCTAGACAGCCTCTTGCCAGCGCTGGATGAGGAGACAGAGCAACAGGAAAAATGGTCAGGAAGAGAAAAAGGATAGAGGAAAGAGACAGCATCTCGTGATGGTCCTCTTATCCACCCCCAGTCCCTCTCTTTCCGAGCAGAAGAGAAAAAAGGGGCATGATGGGGTGGTTTTTTACTAGAAATCACAAGATCTTTTTCAAAGCCTAAGCTAAAAAATATTCACACATCACAGCAATCTAACACAGTAGTAGATATAAAGCTACACATATTCTGATCCAGGATCAGTTTTGCTATGGACCTAAAACAGACTGCATTATAGAAACTTACAAAAGTATATCTCAATTTGGAATTTATAGATTTCAAAATTCTTTTTAAGTTATTTATCTTATATTCTTACACACACACACACATTCGGTAAACAGATTAAAGAGGACTTCAGAGTTAATAAGTTTCTATAATAGAGCTACTGGTCAGTAATCCTGGATCAGCATGTTTGTTCCAATAAAAGCAGGTTCTTTGAAAAGCTTTACAGCACTACCAGCTGGCCTTTTGCAACAACTTAAATGAAGCATGAAGGTAATGGCATTAAGAACAAAACATTCTGAAATAGACACCACTCACCTTTAATACCTGGGGTTATTGTTTCATATTTCTACCTCTTTCAAATTAAATAAACATGTACAATGTAGAGAAGCTTATTTTCAGATGAGCAAAATGTTTATTATGTATGAGCGTCAAATAATAATTTGTGCAGATGGTAACAATGGGACGGAACTGGCTACCACCACTTAAGAAGCGCAACATAGCCACTAGAATTCCTTAAGTGAGTTTTTCCATCGATAAATGCTAAATGCTAACACGGCAACTCACACACAAAAAGAAGGTGCAGATGAAAAAACTGGGAACAGTGTGAGGTATGATGGGCTTAAAACAAACCCAGAAAATATACAGTGTGAGTGTGTGCGTACAGTCCGTAACAAAACACACATCATGTTGATGCTAGTCCAATGCAGCATGCACACACTATGAGAACATGCCTGTGTCTACTCAGCACTGCAAACACATTCACACAGCTTGTAGTCGGAGCAGGTTGTGGATGATGTGTTACCTAGTCATCTCTAGGAAATTGAGGCGGGTGGAGAGGTCCTCAAGACGACTTATTTGTTTGTGACACTGGCTACAGAAAAAGTCCAGCGCCTCCTCCCTGAGGAAGCTCTGAAAGCAGTCAGGGAGAGGAGCAGGTGCACTGGAAAGAGGAAACAAGGAGGAAGAGGAGGAGGAAGTGGTGAGTGACAGGACGAGAAGGAGTCAGGGTGGTGGGGGTGCACACCGAGGTGGGACAGGACACCTCTGAGGGGGTGTTAGTGAAATCCACAGAAGAGTTTGAAAGAGTAAAGTGCGAGAGCTTAGGTGGGAGGGAGATGTGAAACAGACTGTGCTGTGTGGTAGTGATTTGTTTTCTGGACAGTGTAAGGAAACAAAACATTCTAGGAAGAAGAATGTGATGATCTCTCTTTTGTGGTGATAAGATTTTTTTCTCCTGCTGCCAAACATTCTTGTCTATTCAACCTTGGTGTCTTTGCAGAGAGCTCAGACTACAGCCTACAGAATGCTTACTATTTTGTGAAATAAATAAAAATAACAGAAATATTATAACACATAGTTGTTAATTTCATTGTACCCTCTCCTCACATCACCTCTACCAGCTGACTGTTCATTCAGGAAGTGACTGAGTCAGGTCTGAATTACGCAACAAACCTGGCACAGGTTCTTGTTAATGTAGGCAGAAACGCTGCGTTACATGGCAGGGCTTTGAGTGAGTGTCACTTGATGGTCATATGCACTGTTGGACGCAGCCATTTTCTACTGCCTGCGTGAAGGATGACTTTGTCATGCTGCAGTGATGTGTGCAAGTGTAGTCAAAGTGCTGTAATATGTAGATAGATAGAATGAGGGGGCGTGTGTAGGCAGTGCTGCTACATGCGCCAACAATGAGCACGAATGGCTCAAAACATGGTGACGCATTCGCACTGAGTGGGTGAAGTTGTGGGATGTGGTTATTTATGATTTTTTTTCCTCCCTAACAGACGGGCAGATTTCTGCTCAACTTGTTGGTGGTGTAATCTTTCCACATACAGTTTCTCCAATTTCAAAAATATTACGTAAAATGGCATAATAATCCAATTTCATTATTTAAGGATTCACAACCCTAACTAGAGAATGTATATTTAACCTCCAGTTATTATACTCTTAAATTTATTCTATTTACTTGAAAGTATCCTTTTGTTACTTTGTGGAAAACAGACAGAACTTACATATGAAAATCATTTAAGTTAATATTAGCCTTACTATAATGATAACAATGACTCTTACAAAACAGTAGATATAAACTGTGAGGCTCAATGATTATCTCCTTTCCATATTCTCAATGAGCTACAAAAAGTGGGCAGTTAGCTGTTAAGAGCTTCCTGGCAAGGCAAACCACAGAAATATCACCCAAGTGGGAATTACGCATTATCCAGCTTAGAGTCTCTGATGAAAACAGAGGAGGAGGGAGGAAAAAGACAACTGGGGAGAGGCTACAGATGGGGCTTCAGCATAAATGAATTGTGCCATAAAGAGGAGTGTATGTGTATAAGTGATGGTTCTGTTTTGGTGTTTGACAGGCACTTTACACCACTTAAGTCAACCTGCATTTATACTGCTGCGGCTCAGACGCAAAGCTTGTTAGATACTCCTCAAGATGTCTGAACTCAGCACCAACAAAACATCCACCGTCTGCCTGTCCCAGGACACTTGGCAACAGACACTGCCACCAAGACTTTAACATACTTAGTTTGATTGTAACATATTTACCCTGTAACAAGTTTAGGACAGAACTTATCCCGATATCCACATTTTCAATATCTTTGCAATAGTGAGAGTCAGCCTGCCAGGGTGAACTTTGTATTTGGCACATTTATCTTGCCCTTCACTGAAAAAAGGAGGCAGATAGGGCTGGGAAGGACGTCTCCAGATAGTGCTTATCAACGTTTGACCTCAGTGTCTTTGTTGTTAAAGAAACATTTTCTCTGAAGAATGTACACAAAGGCATGTGGGGCCTGGACAATGCAGCTGAATATGTAACAGTGTCACACCTCTTATCAGGAAGGATTGATAAAGAAAAAGTTGTAATTTGATATCCTGGTGCAAATTGTATAATTATATTCACCTTTGGGCTATTTATCAAAAATGGATTATGTCCTCTGGAAAAATTAGAGCACAACATGTAAAATGTTTTGATATGTTTTTGTCAGAATTAGTCAAAACTTGACCCTGTGAAAGAAAGACAAGCTTGTACCTGGGAGAAAGTAGTGCGGAGCCATTGACCTGCTCCAGGGGCTGCACGAGAGGGGAGTCGCTCTGCCCCTCTGTCCCCTCCTACGCTGCTCTCCAGTAGCAACTCTGAGGTATTACTTTCCCCAAAGTCCTCAAAGTGCTCCTCCTCTCCACCGATGACCGTCACTAGGGAGTGGTTATGGAGCTCAGAGTTCAGGGAAAACCTGAGGGACACATAAGAATGGATTACTGTGTTAGTGTGTGTGCTAACTTATGTACACAACAACAGTGTAGTTAACTTTAGGACCGAGCCAAAAATAGGGGAGAATGTGTCAGGTTTAGACAAGATAAAAATGGAAGACCAACCGGGTATAAACAGCCACATAACCATCTATTTAAGAAACCACAATCTAAGTCAAACCAAACAAGGCCCATCCTCTGACTCTATTCAAAAAAAATATAAACATACTATAGCACTTGTGGTACAGTATCTTAGTAACAAGCTCTAAAAAGGCTGGCTGACTGTTGGGCTGGGACCCAGAAGCCTGGAAATGACAGGGACCTGCTGTAAATCCTAGCAACAAGCACAATTAATCTTCCCCCCAGGAAGAACGGCAATCTGGACAAGTTCAACCATCACTTGTCTTCAGAGGTAATCTGTTAATTCACATTAATCCTACAGGCTGCTTTGGCAGAAACAAAATGTCTTGTGCCTCGCTGGTAATGCAAAACCACGATGCCAACACTAACGACATGTGAGGAGAGCCTTCAGTGAGGTCTGGTGTGGGTCAAGCTTGACTGTGCTGAGAGAAAGGGCTGTCATAATTGGCTGGTCATTTTACATAACTGAATAGAAACCTATAGAACAGATCTGGAAGTCTTTTCTGTGAGTTTGATAGTTACAAGAGCCTTAACTCCTTGATCTTCACTGAACAGGAAAGTTAGCCTTTCCTGTTGTCCGACAGGATCGGTTAGATGTCTTAAGCACACACAGGATGAGGATGTCCAAATCAGCAGAAAAGTCTGCTTTCTCAGCACATGACGACAAAGCCCATTTTGCTTGTTTACAAGAAAATGGCATTCATCTGTCTAATTCAAAGCTAAAGCATCACCTTAATTTACAAAGTGAAAACAAAGACACTTTGGCCACTCTTCGGTCTCATTCAATCAGACAATAATGCACTTTCAGCTGCAGTCATGCCCTGAATAAACATCAGGCCAAACTGGTTTAATAGTAGAACAACCGTTTTTGAAGCCACTTACCCCTTACTCAGGCCTTTACGACTTGGCCCCATATTGAGGTCCCTCACACAGAGGGACGGTGAAGAACGAGAACGCATCTTTGAACGCCCTCCGCTGCCCTGGCGTGTAAGCCGTGGAGCAACTGGAGTTAAAACCCCAGACAACCAGAGTGGAATCCTGAAGTTTCACAGGTTACACTAATTTAAAATAAAACCAAGACTCCCCAGCTTTGGAGAAAACAGAAGGGTCTGGCCTTTGAAAACAGCCAAGTCTGTGGTCCTAATCAGATGCCAATCTACAACGCCATATGACTGATGGTGCATCGTCTGCGCCACTCAAAAGACTCAGGGATGTACCATAGAGGGCTGGCTGTGAGCGGGTTAATCAGATTTGAATCAGATTTGAGGCTAAGCAACGGTCAACAGACAGCCCTGCCAACCTTCCAAGGACCAAATGTGTGCAGGGACACAGGGGTAGGACAGAGGAGGGAGGGAGAGGATAATCCCGTTAGATTCTTAATCCCCCGTCCAGTGAATATTCTCCTACCCTGACTACATCTTATGAGGCTGCAGGCGGCAGCTAGCATTCATTCAGATAACCAGGCTGCATGGCAAAATCTCAGTTAAGCTGATAGCCTTTTTGTTTTATTTACTCACAGTCAAAGTTGAACCACTAACTCTTGTAAAACCCTTAAAAGGTTTAGGTGTGAGAAACATGCTTATTTTTATATAAATTTAAGTCCACTCACAGACTGGCATGGTAAAGTCACTGATAAATCAGAGTGTGTTTTCATTCTAGGAGGTGAGTCACCAAGGAGTTTCCACGTTTGTAGTTAACACACTCCCAAAATGAGAGAATATAAAGGTCATAGAGACAAACAGTATGAGTGTTTTCAGTGTTCCAGTCAGCAGTAGACTTAACGGGACGATGGTATGAGTGAGTCGAAGGCAGAGAATCAGATTAGCCTGCGCCAAAGGGAAAACAACAAAAAAAAAGAGCTAACTCAACACTTCCTGGAATTCAAGGCTCAAGCATGGAATGGGAAGTCCAAACACATCCATGTCAGGCAGATCACTCCAGTCCGTCATCAAGCCAGGAGAGACAGGTCACACAGTCAGCAGATAAGGTCTCATTTGTCTGCATTTCCTCCCTTGTGTTTGCCCTGAATGCTATATCAACAAGGACACTCGGCACAGACCTCATCTGCAGCAGCTACCTGAAGAATTTCTTTGACCCATCGAAATGAGAGACATTGGGAATAAAATCAGGGCCTGACTCTAAGATGTTCCTCTCATCCTATTTATGTGATGAAATAAAAAGATATAATATAAATAAAATATATGTGATGAAATAATGCATGACAGATGGATCATTAGAGACACTTTGTTACTGTCCTTCTGGTCCAAAATGACTCACTACTATGCTCATCAATGACGCATATTACAAATGCAGTACACTGTGTTCCAATGTTGTCTTTTACATTGGAATTACATTCAAGTGTCTGGGGCATTACTTATCCAAAACAGATAACACTAAAGCAATACTTTCTCAATAGTGAAGCTTTCATCCATTTTCTAAAGGCTCCATTCTAGCCATAGACAAAACTAAAAATCTTAAAACTAAAAATCCAACACTGCACCAAAAAAAAAGCCATGATTTCAGTTAATTATTGCAAAACTGACTCTAGTGTGTGACACAGACTGACAGCTATGTGTCAGAAAGAGACACACATCACACAAGCTCCTTTGCAAGACATTTGGAATACAGAGGTAGTCAGGAAAAAAGGAGACCTTTACTATTTTGACTACTTTAGGCAGGCAGTACTGATGTGGACTAGGATGACTGGGCATTTTCCAGTGCAAACACAAAAGAATCAAAAGAATCCAACTTCAATCCAAAGCGACTGTAAGCCAAAGAACATAAGAAAAATGAATGTGACAAAACCTTCTGAAAAACGCATCAGGCTGTCCAATTCTTGCAAAACCAGAAGGGATACATTTAACATAAAAAATATTTCACTTACTGTAATCATTCACAGCCTATGCTGTAACCTGAGAATTGACAGAGGATGAGCAGATCAGAGTCTCCTTTCAGATGATACAACTGATGATTCACTTAGACATACCGACAATAGTAAAGAATGTTGGAAGGACTCTGTGTTCAAGGTTTCTAACGCTCACACTGTGCACATTTCAAGTTTATCTCTGAATGGGTTTTCCTGTTCAGCCTCACAGAAAACATCAACAGTGAACGTCTCCACTGACTTTGTGAAATGTTACCTCAAACTGCCTGTGACGTTGCACGGTGTATAAGTAAATGAGGAGTTGCATTTAAAGGACAACTGAGGAAAAAATGAGGAAACCAAATACAGATTAACAGTAAAATACTGTATGTCGGACTCATTTTCTACACACTGGCATATCCAGAGGAATTCAAGACACTGGGTCAATAAAGTTGTGGCTGTCGATTGCTTCTGTTTAATCTGCCTGTCTGCTGACCCAAATAGAACCTGAGTGATCCAGCGCTGGGCACGCAATACTCGTAAACCACGTGATCAGAGTAAAAGGTCAGTGCAGGGCAACTCCGGGATCTACCTCTAGCTAGAGATTTGACACACATTCTATGATAAATTCTGTAGCAATCAGCAATATGGAAACAGCATTATGACCTTGATCTGGTTCTCATGACGAGTGGATTACAACTGACACACCAGAATATAAGCACATTAGCCAACACTGACATTGTGTGTACGGCAGAGGATGAAACTTACACAGACCTATTTCCGCCATCCTCGGGATCGTGCAGTGTGGCCTCGATGCCACTGTCCGTCTCCACGTCCTCATGCATCTCGGGTGGTACGAGGGCCCCTGTGTCCTCATCAGTGAAGGTCTCACACTCACTGTATGTGCTCTCGGAGCCCAGGTATGCACTGTCGGTCACCTCATTTTGCTGCAGTAACAGAAACAGACCAAGAATAAACACATTACAGAATGCCCATCGCATGTACAATTCCATACTGATCTGAACAATTCACCAAGGTAACAACAGGAAATGAACATGAATGCAACTTAATATATACAAACTAGAGCGAGAATGTCATATACTGTGCTTTCTGATTATAACATGGCTTTAACCTGAACCCTACTTCTGTCATTTGCTCCAATACAGCCACGGTGCACAAACAAAGAAGCAGTGTTCAACACCATCATTCTAAAAACAAACAAGACAGTACATTCTTGTATAACTTAAACAGTGTCTAGAGAATATTTTTAAATTTCATCAGGTGTATTTGAAATGAGGATTATTTTACATTTTTGAGGGGGGAAAAAGTTGACAACAAACCTGTAGGCTGATTAAACAGTGTGAAAAACAACAGATTTCAAATATGGTCTGTTTTGAATATTCAAGTCTGGTCAGTTGGCAGTGATGCCAATCACACCAACAACCAAACAAAGCACAGAGCATAAACAGACTTCAGAGACAGTCTGCTGCAACTCAGATGGCTGTTCCAAGCAAAACCTGCTGCATCAACACCACAGAGCAACAAGTTCAAATAAAATGAGTAAGCTTAAGGCTTTCCCAGCACTAAATACCAAATGTTCAACACAAAATCCACAGACTGATAGGTGCCAAAAAAACAACATCTGAAACTATCAGCAACTAAAGACACATATTCAGGTACCAAAACTACAAAGCAGCAATGAAGAAAAGACAGGTGAGTCATGTTGGAAAGCATAACGTACCATTATAAATGAAGTGTCGGGAGACGCAAGGCCCAGAGGGCTTTCCACCATGCCCAGAACCATTCTCTCTGTTCGGTCTCACAGACAGGAAAGCTGGCCTGCCATGAGAGCTTCCTAATAACTCCTACTAATGCTTCCTCACCTTCACGCTCAGAGAGAGCGAGAGAGAGAGAGTGTTTTGGAAAAATGGAAAATACTGTAACACCTCACTCAGCTCCACTGGGTGGTCAGAGGGGTGGAGACAGAGACAAAGTCCAAAGAGTAGCAGAAGTCAGCTGTAATGCTCAATCAACTACTACCAGCTTTCAGCCCAGAGTTAAAACAGCACACGATCAGCTGAATAACTGTTTAATCTTTCCTGGCTCCTGGGAGCTCCACTTCCTGGCCCAGTGTGACAGTATAAATCATTAAGCCATGTTCTGCATGTCTCAGGCTGCACAGTGAATGAGGGCTACACTGTACATCACAACAACCTGCCATAACTGTCTGAATGTGTGCCAGCAGAAAACCAACATGTTGTTAAGCTGTAAAACTCATGAAAGGCTGTGTGAGCACATACTAAGGGTTTGGCAGGACAATAAAAAAAACCATTAGTTATAACAACTGGTAAGGCCACTATTACTGCTGTTATGTTTCTATTTAAGAATGAAAATATGAGTTGGAAATGTGAAAGTCAGTAACGGAAGAAAATATTTAGTAAGGGAAAAATGGGGTGGATGGGGCATTGCTTTTCTCTTATGCCAGGCTTCAGCTCAACAGCCTCACCTTGCCTGTTTTGAAAGCAAACAGGGCTAGAACAGCGCAGCCATTGAGAGAGGAACCCTTTTCTGCCAGAACCCGAGGGAAAAACAAGGCAATGGACACAGGTGTGGCAACTACTTCAAACACGCACAAACTTCCCCAAAACTCTGCTCAGGGGTTCGAGCAAACAGCAGCTACAGCAACCAGAATATTTTGTGCAGAAAATACTTACATAAATAACTGAGTATATCACACTGTTGGTTCAGACTGACATCTAATTTTCTTGTCTGGAACACATCTAGTTGCATTTTCTGATCCATTTGTTTTGTTCATTTATGTCAAGCTTAATTGCATATGAAACAAAAAACTGAATATATAAATAAAAAATCCTACGATTATGTAATAAATAAATTACGATAAAAAAAACAGTAGCTAAAGAGTGCAAACCAAACAAACAGTTTAGCAAATGGTCATATGTAACCAAACATAAGATAAATTAGATTTCAATTGAAAAAAAATAATTTTGATAGATGCACATTTGTTTTAATACTGGCATCAACATTAATATTTATCACATAAAGCAGCTCAACTGGGTACACCAAGTCTTTGAGTTGCATCACACATCATTTAGGCAGCATTAGAAAACACAGGAGAGGAAAATCTATTTGTTGATTAACTCATTTGGACACATGCCATTTAATCTACAGACCATTTAACAATGTAACTCCAATTGTCTAAGTATCACCCACAACTTGATTGTATTCTATCAATTACAATACATGAAAGGTCTATTTTTTTCTATGTCAAACAACAACAAGGCTTGCCTTCATTTGCTGCATGAATTATCAACTTATGCAGCCAGTAAAATGGACTGAAGTGAAGGGAATTCATGTGCACTCTTGACTCAAGCACATAGGCCTGCACTTCTAAACTATACCAAGGGAGGGTGCTAATACTTTACAGTTCATAGCATTAAAATAACAGCAGTTTGCCTGCGGTGCTTGAAGTGCACACAATAGCAGAAACATTACAATTTTGCGGAGGCCAGCAACAATGATGGTTAAATATACAAGTTGCGTGCACAAGAGGAGACAGGAATTCCAGATATGCTCACCACAACTGTAAAAACACAAGTCCACACACATGTAAAAACTCTAGCACATTCCAGCTAATCCAATATTTGTCAAAGAATACTCAAAAGCCTAGCGTGCCAGATGCTATTTAGTGTCAGCCAAACCAGGGTGTTCAGTTGGGGGAACATTCACAGAGTGGTAATGATAGTTCTGCAAGCCACTCTGTGAATTACAGTGGGAAGAGTGAGAGTGCACAGGGAGTTCAGCTTGTGACCCTCACACTGTGCTGTTGTGCGCACCAATGGGAACTGAAGGCACAACAACTGGACCACATACACAAAGAGAGAGGCTAAGCCTCTTGTGTAGCGCCTCACCTCATCGTATTCCTCTGGACAGCCCACAGCTCCATCCCCTGGACTGTAGTTTACATTGTAGAGCTGTGGCTCTGGGCCTGTAGATATGAGAGGGAGAAGACAGGTTTAATGTGTGCAGAATAAACACATAAAGTCAAACAGCAAAGGAAGCTCAACAAACACATGACTGGTGTTTATAGTACCAATGTCCATGAGCAAACAAAGAGCCATGAAGCAGAAAGAAGAGAGGGAAGGTGTGACAGCAGGTATATGAAACAACAGAAGACAGTGGGAAAGTAAATGCTTCAAACAGTAAGATATACAGTATCATGATAGTCCTTATGAATTGAAGGAAGTGTGCAAAATGTCCTACATTATTTTTCAACTTACTTGCATGCCATTGAACTGATATTAAAAAGCCAATAATTTAAAATACATGCTTGAAATTTCATATGCATTTTTCATCATCAATTATGCATTTGTGTTGTCAAAAAGTGCACAATATGCAATTAAATTTTCAGGAGCCTGCAAGCATTGTTTGTCTCAGATATACTAAATGATAATATGATCTTGGATATAAATGAATTTATGCTGAACTATATTTTTCTTATCATGTTCAGTTAAATGTCTGTGTGACTAAGCTAACTTTATAGCTGACTGTGGTTCCTGTTACGTATGATCGAATTTAACAATCAATAAATGTTTTATATATTAACTTGAAAATAGATAACCAAGTATGATGTCAAACAAAGCTTTTAATTCCTCTTTAAAGTGCAAACGAATAAATCTGAGTCCTCCATTAACTCACCTCTACTGTGTTTAATCAAACATGCAATCAGCACATTCTAGACTCTGTGTCCTACTCTGGCATATTTACAGTCCGCAAGCTGAGCTTGATGTGACAGTAAACATTATGTAACTTTTACACTGTGCTTGTCAGGTGCAACAGCATGTAACGTTAGAAAGGTGGGGGCAAAATAAAACAATAAAAAGGGACAAGAAGCAACCCATATCCAATCTAAATGTGTCAGCACAGGCCCCTGTTGAAAGCACCTGCAGACAAGTCATGTAACCTGAGACAGAACAACAAGATGGAGTCCCTCCAGCCACTATGGCTCCTGTATCTGGTAAACAGAGCTGTGAATTGCACCCTACGGAGAGAATACAACACAAACTGTGTGCTTGAAAGCTGCCAGTAGACCCAAGGGTTTTTGTTCCCCTCGGTCTTATTCAGCCCGTTGCTCTTTGAGACTCGTACACATCGCAGGCCATTAAAGTGAAACGAGTCTGTGCCGAATGGAGCTGTGCAGGAGAAGCTGGCTCCTGCTTGAGCAACACACCTCCAGTCTCTTGGAATAATGTCAAAATATCAGGGGACACAGATTTTTTTCTAGACCAACTTTTTTTTTTTTGGTTCCAGACATGCCAGAGACACTACAGGGGACAAGGCATTTCCATAGCTGGCAGGCCTGTCTTTATTAAGATGTACCCTTTCCAAAGTGAAACAAATTAAAGTGGAGTGAAGTATATATTGAAACTAGAGAGTAGGTTCAGAGCTGGAAGAGCAGGTTTTCTGCATTGATTAAAGTGGAGATGGTGGCAGTGGTGGTACAGACATGGACTTAGTGGACCTCAAGATAATATAATAGTTCAGCTGACGGGGGTGTAAAAAATAGTGTATGCTGCCTTTACAAACATACAGGAATTCTGTCAGCACTGTGTGAGTGTCTTGGGAGGTTACAGTAGAGGTCTGATCTTCACACACTAATGGGAAACTGTCTTCTAGCAGAAAATAATTTGATTCTGACTGCACCCTGAAAAACACTGAGGAGAGTGAAACAGTGGTTGACACAAACACTGGACTGCACAGGCTAGATTCTGACCCATGACGTCATAGTTACTTGATATGTGCATTAGCTAAACAAGCCTCCCAAAACAAACCAAAGCAACTTTCAAATGACAGAATGAACACATAATGTAGACATTCATTTACTGTCTGTGAAGCCAATTATTTCAGATTGTCTATGCTTTGAGATAGCCATAACACTTAAGGTTTTTGGTGTTATACAGTGTAGGAGCACAGCCTGTTTGACAAACTTGTCCACATCTGCCAATACAATGTGGTATGTCAATCTTACAGCAAAGCATTGAAACTAGTGACCAAAGGGAGAGAAACAAGGGAGAAAGATAGGACAAAGCAGAGAGAGGATAGTAAATAATTTAAGTGAATAGGACTCTCTGTCCAAACCCCATCTCTCTGCCACTCCCGCTCTGAAACCTCGCCAATCAGCCCATGTGTGTGTGCATCTCATGCTTTCCAGTGCATGACTTATTAATGGTCTGAGTAACCGGAGCTGTGCAACCCAGAAAGCCTTGGGAAAGAGTTCCACAAATCAATACGCTGGGTGGATTGAGGCAAAAAGCGCACTACTGCGGTGACATAACTACAACCTGTACTGTATGTCAACACAGCCAGCATGTGCTATAAAATGCCAGACCATTGTGTGCCCGTCACTAACTGTTGTGACCATGGAAAATAGTTCAAATTTAAAGTTAATTCAATGTTTGTTATAGACTGACAGCTGAGGTTAAGCCTGGAAAACTTGGTGACATAACTGTCAAGACAGGACCACTTAAAGAGGAAAATACAGTATATGAGTCCCTACAACGTACAGCAGTTTTTAATAGCTTATTAAGTGGAACAGGAGGGCACCAAAACTGCTAAAGAAAGAGAAATAGCATATTGAATCCAGTTAAAAAGAATTTGGGTCAGTCTCCTGCCTTTCTTTTCAAAATCCCCTCACCTCAGCTCAACGATGGATGTGAACATACTGTGTTGACAACAATATTTGGCGCCATGGGGAATGCAGAGGGATGGAGCCAGATGCTGGAGACTAAATGTAGGTGCAGGAATCTGCTGCTGAGGCATTCTTTACAGCAGAATTAGGTTAGCCAATACAAAATAGGAAGAAATAGAAAAAGATGTTTTCTACACATAACATGCTGGCTGAGTCCACAAGAAGTTGACACTTGTCAAGAGTTTAGAAGGGGCAACAATAAATGAAGAGGTTTGCTTACTAGATGCAACATACCAGGTCTCCAGGACTCACCTCCATTGCTAATTGCAGAGATTCCACGGTGGAAGTCTTCAAAGCTGATCACTCCCAGGCCACTGGGATCCAAAAACTTGGTCAGATCCTTCACCTGAAAGATAAAAGTAACACAAGATTCCATTTCAATTTCATCAGGCAATAGAAAAAAAACCCTTCTCCCAGAACCCTATCATTTAGGCAGCCGAGATGATGTAATAAATGATGTAAGGGGAAGTTTTCCGCACAACGGGAAAAATGACTTAGCTGCAATGTTTGCATACTGACTTCAGTGAAGAAGCATACCACAGGCAGAAAAACAAAGCAGTGCTTCATCTGAACATAAGCTAGGTGAAAATACTAAGAACTAATTCTTGAGGTCACTTCATTCACATGATAATTCAACTGCAGAATTTCAAGGATATTTCAATGACAGAAGCAAAAAGTCTCCAATAAAAACACTTGTGACCTCCAGAAAAAAAGCAGCTTTTTGCAGATGTCAAGTCTTTCTGACTTTATTGGATTGAGGGCAATAGTGAGTTTACAAGGATCTTTAAAGTGTACTGTCTTTAAAATCTTTGTATGTGACAAGAGGAAAGATATGTTAGAGAGATTCTCCTGTCCAAATATTAGAAAAATTCTTACTCTACATGCACACTTATTAAAAATTATGTACATACATATGAAGCAATATAGCCTTTTCTGCACAGAAACACTGCTGCACTCAAGTGTTAAATGGGTTACATAAGAGCACCTACATACTGTATATTCCTACATCCAGTAACCTGGCAACAAGAGGATGTGTGCATCCATAACCACAAGACCTAAGAGAATTAAAAAAAAAAAAAAAAACACAGTGCACAGCAGTGCACCTTGGATCAGCAATTGTTGACTGAAAGACTGAAAACTGACTCCTAATGTGTGTGAAATGAAATCTAATCTTACCTGTACTAAGAGAGCTTTCACCTTTCTTGGCACATTTCACTAGTTAATGTTTGCAATCTAGTTAGCTGACCTGAGACCTAGATATGTGCAGAATTATTGGTGGCGCCGAGCAATCAAAATCTATTTACACAAATAACAGACCGAGTCAAATGTCGTCCATCACAAAATTACACTAACCCATTATTACAGTATAATTTCAGGCGTGTATCACTGACAAAATTAGCTGGGAGGGAGCCTGAGAGTATGTCGGGTGAGGTTTCTGTGGTTTTCGGCTCACTTATTCCTTGAGAAAGCAAGCACACAATGTGAACGTGGTCATTTTGCCGAGACCTTTCATTCTGCGCGCGGCCTCTCTCTTCTACGCTTTTTATATCAGTTACACATAAAAACAAGCTGATCTGCTTAGCAACGCTGAGCTCCTGACTGAGGAGGCTGAGAAGGCTGAAACTCCTAATAAACGGACTCCGACAGCCTCCATGGCTTATGATCTGGGTTTGGTGAATTAAACCCAGCTGTATTTAGTGAGAGGAGGGGAGTGGCTGATTTCACTGAATGGTGGTTAACGCTGCAATGTTAGGTTTAGCATGAGGAATCGAGGTACATCCAACTCCCATCTCTGCTATGGCAAAACCTCTCTGTACAGCAGATTTGCTTCATACTCTAGGCTGATGGGCTGGTAAAGAAGCGTGAGTGTTAAAACAAATCTGTGGGTGAGGTGTTTCAATAAGGGTCTTGACTTTTCTGTTTCACAATGATGCATTGCAGTTCACAGGAAATAATTTTGTTCCATGCAGCTATTCAGAAACACCTCTGCTTAGTGAGGTGAGAAAACCGAGGTGTGACCGTGGGGAATTAACTGTCTGTGGTCCTGATGTCATTTTTACTTAAGAGTTATAATAAGCAGTGAATTAGTATTAGTTACTGCTTCTGCAGTAAAAAGCAGACAGCGCAATAAACCACCTATAAAAAGACTTTGAGAGCCAAAGAAACCAGAGCAGCGTAAATCTACTACACAGTGGAGGGTATCCATGGCCTATATTATCTGAGTTATTCAGTCGGTACAGCAGTGCCAGGCCCCTCAGGTCTAGTGAGCAGAGCCTTTGGGCTATTCCTAGGTCTAACCTAAAAACTAAAGGTGACTTTTAGCTAAGTTCAGTTGTTACTTGCTCCACCCAGGACCCTGGAAAAGCCTCTCCACAGCTGTTTAACCAGCAAACTGTCCCCATCATAGCAAATTACTCAACACCTGCAAATTCTGTTTAGCATTTACTTAATTTCATGTTGTTGGAAGCACTGTTCTCTGTCAAGGAATAACACATTTTGTACTCATTTTTACTGTTAGTGTGTACTTTGTGTAGTCTATATTTGACCTCCTAACTGCCTCCATTGTTTTCTTGAAACATGCTATTACAGAGTTTACTTACATATAGTTTAGGCGAGCTGAACCAGTCAATTTTGAATGGATTTATTTTAATACTTCTTTTGTCTCCTTGTTTATTTTTGTTGTTTTTGTTGTTTGGTTTTATGTTAATCTTTGCATTTGAAAATGAAATTCACTGTATTATCATCCAATTCTGCATTATGTAATAATACGCATGGTCACACCTAACAAGCAGAGACAAAAAAAAAAAACTACACTCATATAAAACTCTTGTCAGTTCCACTGCTTAGCAGAGCAGTGAAGGCACTGTGGTTTTTCTGTTTCCTCTATTTGTGTCTAATCAGTGCCGGGGCACGCCTGACCGCCTCCACACAGACCACTGTTGTGAATAACCCCATGGAGAAGAATACCCTTCGGTGAGAGTCTTTCCTGGAGGGGATTTCACAATGGTTCTGACAAAAAACTCTGATAACCATGATCATAAGCCTAGTGGGTTGGCGAAAGAAGACAGACAAAAAAGCAAGAACAATCTTTGAATATAAAAAACTGAACCATGTGCACGCTAAAGTGAACTCAAGAGAGGGGACGTTTCGGGGCATGGGACATTCCATTGTGGATTAGAGGGGCAGTACATAAAAGCAGCGGGTGAGGGGTGGGAGGCTGGCTAAAGTAGGGTTGGGACTGTCCACTGACAAGGGAGACTCCACCACAATGCTGTTCAGTATGGCTTTTGTGAATCAGGGTCAAAACCAGGGGTGGTTAGAAAGATCTTTTCAATAACTAAACTCCCAGATCTGGTGCATGCCTGCAGGACATTTCACTTTGGAGAGTAATTTTCTTTCTGTCACTCATTAAAACCTCTTACAGAAGTAGCACCCGCACAGATACAGAAATCAGTAACTATATTACAGAAGATGGTTTCATAACAATGTTCTCACATCTGGAGTACAGGCTCCAAATTAACCTTATGCCTTGTTTCTCCAACAATGCAATGTTTTCTTTTGAAACAAATTAGACAGGTGATATAAGATGCAGATTTAAGATCCAAATTATTTGATGCTCATATTCAACCCACACACAATGCAGTGTGTGTGTGTGTGTGTGTGTGTGCGCACATAGGCACTATCATATCCTGGAATAATTCTGGAGAAAACATTTGCATGCTTAGCATACAAGCTCCAGCTGAACATGCATGCAAATACCTCATGAATACCTTCCTGCTGTATCTGACAGGTTTCTGCGATATTTGCAAAGAGGTACAGGATAACTCATGCAAAGGGCTGCTCCTAGTCCTCAACTACAAACTATGATAATATAAATACAAAAACAAAACCTCACTGAGGAATGCCTGTTGTACAAAGACTTGGCAAAGAGAATACAGCACAAGGAAAAGAGATTGATGTGTGAGGCTTGTAGACACAATAAAAAGTCATAAGAGGACCAACCTTTCTATTTTTTTTATATGTGTTATTTATGGATGTCTTTTTAAATCAGTATAACTTACTGCCCTGTGGTTTTCTCAACCGCACTGTTAAAATTACTTGTGTTACCACCAGGGTGCACAGTAAAATTTCACTAATCGGAGTCACTCAGGCGTGGAGGTTATTCAAACCACTTTTATCTCCAGATGACTGAAACACAAGGACATATCAGGGTAAAGCTTATTCAAATATAAAAAGCACATTCATATGTATTCCAAACTGATATGACGGGAGAGAACATTAGATACCTCAGCAAAGAAACAATTATAATATGTGAGTGTGTGAAGGCCTTGTTAGATCAGACCTGACTTTCCTACTGATCCTTGAGTTCAGCTAATGGATGCCAAATCCACTGAAAGGTTACAAGCATTATATAACATTCCACAAATTCTGAAGATAAGTATGTCTGCTGCCTGCTTGCTTATTGTAAACGAAAAAAAGGCAAACATGCCAAAGCCCCTGCCTGTCTCTGATCACCTAAGGACAGAAATCTGAGAGGAGTTTACTGTAAGGGCACAAATTAGCTTCTACTGCTTCTTAGAATTCAGATATCCGATAGTGAGACACAAAGAAAGACGTAAAAGTAATCAATCTGCACAGTCTGGTTAGCAGTCCAAGGAAACCTTTAAGAAGCTGAGATCCAAGGAAAACTGCTGGAATCTCAATACTTGGGAGGAGAATGGAACAGTGAAAACAGACCACACCTATGAAATAAAATCAACTCCCAGTGTCATGTAAATGTATCGCTGCCAGTGCTGCCTAGCCAAACAACAGGTGGAATTGATTTACATTAGACTAACATGACAAAAGCCCCGCTCTGTCCCTCAAAACAAGGTCATGGGCAGTTTGGTGGACGGCACCCAAACCATGAAGTCCCTCTGACTCAGGAAAACACATTTTACTCTTAATCCTTCACAATTCCCTGCCTGGGGAGCCACAGATATCTACGGCTAGACACAGGACAGATCAGGGGCAATAGAGGCGCTTTGAACTGGGAGAGAAGGGATTAAAAAGCATTAGTGAGCCAGCACCACACTCTGTGTGTAGAGTACCAACACGCGCCCAATGCTCACCCAAAGGCTGTGTTCAAAGTTCATCAAAAATAGTTTGAATTAAGTTGGTTAATATTTTCTAAGTTCATCAAATCGCCTCAATCCACCTCATGCCAACATTTAAAACTAGAAGGGAAGTATTTAAAAATGGATTATAAACACTGTAAGTGGCAGGATTAACAATATGGCTTCTTAAAACAAGTCATAATGAGTTAGAAAAGATATCTAAGACATGCTCGCTGGAGCACACTTGTCACTCATACTCAGTTACCAGTTAGGTAACATCATTGTGTGCATTCATCCTTTTACTGTTATTTGCAAATGGTGTGATCACTTGCTAAAGCTCAGGTTGATTCTTGTAGACAGTCGGGCAGGCAAACAAACAAGCACGTCTGACAGGAAAAGAAACGGAGGTCATTTTCACTCTGGTGTGCGTGACTTCTGTGTTAAATGTTACTATAATGTACTTTCAATTTAACTTTCGGTGGAAGACGAGACCAACACCTACACCTACCATGCTCAGAGTATTAACATTTAGTAGGTTTCCATTCTTTTTATATCAATAGTTTGTCTTTTGACTGGCAAGTAACTAAAATCTTATGAAATGAAGTTAAAAAGGCATGTTGCAAAGGGTGAGACACATCAAATGGGTGAGGGTCATGGGTGGAGTGAGACACGTCAGGCGTTTCACAAGAGATTATCCCCAAACCACAGGATATGCAAATGGGAAGAGGAGTGTTTTGTCATTTAACATATGGAGGAGTTCTAGGCCTGACAGAATGTATTACAGCCAATATGCCTGACAGACTTATCTCCATGATAACCCAAATCCTAGCTCTTGAACACTCAATAAATAAATAAATAAAAAAGGCAAAATAATCCAGGCATGGTTTTAACAATATGAAGCCAGTATCAGCCAAATCTATTACACTGAAGGTTGAGAACTGCTTTGTGGGAAACACATAGGCACCCAGGCACGGGATCGTGTTACCTCTGCTTCATTATGTGTCAGAGAAACATAAACCTAAAGCAGCACAAAAAAACATTTCAACTCAGAACTGGGCCACATTTTAGAAACATAAAAATTATATCAGAATAATGCTACTAATCTCTGTATGACCAGTTTAGGCGTTTGCACAGACTATTAATCTAAATTACTAAACATGACTGATTTACCAACTTAATTACAACAAAAGTGAGTTTTAAATAGATTTGGATCCTAAACTTGAAATACTGGAAAGCGACATCAGCCAGATGAGTTTCAACTGATTAAATTAAGCAGACTCTTTGCAGGAAGCTCTTTGAGGTTCAGCAGAAAATCGATAATAAATCATTTACGTATATGGAGCTTTATATGGTTTGACACAGAACTTCACTCAGCATACATTACACAGTAGCTGCCTACTGAAAAGGGGAGGGCAAATCAACAGAAAAACACAGGATTTCTCACCTGATCAGCCCCATAGGCAGCAGCAAACTCCATAAACTCCTCAATCCGAACAAAGCCATCCCCATCTTGGTCTAAAGCGTCGAATACAGCTTTCAGTGGGGAGACATCTTCCTCCCTTGTGTTCACAGCTGAAACCATTGGCAGTGAGTCATCTACCACCATCTTAGAGAGGGAAATTGTCTCCACAGTTTGCTCACTAGTCCATCCAGCCTCAGGAGAAGAAGTGTTTAAGTCCTGAACTGAAAAATCAAAAGAAGTGACTTCATGACAATCTGATCCCTCCAGCTGGTTAGTGTCTATCGTGTTCTTCTCTTCCCTCTGTTCGGTTGTTGGATCAGGAACATTGCCACTCTGTACACCCTCCTGTGGTTTCAAGTCCCAAGTTTCCTCGTCATGGACCTCATCAGCAGTCAAGCACAGATCTAAAGCCATTTCCTCATTCCCCTGATTTTTGGCTTCAGAGCAAATGTTGTCTTCCATCAAATCCTTAGACACATTCTCTGCAGAGCAACTCTCACTGGTGAAATCACCCTGGATGAAGGCATCTTCAGCCAGAGGCACTGTCAGTGATGAAGGTTCAGCTGACAAACCCAGAGCAAATGAGTCATCCTCACCTTGTAGTTCTGAAGTCAGATTTCTAATTACAGTAGCTCTTGCATGTTCCACCTCTGACTCCTCAGCTGATAAATGTAACCGCGCACCTGTGCCAAAAACAGAAGCAGGACTGGCTGGGCACAGGCTCAGACTGCTGTCACAATCTGGAACCTCTAAATCCAACAAAGGCACAGATCCTTTGAAAAACTCCAGTGGTGCGCTGAGGTGATTTTGTGAGGAGCAGTTCTCAGGCAGACCTTGCAGGGTAGTGCTACTGGTTACAGGCAGATCAGTCACTTGATCAGGGAATAAACCTTTGTCTTCAGTTTCAGGTGACAAAGTCTCCCTGCTCTGTGAGGGAGGGAGGCCCGCCTGCTCCTCTTGTGACAGGTCCACCAGCTCCTCACTGACACCCTGTGGGTTAAACTCACCTGAAGACTCTGGGGGCAGACAAGGAGGTTCATTTGAGAGGAGATCTACCAACAAAAATGGATCCCCTATGTTGGTCTCTGGATTCCTCTCAGAAATCTTTGATGGAGAGACAGGTACACTGAGGCTTATTAGCTCAGCCTGACTACTGACGGCATCTGAGCCCTCAAGAGGGGCCTCCTGTGTCAGATTCAGTTCCTCGCAGGTAGAGTTTTTTCCAACCACATCAGTGAGGTTGGGAGGAAATAACCATGATAAAGTACAGTCACTGATTTCATCAGGTCCCTCAGTTTTTTCTGTGCAAGATAATTCCTCTAAATGAGTACTATGGAGAGAGGCTTTGGAAATTGTAGACTGATCTGCCTCAAACTGCAAATCCCCACAACTGAAATCTGAGATATTTAGGAGGTTGTCCAGCACTACAGGCATGTTCTGGAAAACCTTATCTCTGTCACTGTGTTGGGATGTTTGATCCTGGTCACTGTCTCTGAAATCCAAACCTGTCTGGCCACTCTTGCTTTGACAGAGCACACCTCCATTGTCTGAATCCAGTGTGTGAAATCCAAGAGGAAATGGCTGGTCTGAGTCCCACTGTGCGTGCCCCAAAGGGCCTGACAGAACTGTCGGTTCCATTTATATTGCCTGTTCCTCCTTACAAACTTGAGAAAGCTGTTGGCGTCTTATCTCACTGCTGTTGTCAAGATCCAGTTTTTCAACTTTAATGCCATGATTTTAAATGGCACTACACATTTTCAGTGAGATCTTTAAATACATGTGAGGGATTCCTACAAGCATTGTCTAACTCCGACATTTAAAAATGCTGGCAGGTACTGTGACTTAATAAATGACTGTATACAACTAACTTAGCAAAGATAATTTCAAGAGGGTGGGTTGGCTTGGAAACAATGATTAACACACTGTAATTGTATTATCTTCTGTGGTTGCCCTCCACGTCTGGACAACAATGTTACCTAAACTCAAAACTCATATTCATTTCTTTGCCTTACCGAATATAGTTCTGATGTAAATGTATTTTGACTCACTATGTCTATCTCTGTCATGCCAGATCCACTCCCGGTTGTTGCCAAATGTTTCAGCTTCAGCTCATCCAACGTCAACATGCTTCACTTCGGCCTGAAAGCTGGAAAAATCACCGAAATAAAGTCTCTGAGCCGAACTGACAAACACACCTGACAGTACCTCTGCCAACGAGAGGGTTTGAAACAACACAAATCAACGCGTTAAGTCGCCGGTGTTTGTCAACATTAGCTTTCTTAGCCGAATATCTAATCTTATCAGTCGCAAGCTAATTTACCGAGGAGCGGACAGTGCGGCGAGGAAACGATGTGAAAAGCGTAATTTAAACCTGAATTAACCTCGAGCTGTAACGTTCATTACACGGCGGATTTACAAAATGTATGGACAACTGGCTTTCCTCAAATCAATTTATGCTAGCAACTAACGTTAACTCCTCCTTCCAGCATCCCACTTCTCTCGTGCCATTGGCCAGGGAAGCTGCTAACTGACTAGCTAGCTAAATTAGCCTATTAGCTAGCTAACAAGCCAAACGGTCCACCCTCCACTCCTCTCAGTGAAATTAAACCAAATATTAGCTTAAATAGTCCACGGTTTAATAGGTATTTACGGGAACTGTCGACTCCGTGATAGTCCAGTATTATGTCTTCATTTCGATGCCGTTTTCCAGCGGCAATCCACCTGTGTCAGTCACAAGACAGGCCAGACGAGTGACGAGACGAAACCACAAAATTCCTCTATTATTCTCGTCTCAAAAAACACATCTGTCTCCGCGGCCCTCGTCGGAACCCATGGCGGACTGAAAAGGGTATTAAATCAGACCACAGAGCTCCGTCACGTAGAAGCCAGTCCACCGATGTTGATCACAGACAGCGAAAGCTCTCGCATCAGCATCAGCAGTGTCCCATCCTCCTCCTCCTCCTCCTCCTCCAGCCGCATACACACCACTGACGTTTCACGCAAGCGTACAAAATACCCCGCAGTATCGCTGGGTTTATAGCAGCTGCCAGCTGAGACCTTACGATTTGGGTTTATATGCTCAAAAGTCGTGGCTTATATAACGAACAGTCATCTGCGCTCACATGTTAGAGGATATCTCAAGTAAGCGTGTTCACCTCTTCACATGGAGGTCAAAGTTCAGGGTCACATAGAGGAGCTAGGGTGTCTTGTTCAGTGATCTGTGGTCTCTAAGCTCTAATAACTCTTGATATAACATATAAATCAATATGATATTGTTAGACAACTCGTGGTCTCAGATTTATCATTCTAAGAAAACACAGATGGATGCAATTGCAGTGTTTTGGCGCCCCCATCTGTTTTACAAAGGTATTCATGCATGCTGTACCTCATCATATTGGTCATTTCATTCAGTGGATCTCAGCCGCTGTTGGCTTGCATCCCCTCTAGAGCAAATTACTATATACTCACAGGTTACAGCCTTTGTGTGGACATGAGCTGCAAGCAAACATCAAGTTACTTTTTCTTCTCTAACTGTTCCATTAGGATTTTCAGTGATCTTGATCCACTGGAGGAAAGTTGCATTTTTTTTAACAGTGCACAGACTGCAAGGAGGAGACAGCTGTTTGTACATAAGAAAAAGAAAAATGACTTGCAATAGTAAATGCAGACTGCAGTCATCCATTAACTAATTATAAAAGTTTTATTAATAAATGAGAGGTACTGAAAAACCAAATGGAATGAGGTGATAAACATGACTGTACATGAAATGCATGATAGTATGCAGCACTGTAGTGGGTGAAAAATCCCTGAATTGTTACATAAGTTGATCCACAACTAACACATGTAATATAATAAGTATTGTATGTTAGAGTTCATCTCCTACAGCCACTTAGCAATCCACTCTTAAGACAGCAATGGTGAGATAAACCACAAACAATGTACATGTAGCATATCAATACTGAAGATGGCCTGTAATTACTCTTTTGTTTTCAGCATTTACTTGTCTCCCCTCTTTTCAGATGACCAATAGCCTGAAAGAAAACATGAGAGACAAGTGGATTAACATGGGTTTCGCTGTTCTTGTCATTTAAACAATAATATGATACAATCCACAACACAATCACTTCATTCTCAGCCTTACATGGACCTCAAGCTGCACCTCCTCCTACACACCTGGGTCAGGAGGAGGACAGGAGAGCCCCTGTTCAGAGTTTAGCAGATTTAGAGGAGGCTATACCCAACAGCATGGAGACATCATTGGCTGAGGTCAACCACGCCCCACCATCAGCCACCAGGATGGCACCGGTCACGTAGGAGGAGGCCCGGCTGGCCAAGAAAAGAGTGCAGTGGGCCATCTCTGTCTTGTTGCCTGCTCGCTGCAAAGGAATGGACTGGAAGGCACCAGCAGCTTCCCCTCTAGGGCCACCTGAGAGATTTAAATCCCTTCATTAACACATCTGTTTTATTTTATATATGTTCTTAAGAATGGATTATAAGCTGGGATGTTATTTAACACTGTTTATTATATAAAAGTGGTTACTGTTACTGGTTTTTTACTTTCAGTCAACTATTTACAACAGTTTAGTGACAGCTTTACGCTAACACTTCAACTGTTTATTCATTACAAGTATCTATTTCAACAGTTTTACAGTTTTCAGCTAACATTTCAAGGGGTCATTCATTACATTTAGCTAAATATTTCTACTGCTTAACCATCCTTTTGGCTCAGTATGTCAAGTGTTGATTGAGTAGCTTTCCTTTTCTAGCTTGCCAGCTACTTTTCACACACTCTCAAATGCAACACATAGTGCTAATGTGCTACAACAGATTTGGACTGATTGGCAGCTTGCTGGTTATTGCAGATTTGCATCACATTATTTCCAGTCACTTTTAACTTTAGCTAAGTGAACGCACTGGGTGTCTGGTTGGGAATCACCGCTGTGTATCAAACAGTGATGTTTAACATTATATAACATTATCTGTGTTTATGGAATTCCAAGGCAATCTGTGTGATGAAAAGTATTTACTTTTTTTAATTTACTTTTGCCTCAATATGCTTGTCTACTCTTTAATAAAGTATTTTCCAGAATGACTTTCATTAGAGATGTGCCAGTGATGGTAACTGCATTAAATCAAGACAGTAGGAGAGTATATGTGTAATATGTAAAATCTGATCAAAATGATTTGAGCACCAATAATAATATACACAATAATATTACATAAACCATGTAACAAATATGGAAATTTGGTATCATTACGTAATAACAATAGCCCCCAACATCCCATCTGTTTCTGAAGGTTGTGTATGAAATCATTGCACACTATAAGAGACCAAATCACTGCTTATAATAAAGGACCACTAGTTTAATGTAAAATGGCTGAATTAGCCATTTAGTGAATATTGTGCTTACCCAGTCTGCGGAATCCCTCTGTGCCAGAGATAGGGCCTGGAGCCACAGCATTGACTCTCACTCCACTGGGCCCCCACTCCACAGCCAGGTGCTTGGTCATGGCATCTGGGGACAGCGTAGGGAACACAAACTAGTTAGATTCTCATTTTGAAACCATTATGTAACACCACAAAAACACCTCTTACCATTTGCAGCCTTAGCAGAGCCAGCATGTACCTGGAGGGCCTGCCCCTTGTATCCAAGTGTTGCAGAGATGTTTACTATGTTTCCACCATGATCCTGCACACAGAGGTGATGGTAGACAGAAAATCAATGCAATGAGTTAACGATTAATTCAGCATCAAAGAGCAAAGGCTGCAGTTTAAATCCCATTTAGCTATGAGAGGGCATTTGGTAATCTGTGATCTTTACTACCCTCTTTTGGTGACTGGGGGAACTGCAGAAAATGAATCTCATGCAATAGGGTATTAAACAACTCACTTTAATTTGAAGTTCAGAAATATTGAGTCACAAAGATAGATGAAAAATGTATTGTACCTTGAACCACTTCTCATAAACCACCTTGCTGGTGTTGAATGTGCCCATAGTGTCTATCTCCATTACTGTCTTGAAGGCATTGAAGGATAGTGACGTAACCGGGCAGAGGAAATTTCCAGCAGCATCTGATAAAAAAAACAGCACAGTGATTCAGACAAAGACACACACTGCTGGACAAAATCCATGTAAGACAGGCAAAGGAGTTGACTTTTTCATTAATGCTTTATAAATGCTTCATCACAGCTATAAATGCATTCATTAGGTGGTGCATTGATGAAATAGAAATCACCTTGCATAGGTGAACTGAACTAAAAAAAAAAATTAACTAATAATCCTGCAGTGAAGTAACAGTTTGCAACAGGGACTAATGTGCAAAGATAAAAGATAAAAATAGATTAACTTTTCACATGTGACCTTTGTTCAAAGTACACTGGCACTCACTTTACAGACACCTGTACCCACCACAAACTCATTAACCATCAGCACAAAAAACATTTTTTAGACTGGTGCATAAGAGGTCACATACTGTTAATAAGGATGTCTATACGGCCCAGCTCTTTCAGTGTCTCATCCACAGCTGCTGCGATGCTCTCTGGCTGCCTCACATCTATACACAGAGGGAGACAGCGGCGCCCTGACACAGCAGACAGCTTTTTAGCGGCCTAGGGGAAGACAGTCATATTACCTGAGGCCGACACATTAAGATTTAGTCATGGTTTAACATATATGTTTTAGGATTATTGTGAATATTGTGCAAGAGGAATGACCTCTTTGAGCTTGTCTAAGTTCCTGCTGGCAATCACAGTGTCACAGCCATGTCTGAGAGAAAGAAAAGAGTGAAATGTAACTTTGTGGAGAGACAAAGAAACAATAGTGTTAGTATGAAGATGACTACCCGCATAGGTGAGAATAACAGGGAGACAAAACATGACAAAACAAGTAGGACAGGGGGCGAGAATGGGAAACAGGGAACACAAAATGCAAAACAGTAGCTTAGTGTTGGGGTGAGTCCACAAATCTGGCTGACAGCTCTATAAACAGCCAGGACACAAAGGTACCAAGGTGTGGTGTTAATTTTTATAAAAGACAAACTATTTCTGCCACATGAGTTTATTATTGAACCATTTCAACTTTGTCACACAAGCACAGGCAAAATGACGAAAGTCTGACTGTCAGATAACACAACTACAAGGTTTAAAGTGCACCTACACACTATCTACCTCACACATTTTACTGTTTTAGACTAATTGCAATGTGCTGACACAGCATTGACTATACATACTATAAATGTATTCTTATACTATACATTCACCAATGAATGACAAACAAGCAGACACTCCCTCTCACCTCATGAAGATTTCAGCTATCCTGAGACCAATCCCAGATCCCCCACCTGTGATGAAAGCAACATGATCCCTGGAAAATAAAGCACAAATCCTCAAAGACTGGCTCCTGCACTTATAACGATGACAAGCAATTCAACAAAAAAAGTAATCACGCACAAAGCCAACTGCAGACAGCTGCGTGAAATGTAGTAAATGGTGATGGTGGTAATGGAAAATTCAACTGAAAGCACAGGTTTTCATGCTTACTTCAGTAAATCTGGACTGTAGATGTGTGTGTATGAAGTCAGGCAGTCGTCTGTGCCAATGTCTTCAGGTAGCAGTTCTGCTTTTCTCTGCGGCTCTGCCATGCTGATAAATAATGCATGTCAAATAGATGTAATCACACTGGCACAACCGCAATCTAAATCCAGAAATTGACTGGTCGGTACAGAAGTAGCACAAAGTAAAAGAAAATACCTCACATATACCTCAAACAGTAGCCCACTGCAGCAGTTTGGATCAAGCCAGATATTTACACTCAACTACAAGGTTGTTGTTACTGTCTTTCAGCTGCTGTTCATAACAATCTACCTTTTCCTATATCTACTCTTTAATTTTGAAGTATTTCATGCATATGCTGTCATATTTGAGACTTCCCCCTTCCTGCATCACAGAATTTAAAGTAAGTCACAGTAACAGTGGTAGAAACTGGCAAAAATATGTAAAACTGAATGACAATAAGTAATATTCTGTAAGTCAGCCATCAGTAATCTTGTAGAGGAGCTGTTAAGGCAGTTATTTACAGAGGTCATGATGCTATATCAACTTTAACGCCTTTAAGTTTGTAGCGAGTCACAATAATCACATACCAAAAAAGAAAACTGCATTACCAAAGCCTAAAATAGTGACACAGACCCTCATTCAAACTGATTGACAAGCATTTTAATATGTTGACATGTTATTTAAATTAGTCTACTGCTTTCACAGTCAATATTGTAGCCTTTAACTGTATGGATTGTGCTGCGAGGTTGAGTTGGCATCTAGCTGCTGTCGTGTTACCTGCTGAAGAAAACAAGCTAGTTTTTGAAGCGCTGAAGAAAAGAACCGTCCAGCTTCTCTGGAATGAAACTCGACCGGCACATGAAGCAGTTATCTCACTCTCAGGAGGTACTTTTACATTTATTGCCTCACCTTTTTCCAGCAGGAACTATTTGTACCTTGGACGCTTACTTTTTCGACGTCCTACTGTGATGCATTATGGGCAACGAAGTCCGTCGTGTGTGTTCAAGAGCACGAATGTTTCGCTATCCGAGCGTGTCTTTTGTTTAAGACAGAATATGTGAATATGGGGAGAATATAGAAATAAAACAAGGTTAAAACTCAGAAAATATAGTGAGTATCTAAACTTCAGAGGTCATGGCTGATTTGATTCATGCCAGACTGAGAAACCAGATTAGACTGCAACATGCTCGGGGGACTGTGAAGGTCTTCTCAATCCAGGGAGCGAAGGAAAATCCTGTAATTCTGTGGCCAGTCTCCAATACCCATCATCTTCTGGGATTGCACTAGCAAGGGTCCCTCCCGGTAAACTAACACTGAAATAAACGATCCAAAGTATATCATTTCAGGTCTGAGGCTGATCAGTGTGCTGTGGAGCAGAGAGTGGCTCATATTGATCTGTACTTTGGGATTTACTGTTGGAAAAAGCCCTATGCAATGGATCCCTCAAAGACTTTTGGGATGGATATTTTCCTCAGCACTTAGGCTGCAGATATGAGCCAGAGAGGATTAAAAATGGAAGATTAGTGCTTTTGTAACTTGATTTGTTTTTCAAGAGGCATGGGTAAACAATAAAAAAAGAGGTGCATGTAAGTAAGTGTGCATTTAGTAAATGAAAATGGATGTTTGGGCTCGTAAAAACACAGATTTACCCTAAAAGGACTATGTCAGCATTTTACTCTTAAGACACAAACCGCTATTACTTTTTTTAAAAATCAGAGCACACTATGATGCCTTTTATTTTGACTTTGTTTGTACGACTCTCTCAGCTAATGGGGTATAATACTGAATACTGTAAGAAAACCCAGAAACCCATTTACACTGTCTGCTTGTCTGCACTGTATGCGTATATGCTATTTGAGATAGATTGTAAATAAACTAAAACAATGACTTCCGAGACAATAAAACACATGCAAAAATTTAAAACACAACTGCACACCAAGAAAATGGTCAGTACTTATAAACAGGTGATCCGTGTGCAAAAACACCTACAGCTGTTTTATTCTAAGGTTTAATATAGCACCTGCATTTTATTACGTGGCAGCCAGGTGGCACTATATGTCAGCATTTTCTGCTTGAATCCACAAAGATAATACCATTTGCAGCAGTCTAAACCTGAACCTACAGTAAAGCTGCAGAAGAATGCCTCCTACTAAAAATACATGTGTACTTCAAATTTACTGAGACTGGATTCACACATCCTCCTGCTGTGTGAGAGAATGACAGGGCTAAATACTGTCTGTGCTTATGGGTGAGGGGATTTTTATTATTATTATTATTTATTATTTATTATTATTATTTTGTTGACAGAAAGGCTCCAGCAGGCATGAAAACAGAGAAAGGTTACAAAATTGTAGACAAACAGTTAATGAGATGTTCATGTTCAGATGAAAAAAGTTTAAATATTCAAGATTAGTGGTTGAGGTTTTTCATTTCCAATGGCATTTAAAATGATCCTCCTTTTCTTTCTCTTTTATGTTCAGATGAATGTTTTCTCTTAGCCATTTCAGTGTTAACCCCATCTGCCATATAAATTGCCATCTTTGCCAGCATTGTATTTTAGCTGTTTATATCACTTTCTTCCAATGTGTTTTGATTAATGAGGTGAAGTTTAACTATGTAACTTCTGACTGGTAAAAAAAAAAGACAAGGGTCATAAACTTAACAAATTAGCTTTGCTAATTAGTTTGCTAACTTTAATTAATATTAGCCACCATAAGCTACTGGTCATAACTGACCCAGTATCAGCAACACCCCTGAATATTCTGAAGTTAGCAAAGGTGCATCAACCTAACTTTTCATTTTTAAGAGAATGAAAGTGCTACTTTGTCTTTCAAAACATACATTGTCTCAAAAAAAGAGTCCAGAGTCCATTGTTAAAGGTTGTTTGTTACACATGTTTCAAAGAAATTATCCTGATGCAGGAACATAAAGGCACATACAAAAGACTGCCATTACTCAGACAACCAGAATCACAGACTCAGACAGTTAATTGGTGCAATGAGCCTGGCACAGCTCAAGTCATAGAGCCAGCATTATTCCCTGCTGGCCCAGAGGCCAGAGCACATCTATAGCCCAACAGCACTGACAGCTGCTCCTAGGTTCTGTCCATGTTTTTGTGCCGGGTCTGTTTGTGCAGCTTTGCTCTGGCTTTCTGCTGGAGGGTTTGACATGCTGGCCTGTCCCTCCTCCTCCAGACCCACCAGCCTGCTGCTGACCTCCCACAGCTTGCAAGCTACCTCCTCATCCAGGGCCTGGGGGGCCGGTTCCTTTTCTGTCATCACGTCGTAGTAGCATCCTGTCACACCCTCCATCTCCTCGGACACGGCCAGGTAGACGATGGGCTGGGCCCCAAGTTCTGGGCTCTTCACCAACAGGGAGAAAAAAGGGCCTATAGGGAAGTGGTGGAGGTGAAATGAATTGACCAATGTCAAGAATGAATTCAATTACTAACTAGATCCATGCTGTTGTCTGTGGCATATGGCAAAATGAAACACTTAAGGTGAATGAAGGAGAAATTGATTGTGTGTTCACATCCAAATCTGGCACTTGTTATTATTGTGGATTTTAATTATCTTATTCACTGACTGTAAATGATCTCAATACCAAACACTTTTCTCTCCACAAGGGTGGATGTTTATTACCCCAAAGTGCATTGTGTAATTAAAAAAATACTCATTGCATAGGGGGAAAAAAAATCCATCCTCAATTCCCAGAATGAGAACTAAGAGGCTGAGGCAGCAGCAGCACTGGGAACACTGGTGTATTGGTGGGTTCAGATTTCAGGGGTTACTGTAATATCATTTTTCTGATGGGTGGCTGAGGTGATATAGACCATGTAGCTGTGGAGGGAAATACTTTAAAACAATGATCTTTGTGATTTTTCTTTTAAATTAATACAATTGTTTCACAGCTTTAGTTTACATACGAAACCTCTGATGAGCTTGTACATTACAGTGTCTTGTATAACAGTCACAAGGGCCATTTTTTACTTTTACTATTGACACTCTAAGTACATTTTGCTAATAATGCTTTTAATTAAAAAACATTTTCAATACAGGACTCTGACCTGTAATGGAGTATTCTTACAGTGAGGTACTTTCACTTAAGTAAAGGATCTGAACACCTCCCCCACCACTGCAAAAACCCAAGAGGATAACCTAAAATCAAACAGCACGGTCACAAAGCTAAGAATTTTTTTCAGTTAGAAAGTTGAAATTTCATAACAGAGAAGTGGTCAGTTATTTTCTGCTTCTTTATACAGAAAAAGAAGATAAGAATAGAAGGTTCCCTGATACCACTGCCACATATCAGAGTCTGTGCAGCCTAAGCTGGCTGTTGCATATGCATTAGGTAAGCAGAACCTGACTGGATTTATTGATTTCTCTAAATTCAGAATCCAATAAGGATGCAGGATACTCACTGAGCACAGAGCTCGAGAACTTTGATTGGTGCAGGCCAGTGTGTCTCCCGAGCTCCGTGGCAACAACGCCTGGGTGGACAGCATTCACTGTGACTCCTGTGCCTGTTTCAAACACGCACACACACACGCACACACAGCATTGTTTTAAAAATATATATCCAATGGCCAATTACAAACAAGAACATAGGCCGTACTCCCTCCCACACATGCCCACATATGCAACAGCCAGTAGACTTGCCTTGTAATCGCTTGGCGAGCTCTCTGGTGAACAGAACATTGGCAAGCTTGCTCTGACAGTACGCCTGCTTGGTATCAAACTTCTTCTTCTCCCAGTTCAAGTCCTCGAAGTCAATCTTTCCAACGATGTGGGCGAGCGAGGCCAGGTTGATCACTCTGCTGGGGGCGGACTCTTTCAACTTATCCAGCAGAAGATTTGTCAACAAGAAGTGGCCTGGGGGAAAAGAGACACTATCGAAATCAGGTAGTGATGGAGTAAGGGAGAATTTATTAGAATGTAAAGACATTTTAGATTAACTGTGTGACTTAATTTGCCTGCTTTTTCATTCAGCTAAAGTAAGTACCTAAGTGATTAACTCCAAACTGCATGTCAAAACCGTCTTCTGTCTTCCATGCTGGACATCTCATGACCCCTGCATTGTTTATCAGCACATCCACTCTCTGCTCCTCTATAAGACAATAAAGATCATATTCAGCAAACTGTCACTGACTCTGCTTTATTTCTGTTATTGAGCACAAGTGATGCTTTGTTTCCTCACTTTTTTTGATTATCTCTGCAAACTCTCTGATGGATTTCATGGAGGCCAGATCAAGGTGACAGGCGTAAACGTGAGGATTCAGGGTGTTTCCTCGTATTTCCTTTGCAGCTGCCTCGCACTTCTCCATATCCCGACATCCCATAATGATACGGCCCCCTGACAACGTAAGAGTGTGTAAGCAAGACCAAAACAACTGATGAAGATTTTTTTATACTGCGCCTTTTTGCACCAAATCACAGTGACATCATATTTTCTGCACACCTCTCGTGGCCAGCTCTTGGGCGGTCCCTTTCCCTATGCCGGTGTTGGCGCCTGTTATAACCACAGTCTTTCCAGTGATGGTAGCCTTACTACTACACCGACCTCCAGTCACATGGTTCCTATGTAAGGAAGTAAAACAAAATACAGTGCCATCTTATTTAAGCATATGAAATTGTAACACCTTCATTTTTAGTGTCATGGGTTTCTCTCAGTCTAATGTATTTATTAATATGCAGCACAAAAGTTCAATATCAACTGTATAATAAGGGCATTATATGTCCTGCACAGGTGTTTTCAATAACTGGCTGATTAGAGCTCCAGTCAGATGATGTCACCCATCACCAATAAAATGAGAGGTCTAATCAGCAACATTAGTGACAACACCTGTGTGGATTCATGATGGGTGTGTAGGGGCTAGTTTTAAGTTCTTCACTGTGTCAGTTTTTGTGTTAAATCTTGCATATATCATGTACATTTATGTGTTTAATCAAATTATCACACAGCAAACTTGGGGCCATCCAATAATTCAGTATTGAAATACTGTGCATTGCCTAAGGAGGACAGAAAAGGCAGTTAACAGAGGAAACAGCTCATTTCTGCCCCTCACATGCAGTGAGTCTTTAATTGAATTTGAACATTTATACCTGATCTTGACCCATGCCCACTTGACTTCAAGTAAAGTGGTTCATCGCGTCACGTAATTCACTGCCACACTGTTCTTTTTCATTAAGTGAGATAACGCGTGGAACAGAAAAGAATTCACACTAGCCTTATTAAGTGTGAATGGGTGAACAGAACATTATTGACACTTGTACAGTCTATTCAGTCCAGCACAGTGACTCTGTTACATATTCTGCATTTGTGAAGCATATCCAACTATAGCACCGAGCCAATTAGTCTTTAATTCTTTAACAGCAGTTAAACGTTGTCCCTCACTATGGAAGAAAAGCTACTATTAGATTAATAGCTTAGCATAATTAGACCCTCTGACAATACAGGCCACAGTGATTCACCCAGGTTTTGACTTAGTTAAATGAATTTCATGGGCTGTTGCAGAGCTATTGTGTACTACATACATTAGGTACAGGTGTTCAACAAATTGTGTCCAAGCTCCAAGTCTGAACTTTATAGCATATTGGCATTAGCACATTCAAACAGGTGTAAAATACACAGTTATATCATGATACAGTGGCCTTACGTCACATTATGAAGAGTTACTCACTTCAGTAAAACAGCGCATCCAAACACTGTCCCGAAAACAGAAACTGGTAAAATATATCTGCTCATGACTCCGGAATAATAATGACGACAAAATATACCATCGAAATGTTAAAAATGCTGTTTTCACAGCTGATTTGACAAGACTCCTGTGGCATTAGCACAAGGTTAAACGCGCATAGTTTTAACGTCATCAACTGGTCCTGACGAACCGCGAAGATCAAAAATCCCGGTGGCACTGTGGGAAATGTAGTGCCATTTTAAAATGTACCTCAAAGTAGCAATAAACAATAACTTAGACTTTTGTTTTTTTGCTTTGATTTCTTTCTCTTTTTTTAACCAAGAGTAATTCAAACCAGATTAATTTCTAATTTGCATTTAATTTATTGGTTTCATGAGAATGCCCCTGTGACCACCAAATAAAACAGAAGCCAAGGATGAAATCATGGGGGTTACAGGATAAGAAGACTAGACTCAGTGGTAGAGATGATGTGGCTGTGAGCTGCTTTTTCTGTTTTTGGTATTGTGAAAAAAAGATGAGGCCATTGGGGATCCAGGTGAGACTGAAAAAGTGAAAGTGACAGAGGGAAGAGAGAGCTAAAGTAAGACAGAGAGGGGATGTTATGGACCAGTGCCCTGAGACGTGAGGACAGGGTAGAGCTTGGTACATGAGCAGCATTTTTTATTTAGTATTTTGTTTTTCTGCCTAAATGTTACTCCACATGTTGTTCAAAGTGAAAAAAATCTCTCCTCTGTTCAAAGTTTAAGAACCTGCTGTTCAAAGCAAATGTTGCAAAATCTTCCAGGGATATTGTTGGACTGTTTATAGCAAAAAGTTGTTCATGTTATTATTATTATTATTCAGTCTACATATACATACTCATTTATAGACAGGAGTGTAACCAAGAATTACATGCCCATCTCCAAAATGACTTTGAAATAACACCACTTTCCTCCCACTTTTCCTAATAGTGAAATCAACTCTGGCAAATATAACTATAATCTCACGAGATTCTATTATTTATCAATTGACAGACATATCAAATGGGATTTATGGCAGGTATTAAATCTTACCTGCACACTCATGTGATTGCCCATGAAGTGACACATTTATTTTGTCTCAGAAAATACACAGTTGCTGTACTATATAACAATTTTAACTGTTTTTATCATTTGGTTATGTTGTAGATTTCATCTGAACTCTAAAACAGAGCAGGGGGAAAACAAACGTTTAATCATAATTTTGGTCCACAAAAGGCTTAACAGTCCACAAGCTCAACTTGAGGCCCTAAGTAAATGCCTCCCCAGTACGACACTGCAGTTTATAAAGTAGCTCGGGCTGTAAATGAGAAAATCTCTGGCTATATGTCTGTATTTCGATTTGTTTATCTGAAATACTTAAAACTTGTTGTGATCATAGACTGTATGGTTGTGATGAGCGATGTTCGTGAAGTGGGGGACAATGCGGAACTATAGTAACAGGGTCCTGCAGCTTCCGGACAATTGACAATACGCACATGGCGGGTTTTAAGAAAGCCGGAACTCAACTGCGACGGCGTCACCCAGACACTAAAAGAATGCAGCAGAGCAGCCAGCTCCAGCAATAACAAACGAGACCGACTGACTATTGCAGCCCGGAAAGGATTCATTGGTCTTGTAAGTTGCTTACATTGAATATATATGCCTGGTGTTATTTGTGTGACATTGTATGGAGTCCCCCCAGTCAGCTGTGAATTAAAAGGATCAATGTTTTTACTGTGAGGTGCTGTATTTACTGTGTTTTTCATTCGCACACCAAGTCGTTTGAGCGCATGGATTCGAGGACATTGTTTACAAATCTGAGAATACGGATTATGAATCCGAGAGCACATTTTATAAACCGTGTACATAGGTTTACAAACCTCGAGCCTACACATATAATCTATGTTTTATACGTCCAGTCTTGACCAGCTTCACTAAATGGCGACTACCAGACCGTCTAGACATTGCTGCTGTGCCTGAAAGGCTAGACTTTCGAAATTAACACTGTCACTACACTATCTGAGTCCACCTTAAATGAGAGTCGCACATGCTGCCATTTTACATTTACAGCCAATTTGCTTGTGGAGATAAGCGAGACTGGTAAGAATAGCGAATTCCTTTGCATGTTTTTTTCCCTAGATGGTAGACAGTTGTACACGAGCTTAAACCAGCTGGTGATAATGTCTGTGGAGGAAATGAAATGAAAATTTAAAAGAAAACTAAATGAAAAACCTAAAAACTCAAGACTGTGAAAAGGTGGCCCATGCTTTTATACAACCCAGTACACTTAAATCTTTAAATTTGCCTAGACTGCTTCTCTAGAAAGACTCCAGCATCTTTTTATTGACATAAAACTGCCACACTTTATAAGCTTTATAATTTGCAATCTGTAATGATTTGTTGACCTGCAAAATATGGTAAAAACTGGAAGTAGCTGTCCAACATGACGAACCCTATGTGCATCAACCATTGTCGTCTCACCACATCTGTGCTCTAATGCTTAGTTAGCTGCCATTTTACTTTGCTAAATGCAAGCATAACCTGCTCCCAAATAGTTAGCTTCAGTTGACACCGCACCTCCTTGCATCCTCAGCAATACACCCACCAAGTCTGAAGTCAATCAGATGAGCAATTGTAGAGGAAATCGAAAGACAGACAGACAGAAATTCCTCCATTTTTAGTCAGATATATAGTTCTGAATAATATTTTTATTAGCTCCTCTGCTGGCCCTCGAGGTGTGCTTATAACCCACACTTTGTGTACGCTAGTGTGCATGACATCAAAGTTAAGCCACTGACCCTGACATCTAATCTTTCTTGCAGACAACATTTGCTGATTTCACCATGCCTAAAGACAGCCGTGCCAGACGGGAGCGGATGCGGGAGGCAAAGCGCCGTGCACGTGCAGCTGAGTCAGAGGAAGCACGAGATGCTCGCCGAGCTCGGGATCGGGTAAGCCACCGCCTTGCGCGAGAGAAGGAAACATTACTGATGCGATTGCTGCGCCAGGCAGATGATCGCCTGCGTCACAAACGTATGCGAGATGAGGAGACCCCTGAGCAGCGCACAGAGCGCCGGGCACATGATCGTCAACGCCACCAATGCAGGCGAGATGAGGAGACCCCCGAGCAGCGAGTGACACACCAGGTACACGACCGGCAACTTCAGCAACACATACGAGATGAGGAGACCCCTGCGCAGCGAGCAGAGCACCAGATGCATAACTTTCAAGGTCACAAATGCACAGGATTGGCCTGGCACCATCAGGAAATGCTTTGTGCACAACTGGAAAAGGTATACCATGACAATTGCAATTTTACCTGGTATGATGATACTGACTTCTTTCTAGAAGCACTTCATGGTGATTGCAGACAGACGCTAGAGATCCACCCACAGGTCAGTGAGCTGCGCCAGTGGCTGAGGGACAGCTGGCTGAGCAGTCACCAGGTGAGCTGCTGCTACAGCAACAGTGTGACATTAAGGTGGAACAAGTTCCCATCATTGAGGAAACAAAGGTCCACCCACAGGTCAGAGAGGTGGTGCAGCAACAGCGTGACATTAAGGTAGAGCAGGTTCCCATCCTGGAGGAAACAAAGATCCACCCACAGGTCAAAGAGCTGCCACTGCCGCAGCAGCACGACATTAAGGTGGAGCAGGTTCCCATCCTGGAGGAAACGGGAATCTATCCAGAAATCAACCCAGGGATCAAAGAGGAGCAGACAGATCAGTGTATCAGTCCAGACTTGGAGGCTTATACTTCCAACAATGCTGGAGTCAAACATGTTAAGTCAGAGCCAACCACTGATTGAGCTCCTCCTATCTTCCAATGCTGTAACAGTGAGTCTAAATGTTAGTAAAGACGGCAAATGGAATGAAAGTGACGACTCATCAGAGTGATGTCATTGAAGTAATTGTATAACTGGAGCAGCCGGAGAGAAGAAAACTCATGCCATACTTGTGGCAAAAGTTTTAAGAGGGACTCTTATATGAGAAGGCATATAGACGAGTCACAAAGGGCACAAGGCTTTTAAATGCCAGACGTTTGACAAATTGTATAAGCTAGTCTAACTTTAAATGTGGGAATTTCTGTCCGTCTGTCCTCTGATTCTCTGGAGAGCCATTCTTCCAATCAACTTCAAACGCATATTGTTGAGGACTCAAGGAAGTGCAGTGTCAACTGTGAAGTTTTTTTGGATGAGTGGTTCTAGAGAAACTTCAAAAGAGAAACATTAAACGACAGTCTGTGACCAAGTCAGGGCTGGCGTAGTGCATGGTAAACGGTGCATTGCAAAGATGGCTGCACCCAGTCAAAGCATGGATTCCTTAGTAAACAAGCCTGCAACTGTAAAACCTTGTCACAACCTATGGAAGCCTTGTCAAGTATGGAAGTATTCTAGACGGAGACCTAAACTGGAAATGGCTGATCATAGCAGTACAACTTGTACACACGGCCATTGAAGTGAAGGCATTCTAGAGCACTTTTTTAAGATGCAGTGACAGCATGATAGCACCTTTTTATACCTCAGGCAGAACAAGTACTTTATGCACTACTGCTCTTATGTTAACATAACATTACTATGCATCGTCTAACATTGTTATTTGACCATTGTACATCTTCTGTTTCTTTTAATGGGCATGTATGAGTGACAAAATGGCTTAAACTAACAGTACAAACTGTTGTTATAGTAAATATAGTAAATATTTTCCTTGCTGATACAAAAAAACATTCTTCAGTGATTTTCTGAACTGCATATTACTCCAATGATTAAATAAATCCATGTCAAACCCATTTAAAGTTTTAGGTCACAGTTATTCAGAAAAATACTAATTTGGCTTGCGAAAAGGTGTTCCTAATATTATGTCCACATCATTTAAATGAATTAAGGTTGACAAAATATCAGGAACATTTGCCAAGTGAGTGTATGTGTCACAGCAGTCCATTTGAATTTGTGGTCCTGTATTTTCTCATGTCTTATTAATAGGGTCCATTATTAATATCATAACACAGCAGTGGTGTGGAAATCAGATGATGTTAATGATGGTGGTGACTAGATGACTGAATAAAATATCAAATTATAAGTGAGCTAAAAAGCATGTTTTGAAAGGGCACTGCGCTTGAGAAGATACATTTGAAAAAACAAGGCCACTCTCTTCGCACAAGAGGCGGAAAACTTGAGGTGACACATAAAAAGTAAAAACTAGGACATGAGTCTGGTGTCTGAAAAAGAAGTGAGGAGGAGGAGGAGCAGCCCTGCTCTATTTGTTCACAGCTCAGAGGTGTGTCCCCCTGGTGTGTTTGACCCCTGGTGCTCTTTGCTGTCAGCTCACAGTGCTTGACCTTCCCTATGATTTATGACAGCTTTGTTCCCACGACAACCCCTGAGGAAACTCTCCACCTCGTTGCTGTGTGCTGTGTGAGACACCTGAATGTCTCAGAGTTGCTGAAGATGCTGCTATTTAATATTCGCCTATCTCCTCAACAAGGATAAAAACATCCCAGGTCAAATTATTTTGTTTCGGGAAACAGAAATATCAGCATTCCCCTGTACTTAGTGTTTTCTAGGCTTCATTCATTGTCTCCTCCTGATCCTGGTCTGATTTTAAAAAACAGCTTATATTTCACCCTAGTCAGCCTGGGTATGGGCATCACTTGCATCTATGGGCAAACGAGGATTTAGAAAAAGTAGGAAGAAAGGCAGAGACAGAAAAGTGGACACAGGAAAATAAAACGGTGTTAACAGAAATAAAAAGAAGTTGCTCCTTGATATATTTGAGTGAAGTTCAAAGTGGTAGAAAGTAGCACAAACACAGGGAACTTCAGTGCAGTCTTTCTTTATTTAGTTGGTTATTTTTTTGACAGAGGAAAAAAAAGCTTCCAATCACTCCCACTTCTCCTCCATTCACACACCCCATCTGATCAGTAGTCGATGATGATGCACTAAGGTTACCCCTGTTATGTTGATGCTGTTTTCTCAGTCCAATCTGTTCTGGTTGGCAAACATGTCTGGCAGGAGGCCTGTTGTTAAACATGTACAGTAAAGGGGAGCTGCCAGGGCAGTGAATTAATTGAAAGTCTTGCCTTGCTGTTACCTAATAAGGACGGTTGGCAAAGTCACCCTAGTGAAGTACTTGAGGCCATAAGCTGTTGAATTATGCAAGAGTGGAGCAGCTTGTTCCTTCAAAGCATGAATCAAAAGTTAAAAAAGCTCGTGGACGCGCTGAGGTAGGTTGGATGGTGGTTGGGTAGGAGCTTCCAGGCGCTAGGACCCGGGACACGTGAGCGTATTAGTTTGCCAGAGGGTGGAGACGGTGAACAATGAAGGAGCTGACTGGTAGGACCAGCAGAGGAGCAACATCTGAGACCAACCCCCCCTCCTCAACCCTAGAGTCCCGTTGGACCGACGGACAAAACGGACTGACCGGCCGACAGAGACTGCAGGACACGGAGTTTAGAGGGAGTGGGAGCATGTTAGATTAGTCCATGCAGACTGCAGAGAGCGGAGCTTTGTTGAGCCCCCCGAGTGGATGTGAATGAATGGGCTCCGTATCAGAGAGTGTGTGTGTGTGTGGTGCTGAACTGGGTCATGCGGACCACTGGAGGAGCGAAAGATAAACACGCACCCTCCTCCCGCTGCCTGACAGGTTGAGATGGTGGGCGCTCGAGAGGAGGGATCCCAGCCTGTGTCCTCATCTCAGCATCCAGCATCAGATGATGCTTTGATTTAATCCGCCTCCAAACAAAGTCACAAACTGCAGAGCATCTCCACAAACTAGACAGGAATCATCTTGGGCGGGCGGCGAGTAAAGCGCAGCTATACGGACCTCATACCAGTCTTTTGTCAACGAGGTTTATTTCTTTGAAGGAGCCGCACAGTTTTCTCTGCACCTACAGCTGATCGATAACTTCCTTCAGACGACGAGAGCCGTCCATCTGTTTCCCGCAGACCCCAGCGGATCAGCGCTGAGCAGAGCGCGGCAGCTCTGCTCGTCGATCGGATGCAGGACCATGGAGGAGAGAGACAGGTCGCCAGCAGGTGAGCGAGTAACACCTAGATGCACCCTGAGGTGCCTGAAACCGGGTCAGTCGACAGGAACCTGCTAAGAAAGAAGGAGCCTAATCTAAATATAGGCTTCTGAAATGTTTAAATGAAAATGTTTTATATTTACTGAAATGAATGATTAAAAGCCAATATACTGTGGCTTTTATTGTTATATGTATGTGTGTGTGTAGTTTAGGTCTTGTTTTTATTTGTGGAACTTTGAATGTCATTAACAGCTTTTACTCTTAATTCAGCTGCACCCCCCGCCTCCTAAGTAAATTTGTGTTGTCTGAACTTTGACTCACCTTTAATAGGCAGTATTCACACCATGTACTCTAATAAATTAGTCTGTGAAAGCCCACTGTACAGTAATAAAAACTCAGTGTCAATAGTTATTAAACATCTCTTCAGCTTTATTTACCATTAGGCAATGATTAACTCTAACTAGCGTTAATGGTTGAGCTGTGATTTAATTTGTATTTTCACCCACGTTATTTGTGAAAGCCGCACCTATTTGTTACCCACTCTGCTTTTGTGATTCAGCCCTGTGCTAGATGGATGCGAGGGCATCCAGGGCACTTCACTTTTAATGGCCCTTTTATACTTTGTCCAGGGCAGACAGGTGATATCTCATCGTTAATGCCGTCTAATGCATTTAAATGAGCAGCTGACTTGATCGAGCAAACCCCCGTAAAAAGCACAGCCCTGAGGCTTGGTAATGGACTCTAAATGAAACACAACAGCAGCCAACACACACATGGATTTGCTTTTGTCACAGACATTGTGTTGGTGGAGAGCAGCACCAGTAATGGCTGGGATCTTTGCTTTGACAGCACTCTTTCTTTAGAGGAGGTGTTCATACCAATAGCAGATAAAATACAGAGTCAGAGTTGCTCTACCTGAAGCAGGTGATGTGCAATATTAACAATGTGAAAACTTCATACAGACAGAGCGCTGCCATTGCTTTATACTATACAGTAGAAATGATAATATGCATGCAATTAATCAAGTAATAATCATCACATTAACACCACTGATCAGCAACCAACACTTACAAGCATGTGTTCTTTAGTGAAAGTGAACACAACACAGATATAAATAGAACCACTTGTCTGAAATTCTTCACCTTGACTGTAACACAAACACTATGGGAGTCCACATAAATCTCCCAAATATACCCCAAAGAACTAGGACGAGGTCTGCTCTTACTGCAAACAGATAAGGCAGCTGCAGCATAAAAGTTTTATATGACCTACTCCAACAGCTGGCACACAAACACAGACTAAACCCATCTTTGCCTCTCGCATTGCCACAAAACACAAAGAAATGAACATCGCTAATACACAGTTTCACAGTGAGTACTGGGAAAACAGACTCAGCAGCCACAGTCTGGCCACAGATTAACTGCCACAGGAAAACATGGCTGCCCAGAAGACAGAAAGGGTGCAGACACTGTGAATTAGGACACAAAGAGGACAAGATGCATTATTTATTTATGTATTTATTTTACTCTATTGTTCAAACGTCTGTGAAACAAATAAAGAAACAACGTAAACATCTGCAGATTATAATCTAACCTGTCATCAACTCAGTGAGAAAACAGCAGGCTAATGATACCTCTGTCACTCAAGTTACATACTGCATACGTGTGTGTGTTGATGATGAACAGTAGGGTATACTACCAGCGGTTTGCATTTGTGTTTGTGTTTGTTGTATCTTTGTCCTCTTTCCATTTAACTTGTTATAGTTATTAATGATTATTTTAGTATGTGGTTAATTAGTGTTTGATTTCTGTACACTATGTTCTTGTTTTTAAATTATCTCATATTTTACACTGTGTCTTACTCTGGCTAATATCCCTTCATGCAATTAAAGCACAGTTGCATTTGAATTTGAGAACGAGAGGTAGGGAAGCCGGGGATGGGGCAGTGGGGGTTTGGGTGCAGCCTCAGCAATCAACATTAGTGTGCTGATTGTGTTTAGAGGCTATTGTGTACGTGCCGGATGACAAATCACCATATACTGTTGGCTTGCCTTGAAGTGGAAGGCGAAATGGTCTGGAAAAAAAAAAAGAAAGAAAAAAAAACTCACAATGTCCCCATTAATGGAAATGTTATGTTACATCATTTAGCCACACCCCCATTTAGACCCCATTTTACTGAACTCAGAGTCACATTTCCCCATGTATCTGACATCAAAGGGACGCAGTCTATAGCATGTGGTACAAAGGGAGGGATGCTTCAGTTCAGTCTCATTGGATTTCCCCAATTCTGCTCTCTCTCCCTCCCTCCTATACACACACATCATATGAAGCCTCTTCATGTGATGTGGAACTTGAGGCTACTGGATTGTGATGGAGTGGGGGTTAGGTACAGTATGTTCCCTGGGTAGCTTATTGCAGTGATGTTTCACTGGTGAATGATTTTCTGCAGGACATGATTACAGTGAGAGTGATGATGATTGTCATTTACAATCAGATGCTCTGGGGTCTAATATCAAAGCCCTAATCCTAAACTACAGTGTGGATGGGCTCTGCAGTGCACTGCTTTGTCTGCGTTTGATTCATCATTGTGCCCAATTTTTTCTCTGATCATCATTTGTCGTCATCACTAAGCCAAATGTCCTTGTAATATCACCTCCCATAGCTAATCCTTGCTCTCAGTCTTTGCCTGGATCCATTTAACCTTGGGTTATCCTTTCCCAGGTCTTAGGTCATTCCAGCAGGAGGCCAGTGGCTGGCAGCATTTCTGCCAGGACCTTTCAGCATTCACTGGCTCCGGGGTATGTGTGGCATACAGTAGAGAGAGAGAGAGAGTAAGGGATGATGGGAAGGAGAGTAGAGGCGAGACAAGTCAGCCATGGGTTACACAGAACTCAGTCCCAGCAGGGATGCTCCATATGGGCAGCTGGGCACTGCTGAGAGCGAGTGATTTGTCAAAGTGAGTGTCTGTGGCCCAGGCCACTGGTTCACCTATCACAGCACAGCGGGAGCTTTCTTCAATCATGTGGAAGCAGCAAACCCACCAACTCACTGGTTTGGATGTTCTGTGCCACTGAGGAAGGTGATTCAGTATTTTTATGCTCAAGTAGGGAACAGAGTGTCCTCACTGCATTTGTTTTTTGATCAAATGATAGATTGTTTAGGAGTGCAGTGATTTGTTTGTTATCCAACTCATCCACACTGAGACAACAAGAAGGTGGACACAGAACATGCATACCATCTATATGTGTGCCTACGCATGCAGCTGATTTATTTTAAGACCCACAGTGAGAGAAACCCCGTCAGTCACATCATATTTCACTTACCAGTTTCACTTACCCCTGGAGGCAAGACACGTTGGGCATTTTGACAGTAAATTGGACACAGGAGATCAGTCTTCACCCATTATGACTCTTCTGCCGAGAGCAAAGTAACTAGTCCATTAGTAATGGAGAGAGGTAGAGAAGTGAGGCAGGCTCAGCAATCTATTTATTTCTTTCATTAGTCCCTTGTTTACATTTCCAGGAACAGACGAGAGAAAGAGGAGAGAAGGAAGACTGGAGGAATGGACTAAAAAGGACAAATACTGTGTGTAAAGCTGCCAACTCTCATCCACCTCTCACTTTATTATATACTTGGTGCACACTAAAATATGGTTGTTACAGATTAAGGGGCAACATCAACTCAGATAGCCAGATTTTCATCTTTTTCACAACTAATTTCTGAGACATGAATCTCTATTCATGGTTGCAACTCACCTATAAAATCTTTATGCTGCAATCAATGTCATGTCACAGTTCATTGAAACTGTATCACTCACATAGTTTACACTGGGAGAACCAACAGCTCACTGAATGAATACACAATTGTTGTCCCTGATGAGTCACATGACACTGTGGCATATACATTTTACCCACATGCAGGCTCTGATTTTCAGTGGCAATGAACTGTAAACCTAACCTGTTAGTCTTTGAACAAATAGTCCTGTTATTGAAGTAAACCTTGAATGGACTGAACAAGACTAAGAGAGCTTTGAATTTGTGAAAGAAATTCTTCTTGAATAGTTGAAGAGTTGCTTGTTCTCTGAGAAATTATAGACTCAATATGATGAATCAAATCTCTCCTTTTCATACTGTGTGGAGAGAAAACCCCAGCATGGTTGTTCTCTGAGAGGACTTCCACAATGCCTTGCCTTATACCATCAGGTAAATAAAAGAACAACAGTTGCTGACTCATGACAAGGTTGGTTCAGCTAGTCATACATTCAGGTATTGATCATGCTTTCCTAAGCACAATGGCCCTTTAATGTTAACTCTCAGTTGACTTTCAGCTGGCTCTCATGTGACATCCCCACAACTTCAACACAAAGAGTAATATAAGCATCATGAAATCACTACATTGTTTACTCAGTTTGAAATTCTCATTTCACACAAGCTAAATACTAACTTCAGTATGTATACAAAAGATACTGGCAAGTGTAACCCTCAGAGTGCAGAGGCCAGCAACAGACCGGACAAGGAACATAGCGAGAGCACACCCTGAGGCTGTAAAGCAGTCTTAAACAAGAGGACTGCTTGCCGGTGGCATCACAGGGTTCATCGTTATTCTCAAGTGTTTATAGAAGGAAAGGTCGACTTCTTCTTTAGTCTAATGTCATGTGGACACACGTGGCGTCAGCCACAACAGGTTTCCAGACTGTTAAAGTGGTTATTAGGATGTTAAAAATGGATGTTTAGCCTTTTTCGGGAAACAAACTGGTTTTTAAGAGGGTTATACTGTGAATGCACTCATCTCAATTTGAGTAATTGCTAAATGGAGCGAGATTGTCAATCTCTAGTTCAGGGGAAATTAGTGGCTGGAAAACAGATTGTTGCTGCTGAGCGAAAATCCTGCATCTCCACTTTTTAGGAATTAGGAAAAGAGGCTTGTTGTCAGACAGTCCTTGTGTATATGGTGTATTTTTGAGTTTATCTATTGAGATTTTTAAAGGGTTTTCATGTAATGAAATGTCAGTGGATTTTCATCACAATTACAGCATGAAAATCACAAATTTTTAAGTTACGAGGTCCTTCCATAACAGCAATGATAAAAACAATGCAGGAATAGGAGTGCAGGGACCTGTTTTTAAAAGGCTTATAGATGATTAACAATGAGTTGGGCTGGCTGAAAAAACCCACAGACATTAAAAATGTGTCTCCAGCCAAATCCTCATCTGTATGTGGAGCGTGTTGATGTTACCTTGTCTTTAGCTGCCTGAGAGGACAGGAGAGGAGCAGAGGGCAGCAGTGGGGCATGTGGTGTGGTAGCACACGAATGCTGAGTCGTACGGGGCTCACAGCTGCTCTCTCTCAGAGGTAGGAACACAAAGGGCCTTTGATAGAGTGTCACTGTGCGACTGATACACAAGACCCTCCCTCCCTCTTCCCAAACTCTCACGCACAATCATCTCCCAGAAGACACATAACTTCATCCCCACACCTCTGAGGCACTACACTGCAGTTTCAGGTTCATGTTTAACAGCGTCACTGCAGCTATGTCTCCCAACCACTCATCACATTTCAAGACTCTTAATCCACTTCTGCAAAGGAAATGCGTGCAAAGCATCCTGCACTGTTGGGTGTGTGTGTGTGTGTGTGGAGGGGAGGGGGTTGCCTTTGTCTTTGTGGGAGCTGAGTAATGTGATTAAGATCCATGCTGGAGTGCTGCATATTCTGCCCATGGAGCTGACTGGAAGGAGCGCCAATAAACAAGTGCTCCCTTCCCTCTGCTTCGTTCTCATCTGACAGAGGCTATGGGGCCAATGCGAGGTGGGCGGTCAGAGGAAATGTGCTTCCAGTCTGTCTGTCTGTCTGTCCTGTTTAAATGTTTAATCACCAAACCTGGACCACAGACTGGTCTGGATAGTGATCAACTTTCGTGTTAACTCGCTTAAGGCTATACAGTGGGCACGCTCAGCATGAGTAGGCTACAATATTCATAGTCTCTTATATAACCATCACCATGCTTCTGATAAAAATCAAGAAGCAAGTGTGATTTGCAGAGATACATACGGTACACAGGGCACTCTTTCTATTTGCAGTGTTGTTTTTTTTCCTCTTCTTCTTCGACAAAGAGTGCTGAGCCAAGAACACAAGGCTGCAAATGGTCGCATCCTATTTTAGTTTTCGCTGTCTAATAGCTATATTTATCACATTCTTCCCACAAGATAGCTGAGGAACCTCAACACCTTCAGAATGTCTGAACAAAACTTCCTGTTCCATGTTTTCATCAACTGGACATAGATAGATACTGTGCATTAATTCAGCTTTTTTTCCCCTCAACAGTCAATTCACGAGTTTATGATGTCTTTGTTTAAGTGTTTGCAACCTGGGTTAAAGCTGAGAAAGTGGCTGCAGGGAAAGAAAAACAAAGAGCAAAGCAGTTGCCTTTGAATGATGGATGAAGAAGGCCATCAGCAAAATTGTTTGTGCTGATTTGGTGCCTATTAGCACGTGTGTGTGTGTGTGCGTGCTGTGCATGATTGGATGATTAAATTTGATTGTGTGTGTACAGAGGGGGATTGAAGAGAGACAGAGACAATGGGTAGGATCATTAGTGTGATCCGCTTCATTTCATCAAGAGGTCCATTTTGTGTGGTTTATTCAATAGGTTTAGTTTTCTGTAATTTTACTTACCATTTGCTCAAACACTGTAGCAGAGGCTCACATTCACAGGCACTCATCTTTAGCTTCTAATGTGTTGTCAGTTGGTAAATTTGGTGTGGTCTGAACGTGTAATTAAAACAGCTATATTTTTGCCTCCTAGGATCAGTTTGACCTATTTTAAACTTGGCACTTGTGAAAATCAGCAATAACTTTTCTTTTGCAGTATTTTATTATTATTTTTTTCAGCTCCAGCAACATGGCTGAAATAGCAACCACAGTGCAAAGCAGATGTGTTTTCCAGGCAAAACTAAAGAACCTTTCTGTCTCACAGCCACACTGATTGTTTCTGCTACATGTATATGTACCATCACCTCAGTATGGTCACAGATGATCTGCAGCTTGCCTTACCAGCACGTATACACCTTGAAGTTATCAGCTCCTTCTGTTTATTTCCATTTGTTAGTCCTTCTACCTGGATATATTGATTTTCCCATAGCTGTCTGCCAGTAAGTGCTGTCTGAGACCAAATCTGAAAGCTGGCCAGAGTGATCTACAGGGACAGCAGGAAGTCCAATACATTTACTGAAAGCACTTCCCCTGTTGATGCCTTTCCCTGAATTGATTGTATGGAAATGAACGTCTGTTAAAGCCTTCCTGATTTAACCACCCACTGGGACAGACTGTACAGACAAGAATATATGGATACGCGCCAACACGCATAAGAGCACAGAAGAGCATAAACACATTCATGCATAAAATTTATATCGCCTGCTATCATTGTGGCAGAATGAAACCTGACTCTAAGCAGTGTTCTCTTCGTTTAGTCTGCCCCACAGCGTCAAGGCGAGCCTGTCTCTTTCTCCATCTGGGCCGGGACGGGTGGGCAGTGGCGGGGGCTCCCCTACATCCAAGATGGGCTACTGTGGAGGGGTGCCGGTGGAGGACATGCAGGCCCTGGCCATTACTTCCCTGTCAGCAGCAGATGTAGCCAAACAGTATGAGCACATCCGTGAGCTTGGGAAGGGCACATACGGCAAGGTGGACCTGGTGGCGCACCGAACACAGGGTGAGCTGTCTTATATTGTATGTCTAGACTGTCAACCATCTTTTATCATTTATCAATCAAGCATGAATATGAAAAAGAAATTTAATAAAACAGACTGTTCTGATCCCAATATCCACATTGTACCAGCATGCTTCACAGCTGATGATAACCAGTTAAGGCAGATCAGTGTGTTATAAAGTCTAAAGGCACTGTGCCAAGAAATTAATTTCAGCACAGTTAAAGGGTTTGTTAGGGATTTTTTAGGTCTCCCTTTTAATCCTTGGTTGTAAGAAAAAAAAATCAAGGTTAGAGAGCTGGCTTAGTCTGAAAGCAGTATAACTAAGCACTGTAAAGTAGTGCAGAGGGAGGCTGAGAGGCTGAGAGGGCATTGGAGATTAAGAGTGCTGCGTGCACACTAAAGAGCCTCAGCTATAATCGTGAGCAGCTGGTTGTACATGTGTAATGGAGGTGAGATTCATTCATTGTACATGTTTATATGAATGAATGTAGCAGCTGTTACAAGACGGGGTTATGTAGTTGGAAATGTCTCCACTCCCTTAGAATATTAGGCAACACCTCTAAATTCACTTTGAAGTGGTTCCTGGATAACGCTTAGAATATTTTGGATAGTAAAATATTGATTTGAGATATGATATGATATGATATGATATGATATGATATGATATGAAGAGGGTTTAAAATGTCTCCTACATGTTTATATCTGATTTGTGTAGGCACCAAAATGGCGCTGAAGTTTGTTACCAAGAACAAGACGAAGCTGAAGAGTTTCCTGCGGGAATACAGTCTAACAGGCTCACTTAGCTGCAGCCCTTTCATCATCAAAGTCCTGGACGTGCTTTTTGAGACGGAGGACAGCTACGTGTTTGGACAAGAATATGCACCCGCCGGGGACCTCTTCGACATCATCCCCCCGCAGGTAACGCCATCATCCCTCCCTCCACCAATCAGTACCCTCGCTCAGCCGGGGCTGATCCAATCAGCCGCCATGTTCAGACACGGCGGTTTTAACAAGATCTCCGGGGATCGGAGCCTTGTCTTCGTCCCGGTTTTATCTCCGCACAGAGCTCTCACTTTGTTTTAGTGCTATTCCAGCTGATGTGCAGGGAGCGCTCGACTTCAGGGTTCTTCTGAAGACTCATTAAAAATGGTTGCAGCGGAACTCAGAGCTGAGACTCTTTTGTTTCAGTTTTCCCTTTTAGAGTAGCATATCACTTTTCACTGTACTTCCATTCGTCCACTCAACCCAACCATCACCTTTCTTTTTAAACAGAACTGTAATTTCACCACAAAGCTCTTTTCTTGTGTCACCTCCTATAGTCTCACCTCCTACACAGTGCTGTATCTAATTATGCTGTATTAATCAAAATCTCATTTTTTTTCTCTCTCTCTCTCTTTCTGCCTCCCAACTCTCCTTGTTTCTCGCTCCACTCTGTTTTAATCTCAGGTGGGTCTGCCAGAGGAAATGGTCAAACGCTGCATGCAACAACTTGGCCTGGCCCTGGACTTCATGCACAGTAAAAACCTGGTGCATCGGGACGTCAAACCTGAGAATGTGCTCTTGTTTGATCGCGAGTGCCGCCGTATCAAGCTGGCAGACTTTGGCATGACCCGGCGCGTGGGCTGCCGTGTGAAACGGGTGAGCGGCACCATCCCCTATACAGCACCAGAGGTGTGCCGCGCCAGTCGTGCTGAGGGTTTCCTCGTGACCACCAGTCTGGACGTGTGGGCCTTCGGCGTGCTGGTTTTCTGTATGCTAACGGGCAACTTCCCCTGGGAGGCGGCGCTGCCGGCTGACGCCTTCTACGAGGAGTTTCGACGCTGGCAGAAAGCGGGGTGTCCGGTGGGAACGTACCCGTCTCAATGGCGCCGCTTCACCGACGACGCTCTGCGCATGTTTCAGAGGCTGCTCGCCGCCGAGCCGGAAAAACGCTGCGGAGTCAAGGACGTCTTCTGCTTCGTCAAGTATGAGCTGGTCAGCGAGCTCAGGCGCAGAGCATCTTGCCGAGCCAAGAGAGGTGAGAGGTCAAGCTCGGGAGTGTGTACTGGCAGTTGCACTTCCTCCTCCACATCCACTTCATCACGTTCCTCCCACAGACACCCCGAGCCCTCCACCCCTCCTGGAACATCCTGCCTGCGCCCGGCACCACTCAAACGTAGTGTCCTCTCCGACCCGTTGTCTCCCAAGAGAGGAGTCTGGACAGCACCAGTCTCCAGGCCGAGACAAGAACAAAAGCCAGATGGTGATGGCAACGGCCATCGAAATCTGTGTGTGACCACACTAATGTTAGTGCTGTAGACTAGATGGCTTTTCACAGTAATAACAAGCTGTGAAGAGGTGTTAATGACTACCACAGAGACTCCAGTGAAAAAGCAGAGGTACTTTAACCATGAAAGAGAAGCTCAGGATCACATCCACTGCTGCGAAAATGGACATCATCAATCAGCGGTACACACTTGGACAGCTTCATCATTGGCACATGCAGTTTAGGTTTTGATTTGTGACCAAAGACTGCTTCCCAAGCTGAGAAGCCATGCAGGCAGCATTTAACAGTCCACTGATGACGCTCCTCTCAGCAGTTTATTCTGCCATCCAGACATTTGTGTTTTCAGCCCCATACACTGTGGTGGTGCTAATGACTCTATAATTGGTTACTTCATGAAAATGGATTCTGTCTTTTCTCACTCGTCAGTCCAGGTCCTTTTACTTTAGAGTTTATTTGTGTCTGAATATAAGCTCCAGGGAGGCCAAAACGTTATCTGAGCAGATGATGCTGTTCAGACAGAGGCCCGTGATCTGGCAATCTACGCAACTACATTCGTCCGCCATTTCTCCGACTTCCTGCCAACTTCCAATGCATAAAATTTGTCTAAGACTTTTTAAAGAGAAAGTGTTCTAAAGAAAAAAATAAGATAAAAGAGAAACCCTGATGTAGCAGTTTGTATGAGATGTCTTTTCATGTAGGTGTCTAGACTGAGAGACAGATTCTCAGTGATAGACATCACCTCAGGACACTACAGTGGGTCACTTCCTCTTTTATTATTAATGGGAATCCATTGACTGGCTGGAGGACACATCTGCTGCTTCTGAACTGCTCTCAATGAGATTCATCTCCATTGTAACACAGTAGAATACAGGGATTGTACATTTTCGGAAGGTGATGAACCAAGGAAGAGGAGAAGAAATGTATTTTTATTGTTTCTTTTCTACCTGCTGTGTGTGTTTGGACGTGTATGTGTGTGTTTCAAATGCTAAAGCACAAGATTTTTGTAAAGGAGGAGAACTCTTAGAGAAAACAACAACTCTTTATTGTAAATAATTTGATATTTCTAGGAGTGCACCGTACTATCAGGTAGTTCAACTATGTAGCTGTACTAATTTTCTACGACAAGGAAAGGGGTTTTAGGGTTTTACATTTACTGTCGGGGCAATGTACTGTATGTAGCAACATAATATGACAGAATGTACAGTCTATCACAAGAAATTAAATATATACAGATATGATCTAAAGCCTATCACAATGTATAACATGGTAGCAGTCGCTGTTCTCTATTTTCTTTTTCTGTTTTGGGTTGTTTCTGAACTGGACCAGGTATGACAGACAAATTGGTGAACAGACATCACTCATTTCCCTGTCGCCATAGCCCTCTCAAGAGCAACATCCATTTTCTGTGTACAATCATTGTGCATCTTTGTTGTCAATGAGTACAGCGCCAGTCTGTCTTTCAGTCAGTTAAAGATCAGTGCTGCTTTCCAGGTCAACACCTCACAAATTAATTTTCCAGCATCATAAAACAGCATCGCAAAGGGTGTTCCAATATTTGATTATCAGGATGCAACATTAAACACACAATCCCGACCTCTCAGAATATGTTGTCGCACCCCCTCTGTGCTCACCTTTAATTTAATCACCCTGCCTCTCTCTGGGAATCCATCCAAATGTGTCACTCGAATAGCAGAGCCCAGATGTTTTTTTGTCTGGAGGGATGACCTCGGTGTCAGCCATTAACGTTCTGCGAGGTGTTGATAGATCTTGACCAACGCACAGCTACAGCCGCAGCTTCCAAAGAGATACAGCTAATTATGAAAACATCAAAAAAGCACCGCATGTTCAGTGTGAATGCCTCAATGCACGCTCATTACCATTTTTTTCTTGCTTGAATTGCGTTACTGTTATGTCAGTCAGGTGTGTGTCTGTGTCTATATATATGTGTGTAAATGTGTGCTTATCTTCACTTTTCTTATTTCCCCACTCCTCCCATGACAGCCCATCAGCTCTGTCGCTATAGTGACAGTGCTGGTGCTGCTCTGGTTCAGCTTCTGTCCTCCTCTTGAACATCAAGTCTAATTGTGCCCAAATGAAACAACTGGTCACCAACCCCCCTCCCAGTCATCCACAGCTCCTCATGACAGTTGCTGAGCTTATTATACCGGATGACACATTTCTGCAGTTACACTTTTCCTGTATTTTATGAGCCAGTTCACAGACCAAAGTCTTTATCCAGTCTCATCCAGCATAATCGAAGCTGTTGATGGTCCCTGTCATTTTCCTTGTCTCTTTCTGTCTTTACTCTTGATTCAGTAAAGGTGACCTGATTGAGGCTGAAGCCCTGTCAAAGGGATGTGTTGTATGCTGAGATGCTGGCTGCCTCATAAGCATTTGTCAAAAGGTAATCCATCAGCAGACTGTAGATGTGAATCAGTCCTGTCTCACAACAAAAGGACAGGGATTAGATGGACTTTTTTATCCTGTGCATAAGGTCAAGTAACACAAGTCAACACAGCATAACTTAATGCAACATAACATAACAAAGGGTGGCATGACATTATATTATTGCGGAACATAATAAAATGGGATATAACATGACACAATGTAACATTACATGATGCAGCATAACAGGATCAATGCAACATAACGTAACACAACAAACATAAGGCATCATAACATGATGCAACACAACATGACACATCATAACAAGATGCATCATAATAATGCGTCATAATAAGATCCATCAATAATATATAACATCACAACATGACACACCATAAAATAATTCTTCACATGATGGCGCATCATTACATGACACACCATAATATGACGCAACACAACATGATGCAACACAACATGATGCACTATAACATGACAACACAATATGACGCAATACAACATAATGCATCAGAACATGACATCATAACATGATGCACTACAACATGACACATCACAGCATGACACAACACAACAAGACACACAACAGTGACACATCATAACATGACATACGACAACATGACACATCACAGCATGTCACAGCACAACAGGACACAACATGACAGATCACAACATGAACAACACAACGCACACATGTAAACAAGCATCCCGCAACATGACAAGATACAGTGTTGTGATGTGAGCAGCTGTGCCTGTGTTATACATCATAGCCATTATCATCATTAGACTGCTAGCAATGTGCACTGTTGTTTCTCATGGACTGTTATGACAGGAATTATCAAGTTTAATGATGAGGTGTCAAATTATATAAAGTTTTATTGAAGTTCTAGAGAGTAGCCTTCCTCTTACCCAGTTTCTCTTGATCAAATGATCAAACTGTTTTCTGCCAGCAAGTGTTGTTGTAAAATCTAATGTAAATACTGTACGTATTGTGTCTTTAACAAAATGAAAAAAGAGAAGAAACAAAATGTTAATATATGTTGAAATAAATTTATGCACCACGTCATGGCTCCTGGGTATTTCTGTGGATAGTTAGAAATACTGTGGTGGTATTTTTTTCTGCCAGTGTTGGCAAATCTAATACAGCCGAGCTTTGTACAGTCCCCAGACTGCACATTAGATGAAGGTCAGCTTGAATCACATGTGATTTCCCGAGGCTTTGGTCTGCTTCGCCAGCGAGCCCCCAGACTACTTTAATATGCTGACTTCCTTCTGAAAGCCCAATTAACACATCTGTAGATAGGAGTTATCTGCTGCCCTCAAAGAGCAAATGAGTTCAAGGGTGGTTAGAATATGGCACCGAAGATGAGAGCAGTTATCAACCCAACAACCCTTCTTACTGTGTCTCAACTGTTGTGTCAGAATGGAAGAGTTTGCTCAAGTTGTTATCAGACTGAGTTTAGACAGTGGCGGTAAGCTTTGTACGGTGTATCTGCCACTGAGAAAAGCTAATGAGTGGAGACAGTGCAAGAGAAAGGAAAGGTCAGCCATGACACGCGGGGCTTGCGTAGTGAGTGGAAGCTTGTCCTCTGTGATAGTCTGTTCTCTGTCCTTAAAGGGCTACAGCAGCCTAGTGGCGGTGTAACAGTCCTAATTGTGTTAGCTCCAATGCTCAGCCGAGAAGATGGAAGATGCTGAATTCAGACTGAGTCAAAAAGTGAACACTTGAATATAAAATATCATGTCATCACAAAAAAACAGACAAATGAAGCTTAGCGGAAGTTCAGTCAGAAAGACTGACTGTCATTCAGCTGTCATTCAGCTGTCTTTCAGCAATGAAACCGCACGACGCACCTCCACCCCTGCACCACCCATCTGCGGACACCTCACACTGCCTTCTACCCCTAGATCGAGTCCCCTCCACAAAGACCTCCCCAACTTCAGGTCCATCCTCCACCACCACCACCAGGTCTAGGCTCCGGGGGGAAGTTCTCGGCCTGCGGAAGCCTCGGCCAGGCTCACCAGCTGTCCAAGGTGATCCTCTTCCTGCCGGGGTCTAATCGCCAAAAAATCTGCTTGTCTCAATAAAATCACCATTCTATGTTTCCCTCGTAGCGGTCTCATCATTTAGTCTTTCTGATTGAACTGGCCCATTAATTTTAGTGGCATCTATTATTTCCTGGTTAAAGCATCAGAAAATGGTATTTTACTCAATGGCAACTAGTCTTTCCTTAAACAGGATAATTCACAGACATGCTGTTATTCACATCTGCAGCATGCATGGCTAATATGACCTATAATATGGCTAATATGATATACCAATAGGTTGTTTTTCCCCCCACTGGGCTGAACTGACCCTCTAAAGATTCGGCAATGCCAGATTATTCCTTAGCTGCAGCTTTTAAAGGGCTGTCAGCTAAACCAAATTGATTCTCGGGACTGAAGGAAGCTGGATTTTAAGCCTTCAGTAGGTGGTCCAGCAGCACGAACAGCTAGGAAAGCGATCTCCCTGGATGCAGTTGTCTCCATGAGCTCAAATGTTAAATCCTGCTCAGATATGGTCTCTCAGCGAGGGTTAATGTTGGCAACATGAGGTGACTGTGTGACCGCTTGCCACCCTGATTCAAGGCAGCATACCTTGAATGTCAATTACCAAATTTTCACCTTCATCTCTACAATTTATTGTTTGGACAAAATATGACAAAAATTTCAAGTTAGTGCCAGCTAAACCCTCGAAAAAACAAAAACAAACAACATCAACAACAACAACAAAAAAACACAATCCCACACATACTCTCAACTTGATGTTATCACAGCATGAAATGTTTTGGAGAAAAAAGAGGTTGTCAAATCCTTGTAGCTTTGTTGGGGTGTATAAATAAAAGTGAATTTTAAGAACATATTTCAGGTGCTTTTCCATGTGTAACCAGGTTTTAAAAAATACTGAATTAGTTCATCCCTAAAAGTTGTATCTGGTTTTTAAACATGGTCGGAAAGTGTTCAGCTCAAATGTCTGTTTGTACATGTAGCTTCCAACTTCCAAACTCTGCATGGTAATACTTTAAAATGTTGTATATCTGTATATCCAAAGCTGTTTCACAGATGAAAATGACGACAGATCTGAGCAAACAGAGGTCACAGGCATATAATTACAGAACATTTCTGTCTTGCTGGTGAACAATAAAAAGATGCAGCTGTTGTGTCTTCACATAAACCACCTACTGTGGTTTCCTTTGTTGGAAATTCATCTGCGTAAGTAGGCAAACAAGTTCAGGCAAAGCGTTCTTCCAGAGGTTGTGTGCATAGTAAACAAAGGAGGGTGATATTTTTAAGTTTTCTAAGTTGCAGACTGCAGAGTAATATCTGCTCATTTTAACACCACAGGGAACATACTGTACAGTATTAAACCTCCTGCGTCACCTCAGCTTCCTGCCTCTGCACCTACTGATGAATCACTCTGAAGCCGTCGGTGCGCCATGAACTATTCTTCTCTCCTCGATGTGTTTTGCAAAACAGCTGCAGGCATGACACTGGAAAATGCAGCTGAAGATTCGGAAGTCAGAAACTCAGATAGTGATGGTGATCTCAGCAGGGGTTGACTGTGAAGGGATGTTCCCCTGCTCCCTCAGATCCTGACTCAGGCATCATGTGAAAGAGTGTCTGATCACTGCTGGAGAGCTGGGAAGAGAAAGGAAAAGAGTGCCTGAGCAGAGAAAAAAAAGAGGGGGGGTATGACCAAGAAGGGATGTGTAATGCGGGATAAATGTGTTTGTGTGTGTGCTAGAGAGGAAGTCACACAAGGACAAAATGAGTGTACACCAAATAATAATAATATATATATCTAGTGCAGAGGAGTCATCCGAGAATAACCTTGTTTATCCTACATTTGTGCTGTTTTTAGGTCGCTGCAAACCTGTACTCAATCAGAAACCTATTTGTGTGTACTGTATTTGCATTGCCTGAGGTATGCCACTAAATATTGTCAGTGCCAGACATAAACTCTCAGACAGTGTGTGGTCGTCTGCCACCATTGCTATAGCAACTGAGATGGTCCCAGTTTAGGGGAGCTCTGAAAATTTTTAGAAACCAGCATCACATTCCTTGCTGGAGGTACTGTGCGGACACTTTCTGATTGAGTATTTTTGTTTTGGTTTATAGTGCTGAAACATTTTGTTCTTTATGTTAAAGTGGGTGTTCCGTCTCCAGCACGGATGGCTCATTAAGCTGGAGGATGCCTGTTTGTGCTGCATTTTACCATATCTCTACTTCAGTATACAAGTGGCTTCCCCCACACAAACAAATATCCAGAACAGTTAAAACAACAGGGTACAGTGCACACCACTGTATGTGCATGCAATGTACTATGAATCCTGTGCCTTTGCAGTGACTATAAGGCAGTTCACTTTAAAATGCAGCCACAATCACCCTCCAGAAACAATTTTTCAAATTTTATTTAATTTTTTTTTACAATTATTTTTCTACCACTACTGAGAAGACTGCCACATGATGACCCCTCTGACCTTACCTCCAGCATCTATGTATTACATCTAATAGGCAGATTGCAGACTGTCTGAGTTTAATAGCATTTTAGATGGATTTTACGTGTACTGTGGAAGCATACTGCAGTGTAATTAAAGGAATCCTGAGATAAGCAGAACCCAATATTAAAACACTTAAAAAAGAGCTTCTGAACAGCAGGTGTTTACGTGAGCCAAGAGACACGACAAACCATGTCTGGGTCCTGCTTTACTGTATGAATTCAGAAGTCATATTTCAGTCATATTAATCATGGAGAATCCTGCTGTTCACACTGTGGAGACCCTTGTGGCTCCAAATGACGAGCAGAAGCTTCACATTTTCATTTATATTCATATGTTCACCACTCAGGGCAGAAATTCTTGCTGCATTTTGAAGCCTGAATGCCTACTGTCAGCTGCCACGAGACCTGCGTGCGCCACCCACCAACATCTGTCATCTCCCATGCTTCAATTCTTCCAGCTCTTCACCCTCCAGCCTAAAGGACAAATGCACCATGTTGTTGTGCATCAAAAAAAATCTGTGATGCACTGCTTCCACCAAGGCAGCTTAATGATGCAGAGCTGAAACGTTAAGTTGAATCACGGTGAAAAACAAACAGCAATATGAAAGAACAAAAATAACAGAACATATGTGAAATAAAACAACAACACTTGCTTTTAGATTACTGAGTCATTTGTGGCCTTTTTTTTTTTTTTGCTTCTTCTGTGTGAGTTAAGGGGATGTTGACTACGCAAAAAAACAGTACAGATATATTTTGAAGATTTTTGCCAATAATAACAATCTCAGAACATTTAATAAATATTCATAAGAGTCTGTGAATTTCTATTACTGTAATCACTGATGGTCAATCTGATGATACTATGACACTGTACATGATACAATAAAGCAAAAGCAAAAAGATTAAGGTTACATACTGATAATAGGAATCTAATATAATACATTTATTAATGCAATAAAATGAAATTTGAAAGTCTTGAGGCAGCTATAGAAATACCAATTCATGATGCAATTAACAAAAAGCAACAGCTGTGCCTGCTTCTCAAAATGTAGCTACCTGTGGTTGCATTACCACATTATGGTCCACTGAGGTAGAAAAAAAAAAAAAGTTACAGCCTCGGATGAATTTCCCAGTGAATGACTTGTTGACTTACAGAAACGTTATTCCTGTTTGATTCTCAGGGACAGAGTCACTCACTGCTGAACAGCTAATTTAACCTGCCGATGTGGAGCCTATAACTACCCTCCAAGGTAGGAGATCATGCGAAATGCTGAATTGAGGTTTAGAACAAACACAAGTGGAGAACAGTGATAATGCTAACGAGATGACACATTTAGTAAACAGCAGTGTCTATTTTAAGTTTGCTAAGATGAGCTTAGCTATGATACGCCGCTGCTCACGCTAAAGTGCTACAAATATGAGGCTACAACCAGCAGCCTGTTAGCACAACTTAGCATGAGGGCTAAAAACAAGGGAAAACAGCTAGCCTGGTTGTGTCCAAAGGTAATAAAATCTACATACCAGCACCTCTGCAGTTCACTTTGATCCATACAAAAACCAAAAGGTAACTACAAGTTGAAAGTGGGACTATATCTTAAGTCCCTGCTAGATGCTTGGCTGGTGAAGTTAGTTAGCTTTGATCAGAACTTGGCTAGCTATTTCCTCCTCTTTCCAGACTGCTGACTGTAGCCATATATTTACCCCATAGATATGAGGGTGGGATCTTCTCATATTGAATTGTTCCTTTAAGCATTGGCTATGTATTATGGTAATGCTGACATGATCCCTGTAACCTGAGGTACATCAGTCTTTTCAGTACTATCAAATGTCTTAGGGAAGATTTCTCCTTTAATATACACTGTAATGTCTTAACATTTTCTCTTAACCACTCTACTAGTTCTCTAATAGTAAGGGAGAAGGCAATAGGTCAGCATTAGTGATATGGAGACAGACATGCTGAAACAAAACATTTAATCATAAACCAAAACTATTATTTTTTTCTTGCCTGTAAACAGCACCACTCCCTATGGATTGTTGTAGACAATAGCATCGTCCGCATGTCATTGCCAGCTTGTAAATTGTGAAGACCCCTGGGATGCTGCTCAAGCGCTTCTTATAATCAGTGTCGTTACTTTCAATTATCTGCTAATGAGTTTCGGTAACAAGTGGGGAAACAAGAGATGCAGCTGTGACAGAGGAATTACCGCTAGCGGCTCGGCAAAGATGATTCATGTCCACCACAATTCCCCGATAGCAGGATGGAAAACCATCATCTCGGTCATGGGAGATGATTTCCTGCATTGTCTTGACTGGATAATTTAAATGGCTTCTTATTTGACTATGACAGGCAGAGATTAATCATCTCCCCTGATTGCAAACAGACCTGAGCAAGGTTTACTTTCTTTAAGGAAGCCGATACTTGAACTTCCCACTTCAATAGCTGTGACATTTAACAACAAACTATATGATTAGAAATGCTTTCGATGAGTGCTTTCATTTGCAGTCCTGTTCAGTGACTACCCTCCAGTCGGTCTCTCAGTCAGTGTATTTCAGATGCCTGCTGGGACATGGATTTTCTATTATTGAGAAAATGGCCTGTTGGGGAGGATTGTCCCCCTTGGTGAAGTCTACTCGCTGCCTGCAGCTTAGAGAGCACTGGAACACTGTGTTGCTGTGAATGCACCTGTAGTGAGTAGTCTGCCTCAGCATGATCATCCTCAACCTACGTGTAGTTCTTTGTTTTCTGTCAAAATACCAGCTATGATTTTAACATGTTTGAATTTAATTACATTTAAATGAACTTGATTTGGAATCACAACCCTGTTCTTTGTTGTTAAAGTGAAATGAGGAATTTAGCATTGCACTTCTGTACAGTGCAGAGGAGAGAGGTGACAAAAATCAGTTCAGCAGAGGCTGAGATGTCCTGATTTTAAGTCCTATGCTGTAAAAATCCAGAAACAATTATCTGCTTTATCAGTTAGTCAATCTGCAGGAAATTAATCAGCAACTATTTTGATAACAAATTAATCCCTCCAGTGATATTCCATGCAAAAATGCCAAATGTTGATTGGTTTCAGCTTTTCAAATGTGAAGAATCTGTGTTTCTTTGTCACATATGATAGTAAATATCTTCTCTGGACTGTGAATCAATCTAAATACACAACCTTGAGCTCTGGAGAACTGTGATGGGCTTTTTTCTTTTCATTTTTTATTTTGACTTTTCCATAGACTAAAGGATAAATCAATTAACTGAGAAATAATTGTCAGACTAATTGATAACAAAAATAATTAGCTCCAGATCTACTTCCCATAATGCATCTCTCTCATTAGACCCTCCATGACTTAAATGTCAAACACCACGTAATGTTGTTTGAATAATTAACTCACATTTGGCAAAGCTCCTCCAGTGCCAGTGAAGACAATGTTTTTAAATCTGTGCAGTAACTCTCATGTCAATGTGTACAACTTGTGGATTTCCCCTTTAACAAAGCTTTTTTAGTGTCTTAGTGTGCCATAGCTGGTCATTCATCCTCCTTCATCTTTGCTCTATCTCATACTGTATACCTTGATTACTGTAGGAGCAGTTAGAGTACAAGTCTCTAGGTAAAACTAGTATTGAAAAGACGAGTTTTGTTTTAAAAGTTGTAATTAAGGTGCACATTCCCAAATCTATGGAAAGAATGTTCCAGAGGTTGGGGGTGTATGAACTAAATGTAGCATCACCCTAGGCTTAAGTTCTGGACCGAGGAACAGTTAATGTGAGATAGTCACAAGAACACAGTGATCTGTTAAGAACATAACCTCATATAGTCTGGAACATGATGTGATGTGTTAAGCACCTTAAAATCAATTCTAAAGCTTACTGGCAGTTAGTGGAGAGATTTGAATATGGGGATGATGTGTGGACTCAGTTTGGTTTTGGTGAGAATCCTGTCTGCAGTGTCTCCAACCAGCTGTGGATGTTCTATCAGATTCTTAGCAAGGCCTGAGAGAAGAGACCAACAGCTATTAAGTTGACTATTACTAAATACAGGAACACATTTTTCACTGTTGTCCCTTGAAAGGAATAGTGTGACCTTCATGATGTTCTTTAAATGATGAAAGGTCAGTCTAGTGACATTTCAAATGTGTGCCTCAAGATTTAAATTACTATCAAAGAGAGGAAAAAGAGAGAATGTACACTGACATGAAATGAGATGGTCTCTTTTGGCCTTTTCTTTTATCACAATCTCTGTTTTGTCCTAAATTAAATGAAGAAAATTAGTCATCAGGTGTGTCATCTGTGCAGTGATGGAAACAGATTACATGTCTGTGGATTGTAGAAACTAATGGCAGCATGTACAAACAGAAAATAATGGGGCCCAAGGACTGAACCTTGATGTTGATTATGTTATATGTTATATTATAAAAATATTATTATTAAGTTTAGATACAGACAAGATCAGAATCTTTAAATATACAAGAATTCAGTTGCTTTTCCTTTAAAATGTTGAGGTGCTCTTCTAATTTTGTTGAACTCCATTTACACTCAGCCTCTCTGAAGTTTCTTTTAAGTGTGGCTGTATTTGCATTTTTCCATGGTGTTTTGATGTGTCTTTAACTGTTCTCATTTTGAGGGGTGCATGAATCAAGAAATGCTTTCTTGTGGAGCAAGGTGGGTGACTACTCTCAAAGAGTAATGACAGGGAGTAATTTGCAAAAATGATCAAAGATATCAGCGTCAGTGACTAATGTAAGAGTGGTACAAACTCCTCCAGTGATAACAAGATCAAATCTGTGGCCATGTTTATCAGCAGGAACTCACCAATATAATATAAAAAGATTGTGCAATGCAACAGCCATAGCACCTGTTGTGACATCACAATGTGTTAAAATCGCCTAAGATAAGAAAAGTGTCATAACTGCAGTAAATAGTTGATACAAGGTCAGAGAATTCATCAAAGAATAGAGGACTTTGCTTTGGGGGCCTGTAGACTGTAGTGGAAAGAATAGTAGGGCTTCATTTCAGTAACGCAGTGAGATATTCAAAGGAAGAAACACCACCAAAATTCAGTGTTTTATGATGAAAGAAAAAGGAAACAGTGGTGGCAATGCTGCCTCCTTTCTGTCTTTTCTACAAGACTGAGAAAAGTTATAATTAGGTGGTGACAGTCTCTGTCCATTTGTCTCAAGCCAATTCTCAGTTAAAAACATAATTCAGGTCAGTTTGTTGCCATAATTGGGTTAATTATTATGATGTTCAGTTTGCTTATATTGTTGACTAGCTTGGGCTATAAGTCTTGGAGAAGAATATTAGCAACATTTGACATAGTTATGGTTTTGTTTTTGATCAAGGAAGAGAGAGCCTATCATGGAGAGGTGGTGGGGAATCTGTCTGTTTACTGATAATCTTGCACTTGTTGGGGATACCTGGAAGGCATTGGGTTATTTCAAGGATTCAGTATTCAAGGCGTTATTGTCATTTCAACATGTGAACATGAGGTGAAACGAAATGGGTTACTCTGGTCCCGGTGCAAGCCAATTACAGAAAGTAAAGTATAGAAATACAATAAGAATAATTTAGAATAAAATAGAATATATACATATAGGCTAAGGTAATATAAATATAGAAAAATTCACAGTAATAGAAAAATTCACAGTTTAAGAAATAAAAATGAAATGAAATGAAATGAAATTGCACAACAACAGTGTCCGAGAATGTGGGAGTTAAAGTGTAGTATTTATTTGATGGCCATGTTGACGTGCCCTTCCATGTCCTCAGTTAGCCCTAGAGATGGGGTAGAGCAGGTGGGAGAAGAGGGTGACAGTTTGACATTGTCGTCACCGTCATTAGTGTCATGGGTTGCTGGGCAAGAATTAGCGTGGATGGAAGGAAGATGGTACTACTCTTTTCTCTCTCTCTCTCTCTCTCTCTCTCTTTTTTTTTTTTTTTGATTCAACATCTTTAAGAGATTTGTCCACTTGAGTACCCTCCCCTTGAGCCTCCCCTTAGGGCAGCCAATTCACAATTGGATTCAAAATGAAAGACTCTGTATTACTTGACTGGAATGGACTGACGATTATCTCACAATAGACCCTTTTTTACAGGAAATATTTTGACTCGACAAAGCAGGGGAAGCACAATGACTTCACTCTTGTCACAGTAAGCCACATCAGTAAGTGGCCCACTTAAGCAGATTGCAGCCATTATTTAATATTAAGAATTTCTGTGCTCACTGTGTTTTTCAGCACTCCTGTATTTTCTTGAAAAATCTCCCAGTTCTCTCAGTGTGACCTCTCTGTAATGTGATTTTCCCAAACGTTCTCATAATTAGCTGTGCACCTTAAGCCCCAAGTAATTGATGTAATTGTTGCCTGTGACCTTGAGGAAGTACTAAATGCGTTTTTATTTGTCCTGAGCCCTGAGTAGTAACATTTCTAATCTAGAAGAGAAAAAAAATGACTTGACTTTGAAAGCATTTTCTCTCTCATTTAGGTAGACCTGACTTCCCAATGTGCAAAACAGGCTGTCTCATAAACTGCAGGCATCTTCTGTATCTCTGTGTTTGTGTTGCCTTAAGCTGCAGTGATCTGCATGGAAAAAGGAAGTCAGGCTTCTCAGTGTCAGCACTGGCTGGCCTCTTTTTCTCACCCTGTATTAAATATCTGCCTGGTACAGTATATCCAGTCCCTGCACATTTTGGAACATTAGCATCTGGTTGATGAAACTTGGTGCCCTGCCGCACCGACGGCTAATGAAGAAGCCTCAGCTTTGACGTCACACACTAGACTTACTCACCTCAACACCCATGGCAGCCATGGTCGAGCGTGCACCAGAGACACTCTGGGAATATAGTCTCTCCCGTCTGTTACAGATAATTCAGCCAGTGGTGACCCAGCACAGCATGCAGTCTCTGCCAGTGAAAGAATGAGTCTATTTCAGTTACTGTGTGACACACTTATGGAAGAGGATTAGAGTCAGGGGAGATGGAATTTCATAAATTTGAATTTGTCACGGACATATTTTGAGCAGTTAAATTCAAAAAATGAAATTGTGAAATTGAAATGAATTTAAAAGCTCATGTCATAAAGCAGAGCTTGAACTTAAAATACACAGACAGGTTAATTAATTCCAATTAACTGGTAGTGTAACCCTTTGATCAGTGCACTGCAAGTTAGCTGAAAATACTAAAAACTGACATTTTTCTACAGGCAAGTGTACAGTTCAGCAGATATGAAGATTAAGGGTTCCATAATATTCTTAATGAATATTAATGTAGGTTCAAATGTCACTGTTTTTTCTTTTAATTCTCTCTGAAATTTCAGGTATTATAGACTCTATTATTAAGTAAAGCGCTTAAGTATTCCATTTAGTCACTTTTTATTTCTACCCCATGAAATTTTAGAGGGCAATATTTTACTTTTTACTCATTCTGTGGTGAGTAGTTACTTTGCAGATCAAGATTTTTTATATTACACAAGTTGTCTTATTAAATAAAATGTACTGCTATAGATTTACTAGCTACCAAATGGTAAAATAAGGTAGATAATTTGCTCCACTGAACTGAAGCATTAATAATATTGACACAATAATGAACTATAATGTACATAATAATATAATTTGCGCCAGTAGTTACTGCATATAGTATTGTAGAGCTGTAGCAGTGATACAGTGGGGATCCAGGCAGATTCAGACGCTTATGTGGCTGAAAATAGCTATGAATAGAAAAAAGTTAGACATATGTTTATATGCTACAGGTTGAGACCTGAATGAGTCATGCCACACACCTCTGTGAATGAACTGGAGAAGTGAATCACACTCTGATTTCACTACCCACAGCTTCATGCTGCTCCGGCTCTCTTGTCACAACCTGCATTGTTTTGTGTGAGGCCAGAGACAAAGTTTGATTGGGGTGACAACAAACGGTGCTGGTTTCCAAGAGGTGATTAATGCAGTCTGAAGTGGTTGCTTTGCATCTGGCATAAACACACACTCCTATGTTGCCAGGGTAATCTCAATTCATCGCCATGGTTGGTAACAGGATATGACTGGATGCTTGTTGTCTGTGATTAAAACAGCTGAGGAGAGAAACGTCTTTTATGTAGCAAACAGGAGGCCTACTGAGAGAGCCATCCACTCCCTGTAAAAGATAATACATCATGAAAAAAGATGAGATGCTTTGGAGAGCCTGCAGCTCGGAGGATTTCTCATTCGACTGTGAGCCTGCCAATCTGTGTATTTTGTGTTAATAAAGAAAAAAGACTTGACGACTCACTCCTCTCAAAGCAGGAGAAGATAGTAACAAAAGCTCGATCTCATTAAGTGCATTAATGCCGAAAATACAAGGCGGCATAGACTACCTCATTAATTATCTCATTGTATATAATGTAATTAAGGCAGTTCTGCTTGCTCTTCAATTTTAACACATCATTAAAGCGAGCCGAGGGTCTGCACATCGCTGGGCTGATGAGGGTCACCAGACAATTGAAGGTCAAGATCACTAGAAACTGATTTAAGAGCAGAAATGTTCAAACCTGAAGCAAACTCACTGCTGTACGGCGAGACATAGATTGATTACGTGAGCTAGAAAAATGCCCTTCCCTTGTCATATCTGTAATGTTCAGACTGTGAAGGAAGGCAGTTTCTCTTTCTCTTTTAGAAGCCGCAATCAGGCTTCACACTTAACTCAGAGAGACATAAATAATTTCAGTGGGGGTGAAATGTATTTGTTCGAAAGAATATATCAATACTAGACACAGAGAGAAATACTTACCAAAATAAGAACGTGTCCACGTAATTACTTCTCTTCAGTTACACTGGCAGGTTCTGAGAAACACAAACTTTTGCCCAAGAAATTGACTGTTTTTAATAAAAGAGGAACAAGAAATAGTCCTTAAAATGTGGGATAAAGCTATAGTCAAATAAGTTAAATGTTCAGAGGTCTGAATGTTTTTTGTGGCAAAGCTTTACAATAAGAAATGCTGATAAAGGGTTTGTAATTTGTTAATGAATGATGTGTTAATATACAGTATTAATATTTTACAGATTGAAAGACCTTTTGTTTCCTTTTTCAGATAAACTGAAGGACTAGGTATTGTGTATAAACTGTTTAAAAATCCACTGGAATATCTGAAAAAGCTAATGAGTTGACATTTTCGAGATACGTGGTAATGACCAGCAACTGAATGTAGGTTTATCGTCAAGTGTAATCTGTCTGATCATGTGCCCAGTTGCCGACACTCATGTAGGGGAGAAATAAAGCGAATCTTAAATAACAGAAAAGCCAAACACAGAAGTTGTCCACATAATGACGACCATTGTAGCTGTGACACAGTGTTCTCCCTGAGATACATCTGCATTGAGCACGCAAGAAGCCCAAGAGGAGGAGGAGATATTAATAGTCTTCTTCTGAGGGTATTTTAACCATTTACACTCTGGAATCAAGGGTCTAAATCCAGGATTATAAAATCATTTATTTCTTGCAAACTTTTTTATTTTTGTATAAACCAGGTTTATGGGTTGTAACCCCACTTATGACTGTTATTTAAGGGGAACTCCCCATGATTTGGCACATCAGTGAGCTGAGTTACTAGGACATATAGGACGTATAAAGTTGTTTGTGGCTGCACAGGAAGCTGCGCAAAATCTCATAAAGTCCTCAAGTGGTGTCACTAAAGGCGGTGTGAGCTGAAGAAGTCTGAAAATGTAAAAAAGCATGGTGGTGTGGTGTTAGATGTGAGCTCACCAGACCTCTGTGGCCTGCTCCTCAAACCTGCTTGTTGCTAAAGGCTCGAGGCTGCTGCAACTATCGGCAGGAGGAATTATGGGAAGTGTAGGTGCCTGGAGTTTGACAAGGAAGAAGAATCTGTGGGATAAAAGGAATGATATCTCTGGTTCTGTTGCCTCTTGTTACATACAGCCTACAGTATATACAGTATATTCTGTCACAACCACTGTCAAACATTTTGACCCGAAAAAGGTCCAGATGGGATCAAAACATTGTCTTCTTATATTTAATAAATGTGTAAATTGGAACAGCTTTTAAGAAATACTAGTTTTTTGTTCTAGCTCACTTAAATGTGGATTTACAACCTGGCTCGACCTGATCTGTTTTTCTGTTTATCGCCTTTCTACTCAACTCTAAAGCAAATTATGTATTAACCACTGTTAATATCTTAAAGAAAACTTGCAAACCCTGACATTTTATTCAGCTCATACATATATGTTATGTAATTTCCAGCTATAGTTCTGTCCTCTAGTGTTGTAGAATAATGAGAACTCTGACCTTCACCTATTGATTGCATAACTTTCACTTGCCTGGATTCACATCAGAAATGAGTGTGGAAAAAGATACAGCTCCATACACTCCTACTCCTAGAGGAGCAAAGAAGAATAAGCTCAGACAACACAACAGATATAAAAGTATTAACAGCACCTAATTAAGTGTCAAATGACCCATTATGTCCTCTATATAGGGATCACGTCGCCTAGATATAATTACAAGATGTTCTGAGGTTCTGGTGTAAGCTTGTTACACAACACCTTCGGTGGTTGATTAAATTTTGCAGCGTTACGTAAGCATTTCTTGAAAGCCTGGGTTCCCAATGCTGTACAATGGTGGGCAACAGGAAAAAGACTTTAAAATTTAATCATTCTTAAAGTACTTTGGCCTGTCTGAGTGAACTGGCGTTCTGACTGAACTGAGTCTTGGCGAGGTTGGCCCAGATCAAAACAGATGGAGCAACGCAGGGGAGCAATTTGGAAGTTAAAAGCAGCCTCGTCTGTAAACATTTACGGTGTTCCTCATTTGAAAACAGTTCAGGAGGGACAGTGCGTTTCAGGCAACCAATGAGCCAATGTTTGCCATTATGAAACTCTAAGACAGGAAGTGTAGCTTTGGAGTAAAAGGGATAAACACGCACACACACATACACACACTACCGCCAATCAACAGCTTTAAAGTTGAGGTTGCCTAGCAGCAAACAAAAGGTAGCCTACACGCTTCCTCCCTGCTCCACTCAGAAAACCCTCTCTGCTGCGGGCATCTCTGTTTTGGATAAATGAGTGTGATGAATGGAATCAGGAGTATTGTCTGCCTTTAGCATATTCCTTTTTCTCCTGCACCAATCTATATGTTTCATTGTGGTGATAATAACCCAGAGGGCATTTTCTTCTGTGATACTGAGAGCAGAAGGCACATCACTTTCATCATAATCATAGATAAACACTTTGATATCATAGCCTTTATATGTCAGTTCCTCTGTGCTTTATTAACATTTTCTTTTCTGGTGCATAAGAGAAAAGGGAAATTTTCTTACTGTCACTGCGGGGTTGTTCTTGGCAAACATGGCCAGCTGTGAGATGAGATTTTATTTTTTTCAATTATTCAAACACAACCAATGAAACCATGCTCACGATTACAAATCAGCACAAAGTGATTTTAATTAGTAATTGTAATGCACTGTATTTTTTTTAACAGATGCATTAATGCATCATACTTGTACATTATTAAATGCGACCTTTGTCTCCTTCACTTTGCAAAAAACATCTTATTCGTTTCATTTTCTTCTCTTTTAAATATGGGCTCTCAAGGAGTTAATACTTGTCAGAAAGAAGACAACATGAAATATGCTAAGGCTGCAAAATTACTTCCTCTGCATAGCCTTCCTCATGAATTTTTCCTTATCGCCTTTCTTTGCGTGCATGAGGATTTTATACCCAACTGTTGTGCTAAAAACTCCATAATCTACAGTGTATAGTGATGTGAGCGATGTCATTTCATACTTGACTGATTAGCCCAGTTGAAACACTTCAGAAATGTGATAATTGTGTTTTCATGCCGTCCCAGTGAGTCTGCTACACTTCTGTTGAGGAGGGAGCGCAGTACTGCTGTTGCAATCATCCTCCTCATCATCAGCTAAATCTTTCAGATGAGTTGGTTACACATGTCAGTGTTTCCCGTTACTGAGAGGAAACAACATCTCTGCACACAGACATGCACACACAACGACTGTGTTTACACACGCTGCAGTAGCTCATATCTTGATTCAGGGTCATCTCTGGATGTACCCTTGTACCCTGTGTGATATCAAAACAGACAAACAGAGGTCTGGTCTTTTAATTCATCCAGGTATGGGGTTTATTATTGCAAGTGTGGAGAGAGCGAGGGTCTGTATCTGAGCTGTTTCTGTTGAGTGTGAGGATGTTATACACTGTATGTAGTTACTGGGTGAAGCTAACAGGCCACAGAGGGGGGTGAGGAAAGATGTGTGTTAGCAAAGTAAAAGAAATCTTATTTTCTCTTACAAACAGGGCTGCACAGTTACATTTGAGGACATGACCATGGTATTTTGTTGTCGGAATTTGGGAGCTTTAGCAACATGGAAGTAAGTTTACATGTTGGATATTTTACGGGTTTCAAATTTCAGCACTTTTACTCTTTTAAAGATTTTAAAATGTAACTTTATTCCTGGTAGAGTGGAGACAGCAGCATTTATAGAAAATATGATTTGATATTTTACTGATTTGATACTTTACTGGCGCTTGGTCAGAATTACTACTGTCTGCTGTGGCACCAACATTCTTGTCACTTCATATTTGAGTGAAATGTATTTACTCTGAAAACATATTGGAGCTTGAGGATATACAGGCTCTTTTTAAGTTAGTGATATCAATATGGCAAATCTTTTAATGGCAAACCTGGATCACTATCATATCATATCATAGCATATGTATCACTTGGTGTTTAGATCAAAGGCAAACCAAGCTTCAAGAAAATCCATTTATACCTGTGTCAGACAGACAAACAGACCTGATAACAAATTGTCCTTAAGGGCATGAGCTCACACATACATAAAGCACAGGTACAAATATTATTACCAGCACCTGGATATATACCGCTCTATGTGCCACATTTTTTGTTAATGTTATCCATGTGTTGCAGTCATTACCTGTTTAAAGAGGATTGCTTTTCAATCACTCTGGTTGAACTTTAAGTAATCCTGTTCCCAGTGAAAACTGATTTAAATGTAATTCACCACAGATTGCCGCACCATGGAAAATGATTTAACCGCAGATTTCTTTTGAGCACACTGTGCTCTCTCAAACAAACTCAGTAGGAGGTGTCACCTCTAATGAAACCTTTTAGTGCTGTAAATTTAAAATACATGACATTTAAGGTGGCTATAATTGGCTTTTTTCCAAGCATGTATCAAATGACACTGTGAAAACACAGTGACAATTTGGGAAGAGCTGTTTCTAATAATGAATGTATAGAGAATTACCTGCAGCTACACTGAACTTAACCAAGCTTTAAAGCAAATTTCAGGCCATTGTTTAGCTGTCCAGCCTCTCGTAGCTCTCATAGCTTCACTAGGCAGCTGTTTACAGTGAAAAAGGTCTGTAAACTCACTGTACCTTACTCACTACCACTCACTGCTCCAGAGAGACATAGTTAGCAACTAGCTGGTCAACACAGTGGAGCATGTGGCAGATAAACAACCAGATATTTCCATCAGGAGTCAGTAGAAAACAAAAACAGATAGAGACAGTTGGACTTAGATTTGCGAGATGACCAGAAACATGATTCCAAATGAACGATTGTGTTGCTAAGTGTGCTAACAGTTTCAGCACATCAACCTAAATGGCAACTCTTTCTCATGGAAATTACATTTAAACATTAAACTTCATTGTTTTCCCAGTTATGTTGTAGTGAGAAATCTAATCAGTGGCTGGATTATGTTCAGAGGTAGTGTTTTTTGCTATATTTATTTACTGCAGTGGAGTCGCTGGAAGTTGTTTGGGGTGGATGGCAGGCATACAAATTGCATGACTGTCATGACAGCAAAGCCCAGGGTTCACATCCTAACTCCTAACAAAACTACTTTAGATAAGGTTAGGGAGAGATCTTTGATTTGGTTTAATGTTAATAAACACTTTCTTTATGTGTTGAACGAGGTCACAATCTTTCAGTTGATTGACAAAAATAATTTATTGCAGCTTTAAAATGGTGAATAATTCTGAACAAGTACAGAAAGAGGTCTATTTATGAAATAGAACATAAACTTCTACAAAGAGCTTGTAAGGTTAATCATCGCTGACGACCTCAACAGCTTGCAGCATGCAGGAGATTGCTATTCAGCTCCTATTGGCAAGTTTTAGTCAAGTGTAACGCTGCTGATACATAAGCTTGTAGCTGTTATTTTGATACAGCGCATTGCACAGAGTTTTGGCAATGTGCAAATGATCACTCTCGGGTAACGGTTAAATAATTTGTTGAGTTTATTTTGGTATTTTTCAGACTCCACTCAGGAGGGAATTGAAGATGAAAACAAGGGAGAGCTTTGAATCCAAGTGGATCCCCCTCCAGCCTCTTTCAAAACATCACTTCAATTTGAAACACTTGCTTGGTGTAGTAAATTGGCATTTGCCTCGCCATGGCATGCACAAACATTCATTCATCAATCTGTCCCCTCTCACATTCCCCCTCTTCATCTGTCTCCCTCAGTCACCTCCCTTTCCACTCCCATTTCCTTGTCTCCTTTCATTTATCGCTCTTCTCCCTGCCTTCTTGCTCAGTCTCCTGTTTCCCTTTTGCCACCCCCCACTCCCCCCTGTCTGCTTCTCTCCTGAGGACTACACCACCTACTCTCATGAATACATCTGCGTCATTCTTCCCATGCAGCTACGTCAGACCTACTTAAGGATCCTGGGGGGGTAGAGTGTTTTTTGTAATGCACCCTCGCCCAGAACGACGAGTATGTGAAGTGTGGAGGGAAGAAATGGGGATGAATGGGGCTAAAGTGATTGGGGAGAGAGAAAGAGGAAGTTATAGAGGGGATGGATGGGTAGCAGTGAGAAGGAGGGCGAGAAGGAAATGTAATGAAGAAGAGAAAAAAATCGAGAGGAGAAAATTAGGTGCAGAGATTAGCGTTAGGGGGAGGGTTCTGCTTCTTGGAAATGTTGCATGATACTAATGAGTGCATGAGTGCACAATAGTGTTGCCAATTTTATGATGAGCGTGGAGTGAAGTGGAATGTTTTTTGCACTCAAACCAGTCAAACAAACGATGGGAAATGGGGCTTTACAGTACATAGCTGATTCTGAGCCATAATATAATTCTTGGATCGGGCACAGCTGGATTCACCTAGTTGTTAAGATGCGTAACATATAACCGCAACATCCTGATCTGACTCCAGATGGGTACTGCATGTCATGCCCCTCTGTCTTTCTCTCCCCATGTTTCCTGATTACTTCTATACTGACAAACTATCAAAAACATTATGTCCTGGATTGGCCCCAATCCTGATTCTGAGGATAGTCTCAGGACATTCCCTCTAAATAGAGAAATATTTAATAAGACCAACCATCTTTTTAGCTTTGATCCCTATTCAAAGCAGAGAATTTGGAACAGCTTACAAGACGACATGAGATACTTGGAATGTAGTACAGTTCTTAGAAACAGTTGTAAAAACTTTATTGAAGGAAATGGAAAGAGGAGAGATGGGTGAATACACTATTAGAAATTATATAAAAATGAAATATTTCTGCAAGTCACAACTACAACTTGTAGAAATAGTTTTCATGACTTCAGGACAGACTAGAAGCCTATGGCAGTGATTTCAGATACAGATTCAGATTCAGAATGCTTTATTGTCATTGCACCAAGAGAAAATATTTTTTTTAATGCATTGCACTTTTTCAGTTTGTTTTTAATTAATTCTATATTTTTGTCCTTTGCTCAGCTTCCATGCTGGATTAAATCTGTGTTGTAGTTTTTCTCTTCTTCCTTTTCTCTTTGTTTTGTATTATGAATAGTTGGTGTTAGTAAGTGGGTTATCTGTTGTTGTTGACACACTTAAAGGCAAAAGATGGTCTCTGAGACTTTTTGGATGACAGTCTGTGTTTTAAAATGTATAATTTTCTTTATTCCTCTCCATAGACTCCATAAGCCTCTAATTGATTCAACAGACAGTCAGACATTACAGGAATCCTGGACCTTAGAGGGACGTCAAATGAGCAACATTTTGGCCAGCGGCAGAGAGGAGGCTTAACCCTGACACTGAAGTCTGGTCTGCTATTATTGCTCTGGGACTGGTCTCTCATTAACCGTCTCTCTCTTATCTTCAAAGGACAAAGGGCTCTCAGAAATGAAAGCAGTGGAGAAAGCAGAGAAGCTGTAGCCTCTAAACACTGAGATATTTTTACTTGTCGTGATGCATAAACCTGGAGGAAGCGATACTGCTTTTTATGATATTTCTGACATTTTCTTGTAATGAAATGGCAAATAACAAGGCAATTTGAAGGGGCTCTGAAAACACAGTATTTCCATAGACATTTAATATAAACTTTTATGAAATGTTGTGTTTGCATTCCCGTGTCTGCACAAATGCCAGAGTGATGGGTCCCTCACAGTCATAGCCCACTGAAGCTCTTACATCATCATCAGCGTCAGAGATGCCCCAGTCTGGATCGCTAAAGATGGATCACATCTAAACTGGCAGTTATTAAAAGAAGACCAAAAATACTCCTGCACACTTGCCAGGAAATCTAAACAGGGAGTCGGAAATTCAGTTAACCGTGGTTAAAAAAGGATTCGCTGAGGTGAATTTGTCAGTAAATATGACCCTCAGAGCGTCAGATCTATGACTCAAACTTCCACAGAAACATTTTTTTTTCTGCTTTACAGTGTTCTGATTTGTTTGGTTGCATGCACCAAATATATTTTATTTGTCTTTTTTCCCCCAGTCTTGTTCCTTTCTCTCGCAGTCTTTGCTGCTCATGCCATGCTCTTTATTAAAAAGCTGTGGCTTACAGAGGAAGTGCCATCTGTCCTTGGCAGACTCGATCCTGGCACTGATTCTGAAGAGCTACTATAAATATAATCAGGACATATGTGATGGAAACACATACGTCTGCAGAGATCAAATAGACTGACGTGATTGTGATATGTATCATTTCAAATGTGGTAATGTCAATATTGACTGCACATGTTAGGGGTCCATATGCAAATGAAGTTTGTGTGAGCATTTTGAGAAATCAGATGAATAACAAATTTAATTGATTTTGTCAGGTTAAATGACAAAAGAAGATGATGATTAAAAGATAATCCAAAAGGTGAGCAAGCAACAGCAGATACTGCATCGCTGCAAAATAGAGCCGTGTACCTATTAAACACTAAATCCTCCTCCTAACACACACACACACACATCCAGTGCCTGACACACCACTCCTCCCTCGGGATCATCAGATCTTCATCTGCAGCTCAGTGTTATTCTTCTGGACGATTGATTTCCCTGATGCGCTGAGCAGCCTCCTCCCTCAGCGCAGTGTTAGTGTATGCATGTGTGTCTGTGCCTGCATCTGCACGTTGGAGCAGCAATCTGAGGCCAGCTGTGTGTTTCAGGGTCTCTGTCCCTCTTCACTGTCCCTGTGTGACCCATTTTCCACAGCCCAGTCAGGCTGCTGGGACAGCAGACAGACCACATGTCGAAGAGGAGTGGATGAAGCAAAGTGATGAACTGTGATGAGAATGTATGTGGTTCAGGAGGAACAGTTGGCTATGTGTGTATCATACACATTAATACTTCTATATTAGTTAATAATTGTGTGGTAACATACAGTACAGCCTCAGTGGACTAATGCACTGTTTGGACTGTCTCAACCACTACATGGGAGACAGTCCAGGATGTGGGGAAGTTAACCAGATGTACATTTGCCAAGCTTTTCTTCTTGTAAAACCAAAACATACTGTTATGAAAAGGCCCAAATCTTCAGTCATTTTTTATTTTCAAAAGCAGCTAACGCGCTATCATATAAAAGAGAGAAATATGGCGTTAATTATGAGATGAATGCACCATTAATAGGTGACTTCTGAATTTATTTTAATTACCACCAAATTGTTTCCATAAGGCATTTCTTTTTATTGCTGTCTGCTAATTAACTCATCAAATGCATGTTTAAACACTACACCGTTTTTTTAATTGCAAATAACAAATGTTCATTATGTGAGTTCTTCAAAGTAAAGAGGTGATCAGTGCATACATACACACAACAGCAGCAGAGATGCAAACATCATGTGTCTAGGATGTGACAGAACGTGATGAATCCATCAATCCTGCTGATGCTACTATCACACAGGTCTCAGGGTTTGCATACCATTTACATGTTTTTTTCTTTTAGACCAGAGTTGGTCTGGAGACAAGAGTTAATATGGTTGTTTAATGCTCATCAATATGTCAAGGTGTTGATATTTGTGAAGTGTGCACATTTGCTTCTTTGCAAAACTCTTGGCTATCAACTCCCCACTGTTTGCTGCATTATACTCTTACAGGTGGCTTATGTCTCTAAAACTTGTGATTAGCAGGTGCGGCCCAGGTCTGATGATGATGATGATGATGATACTAATCTATGGGACCACTGAGGGGAGGAGATAGCTGGGCCGCAAAGTAAACCTCTTCTCTCAATGGTCTACATTCTGGACCTCCTCCATCGGCCACAAGCTGGATAGTGAGGTCTTGGACCAGAGTATCTTCCTTTGAGAGCACTGGTGCGAACAGTTGGGAGGACATCTTGGACGCACCGTGGGTGGACTACATGTTCCAGGTGGCCTCGGAGCATTTGGGATCACCCGCCTGGGTGGGTTCGAATGCCTGGTTGCCACAGCAACGCAATACCGGATAATTGGTGAGGGGATGGATGGATGGATGGATGGATAGATTAGTAAAAAAGGACAATTTTAATGTCCAAGAATTTTGCTCTGATGGGAGTAGAATTTAAGCTAAAAAATAAATACATGTACTTCAATGTGAGAAAATGGTGTGAGTGTGCCCACGCAGGTGTTGGCACTGGTAATAAAAAGCACCTATTTGTCAAAGAGTATTACATTTGTTCTCTCTCAGGACACCAGCATTCATCTATGTATAAGCACTTACGCAAACAAGCAGGCACACACACAGCCTGTGTTCACTGAGGAACTTGGCCTTTTAAGCAAACCCCTTAAATAAATAAACAGCAGCATAACCGCCGCGGCAAGACATGTTAGAACAGGCCGGGAGATGACAGGTTTGTTTAACAAAACATGAGCAGCGTGAAAGCAATTCAGCAAACTAATGCAAACCACTTCACTGGATTCGCTTTAAGAAATATATGTTGAAATAAACAAATGACATACGCAGAGACAACTTTTACTGCAGGCGGTGACATAAACACACAAAGTCATGATGTCTGCTCATTTCTGTGTCTGTGAGAGAAACTGCAGCACAGGAACGACGACTTAAAAATGGTCATTGCAGCAGTAAAAGGGGTGCACAGAGTAAAGTAAACAACAAATATGGTTAAAAGATCAGTGTGACTAATACACAATTATCCCAAGCTTGTGTGTGCCCATGAGATTAACGACGGCAGACACTCCACTGAGACCATGGAGAATAGACATTCTAATCAGTTTTTGAATTTGGGTTACAGTTTTGCGTATTCATGGAGAAGACACGTGTGCTTGACAGCAAAGAAAATGAGTCCCAGGTCTTCTCTCAATCTAATGAGGACCTGGTGGCGAACTAGACAATCGTCTACATGATTAAATTTGTACAACTCATTAGGCAGCGGTGATTGAATACGCAGACGTGTAAACGGCAAGGCTCACAAGCCCCGTGACCTTGCAGACTGAGAAAACACACCCGGGAAAGGCAGCACTTTCACATTCTTAAATCTGCTGTGATCATTTTCAGCACAGCCCAGCGGCGGCCAATCCCGGCTGCAGCTGCGAACAATGATTCCCAGGGTGGTGACCAATCAGGACTCCTGTCATCAGAGCAGTAGAGTTAGACTTAGCAATCGATTCATTTCTCCTGACAGCCTGAGGCCTGGGGCAAGAGTCTCGTTGAAGGAACAGTGGCCTAACCTTTAAAAAAAAAGATACTTTTGGTGATTGAAGATACTTAAAAATAGAACCATAGCTTTGCTGTGTGTGTTTGTTACCTGCAATACTTTCATCTCATGCAGCTTTCTAGAGACAGGTGAGCTCTTTTCCTGCACAAAATCAATGAATAATTACTTTATAACAATTAGTATTCTCCTCACCACTGAAGACACTGAGATTCATGCTTGCTATTACCTACAAAGAAAAAGACAGGACATGTACACACTGTATGGATGCCTCCAGAGTTTTATGTCCTCACAAAGGTTTTAAAAGGAAGAAGTGTGTATGACAGGATTGCATGTGTTGTTGGGAAGAGGTTGGAAACAAAGACTTCCTCTTCATGTTCAGAAAGCAATTATGACGGGAGGCGAGAGGGGTCCAACAGGATTTTTTCATAACAAACGGTGACGCGTATAATAAAAGAATAAAAATATTTTCTCCACAGCAGCTCTATATGTAAATGTCAGAGTATTTATGTGTGTCTGTGAATGAGGATTGTGAATGCACATTGTGTCTGCAACCATATTTCTCCACAAAACTTCTATCTATGCAAGCAGGGGTGCACTCTAAGCCAATGATATCTATTGATCACACTTTACTTTCAAGTGAGGTGGCATATCTCCACGACCGTGAAAATTTCTCTGGGTAAAAACAATGACAACTGTGGGAAAAACAATGTAGCTCGTCACGGAGAAGAAACTGGTAAATGAAAGAAGACATTCCAATGTGATTAATCCGGGCGCCAAGTCGACCAGCTCGCCTTCAGCTCAGGGGTAAAAACACAAAAGGCTCCAAACAAAGACAGTTGTCTTCATTTGTTTTGTGTGTATGTGTGTGTGTGTGTGTTTTCTAAGGTATTCATCACTGGTGAAGGCAGTCAAAAATAGCTTGTGTTGCAAATGGAGAGATGAAAGAGTGAAAAAAAAAGGCACTTTAGGGAGAGAGAAGGCTAATTGTGCTAGCTTCTCATACATAGTGTATCAGCAGGCGCAGTGCTGTGCCTGTAGACTATGTGCCAGCAGAAACTCCTGTCTCCTGTGGGCAGCTGTGAGGAAATGAACTGTGTCTAACATGAAAACATGGGAGGGGTTGTACCCAGCATTTCTTTTAGAAGTGGCATGGAAGAAACCCCTGTAATTTTGAATGCACCTCTGCTATACGGCGTTCTCGTATCTTAAGGTCAGAGTGCAGATATTACACTATAGGGTAAGGAAATGTATCTGTGAAGAGCCATGAGCATCTCTTCTGTATTTTGAACAACATCTCAAAGTGCACTCACGGACAAAAGTGACACCTAATGTTTGTGCTCTATGACGTCCAAATTGTGATGTATTCGCTTACATAATTTCCCCCCATTCCCATTCTGGAAAACCATTCAAAATTAATGAACCCTCAGAAATGGTTGCTCTCCAGACTATAAATTCCAATTTTTAATTATTATGACGCATTCAGGCAGAAAGATTCCCAGGACTGTGTGCAGCTGAAGTGCAAAGGATATGAAACCAGTTCCTGGAAGAAGTGATAGCTGAGGTGAAGAGGTGCAATTGTGGCCCAAAATCATAGTCATGTGATGTTGCTCAGACCGTGGGAGAAAATGTGTAGTTTCTTTTTTTAAATGTACGAATTTGAATTTGATCCTGATGTTTAGAGTGCCTAGATGGGAAACACTGTTATCTGATGGGTGGGTTAAGCCAATCGGCTAACTAATTATCACACACTCTTTTCAGCTTGCATGTCTCGTCTTGTCTTAGCCTCAATTAAGGGAGTCAGCCCTCTGTAAACAGAATGCAATTTCTATGTAGAAAAACAAGAACACAGTGCTTTGCAGATATTTGCAGTAGAAAAAGGACGCATGTTTCTCCTGTTTCAGACAGTTGGGGTTCATAGCATACTCCACTTTTACATAACTGAACCTGACAGTATTCACTTCGCTGTCCCAAAGTGCACTGTCATCTCCACTCTGACTTTGCAATCAGCACAATACAGTTTGTACAGAACCAGACTGCTATACAGTGTGTGATCTTGTACGTGCAACACAAATGGTCCTGGTTCTTGCACAAATCCGCGACAAGACACGATCATTACACAGCTTTATTCTCTTGGCCTAATTCTCAGCACAACAGCTGCTAATAGATGTTGATCTCAGGCCTGTATTTTCATATATTTTGTCCCAGGAGACATGCACTGGGCTTGTTCTTTCCCACTTATTAATGATGAGTGGAAATGAGAGGAGAGAGAGACCTGAGAAGACCAATAAAGTGTAGAGAACAGAGTGTTTTCAAGAAAGTGAGTCATACATTGCATACACTGGTCATAATATGGCCTTCAGCCTTACAATTCCCAAGGACTTTCATGTGTCATGTCTAAGCATTTTAAGGCTTTCATGTGTCATCTAACACTGTTTTGGTTAAGGTTAGGGTTAGGGGTTATTCAATAGAGAAATGATGAGGCATGAAATGGCAAGTGAAAAGTAAAAAAATGTGTAATGATAACCCATGAAATGATGTAAGGAAATCAGTGTGTTATTCGCCATTTGGTGATACCAGCCTGGTTATGCAGTATCTGTTGTGCATTTAACTGATATTCTTGTTTGCAGCTTTTACATTTTTTCTTGGTGAATTAGGAAAGAATTTCTCAGTCTTATGGTAAGAATGGTAAACATTCTTGTCATTGCTGTTGAAAAGTTGACTTGGTAGCAGAGTCCTAATTCGGCTAAAAGAACTAGCTCACTTTTAGCCAATGCAATTATTCAGGTGCACCTCTATGCTACTTTTTTGGCCCACTTTCTTCCATTTTGTGGATATATTTGTCTGGGTGAAAAGTGGGCCAGAACCTTCCCATGAGCTTCCACATGTAGACAGGAATTAGATTTATTACCCAGAATGCCCCAGAGGAGAACACCGTCCCCTGCCCTGTCTAGGCAGAATCGATGAAACATGGAGGGGAGAGGAGAGGAGTGGAAAAGAGCAAGACGAGGAGGAGAAGTAACAGCTATTTTGGAATACAGCGACACCCAGGAGAGAGAGAGAGAGAGAGAGAGAGAGAGAACATCTTGAAAAGAAAAGAAAATGCATAGAGGGGGGCAAGCAAGAAGATGGAAGGTCCACTAGTTCTTTTAAACATATGACTACAGGAAGCACAGATAGGCATCAAGACTTTTTAACCCTGAACATGAAGTGACGCCTCCTCACCCCCAACTCACAAGCTGCACATGCAGAATGGCAAACAGTTGAACCAATGAAAACAGCTTAATTCAAAACTGCTGAAAGGGGTTTGATTATGATAAATCAACAGAGAATTACCACCCAAATCTGCATTTCCCCCTCAGCTATATGGAGCTGTAAAGCATTTTTATGCTCCTTGGTTTTTTTTGTTTTTGTTTTGTTTTTGTTTTTGGTAGCACAGCTTTACTGTTTTTGTTCACAAAAATAAAAAGCTGTAAACCCACTGTTCATTACCTGCTCAGCACCAGTTCATAGACAGATTAGCGACTAGCTTGTGAACATACTGGAGCATTTAGTGGCTAAAGAGCCAGATATTTCCCTCATGAGTAGGTAGAAAGCTAAAAGGAGAGAAAATATTCAACTTACATCCATCTATCCATCTATCCATCCATTAGCTGTACCACTTGTCCTTTGAGGCGGCCTGGCAGCTAGAGCCAGTCCCTGCTGACATTGGGTGAGAGGTGGGGTACACCATGGAGAGATCATCAGCCTAACACAAGGCGATTGACATTTATCAGATGTCCATGAATGACTCCAAATCAATGATAATGATGTTCCGTGGCTGTTGGATGTGTAAATAGGCAACTAAGTGACGCCTACTCAATAGGCAATAGAAAAGCTAACATGTTTGCTATATAGGTAGTAATGTGTCAGTTTTTTGCTCACAGTTTGTTTCTGCTGCCACCTAGTGGCCAGAAAATCTGCCATTGCTGAGAGCTACTCTGTGTGTTGTTAGTAAGAACAGCACAAACAAGGAAAGACAAGGAAAAATTAATTTCATTAAAACATGTATTTGTCCTTTCTGGTCTATTTCAAACACAATGAGTGCTTCTGAACTACAAGTTGAGAACCACTGTGCTATAATGGTTTCAATCCTTCTTTTTAAATTCTGTATTAAATCTGTGTGTTGTTTGTTAACACAGATAGATGAACACAAGTGATGTTGTAGAGTGTCATATATGATGGTTCACAAATTGCTCCCTCCACGTGACATAAGTCAAGTGTCACAACAAAGTACGGATCCTCCATTCCTCTCAATCATCATGTCGGCTTTATCACACAGTTGTATTTGGCCATAAATTCTGACACTTAAACTTGTGCTCTGCTTCAGTTTGATCTCCATCCCCTCATTCATCAATTATCGATAATCTATCAGCAGACTCCACATGCTTATTTACTGAACTGGTCTCTGTACAAGTGATGGATGATGTCACAAAAGCAATTTACAGCCAGGCATCAGAGAAATATATCAACAGATACTTTTCTGACAAATAACAAATACTCTATTGGTGTGTATCAATGCATTAAAATAGTATAAGGAATCATTTTGCATAACTAAAACATTTTAATATGCGCATTCATATTTACTAGTTGTTATGTTTTTTGTAAACAAAACCAAGTCCACAGCCACGTTAGCATCTCTGCGCTAAATGCTAACATCACTGTGTTGCTTACAGAAACAATGCTAACGTATTGATGTTTAGCACTTTTTAACTTTATCATGTACGCCACCTTAGTTTAGCGTGTTAGCATACTAAAATGTAAAGACAAAGTACAGGTGAGGCTGTCATTTGTTAGTTTTTGCAAGTATTTAGTCATAAACCAAAGTATTGGACAGCTCAAAATTTTGACCTAATGACGGTACCAGAAATGTGGAGATCACCAAAGTTCATCCAGAAGGAACATTGTCTACATTGCACTGCATAAAAGTCATGCCCTAGCAGGCTACACTGTAATTTTATAATTACATTTTATTGTTTGATTTGAAAGAAGTTCGTTATTGATCAGATATTTTGCTTCCAATGAATATATGCCTCTTCTTAATATGGCACTAAGCTGTTGAAATGGCTCTTAAAATAAGATGTAGGCAGCCTGCTTTATACTAGCTATTTGTGGTACTTTCAGAATGGTAAGTATTGCCATCTTGTCAAAAACTACTTGTCAACATAATTATAATAATACCCTCGTGTGTTTACAGTGCCTATTGTAAACAAAGAATGGCTGCCTGTCTTAATGTAACTTGCAGACTTTGTTGACACAACTCATTGACAGCTTCTCAAAAATGGTGAAAGCAGCTCCTGGCTCCTCTGTTTGTTCTATCACTGATAGACTCATTCAGCAGCCACTCAGAGTCCCAATGAGCTGCTGTACAAAGCGTCAGTAACAGATGGTTAGCGCATGTTTGTGTACATACAGCACATATGTAGGTCAGGTACACCACAGTCACTGGTTGCCATGGGAACTGGGTATCAAACATGACTGCAATCTCTCGGAGAAATCAACTTGTGGCCAAGCTCCGGCTCTTGCACCTCTCATTCCCTCTCAGCAGTTAACCCTTTTGGATTATCCCGCAGATTATGAGGGAATATTCACCACAGAAAGTTGACATTGTCAAAACAAGCTCCGACTGAGCCTGCTGGTGATGAGAGGGGAGATGAAGCATCACTTTAGATCGATAATCCAACACACATCTGGTCAACCATAAATGCATTGGTGATGCCTTTGCTGCCATTAACCTAAATGTACTGAAAAAAACCACACATCATCCTAATCACACACCCTGACCTGGAATATCATCTTCGCCTCACACTCAGTGCCTGTCGTGGATCTGTTCACGAGCAGCTGCACATGACCTTGGGGATTCACAGGAAACAAAAAGGGATTCTCCCTGCCTGTCTCTGCCTGTCTCCTTCCATCAAACATACACATTGTCCACACACACACACAGACACACACACTCTCTCTCTCTCTGTATGGTAAGTGCACGTGATTGGATGCAGTGAGCTGGTGATGCATGTTGAATGCTGATGAGCTTCTTTGGGTGCTTTCTTGAAAAAAAAAAAATAAAAAAAAGGAGAAGCGGTAGAAAGCTTCCTCTGTGCCTGCAAGACAGAGAGGAAGGAAAGGAGAGCAAGAAGGGGGGGTTGGAGGTGGAAGAGAAAACAGACCTTCCCACATTATTCATCAATGTCAAACCCTGCCCTCACCTCCTGGTTAGACCATACACGTGCATGCAATCACATATCAACACACATACGTGAAAATACTTATACACACACACATACACATGTGACTCTCTGTGATGCACTGCTGCCCTTTCTTATCACATAATTCATTGTCATTACGCCTCTGAGAGCTGTAGTGTACAAACACTCCAGTTAACATGGTCTCCTTCTCCGCCGCATTGTCCCACGCTTTCCTGCCATGGACATATACACAAACCTGCTTTGTCCTCACAGTGTCCCAGTTTTTTGTGTCTGTCCAGGCTAATGAGGTGAAAAATTAGCTTGAGGCACACCAGGGAAGCTTTTAGGGTCAGCAGCATGCAAAGCACTTTTTTGTGTGAGATAGTTGCAGATAAGGCATTGTGTTTTGTGTACAGGATGATCCAAAAAGTCATCCAAAAGATCATCAGTGTCTGGCTGATTGGGGATCATTGAAGGTCAGTGATGTCAGGCTACATTGTTGAGGTCCAGGGTGTGTGAAGTAGCAAATTGGCTTGATTGTTTAAAGGAAGGCTAGATTTTCCCTGTTGTCAACAAATCCCATGAGAAGGAAAAAAACAACAATTACTTGGTTTTACTGACATGTACTTCACGTGTAGCCAAAGCATGATGTAGCCTTTTTCTCTGTGCCACCGACCCCCACTGTCCAAACCAGTAACCAATAAGTTCATTTTTAATTTGCACATTAAAGAGCAAGGAAATTTTAAATATCACAAAAAACAAGATACAGCAGACAGTTTCCCTGTGTACGTGGGCCACTGAGGACACTGTAATCTTACCCAAATGAATGCATGAATTAAACATAAATGCCACATTTCCATTACATTTTCTACATTGTTATCTGCTGCTCATTTAATTACATCATGTCATCACACTGTTTTCTTTCTGCAATAGTTTAATGATGCCCGACTAGACAATTAGTGCCACCAGCTTTTTATCTCCATGAACCAACTCCTAATATTTGCACACCGGTGGTGGATTAATTAGCATTTTCTTTTGTAAGTTTGGTTAAAATCTATGCCACATTTGGATGGGAGCAGATGGGTTTATTCAATATATACACAGTTGCGTATCTTGACTCAATCCCACATTAACTGTCCTACACCAGATAATACTCCTCAGCCACTAAATGTGTATTAATTCACAGTTAGAAATAGTCCCCAACAAATGCACTATTTACTCCCGTTTGGCTAAAAACTACAGTGACCACTAGTTTCAAGAAATTAGTTGTTTTTGAAATGAAAATATATATTTGTGGCCAAGATTTACATCTTCAGAAAGTATTGACAGATGGATTTGTCCATTATTGCTGACAATAATAAATATAATAATAATAATAATAACTAAATAAAATAATTATTAAAGGTTTTATTCTTGAATTCATGGAGCCTGAAAAATCAAGTTGAAATCCTTGCCTGTCTTAAATTTTAATTACTAACTGCTTGACCACTTTCATCTGGGTAAAGTATTTCATAAGACCAATGTTTAGCACCTGAAGGAAATGTGTTATTATACAAATGAAGTACAAATATAAAAGCCACCAAAACATATGACAGCAGTGGTTTGTATTCTGTATTTGTATTGGATACATGGAAGAGACTGAATACAAGCAAAACTTCATGCTACAGTGTGAACGGAAATAGATTTTAGTCTGTACTGTAGGTGGTCTACCATGTGGAGTCTGGGGCAGGATGTTCTGTTTTATTCGACTGCACCTGCTCCTCTATTTGATCTGTCTAGAAGTTGGTCCCATACTCCCCGAGGGTGAAAATATCCTTCCAAGCCTGCTACCGCTGCTATACTGAAATTCATCTGATGACTGAGTCAGACATGATGCTGGCTGCCTTCACTTCCAACAAAATGACTCAACACTCACATCCAATAACTGTCACACTCTTCACTGAGATCAAACAAGTGGCATGACAGTTCATTCTTCTGAGATAAAATGTACAACCTGCTGTGTTATGCTGAGTTGGATGCATTTTTGCAGTGCTGACGTGCAGATTCAGATCGCTTTTAGTGGCTTTGTCTTACCCTGATAAAGGATACACTACTATCCTGGGTCAGTACAGTCAGTCAGAAAATACTGAGAAATTCCCAAGTAACTATCTAGTGTGAGATACAGTAAAACAAAATTGAATTGGCTTGATAACGCTACATCACTGTAGATTAAGTATTAAATGAAACTCCAATTGACTTACTAATGATTTTGGTGGACAGATGAGCCCATATTAAATCTAAAAGTTAATTAAAATCACCTCCTATGTCATGCTGAGAATACCATCTCTCCATATTATCTGCAGGGAAGAGTATTTTCCGCCACAAGCAGGGCTAAGTGATGAATCAGATGCAATGACATCTAAGTAGTGAGTCATCATAACAGCCAACCAAATGAATTAGATGTACCTTGTCAAGGGGTTTGTTGACTCTTGAAAAGCGAGCAGCGTTTTGATAGAAATTCAATTGAAGTGCTCAGAGACCAGCCCCACGCCATAGTGCCAACTTTGCGCATACACCGTAAACAAAACGCTGACATCATTAACATTTCAACTGACCTTTTTTCTGTGTCAAAATATGCCCGGTCCAGTCAAATAGTACTACACAAACACCCGTGTCTGTCCACCACACACACACACACACACACACACACACACTAGAGGATCAGGGAAAACCTTCCTGTACAGACAGGCCTGAATCAGAATCACCTATAAACAGTTTCACCTCAGGGAACCTCACTTATTACAGGCATTTCTGCTTATTTCCCCCAGCTGACAGTTTAATTTTGTCTACACGCCCACAGTGTTTCAAATCAAACACACTCCCATGCCAACAGGGCCATCTAGTGGTGCATTTAAATAAAATAACCTTTGTGTCATATTAGGAGGGCTTGAACAAACTAACTAGAATGCATTAAAGAGATGGTTGTAAATAATAATGTGTTCCAGTCTATGTTGTAAGATTAAAAATGTGCCTTTTTCTGATATTAAAAGCCCCTTCCTTCTCACCTGTTTCACTCATTTCCTTGGCAGTGCTCCATAAAGAGGCAAATCTCACGTGAAGATCAGGATAATGACCTCAGTGTAGGAAGACTAATAAAGATGTGGGCTTGTTTTGTCACTTTATGCCTCTAAGATATCCACCTATATAACAGCGTTTGACTGTAAACTCAAACAATTAATGTCTTATTTTGCATTGCACATTTAAATAAACATGTACAAGGAGGAGAGCAAATGAAAACCAAAAGGAAAATCAACAAGAGCCATAAAAATAAATGTAAAAATGTGATACAACCACTAAATTCTTCAGGCAGGTTTTGATAAAATACAGTGGATAGAGCTTATCTGGGTTCAAAAGGTCAGAGAAATATCTTATTCACAGACACAGACTAGCCTTCAAAATATAAATTCAAAAATAGAAATAATATCATTTGATATGATCAGTCTGTCCCATAATAACCTTTGACACAGAACAAAAATTTCACATGAACGCCCAAGTAATGCATTTTCACTTCCTTTTATGAGGCTACTCACATCATCTTATATTCATAACAATATCCACAACAGAGGAACTTGGACTGTCGTACTCTTTAATGTGAACTGAATGAACGATCACCTGCTGGGAATACACTTAAATAACTACTTTGACTAACCTGAACCTCAGCCCTGACCTGAGACCACAACACAGGGTTGAGTGGTAACAACATTTTATGATAACCAAATTCACACAATATGTCAAATTTTATATCATAATATTGATATTCTTCCAGTGAATCTCACAGCTGCACATTAGCAGCAACATCTGCCCTAAATTGGATACTGAGTCTTCATAATTCATGCCACTGTGAGTGTCACTGAGATGGTTTTTAATTGTGGTCATTGGTGACTTTATAAGTGACTGAATATGAACACACTAATCAAAGATAGATAAATTCTTTTGCATTGAGAATAGATTAATAAAAAAGGACTATGGTGTGATATTTTTTGTCTTAATTACTGTTAATCCAAGAAGATAAAAGGAAATGTATAAATAAAGTGATGAGTTTAAAAACTAGTCTGTTGATTGAAAATCTGGAAAATCCAGCTTTCACATTTTCATCACACTGTAATCTCCCTGACCACAGACTTTGATTCTGCTTCCACAGGGAACAGAAATGAAACTCTGGGTGCGCTGACTTAGTACAAGTGAACAAACTGTAACCAGGGTTTCTGTGGTGAATTTTACATTAACTGACTCCACTGGAGGCTTATTGAGGGCACTGGCACTGCTCCTGCAACACACGTCTGCTGGAGGAATGAGTGTACTGAGACTATTTCTGAACAGAAAAAAAATAATAATTTAACTGAATCCTTGTTGTGTTTTAGGCTTGTTCAAGTGTGTCAGCATAGAGAGACATTTGTCACACATTCCTTTAATTCTCAAAAGAGACATAAATCATGGTGGTCAAGATGTTAACCCTCTTCCAGGAAATAAGCCTGTAGACCTGAACAAAATGCAAAAAGTACATTAACTCTAATTAGTAAAGTTATGTATAGATAACAGCTAAGACTGAGCTTAACACACTTAATGAAATCCATTAGAATATTCTCAAGCCACCTCCAAGACCACCCAACCCAAACCCAAATGACATGGTTTGGGAAAAGTTAGACCACAGAGTGAAGGCAAAGCAGCTCAGCACCTCTGGGAACCTCAGGATGCTGATATGATGCTCATATTCAGGTTTTTTTGTTGACTTCATAATTCCATTTTTTCCTTCATAGTTTTGATGTCTTCAATATTAATCTACAATGTAGAAAAAAATATAACAAAGAAAGAAAAACCACTGAATGAGAAGGTGTGTCAAAACTTTTGACTGTATAAAATATTTTCTCAAAAGTCCAAAAGTCAATACACACAAACATCTTATGATGCATCATGGACATGTACTTGGTGAAACTAATGTTCATATTTTCAAACTTCAACAGCTTCTCCTTTACATTAATATTCTGCAATGTGAAACATGTTGTAACTGTTGTTTTTGAGTGTTACACTAGTTTATTCTTCTTCTTCTTCTTCTTCTTCTTCTTCACACCTCACCATTTTCAACAAAGCTAAAAAGCAGAAACAGTCATTTTGCATGTTCTATGTTTGAACTACAACTATATCTGTAACTAGATTATGGTCCCTCTACAAGATGGAACACCCAAAAAAACAAACACAAACAAACAAATAAACACAGGAACCATTTCAAGGTCTTATCATTTAATTTCACAATGCATTACAGTGGTGCATTTACTCTGAAACAAACCTCCATCTAATTAAATTACCACAGATTATTGGACACACAGTGAACCTGGGTCTTTGGGGGGCCCCTGGGGGTCAAGGGTCTCAGAACAGTGGTCTACTTTGTTTAGTAGTAAACCACTATCCTGGGGCCCCTGATGCCTCAAGCCCCAGGTCCACCTCCCATGAGGTTTTGATATGCCTTGGTCAATCACAGGAAGGAACTTTCTTGTTCAAGTTAAACAAGTAGAGTCACCTGTTCATAAAATCTTATACTTGAGTTGTGCTTTTTAGTAAATTATACCAAAAGAAATAGAATTAAAAATACCAAAAATAAACCGTGTGGTCAGAGCCAGTGGAACAGAAGCTGTAACCTGTGTTGGGCGGGACTTCGGCTCTCATTGAAGGTACAAATAAACTCTCTCCCCTGTTTTACAAAGTGGGGTCAGGGGCCCCCCTCAGGTCTTTACATGGCTCAATGGGATGAACTCCAAGACAGAGAGTTATCTTGCTCTAAAAACATAAATTACCAGTTTTACAGTGCAAATAATTTGTGACTAGTGACAATATCAGTCGTTTTACCCGCCTTTTTATTCTCCCAGCATTACGTTTCGGTGTTTAATCTTCAGCTGTGGATGTCTGAATGGTTTACTGAGCCATAGAAAAAAGAAAAAAAAAAAAGCTTCCCTGGCAGGCATCATCCCCCTCAGCCAGTCTGACCGCCCACAGTCCGGGGGGAGAAAGTGCTGCTTTGTGAATGAAGGGAGCGGCGGTGGACAGAAAACAAAACTTTACCAACATTATTTCCGTCGGGCAACGATTTTTACATTCAGCGGAGAGGTTTCGACGGCGCAACAAGCTACACCTGGACGACAAGGAGCACGAAAAACACAGTAAGTCGCGACGCCTTTTGGGACCTTGTGCGGCAGTGATAGGAAGCAGATTGACATGGCTTTTTTTCGACGGAAAGATGCATGCATAGCAGCCTAACCGTGACTGGAATAACTGTCGTGAGATGGGAGATAATTTCAGGGCAGAATTTAACTCTTTAGTTTCTTCTCCATCTTTAAACGTCTCTTTTTCACGTCCCAGCGTGGTTTTCCCAAACAGTGACTGTCGTGCAAACTAATGTAGCCTCTTAAAAGACACCTTTTGTAGCTAACGTTGAGATTTTGAGTGATTTGGAGATGAAACAGAATTAGCTAATTGCGTCAGGTGTTGAAGTTAAGCCTGGAAAATTCAAATTGATTTCAAACTGGCCGTCCATTTAATCCCATGCAATGAGGCATTTCGCCGTTTCATGCAAAGTTTCCATCTGCTTGCCAGTGTGTTTCGCAACATTTCATGACTCATGCAGAAGACGTGCATTCCCAATGTCACCATGAACAGAAAATAGGCCCATAGAAGACTCATTCATGACATTATGATTTTTTTTTTCTCCTCTGGGGAGTGTGGTCTGTAAGGAGTAAACATTAAATCTAACAAAGCTGTGAACACCAGTCTGTGGCTCAGGTTTAGTTTGAGGGATGTTGTCCTTTAAAAATAGTCCTATTAAGTATTACTTACTCCCCCGCCTTCATTTACAGTATTTAGTGTTAATAATAACACTTACTTTATGTCTAGTTCTGAAGAATGTAGAATTCAACTGACCAATCATTGTAATTATTGATTTATTTGATGATTATTTTGATTTGGCGATGCTGATTCATCAGTTAGAAAACTGTGAAAAATGCCATCATGCTTTCCTAAAGTTCAGATGTCTTGTTTGGTCTGACCTGCTGTCCAAAACTGAATGATAGTGATTAAAATCTTTGAAGACTGAGAAAAACCAGCAAATATTAACATTAGTGAAGCTGGATCCAGAGAGTTTGATTGATCAAACAGTTAATCAATTGATTACTGCATCTCTAGAGAAATGCAACTGGTTGTGACTTTGTTCCTTTTCTGTTTGCAGGAGCTCCCCTGCTGTTCAGGCATTTCAGAGAAGCTGTAAATCATGGTGGTGAGTTTAGCCTGCGTGGTCTGTCTCTGCGTGGTGGTAGTCAGCAGTGAACCCTGCCTCATCATCAGCGAGATCAATGCTGACAACCCAAGACTGGACACCACTGAGTTTGTGGAGCTGTATCACACCAGTGGACAGCGAGCTTCACTGGACGGCTACACCCTTGTCTTCTATAATGGAAATGGAAATATAGCCTACAAGGTCCTGGACCTCAAAGGCCACAGCACAGATGACAGAGGTTTCTTCCTGGTGGGCTCGGTGGACATGCTGCCCAAACCGTCCATCCTCCTGCCTCCAAACACAGTCCAGAACGGCCCAGACGCCATTGTCCTCTACCACACATCTGCTGCACGCTACAGCGAGAAGATGAACGTCACAGCTGTTGGGCTGGTGGATCGCTGTCGTGTACATGACTCGCCGCACTGGAGGTGCAGAGTTCCTCGCTGAAACTCTAATGCCTGGAGAACAGGCCTTCGTCGAGGATGAAACTGCTCTCGAGGGGGACGAGTCGATTGAGAGGTGCCTGCTGTCTGAAGATCGCTGGGGCTTTCAGGTGTCCTCGCCATCCCCAGGTCAGCGGAACAACTGCACTCCGCCTGCTGCCCCAGCAACCAGCCCAGTCATTACAGAGCTGAAGCTGGGAGGAGGGCAGGTGGATGGGTTTGTGGAGATAACAGACGCCCCAGCTGCTGGTCCTCTGGTGCTGGTGGTGTTGGATGGGAAAACAGACAGGGTCAGTGTGAGTGTGGACGTGGATGTGGAGACTTCAAGGAACTTTTTGATCTCCATGACCATTGAGAAGAACTACATGAAAGGTCAGTATGCTGTGGGTTGTCGTGATCTTTTTCCAACACTAAGGTTAATGGAGGTGACCTACATGATAACTTTAAGGGTTATATGAGCCATTTCAGCTATTTAGTGCATGAGGAGGCCATGGAGAGCTTTGATGCCTTTTGGTCACTTTTTATTCATTCATTCGCTTTCGTTTCATTGTAAATTTGTTTGTTCCTCTTCTGATTTCTTCTCAGGCGATGAGTCCGGGGCAGTGGCCGTTTACAGCGGCAGAGCCTCTGACTTCCCTGTGGGCTGTCCTCTGAGCCAGATACAGCCTTTAGACGCGTTTGTGTTTGCTGGACCTGGAAACAAGCCCAGTGCCAACCTCACTGAGACTCTCATCCCAGGCAGACAGCCCTACCAACTCAGCAACAGGCAAGATGGTTTTCTATTCCTATAAACCACACAAAACTAGGCCACAAGTCAACACAAGTTTGGTGAAGCTGATGTTGTGTTTCTGGTGCAACTATCAGAGGTGTTAGTGACATTCTGTTGCTATTTTTGAAGCCATAGTTTCAAGTGTTGTGAAACACATTCAGTAAAGTGTCCCATTTGGTGAAGGCAAGAGTTATCTTGTGACTACTGTTCCTCTTTGCTAATGCACTTTTCCTGTGTTTGGCGAGTATCATCACATTAGTCACAAGTAGGCTGTTACTCACACTGAGTCAAAGACACCAAAATACATAATCACATAACAACACTCACTTTGGAGGGAGTTTATTTGACACCTCTCTGGAAAAATCGAGAGGGTTTACAGCCACGTTAGCAGCTCTGTGAGGCTGTGCTTAGGTGCAATGGTGTGTTGAGCAAAAATGCTAACATCAGCATGCTAATGAAGTCAAGATTGGCAGGTATAATGTTAACCTTTTTCACCATGTCACTTTAGCTTGTTAGCAGGCTGACAGTTGATAATTAGCAGTAATCACAAAGTACAGCTGTGACTGATGTTAATTAATAATTAGTTTGGCAGCTATTTCATCATAAACCTGAATACCAAATTTTGAAATAATGGTTGCACTGGAGAAGTCATGGGATCTCCAAAATTATTACAAGTCATCATTTAGGCGCTATGAAAATCTGTATCATGGCAATCCATCCAACAATTGCGAGGGCATTTTACTAAAAATCAAAAATGTCACCCTGCTGTTGAAGCTAGCGGAAATGTTAGGGGATCAGAGTTCAGTAGGATTCATCTTGTAGAGGCCATGAATGTCTGCACAGAATGTCATGGCAATTCATCCAATAGTTGTTGAGCTACTTTATTCAGATTGACAGAGACTATAAAATATATTTTATATTTTGCCCACTGTAAAATATAAATGTGCCATCCAACACTAACCAATTATGTTGTCAGTTTGAGAGAGGGTGGTTTCTATCTGAGTCGCTGTGGTGTGGCCTCCTGGGCCAGAGATCCAGGTGTCTTCTGGGAGGCCCCGCAAACTCCTGGGATGCCCAACCAGTGCCCCTGGCCAAAGATCTGCCCTCACAGTTTTGGTGAGTGTTTGAATGTGTGTCAGGATGCCTGATTTTGTTATGTGTATGTCTGGTACAGCTTATGAGATGAGTAAAGACACTAAAAACTCTTGTAATACCTGCGTTTTAAGCAAGATGTAAGTTTGCTAGCTCAGTGTAGTTGTGACTGATGTTTGACAGAAAAAAAAGTTTTTCAATCTGCGATACCTCAGGTAGATACAGGTAATGCGTATGTGATTGACAATTAATTCTATTCCTTTCACAGCATCTAATAACTTTCTTATTCTATGCTTTAGTGATTCCAGGAGGTACAGAGTCACCGCCTCATCTCCCGCCATGGGGAAACAGTGACTTCCTGATCAACGAGCTGAACACTGATACACCTGGAGCGGCTGAGGATGGCGAGTACATCGAGCTTTGGCACCCATCAGGTCGCCGGGTATCCCTGCAGGGGATCTGGATTCTGCTGTTCAGCGCACACAACAACAAACCCTACAGGGAGATCAGCCTGAGTGGACATTTCACCACTTCTAAGGGTTACTTTCTGCTGGGCAGCGACAGGTTGGTGCCAGCTCCATCACTTCGTCTGCCTCCAAATACCATCCAGAATGGACCAGACGCTGTGGCCCTCTATCGTAGCCCTTTTGGCCCACCATCAGCTGCACAGCGGGGGATTCCAACTAAAGGCCTGCTGGATGCAGTGGTGTACCGGCAGAGAGGATCAGATAAAGAGGCACAGGAGCTGAGTAAAGCTCTGACCCCAGGACAGTTGCCTCTTCTTGAGGATCCAGAGGTTCTGCCTGGTGATGAGGCTCTCAGCCGCTGTCGAGGCCTTTACCCCTATGACCTGTCTGCTTTTTCAGTGAGTACAAAGTGAAAAGATTTGCTTAGTTTTTGCACCGTTGCAACGTGTTTTCTCTTTCTGCATATTTAAATTGATTCTGTCACTGATCACTGGATATATGATATACCTTTTAAAAGTTGTTAAAATTCTAAACATGCATCTATCACCGTAGGTGGCTCCACCTACTCCTCTGAGGGAGAACAGCTGCCCACGCCCACCCCCAGCCCCCGAAGGTGTGGTCATCAGTGAGGTGGCTAGTGGCCACTGGACCAATCACAGCCAACAGAGGGCCTTCGTGGAGCTGCATGGGCCCCCCATGACTGACCTGCGAGGCTTGGTGCTCTCTGTGTTTGACCAGGAGCGCAGTGGGACGGTCATTGCGCTTCCTTTGACTGGATCTATTGATCAAGATGGATTTTACATTGTTGGAAATGTCACTGGAGCAGGTGAGGACTTTGGGAGATAGATGATTGTTGGAAAATAAAAATAAAAAGCTTTCCCAGCTCCTCCTTATTAATTCTGTCTCTCTTTTTCTTGTTTTACACTCATTCCTTTCATTTCTCACTGTACTCCTTCACCTCCTCTCTCTCCTGCATAGATCAGACTTTCCCGGAAGGCTCCACGGTACCGGTACGAGGAGCAGTAGTCCTGTGCTATGACCTGTTCAGTGTCTGCCGAGCCGGCACAGCTCTGACCAACTCCAGTCTCAGAGATGTTCTTGTGTTCAGTGAAAACCAGCAGCTGCTCTCCTCTCTGTCCACCACCAGAGGGAGACAAGTGATTCCAGCTCTCAGGTAAACACAGACCAAACCACAATTTTCACATGTTTGAACTTTTACACTACTCATAAGTGTTAAACCCAATTAAAGCTATAATCTGACTGTTGAAAATACCATGTAAAGGCCTTTATCTAATTAGATTAATTGGGTCAGGGCCTCAGACAGACTAAGAACCTGGTCAGAAGACCTGCATGGGCCCTGCTGTACTATTTAATCACAGCAGGTTCACTTTTAAAAGGAGATGATTACCATGGTAACCTATACTGCACTTCTAACAGGGGCAGATTAAACCGAATGGATCACCTGCTGTCATCAAAGAATTCTGACAGGGTTGTGATTTATTTATTTAAACCTGCTTCATTCACAGTGAAGTGATAGTACTAAGAAGCACATTGACAGTTGATATTGAACATATTTTGCATGTTAATAGGTCATTTTCAAAGCAGACACTTTGATTTGTCAAAGGCCATGACAGTGTAACAATGAGCCAACATGCACAATACCAGGACCATGAAACTGAAGCAGCTAAATGAAATTCAGCCATACCTGTGGGAGAAATCCTGGATGTCTGATTAGCTCAGTGGAGCTTATTTAAAACAGCACTCATACTCCATCACTGGAGCTCAGGAGAACATGAGGTGGCTTTGTCAATTGACAGTCTTTTTGGAGAGCCAATCAGATGACGATTACCAAATTTAAAAAAGACATGTATCCATACAATTGAGAAGTAGCTTTTGAAAAAATCACAATGCCATATTGTGTTACAGGAGGATGGAACCATGACAGTATTGCCTTAATCTAATTGGTGTGCATGTCAACATACTGTCTGTTTTGCTTTATGTCATTCTTTAAACTTTATCATACCTCTTTAGTGCTGTATGTGTGCAATATATGTGTATTCATACATTTATTGTTGTGTATTTGCACAGGTCAGTGGAGGATGGTCCTGTCTCTCTCAGCCGGTGTTCATGCTGTGAAGTGAGGAGCCCCTCCTCTTGGACGAGCTCCTCCCCGACACCTCACAGCTCCAACCTCTGTCCAAGCCCTGCCTTCTCAAGTCAAATTGACCTCTGTCTCGGACCCCTGTCCAGTGACGGGCACGGAGCAGTCAGGAGGTGAAGAATCATTAATTTAACAAAACTAAAATGTAGAACAGATCAGTGTCTGAGGAGGACGGTGTAAGCATATAAGGTGCCATTTGTTTTATCTCCAAGACACTGAAACTATGATTGATGTTCTTTAAGTACATGCAATTCATGTGCAATGTTTGACCTTTTGCTTTGACACAAGTACCATGTAGGTGCACTGTGTCTCTGGTTCAGTGTCTTTGCTTCGCTTTGTCATCTTTGCATGTCATGCTCCTACTTCCCTTATTAAAGGTCAGTTGTCCATTAAAGGTTAAAATGTTAAACATTTTGTCTTTAGAAAAAAAAATCTAATTTATGTAAATGACTTTTTTGTCATTTGTCAGTCAAAAAAATCTGAATTGTCAAAATATAGAGGTAATGGTTTTTTGTCTGTTGGTCATTTATACAATACATATGCTTTTGTTTAAGTTGACAGCTTCTTATCTGTTTCCTCAGACTGCAGTGGTCTGATACAAGGGAAGAGAGTTGCTGAGGTGGCTGATTACCTGGAGAAAAGGTGTCACTGTGGCATCTCTGCTTTGTATCTCCAAGGTAAGAAACTTTCACTCACTTCAAATTGAAACTGGTCACATCTGGCTGATTTTAATTGCGAGATTTGACTGCCTCATCCCTGAGCTTTGAGATAGTGTCTGCTCCTTCAAAAGGATTTCATTGAAAAAGAAAAGATTACAGACCACTGGCATCACTGGCTCTGTGGGAGAGCTTGATTCCTAACAATCAGCACAGCAGTGTAAGTCGCTGTTACCATGGAGCTATAGTAAACTAGGTATAAAAAACTGTGCCTAAGTTGCAGGAACACACCATTACAGCTGAGGTTTATTTTGTGTTGAAGTACATTTTACTCACATTGCTTTCAGAAAGTATTCAGACCCCTTCATGTCTTTCATGTTTTGTTACGTTGTAGCATTATGCTAAAATGTGCCCTCGTCAATCTACACTCAGTACCCCATGATGACAAACTGAAAACAGAGTTTTAGAATTTCTAGCAAAATTATTAAAAAGGAAAAACTTAAAATATCACATCACATCCTTTGCAATGACACTTTAAATTTAGATCAGGTGCTTCCATTTCTCTTGATCATCTTTGAGACGTTTCTAGACCTTATCCACTTAAATTCAATTGATTGGATGTGATTTGGAAAAGCACACACCAGCCTATAAGTGAACTGCCTTCAGAGCTCAGAGACAGGGTTGCGTCAAGGGACAGATTTGGGGAACAGTCCAGAAAAGTCCAAATATAACTTAGTCTTCTTAATAATAAAGCAGTGCTTCACCAGCATAATAATGCTGCCACTCACAGGAGATTAGCAGCACTTTGGAATACTGCTCTATTTACCTCTGCAAACACTTCCAGCTGTAAAAGTTTATTCTCACAGAGGGAAATCATTTAGACACAGATGGGCTCAGGTGTGGCTATTTCCCTGACATGATCACACTCTACATCCCTCTACATTCCCATTTCCTGTTTCCTGTTGACAGAATGTATACATGTAAGAAGCTGGAAACACATCTTGAACACTGGTCATGTGTAGACAGTGAAATACTCGTCTGTCCGTTCTTGTTCAAGGAGCCAACTTTTCTTGCGTTTCTGGGTGGCTGCGAGTGTGGGGGAACATCCAGGCACTGTCAGACCATCAGAAGGCCCTCATCATCCAGACGTCGCACATGAATCCTCCTTCTGCTCAGGGAGACGTTTGCTCTTCTCCCACCACAGACCGTTACACGAGCACAGGTTTGCACCTTCTGCACACATATATCAAGCTAACCAGCACAAGATAGCAAACACATAGAGGTGTTTTATCCTTAAAATTCTTGGTATCACAGCTAATGCATCATCACGTCAAAAAGAAATTAGACACTAATCAGGAAAATCAGCTAATTAATAGTCTGCAGGCTGGTGTGAAAAGCCAGCTTGTTAAAATATCTCAGTGTATATAACAGCAGTGTTCAACTGTTGCCGATGAATCATCTCTCAAATGTGTTGACATTATCTCATAAAATGTATATTTCATATATATTGAAGTACGTGTCTAGACATGTTGTCCTGGTTTAAAAAAGGAAAGGATCATTATGACTATTATGAGCTCATCCAGAGTCAGTGCAGCTGCTGGTATATCCCCAAATAGAGACATCATCACTGCATCTTACAGTAGAGCCATGTTCATAACAAAGCAAACGGCAAGTTGGAGAATGATATTCCTCCTCTTTAATGCAAAAACATTTCATGTAGCTCCTTTCATACAAGACACACAACTCTAAATACCCTTCATTACGTCTGATATGCTTTTGTTTAACAACAGATAGACATATGTGAACTGCATTCAGAGAGTGACAATACATAGAAATTCAAAGTTGCAACAAGAGTGACAGCAAATCCAGAGAGCACAGATCATATTTTGCTACCAGGTGTAGTTCAGAGAGAAGAAGTTGAGGGCTAAATGTGTAGGGTCTGACTGCTAAACACAATGTATAATCTCACATGAAAATGTGTGAAACACACTTCACATACCAGTACCTAAGTGAATCTCATGTGCTAATTGAAACTCTGATAAATGTAGCTCAGTCTGTCCTCAGTATGAGCACATGAAAGAGGGAAGACATTTCTTTTTCTTTTTTCAAGCTTTAGAGAAGTAGCTTCATCCTCGTGGGACCCTGGTGATGGATTTGGATATAAAACTGTCATTCTTTAACTAAATGAATTCCACTTTGAATTTTTGTCTCTAAAGTGGAAATGATGTTCCTGCTCTGTCAAAATGTACGTTTTTCAACAGTGATAAAATGTCCCAGACAAACTGTTACACCTGTCAACACTGGTATTCAGAAACAGCATCAGATGCAAGTGTCTGATGCAAATTTAATTTTTCCAATACTGAATTTCAGTTATGTCATTTTACAAATGTAAAGCAGGGTATATTCATGCATATTTTTGCATGTTTAACATTTTTCCTGGCATCTTAAAGTTTCAGTAGCATTTTGTGGCATGCAATTAATAACAAAAGTAAATGACTGTATTGAATTTTCAGAAATGTTCATAAATTCCAAAGTTAGTTGTCTTTGACAAATGACATCTTGGTGGTAACAGCATTTATAAAGTCTGTACTTTCTCCAAAACTTGACAGAGAACATATAAAAATATGATTATTGTTATTGTAATTATTATGGAGTCATAATTTAATGACCAGTGTCCTTCACTGAAACTGAATTTTTGCCGGCTCGAGCCGTCACTCTTCACCTTGAAGCTTTAAGTGAACAGTTTGAGGGCTTGTAGCTCTTGATTTGTGAGCTATAATTACCAGAATTTGAAAGCACTCTTATGTTGGAAGAAATTCCACCTCCTCTCAAGCAGGGACATGAAAAGTGTACAATGGGGCAAAGATAACACTTGTAGGTAAACCTAATTTAAGCCTTTCTAACTGACTCTGACCTGCTGTTATACGAGGGCGCTTCAAAAAGTTTGTGGAGAAAGTACAAAAGTACTAAAAATCAAATACAGGGATTTTGATCTCAATGCACCTGTACGTTCTCATACTAACGTGTCAAAACATGTTCTAACATGAACCCTTGAAATGCAAAATAAACATCATAACTTAAACCATTTTTTCCAACTGTCCTTTTCCCACTAACTTTCTGAAGCCTTCTCGTACGCACTGATGCTGCTATATAGAGTGCAGATCTGAAAGCACTTAAAGTTATGACACTGTTCGTGGTCAGACCTGTTTTAAATATTGCAGTTATTGCAGTTGTCTGTTCAATAAAGACCTGCAACAACAGGCTGCACACTCCCGTCCAGTAATAACTTTACTGCTCAGCTCATCTGTGGAAAACTGCTCATGTCAGGTGCAGCATGGAATTGGACTGCTGTTGTTCATGATGGATTTCAGCTAAAGGAGTTTGGGGCTGTAGCTGTATTCAAGTAAAAGGAATTTATTTCAGGATTAATGACTTTAAGTACTCATATCCCGAGGTGTTAAAACATTTAAAACTTTTGATGAGAAAATCGGAATTTTTGTTACATTCACTGTCGCACTTTGAGTCGACTACAACAGTCTGTGCTCACAGCTGAAATGATCTGTTGTGTAAGAATGTTTCTGCTTTGTGTTGTGGTCTGCATCCCTTTAAGGTCTGTTTTGTAATGATGACTGGCTTTCTACGCAATTAGGCCTTCAATGGACTTGTGCAAACAAAATCTGTCTCTGGTTTCATCAGGGTGTTTGAAGTAATGTGTTGTGTCCTCTCCTAGCATCCACCCTGGGGTTACAGATAGGGCTGATCATAGCGGTGCTCCTGCTGCTGGGACTAGGAGCTGCTCTGTTCACATATTTCTACAGGAGGAGGTGAGGTCACTGGTTATTTGCGTTATTCTTCTTATCTCTCCCTCTCTTCCGTGGTTGATGTGCACTCTGATCACAGATATTTCTAACTACCTCTTTACACAGTGACCATGACGGCAGCATTTAATTTCTTTTTTTCCACATTATTAACATTTGCTTAATGCTTTGGTTTTTAACATTTGTTTTGATTGCACAATTAGTAGGTATTGTGAATGGGATATTTAAAAACAAATGTGTGCCAGTAATTCTCATTTAGCTCCATTGTTGGAGGTCACTTGGTCTCTCACTGACCCACAGTGATAAATTATCTCATCCTTTTCTAGAGAAACCCTAGTTGTTTAAAGAGAAGTCACACCCGGCTTGTGCCTTTTTCTTTCAGGGTTACACAAGTCTTAAATTCTTATAAGAGGAAACAGAAAAAATTGCAGCCATCAGTGGTGTTGAAATAAAAAAAAAAGGGAAAAAAGGGAATTAACATGCACTACAGAGTGCAAAGGAGGTTAAAAATGAGCCATGGGCATCTAATGAGGCCCTCTCCCCCCAGTGATGTCATCGGGGGTATCTAAATTTAGGTATAGAGACTGCTTATTTATAGAAAGCTTTTGTTAGAAACTGTAGGTCCGGAGTTTGATGTGATGAGATGTGGGCTTTGAAAGTACAAGGAAAAAACCTGAGTGACCCTTAAAGGTGGTAAGACAAGGATGTCAAGACGAGGCAAAAAAGCTGAAGTCACTTAAAAGATCTGAAATCTGAAATGACCACAAAATCATTGTCACACACAGATGTGGGGTCCTTTGGGTCCCCTGAGGCTCTGAACCAACTAGTAGAGTAGTTCCCTCCTTTGTCCAGCTCGTCATTCTGCTGTGAGCACTGTGACATTTGGCACGTGCATTAATAGATGTGTCTGATGTGTATTAAGGTATGAACTGACACTGAACACACAATTCACACCACACACACACACACACATACATCATACATACATATATATATATATATATATATATATATATATATATATATGGCACAGTGTGAAATGCCAGCTGTAAATGTCAGGTTTTAGTGTCACACTGTAGCTCAGAATTAAAGAGCAAGATCTTCCTTCTTGTCTTAGGGAGGAAAGACACGTTAGGAATTCATATTTCTTCAGCAGCCATAATATGTTCCTTAATGCTGAGGAACATTTCTCATCTGAGTGTGTAAGAAAAATTGTGGAAACTTAAGTAAATCACACAGTAGTGGTGGTAAATAAGGCAGGCTGAGGGGAAGTAGATTTTAAAAAAATAATTATAAAACTCAGGATTAAAAAAAAAAACAGGAATAGTTTGAATGTGAGTGACTGGAAACTGTGGTGTAATTGCCATGTGTCAGCTCCCAGGGAATTACTGCTTGAACGTGTACACTCGTGTGAGCTTTGTTAACGTTGTTGTCTTTATTCTCAGGCGTCCTCTGGACTATTACACCATGGAGCTGAGTGAACATGCAGAGGGGCTGTCAGATCTATAATCTCTGGCTTTAATCACCGCATCTGCATCTGGAAGTGCTCGTTTTTTCGTGGGAGGACTTCAACAGAGAGAGAGCGAGAGACGGGGGTAATCAGAGGTTAATTTGACCTGCACATGACTGATTGTGTGGTTGTTTTGAGATGAAATGCCACCACAAGTGTCCTTCTCTGTGTCTTTGGGAGATCACTGATAAAAATGACTTAATTGTCGTAACTGTCCGTTAACAGCGTGGTGGCACTCAGTGTGTGATATTTCATGGCGCCGGTGACACTTAAGACGTCATATCAGGCAACCCATGTGTTGAATTTTAAACCGTAAGATAATATCATATTTAGTGTACAACCTTTGCCTGTGAACGTTGTCAGTTACAACTTTTAAAGGAAGAGGAAGATAAAAGGGAGGATTATTTTTAAATACTTGAGTCCTAAATGGTCATTTTTGTTGACTTGTTTATGTTACTGTGGAAAAAGCCTGTAAATTTAAAATTTGAACGGCCATGCTCTTGATTTATACAAGAAGCTCTATCAATCTATCAAATGAACTTCTAGTCATCACATTCTCAGCTGGTACTACAGTGTCTTAACAAAAGGCTTTATAACCAACATAATTCTTGTTAAGCTCACATTTATTCTTCAAAATGGGTCAACTTCTTGCTTTATTTTCCTGCTACATGCTGATAATAGTCCAGTTTAGACTCTAGAGACTCTAAGGGCTTGAATGTCTTTTAAATGTGAATGTCTGTAGCTAACTTGTGATGTGTGTCTGTAACCACTTCTGTATGCTTACTTTAAAGCGAACTGTTTACATTTTAATGATTGAATCTTAGCGAAAAAGGGGATGTGAGAGGCAGATGTTGAAGTAATTTCTTGAATGAAGAGTATTTGTTTTCACTTGGTGTTAAGAGAGAAAAAGGAATCCGAGCTATTTTATGTTTCACTTGTGTTTTTAGTGGCTTAGAAACCTCTACTGTGCCTTTGACCTGTGTGTTATTTGATCAGCTGATTCCTCGTTTATTAGAGGGAAAATACAGCCATCTCTGCTGCAGCCATAAGTGTAAATACTAGGGATATGATGTTAGTATTCTCAGGGGGGAAGCATGTGTGGCCAGTCTGAAATGATGTCTCACTGATTGGTTAGTTTGATTCCACTTTTTAAACAGAAAATTCAAAGTTATACAAAATAAACATAAAGTTGCCAAGACAAAGTGCCATGAAGAAAACATATAGGCTTGGATATGCTCAATTTTTGATAATGTCAGTGTGCCGCTCACCTTATAATGTTGCCTTAATCGTCTGCAGAGATGCACAGCATTTCAGTTTGTTTGCTTTAATTACCTTGGTGAGGACTTTTTCCTCCCTAGTGCCATTTCCTGCAATTCTATTGTCTCAATATTGACATTATGTAACACACAACAAAATTAACCCAGTGAAATCAGATTTATTTTACAGCAGCACTGCTGCTTTCATATGAGTCCAGCTGTTTTGTAAAAATGAAAAACTAAGTGTAAAACCAGCAAAATCATGTAAATTAAGACCTTTTTTTTAGCTTTCAAAGTGATAACATATGATGTTTTACCCTTGAATTACGTCATGTAATGTTCTGGAAATGTCTGTTACTGTAAGCTTATATATTTTTGAGGATTTGCGTAAATAGTAATATGTAGTTAGTTTTAACATAAAGTAGAGGGAGGCAATTGCACCTCAAGATGGCACCCCAAATAATATACTGACATGCAAATGTGTTGACCCTTGAAGAGAATAATAAAAGAAGCTACACAGTGCTGAATGTTGCTGAACCCAGGTTGATGCAATCACTTCGGCTCAGAGCACTTGTTTAATATGAGAATCACATTCTTCCGTATATATTACAATGCCAGTCTGGACACACCTACTCATTCAAGGGTTTTTCTTTATTTTACTGTTTTCTTTATTGGAGGACAAAACTGAAGACATCAGAATTATAAATGAACACATATGGAGTTATGTAGTAAACCAAAAAAAGTGTTAAACAAACACAAAATCTGTTTTATATTTTAGATTCCTCATACAAGCCTTCCTCGCCTTCTTAATGTACTGTGGTAGGGTTGGTAAACAGCAAACAGCCCTGTTCGGCTACCATAGTCTTCCATATTTTTCCATAATTACTTGAAGACATGAAGGTCAGTCAATCTAGAAAATTTTAAGAGCTTTGAAAGTTTCTTCAAGAGCAGTCGCAAAAACCATTGAAGTCTATGATGAAACTGGGTCTCTCATGTCTCTCATGAGGACCACTCCAGTAAAGGAAGACAAGGAGTTTCCACTGCTGCAGAGGATAAGCTCATTGGAATGACTAGCCTCAGAAATCTCCAGTTAACACCAGACCAGTGGAACTAAGACCAGTCCAAATTTGCTGGTGAACGGATGGTATCTGCATGTGTGGTACCCACCATGAAGCATGGAGGAGGAATGATGGTGTGAGGATGCTTCACTGGTGACATTGCAGGTGATTGTTTCAGAAGTAAAGGCACGGCTACCACAGCATTCTGCAGCAACATGCCATCCCATCTTTGTTTTTCAACAGGACAATGACCCAAAACACACCTCCAGCCTATGCACAGGTTATTGGACCAAGATGGAGTGCTGCCTCAGATGGCCTGGCCTCCTCAATCCCTTGACCTAAACACTGAATGAGATGGACTGGAATGAGTTGGACTAAACTACATTGTGGGAAAATAACAGACACAAAGAAAAAACACTGAATGAGAAGGTGTGTCCAAACTTTTGACTGTTCTGTATATATACTGCGCATATATAGAGAGAGCACTGACAACAATCGTGGCTGAACAAAGTTTTTTAACCTCAGTTGAGCAGCAGTTTTTAAGTCTAACATAACTTCAAGAAAATGTCAATAATTCACAAATCACTAGAAGTCTGTGTACATGCACTAAATATTCATGGTCAACAGTACTTAAACACTGAAAAAACATGTCACAGAAAACACTGGAAAGAAAACTTTGTATCATTTGCATCCCCAGGTCATGATTTTATAAGCTTTTTTTTTTTTTTTTTTCAGTTTATGCTCTCCAGTTTATCTCCCCTGTTTCCCTCCGGAGTCATGCACGTGTAGCAGGTTTGAAATAAAACACTTCCACAGATGTGCAACTAAGTCTCACACTTGTTCTTCAGTGTGTGTGTCCTGTTCTCCATTTTCACAAATCCAATTATTATTATGGGGTGGCACAGTGGTGCAGTGGTTTGGGGTTCTTTCCTGTATGGAGTTTGCATGTTCTCCCTGTGCCTGTGTGGGTTCTCTCCAGGTACTTCAGCTTCCTCCCACAGCCCAAAGACATGCAGGTTGATTAGTGACTCTAAATTGCGCGTAGGTGTGACTGTGAGTGTGAATGGTTGTTTGTCTATATGTGTTGGCCCTGTGATTGGACTGGTGATCTGTCCAGGGTGTACCCCGCCTCTCGCCCAATGTTCAGCTGGAATAGGTTTCAGCCCTCCACGACCCTTAATGCATAAGTGGTATAGATAATGAAAGAATAATTATTATAATCTGCAGCCACTCAGCCCTCCCAATGTTCTCAGAGGCTGGATGTTCCTGCGGTGTACCTTTGCATTTCTTTGGAAATGGCTGATTGGGTACATTGACTGCGCACTGTGTCATCTTTGTGTTGTGCAGTAGCTACATATTGTGTACAATATGTTTGATGCTTCCTGCGAACATCAGCATCAGATCCTATCTATTTTTGCTTGGGACAATTTTCTAACCAGAAACACATGATTTTCTCATTTATCACTGGTTTGCAGTAGCAATTACTGATGCTTTGCTACATGAAACTCTCTGTACTTCTCTCTGGTAAGCCTTAACACCAGTAATCCTGCACCTCATCTCAGCTCTCGTCTGTGGTTGAGAAGCTTTCTAAATAGAAGAGACTGAAGCATGGTTAAACTCTCAGACCTTAGGGCCGTGTCACATTGCGTGCAAAAGTACAAAGCAGAAGTCTTTTCACTCTTCAACCTACTAACCACAACACAGGAAAGCAGATTAGATAGACAGGAAGGAGCTGCAAAATGAAACCATATCTCCAGCAGCAGCAGCAGTAGCAGCAGCATTGAGTTATGACTTCAGACGCTGTGTGTTTGTGACTTGTTTAACTTGCTCACTAATCCTCAACTAGATTTAACTTTGTAGCAGTTCCTCCAGCTTGCACTTGAAATCGTCTGACGTCTGCTTTTGGGAGAATTATGGCGATACCATGTAAAACACCCATGTGGGCTGCATTTTCCACACCTTGACACCAATAGACAGCTTCAATGAACCCATGGTGAGTTACGCTGAGTTTTGAGTTTTTAAACTTGACACCTATGACAGTTTTCTAGAACTGACTCGAGCCATTAACTTTAACTGTCAAGCCTGACCTTGAGTCTGTGTCTGCTCCAGGCCAATGAAAACGGAATAAATCTTTAACAGACTTTCATTCATTTTGCCACAAGTTACAATATATTCCTGATATTTACTGGCACTTCATAGGTTACTCATGTTTTCTTTCATTTACAATTGATCTGCCTGGCTTTCTTCCTTGCAGTGAAATGCTGGCGTACTTGCATCATGCAAATGATACCACTAGTTATGCTTTTTGCTTCTTGACGATGATGATAATTATTAGGTTGTGTTATATACTCGCTCCCCCTTTCCTGAGTGTTTAACACAGTCTTAACTACTGGGCACTCTACCTAACACATTTGAACGGTAACATAAGTATGCTATTAATGGCCATTAACATTGTCTTTAAACTTAACAACGGAAACTGGGCGAGCTGTCTCAGTATATTTGAGGTCTGGGTTTTTGAATTGGCTTCCTTTGTGAGAAGTTACGTGATCAGCAACAAACCACACAGGAAGGCATCTGCCATTTCCCGTTTGTCTCAGTGAAGTCTCTTAAGATAATTTAAATTTATTTTTGTGATGCATCCACTGCAATTTTGTGAATATGTGGTGATATGAAATTCTACTAATAATAAGGTGTAGTTATATACCACATTTCATATGGATGCAACAAACAAAAGATAAAAAACAAAAACATGAGAAAAGAAGCAAAAGGTCCAAGTTTAAAATCAAGTAGGGTTTGTGTTTGTGTACTGGTTTAAAGCTTTTAAAACTAAAACCAGTCTGTTCAGAGTCTGGGGATGTGAATTAAGTGCAGCGTCACTAAAGAACAGCTGTCCCAAGAGTCAGCAGGGCGCGGTGATCTGTAACAAAAGCTCTGACAGTGAAAGTGTGAAATGAGAGAAGGTCATTAATGCAACTTTAATCAAGGCTGGGAAATGACTGGAAAACAACAAGGAGCACCTCAAAAGCCCCGCTCACTCATGGTCATCCACACATTTCTTTTCCCCTCAAACCTGATTAAACCTCCTCTCAAAACGGTTTGGGCGTGAACAGACTTCATTTCACAGATGATATGCAGAGAGGTATAGTGAAATACAACAGCAGTGTGTGAATGGAGTGACTTCCTTCTAGTATATAAACACAAAAGAATGGACTGAATTTAGGGAGAAGGGAAATATTGGCCAGAAAATCAAATCTACGCCTCTAACCTCTCAATAAGGCAAACACAATCAGTTGCATTAAATGCAGAACTGAAGTCAAGAGGTAGCAAAATACATGTTTGTCTGGCATATAGATCCATTCAGATGGAATTTACAACTAACTTTAAGCATGGCTATTACAGGGCTGTGTTTGCAGAGGAGACAAGATTGCAGTTTTTTAAAAGTAAAATTGGAGCCAATAGAATTTAACAGCTTAAGTTAAAGCAGTTTCTTCAGTAATTGTTCCAACACCAAGCTGGCCATAAATAATTAATATCACTGACTGATCAAGGCTGCTTTTTTCAGGTTGTATTAAGGCAGGTTTCCCAGTACTGTTCTTGTCTCAGTTTCTTATGTAAAGCACTTTGAATAACTTGTTTATGAAATGTATTTGCTTGCTGTGAAAGTGGTTGTCTAACCTGATGCCACATGCTTGAAAAAGCTACAAATGAGTTACAGCTGATGAGAAAAGTGCACCTTAAAAGGATGTGAAATGTTGCCGTGATGCTGAGTGACATTGTTAGACCCTCGGGTTAAGAGCATCTGTCAGGTATCGCAAATGAATATAGATTCTCCTTGCACTGGCAAAGAGCAGTACAGCCGTCTGTTCATCACACCTGCCTCACTGAAATTCAAAATGGATCTTATTATTATTATCAGTGACACAAATTGTTCTGTACACTGCAATCTCATTTTGATAGTCAGGTATACAGTATGTGTTGCTTTTCAACAGTCATCCTGAATCAGTGGTGTGATGACTTAATACACTTTCAAAACATTAACTAGACAAGGAAGTTTCTTCACAGCCTGTGAGGCCCAGTTCGTGGTTGTTGCACATTGTGTTCGTAATGCTGTTTTATATTGTGTAGACACAAACAGGAACATCTGGGGCCAGAAAATATCCAACCTTCTCATGGAGAGGAAGGCACATTATGATTCTATCCTGGACCGAAGCAAACGCATTATGTGGCAGGATGACTGCTACGTGGACCTTCAGTCTACGTCCTGCTCTCTCTCTTCGCAAGCAGAAACAGAGGGTAAGAGTTCCCTTGACAGATTCATCATCATCATCATCAACAGCAGCAGCAGCAGCAGCAGCAGCAGCAGCAGCAGGTTTAGAGTGGTTAATGTTAGGAGTTGATTCTCTCTCCTGCTACTTTGACCTTTATTTTTTATCAAGTCTGAGCATATAGGACCAAACACAGAGACCTATGTAAAAACAACAACAACAACAAAAAAAAAAAAAAAACAATTTCAACCATCCTAACTGTAAAGAGCAGATGGGGGATAATGGTAAAGACAGCAACTGCTGGTCCTGACAATCAGTGGCTACAGCAGCATCATTAAAGGGGATTTACATAAAGTTAAAAAAAGAAGAGAAGAAGATGTTCAGTGTTAAGATACGGAGGTGAGATTAGAGCCCTGTCAGTAAAGGAGATCAACGATATCAGAGGAGAGGACAGCCTGTGGTTGAAGTTTGGTCTCCAGATGTTCAGGTCAGTGGTTTCTGGATAGCCTTTTTATTTTATTTCAATTTGAAGAATATTTTGGATTACAATACATTGAAGTACAAGCCTGGTGGGGATTTAAAGGCAGTGGGTAAAAACTGAATGAAGTGTCTACAGCTCAAGACTCACTCAAATCACAAATCACAAGATTATGAAGACAAAACCAGTGACTGATGACACAAAATTGGTTGGGATATATTTTCTTATTCATATCATTTATTATGTCGTCTAGTTACTGTTAAACAAAAAAACACAGACACTGTGACATACTGCTAACCACGTCCGCTGACCTGTTTTGTGGGGGAAACCCTGATGCTGTTCAGGAAGCGTAGAGATGCGAGAACTGACTTTGTCTAGTTATTGATTATTGAGAAGTTGGAACCTGAAAATGCCAAAAACACTTGCAAAGTTATCTTGGAAACATTTGCCTGGACATTTGCCATTTTGCATTCCACGGAGTGTTTTTTTAATCCACTCAGAGATGATGGAGAGGCTTGCCTTTATCTGAAGGTGATTTTAAGCTTTCCAGGTATGTATAGTTTTAAAATAAATAATCTAAATTTGTGTTTGATATTAGTATAAGTGAAGCAGGTGGAAAGCAACCTGGAAAGTTTTATATTCTCTCCTAATTTTGCTGAAAACTTTTTACATCTGATTCGTTTAAATTTATTATTGAAGACATCTTTAAAAAAATGGCAGTGTTTGAAATTGTGATGGGTAAATTTGTACTGTGAAGAGAATGGTTGGTACTTTCATTAACTGTGTCAACATATGTTCCACAAGCACTAAAGATAATTGCTGATCATAGTAATTGTTGCAGAAAGCGTAAAACAAACTGAAATTGATGATCTGTCATTACAGTGAGGCAGTGTTTAAATTAGCTGGCTGAGCTCCTCTTGTTTTGGTTGATACTAATAAGCTGTTGTGCAGTATGTTCAGTGTTTTGGCCTTGAATCACTTCATATCTCACTCCTACAAAATGTGAATTAAGGCAGTACAAATGCAACTGAGTATATGCAACAACAAATGTGCAAATATGATTATAATCCACAAATGCAAGCCTTATTTTATGAAGCAAAACAAAAATTAAGGGTAACATTTGATATCGACTGCACAGACATACACAGATATATTTCTGAATGTTTGCTCTAATGAGTGTGTGTTCTCTTGTGAGGAGTTTATGAGCATGGGAAACACTATGTATTGTTATTATTGATTACAGACACAACACCAATATTCCCTGATTTGGGAGATCCAGAGAATCTAACATCTTTTTCTGTTAGAAGAATAAATTGTCTTAAGGCTGTGTCTTGGTAATTGGAAATCAATTTAACAGGTAAACAAGTCTAAGAGAGTGCAGACGTGCTAGCAGCTGTAAGGCTGCACATGGGGACACTTAGGGTTTAGAGCTAAAATGGTCTGAGTCAAGCATGCTAACACTTGCCAATTAGCACTAAACACATAGTACAGATGATGGGAACATCATTAGTTTTGCAGGTATTTGGTCATAAAATAAAATTCAAGTTTTGTGTTTGTGATATTGGGCTTTACAAATAAAACTGACTTGACTCGAATACCACAAATCCATTTACCACACAAATGTTTTTGTGCAGGTTATAGGGAGGATGATCAACATACAGACAGGTTTTAAGAAAGAAACCATCAAGAGAGGGATGAACCCAGCCATATGCATGAAATTCACAGTAAAGATTGAGTGAGGAAAAGCTAAATGAAAAAGAAGAACAGACTGCTTATCAGAATAACAGGTGTGGTGATTACCCAATAGAAGTAAAAGGAAATTCCAAATAAGGAAAGACAAAATCTATGAATTGGAAAATTGGCCATGAATATAAATAGATATGTGAATCAGTAGGAATCAACGTGAACCCACAGGCTCATGCCACTTTCAAGAATACATTTTATTGGAGCAAATGAAGAGACACAAACTTCCTCTCCATGTATAACATAATGTTTGTTGTTGTTTTCAACATTGCAAAGTATTGCTCTGGGCCAGAATAGATTGTTCTCATTGTTACCTGCTAATCTCATCAATTGTGACTTCAGAGTTTGCTCTGCTCTATTCTCTTTTTTTGGTTTAGATCTTGGTTGGATCCAAAGGCATCAAGACCAGCTGCAACGCTTCACTACCACCTCCTTCCTGGAGGGGATGTTAACCCACCTAAGAAAGGTGGATGTGCTGAGTTCAGCTGAGGAGACCAAGATCAAGGAAGCAGGCCAGCTGCAGGACCAGGTTAACATGCTCACAACTATTGTCACCAGCAAGGACACTCAAAGCTCCGATGCCCTCCAGGGTTTCATAGAGAGCTCAGATTCTCAGGTGGCCCAGCTCATCATAAACCACGGTAAGGGGCTTATAAGGGGATTTGCTCTGTGTCATTCATTCTTTTGAATGGTGAAGAAATAATTCCTCTCAGCGAGTAATTTAGCCATCCAGTACCTCAGGTGGTAGAGCAGATCATCCAGTAATATCTGGGGATGGTGATGTGATCCCTGAACTCTTGAAATACTGACAATAACCTGAATCAATTTCCTTTTCTGCAGACTCCATGGTGAAGGAGCATAAAGAGATTATTTTACGGCAATATGAGCAGTACAGAGACAGAGATTCAGTCAGCTGCCCCAAATTGAACATCTCCTCAAGAACTTTACTTCTGGTCGATGGACTTTCTGATCTCCAGCAGAAAGAACATGACTTGATGCAGGTGGGGGCGACTCGAGGAGGGAAAAGAAATCATCTTAGACAACTGGGGCTGGCCAAGCTCCTGGAGCCCCTCACCCGGGTCAGTTTGCCTCCCAGGGTTTCTCTCACAGTTGGGGTTGCTGGTATCGGCAAGACCACCTGGGTCCGACACTTCATCAGACAGTGGAGCCAAGGGGCCCTCTGTACGGATGTGAGCTTCGTCTTACCTTTCACCTTTAGTGAGCTGAACTCACTGGAGAAGCTTTCAGCTGAGAAACTGGTGAAAATGGCTTTTCCTCATTTAACTGACCTCAGTCTGATCCTGAGCAGCCCCTGCCGGACACTGCTCATACTTGATGGATTGGATGAATTCCGCTGCACTTTAAATTTCTCTGAGGCAGCACCCTGCAATGACCCAAAGAAAGAAGTGCCCATTGACGACTTGATCACTAACATCATCCGGGGGAATCTGCTCCCTGACGTAGCGGTGTGGGTGACTTCCAGGCCAGGAGTGGCCTCGCTCATCCCTGGAGGACTGGTGGACAGGGTGACTGAGATCCCAGGATTCAGCTCGAAGGACATCCAGATCTTCCTAAACCACCACTTCTCCAGAGAGGGACTTTGCCAGCAAAATATGGGCACACTTGGAGTCCAATAAGATCTTAATGGTGATGTGCTACATACCGTGCATTTGCTGGATAGTAGCTGATACCCTGATGTACATCATGCAGAGCGGAACACAGGAAAGCCTTCCGAGGACTTGCACTGAGCTCTACGGCCACTTCTGTTCCATGAAGGCAGAGGTAGGCGAACCAAGAGGCAGAGAGCCTGTAAAAATGGAGCAGCTTCATGGGAGCAATCGTAAACTGCTGGGAAATCTTGGAAGACTGGCCTTTTATGGGCTCCTCAAACACAAATACACCTTCAGTGAGCAGGACCTCAGGGCCTATGGGATCGACCTGTTGTTAACTCAGAGCAGTCTTGGTGCAGGGATTCTCATTCGGGAGGAGTCAGCCATATACACAACATACCGCTTCACCCATCTTACTCTGCAGGAGTTTCTTGCCGCTACTTTCTACCATGTGTCCTCCAAGCGAGCCATCTTTGACTTGTTCTCAGAAAGCACCATGTCTTGGCCCAAGATCGGCTTCCAGAACCACTTCAGGAGCGCCTTTCAACATGCACAGCAAGCTGAAGATGGCCATTTGGATGTGTTTGCACGCTTCCTGACAGGCCTGCTGTGCCCAGCAGCGCTGAAACCTCTTGCTGGACTTTTGGCCCTTGGGAAAGATGATGGTAATCAGAAGGCATGGGCAGCAGGGTTTTTACAAGGCCTCTTGGTCAGCGGGGGTGCTGTGGTGTCTCTGCGTGCAGTCAATGTGGCTTACTGTTTACAAGAGCTGCAACACACAGAGCTGTTGCGTAGTGTAGAGGAGGATTTACGGCTTGGTAGCTTGGCGGGGAAGTTATCACGGGCTCACTGTGTTGTGCTGGGCTACCTGCTGCATGTGTCTCCAGAATGCAGCGAACAGACAAACCTGACTGGCTCTTTGAATTACACCACAGTGAAATGTTTGCTCCCACAGTTGCTGTACTGCAGCCATCTCAGGTCAGTTCCCGGAAGCACTATCTCTCAATAAACTAAAACTCAGGAGAAAGATTGAAAACTAAATCACTCTCTCTCTCTCTCTCTCTCTCTCTCTCTCTCTCTCTTTTTTGTACAACAGGCTAGAGAATAATCAGTTCAAAGATGATGTCATGGAATTGCTGGGAAGTCTCCTGAGCGCCAAAGACTGCCATATTCAGAGGATTAGGTGAGGTCACACTTACATTTCCACTCCTTATCGAGGTAAAGCACCATATGAAGAGCATTTCACAGTTTAATAGGTCTGACCTGTATCAAATGAGGTTGTCAGATTACTCACATACACCGTGAATCTTTTTAATTATGATGCAGTGTCAGCCTTGTTGATTACAAGGGTGTAAGAGACACTCAGTGATTATCATCGTGGTTGCAGGATTGGTACAGCAATGATGATGATTGTGATTATCATTAATATTTTGTACCACGTGATTGTAACCTTTTTTATTTACCCCGTTCAGTTTGGCAGACAACGCCGTCAGCAACAAAGGTGCCAAAGCGCTGAGTCGAGCCCTCTTAGTGAATCGGACACTAACGTCTCTCAAGTGAGATCTATTTACTTCCTTCACTTCCTTCCTTTTGGTTTTAAGTTCAAGTTCATAAGAGGAAACTGGTGTGCCTCTCCTGCACTTAACATAAGTCGAATGCTCTGCCTAAAAAAGAAAAAAAAAAAGCTGTTACATATACATTTGATATGAATATGAACCTTGCAGTGGAATAGTGTTCTGCAGAGTGCCTGAATTGCTGCAGTTCTTGTGGACTTTTTCCTCATATCTCACAGACACACACACTTCTATATAACGTTACATTTACAGCTACACATTGTTATTGTTATGTAATCTAACCATGTTTTTCTAATAAGTCTCCGGAACAACAACATTGGCTCTAAAGGTGCAAAGTTCCTGGCAGAAGCTCTGAAAATGAACCAAGTCCTGGTATCAGTCAAGTGAGTGTAATTCGCCATATATGTTGGTTTATGCATGCAATGATCCGAGAAATTGCCACAGTGCAATACTCACTCTTCAACCCCTCCTCAGCTTTCAGAACAATGCCATCGAGGAGGAGGGTGCTCAGGCCCTTGCTGAAGTACTGCAGTGCAACCGTAAATTGGTGTCTCTGAAGTGAGTTTTGTCTGTGTTCCACTTGTGTTTGTTGTACGGTCTGTGTGTTGTATGTGGAGTAATCAGTGCATTTCTGTTTTGTGCATGTTTTGATTTAGCATAAGGAAAAACACAATCGGAGCAGGAGGAGCCAAGAGGATTGCAGATGCGCTGAAGACAAATCGGACTCTGACAAAGCTGATGTAATCTTAAATTCATAATTCATCCACTCTCCACCTGATTTTGATTAGATCGTGCTATACTTTTCATGCTATAGAGCTGGTACATTTTACATTTCTCTCTCATTACATTCAGTCCAGCTGATTAGAGACTACAATCTGTTCATCTTTCTATTCTTTACATTCCTTTGTTAATCATAGATTTTCAGGGAAACAATAGCTCACTAACAGACTATGGTGTATGATGTATCCTGAGCATCATTAATGTGACCACTCTGTTTTTGCTCTTTTCTGCAGTCTTTGTAGTAACCAGCTCGGGGATAAAGGAACCATCGCTCTGGCAGAGGCTTTGGCGCTCAACCACACTCTGCTCTCACTTCAGTCAGTACCTTCCGTACAGCAGTGCCTCGTAGCCTCTGCATTGCTTATCGCCCTCCATTCAAAAGTCTGCTGTTGATACATTTTAACATCCTGAACTGTCACACTTTGGTTTACATGCTGTGAAACAGTAGTGTGGGTTTGTCTTTCAGTTCATTCATTACAGCTGCATTTAACCTTTCTTTTTCGCAGACTTCAGAGTAACTCGATTAGCAACAGGGGGATGACCGCCTTAACCAAAGCACTCAGGCTGAACCGTGGCCTTGTCTCCTTGAAGTGAGTATTCCTTAAGTGAGAATTCCTTGGCACTGTTATTTTTTGGAAAACTGTGATTTTGTAACCCTTTTTTTCTCCTCCTTTTTATATATTTTTTCTATCTGATTAGTTTAAGGGAGAACTCGATTGGAGTGGAGGGAGCGAAGAACATGGCCCATGCTCTCTATGAAAACAGCTCTCTGCAGGACCTCGAGTGAGTCACCGCATTTATCTCAGCATATAGTGTAATGCTCCGCAGGGGCATATCTGGTGAATGTCACTCCCCCAGACTATATAATGTCACTCAGGGTGACTGCATGATGGAAAAGTGTAAAACCTGTGAGATTACTGTATGAATGCTGTGGCTCTTTAAATACTTGGTGACATTCTCATCTTAATAGTCAGGGCATTAATCAGCTCCAATTTTTAGGATAATTTCTGTGATCACTTTTCATCATATTAAATGATTTTCAGATTGAAAGCAGACATACTGTGAAAGGAGTGACAGGCTTAAAATTATATGAAACATGAATAATTAAATCTTTGACACTCTTCTATAATACCTAACTTGTACTGGTGTATTTCAGTCCCGTTTTCACTCTGTAATTATTTGTACTATATCTATTGTGTGTGTGTGTGTGTGTGTGTGCGTGTGTGTGTGTGTGTGTGTGTGTGTGTATGTGTGTGTGTGTGTGTGTGTGTGTGTCTGTGCCTGTGTGCGCATCTCCAGTCTCACAGCCAACCTGTTGCACGATGAAGGGGTTCAGGCTATTGCTGGCGCAATCAAGTTCAATCAAGGACTCACCTCTTTGCAGTAAGTTAGGCTTGCAATGCAGTTATGAGCAAGCACGCACACATTACCCCTGTGAGTAGATAAAGCACCTGTTCGCTTTGAAAATGTCCCTGAGGACCACGACAGCGACACCAGAATACAATAAATAAAGCAGATCCACTACACAAGTATCAAGACAATCTTGATGCAAGATACTCAAAACTGGTTGCTTTTTCAATTTAAACAAGTCATGTATTCATGTTGAACTGTAAGATTTGTAAGGAAACAAACTTGTAACACATGTAAGAACATATAAAACATTTGGGGAATAGCTGTTTATTGTAACGCATAAAATGCTGTTAGCAGAATTTTACCTTGATTTGCTAAATATTACAGTCAATAAATGCAGACCACACAATCCCAGAATAAGATTTTATTGTTTGAGCTTGTGACGCAGAAAATGATGATGTGGGAGAAAGTATTGAGGAATTTTAGTGAAGTAAAAGCAGCAATACATACATGTCAAAAGTATGTAAGTAGCAGGAAATGGAGAAAACAGAGATACTTAAGTAAAGAGGAACTACATACTTAAGCACACTGCTGGGTTAAAAATTCTTACTTACTTTTGGCTCCCACAGAATAACTCACATATGCTGTATTTTACTTTTATTTTATCCTTATGTGACTCTCCTCTCTTCACAGTCTCCAGTGGAATTTCATCAAGTCCTCTGCCACCAAAGCTCTGGCCCATGCTCTGCTCTCCAACAGCACAATGCAGCTCCTGGAGTAAGGCCAATGATTCAGACCTCTGCTACTGTCTGCCTCATTATCCCATTATCTGTCCTCATTTCTCACCCCTCTGTTCTCACACACTCTTTGCTCTATAATTATATTGATCTCCCTGCATTCTGTAAGCAAAGTCTGCTCTAACATCACTGTGTGCATATGACTTATTACAGGATTTTATTAACTGATCGTGGTTTTATTGGCACAGAATGTGTTGTTATTTACAACTGGCACTGTGTCTGTGTTTGCAGTCTACAGGAGAATGCTATTGGCAATGATGGCGTCATTTTCCTCGCAGAAGCTCTGAAAACCAACACTGCTCTTCATACTTTATGGTTGGTGTTATAGCTGTGTGCAATGACTGATCAATCTTTTCTTCAGTTCAAGATAAATAAAGTCTGATTACAAAGGTCAAAGTTTATGCACATTCATACATCTTTCTACATATGTAACAGTTTTGGGTTCTGGGTTCTGGGTTTGTGCTGGGCTTTTCTGTGTGGAGTCTCTCTGTGCCTGCGTGGGTTCTCTCCGGGTGCTCCGACTTCCTCCCACAATCCACAGACATGCAGGTTAATTGGTGATTCTAAATTCTGAATGGTTGTTTGTCTATATGTGTTGGCCCTGCGATGGACTTGCAATCCATACAGGGTGGACCCTGCCTCTTGCCCAGCCAGGATAGGCTCCAGCCCCCCCCACGACCCTTAACGGATAAGCGGTATAGATAATGAATGAATGTTTTATTTTCCTGTTCACTATTTTATGTGTGCTCTCTCTTTAGCCTCCAGGGGGTCTCAGCAGGCACAAGTGGTGCCATTGCCATGGCAGAGGCTCTAGTGACCAACCAAACCCTGCAAACATTAGAGTGAGTCCAAGCTCTCTCTTGCATTAGACTGTTCTTATATTACCTTACATTCAGCTACATATAATAAGTAGGCAATTTAAAACCAGCAGAATACAATCCTGCTCTAGAATTACTCCTCTCTACTTTGCCAGGTACAGCTGATTATATCCCTGGTATAACAATGCAGGCACATACATTTTCCTTTTCTAACTGCAGTCTAGCGGGGCTTCACAGGGATTTGCTTGAATCAGATATCATTTCAAGTGGGCTGTGTACTATCTGATTGGCAGTTCTTTCCCTCACTGAAAGACTAGCACAATACACCAGCCTGTATGAATACGTTCACTCTTAACTAGCCACCAAATTTGATTTGTCAACAAATGTCAGCACACAAAAGGTCACTCAGTTGCAGAATCTTGCTTCATTTTATGTCTGCAACACTTGTGCTCTTTTCTAGTCAGTCTGGAGTCTATCTGGATTAATTGATTTTCAGTGAATGTTTGAGTGACCAATCCGTGTTTTTAATCATTACATTCTGTGTTCAGTGTTCTTTTGCAATTATTTGATTTTGCATACAGTGATGTGTCTGCATTACTGTCTACAGCTGCTGTGATTTTATGTTGCTCAGTTTTGTTGGATTAACCAAAACATTCTTGTCTGGTTATTTTATATATAATAGGTTTCTAACTTAGAAAATCAGTTGAGTAACTATTTTTCAATCTATATCGCAATGTAAAATGACATATACTGTGGTATTTTCTCATAACAAGGTTTTTTCAATCTCTCTGGAGCTTAGATTAAAAATTAATTTTGGTCTCTTAATTTCACAAGAAGTAGACAAAAGAAAAAAAGTCAACAAAATATGCAGTTGTTACCAACAGAACAATACAGTGGAAAACAAGACAACTCAATGACTCAGAAGAATATGCCTTGAAATATGCACAGAATACGTCATGTTTCAGGTTTTCAAAAAAAAGTAACAAAAGACAACTCATTGTGACAGGGGTGGGACTTCACAGCTCAGTGTGAAGCCGACAACTTCATGGTCCTGCTGAAGAACCAATTTAAAGCTAACACCCTGTGCTGACACATCGCTAAACAAAAGTGACATGACACAAGAGAAAGAACTGCTTCAATAAGAATCATCTTCATTATGTGTCTGATATCTACCTGATGCCTTTTGTACCTAATGTCTGCAGCTATTTGTATTTCTCTCGCATTTTCATCGTTACTAGTGTTAAAACACACTCTGCTGTTGATGTACAGCTGTTGCTGTGTTTCATTGTTTTTTTCATTATGTGTTTCAGTCTGCGAGGGAACACTGTGGGGATGGAGGGAGCGAAGGCTCTGGCTAATGCACTGAAAAACAACAGAAGCCTTAAGTCATTGAAGTAAGTGCTGACTGCAGCTTAGTATGACTGAAGTGAACTAAAATGTATTTGTCAGTGTCATTTTCTGACATCAATTTACAGTAGGCATGAAAAACAATTCATTTTGGCACTGAATGCAATGGTTTTATTGTGTCTCTCTGCTTCTCTGTTATATGAGAATGAGTTCACCCAGTTTAAATGTTCTTCTCTTGAAAAAGAATGGTATTCTTGTATTCTTCACTGAACATGTGACTAAAGAGAAAAACTGTCTGTATCAACAGCCTGCAGGAGAACTCTCTGGGTATGGATGGAGCCATATTCATTGCAACAGCCCTGAAAGGAAACCATCAACTGACATATATCAAGTGGGTTTTTTTTTTTGTTTGTTTGTTTGTTTTTTGTGCACCTCTTCATTATGTTCTCTTACATCTGTACCTGCCACTGTGTGGGATTTATTGTGTGTGTTTATGCAGAGAACAGTGTTTTAAGGACAACAACATGCTGCCATTCTGGTTATATATATTAAAAGCCGACCTCTGTTTTCATGTTTGTGTAGCTTGCAGGGAAATGGCATTGGCGAATCTGGTGCGAAGGTCATATCTGATGCCATAAGAGCCAATGCTCCGGGCTGTGTGGTGGACATCTGACTAAGGAGAGAGAAGCTTTTACTGAGGAAGGTCGTACAGCACACGTGGCTAAGAAATAACAGTAGGCTGTGTTATCAGGAGTAGATGTAAACTATGTAATTATGCTAAACTATCTTTTTTTTTATTTTTTTAAAAACAGTTTCACCATATTTTTTAGATAGATTTTTCTATATTTATTATGACAATTAATGGTTATCCTTGTCTTGAACAAGCAGTTGCCACAGATCTTGACAACTATGAAGATCCTTGAAATTACAACATATTTTAATGTAAATATACTCGACATCCTAAACTACAGTGAAGCTGCATCCCTCCATATTTGTCCTAATGTAGATGTTATTCTGGACATTTGCTCTATTTGCACAAATGAATCTGGAGTAAAGAAATAAAATGGATAAAATTCACGTAGCAGTTTTATACCACCTATTGTCTTTGTCTGACAAAGATCCATCAAAATATGAGTCCACGGCCGTGTTATAAGATTCATTATGAAACTCTCTGTTAACTCTCTGTTATTTGAGTTATTATGTGTGCCTAACACCTATCATACACCAGAAATACTGATATAACTGAGTGCACAAATAACCTTCAACCAAGTAAAATGTTACTTTTTATTTATTCCAGCTCTTCAATACTTGTTGCACTGTACCTTATTTAAGTCTTTGGCAAAACAGTTGCCTTAAAAAGGACCCTACTGTTTATATTTATGCTTTTTCAATACAAAAAAGGGTTTTACTATAATGTTGAACAATATCTTGACAGAATAAAGAGGATTAGCAAACAAAAGTAAGTAAAAATTTAGAAAAACAATAATGATAGATCTTATTGTCAAACACAGAGGAAGAAATAATCAAACCATAGTACCTGTTTTTAAAAGTTTGCTCAGTGAGGAATTAGTCCTTGCATAAGCAGAGTCTTCCTAACAAGCATGATGGCAGTCCTCACTGGGCAGAACATCCTGGCAACAATGTTAAAAAATACTCAAATATAGCCAAATGTTGCAGATGCCCCTTCCCACACAGTTCACTTCACTCCCTAATTTGTTGGCAGCAATGTGCCTCTTGGCACTAAGTTTCATTTTCAACCACTTCTTAATTAATCTCTGAGCTGGGCATGTTTACCACTCTGGAGCACAGGACCAAACAGTAGAAGCTGTTTTCCCTCCACATTAACAACAATGGCTTCTTATTTCCCCTCAGTGGGTTTTGTCTTTTGGATCAAAAGTCCAATTTTTTACATTTCCCTTTACAAACTATCAGTTTCACAAACTCAGTTGATTTATACATATAACATTCACATTGTAATTTTTTATGGTTACTTGTGAGGCTTTGCAGAGAGCAGAGATCACGTACACACCACATTTTAAGCTGTGAGTTGTTCACAGTGGTGATTTGAGCTAAGCTATCAGCATACTTGCATGTTCACAGTTACAAGGTAACTATGCTGTAACAGATACGATGTTCACCATATTAGTTTAGCATATTATATTCAAACATATGCTAATTAGCTCTAAACACAAAGTGGAGCCAGAGCTGATGGGAATGTCATTAGTTTTGCAGGTGTTTGGTTATTAACCAAAGGATTGGACAAATCAAATTTAAATAAAGAAAATGAATCAACGAAGTCATAAGTAAAAATCAAAATATGGTCTATTTAATGGAAAACAAGAGAGTGTATCGATGGTTTTTAAAATATGAATGTTGCTGCTGGGGCAATAAACACATACTGGTAGAGAATGGCTGACTCTAGATTGTGAATGCGGATTAGACCTTGAGGCTGATTTAATGACTGTGAAAGCCACCAGAAAGTGACCTGAAGCAGAGGGCTGCCAATGACAAATTGCTGAAGTGGAGAATTAATACTTTTCTGTTGCTCAGCGTTTTAAGACACAGTTTTCATTGTTGGTGCATCATTACAACCACAGCACAGAGGAGGTGATGGATTAATAACTTGAAGAGCAAAATTTGAAATATCCCAAACCACAGTGAGTTAGACAGATTTAAAGTTTGTGTTCATCTATTTTTACTTTTACATTATTCTGGGAATAAAGCTCTTATAATGCAAACAGTTATGGTTTGGTTCCATTTAATGGAGGCAGAGTGCTATTGTGTGATGGCTTGGGTATGGAGAATAAAAAAAATTGGGTGATTCATCCAAATTAAGCAGCATGATGTTGCAAAATGCCTTTTGGGACTGCGTTTCTACTTCCAGCTAAGGATATAAATAGCAGTGATGTCTGCACTGCCAACAACTGCACAAAACCATTTCTTTGGCTTGCCTTCAATCTGTAAACCTTTCACTGGGTGTACACATGCTGCCAGCTAAAGACACAAGCAGCCAGCATTCACAACCAAGCTGTGAGAGTGCAATTACATCTGGTATTTTAAAGTCTTGGTATGGAACTATCAATTAAAACACTTCCTCTTCTTCAAGCATGGAGCCAAAACTGTCTCATTTAAACAAACATAACGTTCGGTATTCCATTCAACCTGAAACCATTTGTAGAGCTAAACTGGATGGCATCACATGCAACAGGTGAGGGGAACACTACATTGGCAAACTGAATGAACACCGGAGACAGACAGCATTAGCTCGTCACAGCACTGAATGGGATAGCGTCAAAGGTCATCAACAAGGAGGCAGTGAACAGCTGTAGAAAGATTAAGGAAGTTATCAACATCCACATCTTTGTTTCAGTTGTTCTAAGTGTAGCAGGAATTTTCAAGTAGTATCTGTTGTTAATTAGTGTACAGTAGCATTAGACTATATCCCTTTAAATCTTTTAGCAGGCAGGTTACTGAGGTAAGACGAGTGTGACTAATGCTTACAGCCACCAAATTATGAATCCATTTTGTTGCTTGGTTTTCTTTGGTCTATGAAACTCAACTTGTTACTTTGAGCAAAATCACAGACAGAGGGAGGCTCCCCAATCAACATTCAACATTATTTACAGATAGGACAACCAGATGCTGGTTGTGGGAGTGGAAATCAGGCTTCTGCATGTGCCCACATTTTCATTTTGATTGAGATTTATGAACCATGCATGTGCTGTGCTTTATGAATCTGAGTGTTTGTATGTATATTTCAGGCTGTTCTGTTCATCAAACAAAGTCGTACCATTTTGCTCCCAGCTGTAACCAGCTGGAAGAGTTTCCCATCTTGACAAACAAAACAAAGACCTAGGTTGTGTTTTGTTGCATTTTTCATTTTGCACCCTCACTCCTTTCTCACTGTGTTCTATTTGTATATCCATCATTGGATGCACATAATACTTTCCGATTGTATTCAAGGTCATTGGCTTTTCCATAATTAGAATGGCAGACTGAATTCTCAATGAGATGTTTTTGTCAACCCTCACTTTCAATAAAGAAATATCCTCTTTACTTTTAGAAGAAGAAAATTAAGCCCCTCAGCTGCCGTATATATGAACCACAGGGAAGTCCATGTTATCTAACATTCTTATCCTTAATGCCACAGACTGAGTGCTGCTTTTAAACAGCGTGGACAGAAGACTTTTACGGACACAGAGCAAAGCCAATCACAAGTGAACCTGAAAGAAACCTTAGAACAATAACATCCAGGAAGAGAAGAAGAGAAAGTGCATTAAAGCGCAGAGTAGTGCATTAAGGGTATAGAAGAGAACTGCTTTTTACATTTGAAAAGATTAGAACTAATGTTAATGTTAATAGGTCTTGATGTGATGAGCAGCTGATTAATTCTCTGTTGGTTTAATGTGAACAGAGTGGTTTAAAAGACCTGATCACAATAAAACAAAAACTTCTCTAGAGTGACATTTTGATTAAGGAGGGCTGAGTGGGTGTGATAATTACTTTGTTATGACTGCAAAACATTGGGATCTATGGGAGTATAAATAACCACAGGGAACAGAGTCTAAATACGCTAAATTTGTTTTAAAACCCAATGTGGGCCGGTCTGAAATAAATACAGCAATCAATCAACAATCTGTCACCCTACTCTGGCATTTAAATTGTCTAATGAATCAAAAGTACTCAAAAATATTCCTCATAGATTTTCTCATAGAGCACACAAGACACCTGCTTGAGTCAGTTTTTAGAAAGCGACTATTCTTGTTTACTCATTATAATGATAGTTATAGTTTATTTGCTTGTGGTTCTATTGACAGTTGAGGAAATAATGTTTGACTTCTTACAGCTGAGCATCCCTTTAGAAGAGCTGCTCCTGATGCAGACTCTAACGCAGCTCTGTCATCACTTTTGAGAGCATCTGCCTTTCTTACGAGGAGCATTATGCAGAGCATGTTGGACTATCACAGACTTTAAAAACATTTCATTTTTTAAAGTTTTAAGATTTCTCAAGTTTTTAAAGTTTTGCAGCATGTTATATTTTATCATCAGTGTTTCATTTTCATCTGAGCTTCCAGACTTTCAGATTCATGCTGCTTCATTTATGCACAGGTCCTAGAATAAATACTCATGTAGTCACACTGACATCTATATGAAAACAGTTGATCAACCACACCACTGATGCAGAAGTGGACAATTTAAAGACATTATCTTGATGGCAATGTACTTGCGAGGCTCAGTGGAGCTGATTCAAGGAGATGTCAGGAACTTCTATTTCTAGCCACATATAAAAATCTGCACAACCTCTTTCAATGGCAAACTTAACTATACTAAAAATTGACATCAGTGCATGCCCCTTAAATCATTTTGGGGGGCATTTTAAACCTTTGGCAGATAGACAGTTCTAACAGAGATATAACAGGATACAAGAAAGCGAGAGATTCAGTCCAGATTCATGGTTGGCACCATCCCTGAGGGGTGCCCTGACATTGCTTCCTTTGACTCTGATGAGGATTACACAAGCTGTCAGAATATAAATATAATACAGAATGTGTGATGGCATGTGTTATATCCTAACAGGACTAAACATGTTACGTGGCAGGCTTTTATTCCACTAAACAATCCTACAGTAGTCAACAGCTCTTTTCCAACAGCAGCTATGTAAGCAGTGCAGCACACATTTAAATATAGCACCACCTGTTTGAATGCTGCTTCTTAACAGAAGATGGTGGATATAGTCAGCTTGGTGTGACCCAATTCGACTGAATATAATATTTTTAAAGATTTTTTTATTTAGTCATTTTGCCAGAAAAACAGGACAATGAGCTGAAAGATGCTAAAATGCTCCAAAGAGTTGAGGTGAACTGCAGAGTTGGGTGATCATTCTATGTGGGTTTGTCACCACAAGGGATTTTTTTTTTTCAAACACATAAGAATGTTGGAGTACTCTAATGGGATTTTCTCAGGTAATTGTTTGAAAGCTCTCCAACAGCTCATTCTGAGCGCTGCTGTTTGAATCCTGAGAAAATAAACACTCTAGGTCTCAAATTTTGAGTCTGTCTCAAAATCCGCTACTACCCACTTTGTTAAAGAAGGGATTTCATAATATTGCTTCAGCTCTTAATAAATGGTTAAGATCCAAAGTACATCTCTGACCTTTTGCCACAACATAAACCCAGTAGACCTCTGAGGATTTCAAACACTGGTCTGCTAACTGAATTAAATTATGATATCATGAAACTGCTCTGGAGAAAACTTTGATTTGAGACATCAATTTTAAATCAAAGCTAAAAATGCATCACTTTGCTTTTAACTGAAGTTTGGTCTGTTTTAGATTTGTACAGCTATCCATCCATCCATCCATTTTTAGTGTTGACAGTTCTGGAGGGAAAGCAATAGCAGCAGCCTTTTCGACTACAGGCTGAATTCAAATGACATAGTACATAGTCACAGGTCCATATATGAATATAAAGAGGTGACAAGGAAATGGTTTTCTTACTCCCCAGAAATGTCTATTATATTGCTGTCAAGCACCATTCCTGTCTCTAATCAGACCTGCCACTCTGGTCTTAGGTTCTTTTCTCATTCATCCAGCATCTGTTTTCCATCTCCTGGCCTCCAGACTTTCCCATCACACACAGGATTAGCCTAATATCAATGGGATCCTCCACATATACTTCAACAATGAAACCGAGTGGACCGCCATGCAGCTTTTCAGTTTTCCATTTCACAAAGACAATAAATAAAGTTCAACTTCGGTCAGGCACCAAGAAATTACATCACACAAACAGACCATGGGATGAAAGAATCAAATGAAAAAGAAAATGGTGAAATAACTACCTAAACACCCTCAGACAGGTTGTGCTCAGGCCCTCGTCAGCCTCATTAATCTCCAGAGATCCTGGCAATGAAATCATTTCTCGAGGATGATAGTACAACAAAGCAAGGAGAGAAAGCCATCCTTGGTTCCATTATCACTTCAAACTCTATATTCTATTGTAGCAGACATGTATGTATCTTTAACACACATGGTTTGTGCAAAGAATGAAACCAGGACAGTTTAAGGTGCGCTAGGTGGGTTGAATAGTATCCTTGGCTCTGTGTGTGTGTGTGTGTGTGTGTGTGTGTGTGTGAGTTGTGGTGGTGGTGAGGTGAGGGGAGCGGGTGGGGGTGGGGGATATGTTCAGTGATTGTTTGCAGTCCATATGGCCCAGGGGAAGAAACTGTTGGTGAGTCTGGTGGTGTGAGACTTGATTGACCTGAAGTGCCATCCAGAAGTCAACAGGTCAGACAGGTGGTGGTGGATCATTAGTTGTATATCTATACTCAAGTATAACAAAAGCAAAAGCTCAACACTTTGTCATCCAAAACTCTGAGATATTTAGTTTTCCAACAATATGAAACAAGGAGAAACAGCCAACCATTTAAGACCCTGGGGTTAGTGGTTGTTTTGGATTTTTGCTTAAATAATTGTTTAAGCAATGAAAAGATTATGGGAACTGTTGGTTAATTTTAAAACAGATTAATCAACTAATTATCTCAGCACTAGATTAAACCTGAACCAATCAATTAATTATTCTAATAGCAAGATAGACATAATCTGAATCCTAAAATGATATGATATGATAGTATAAACCCCCAAAATGGATTGTCCTAATCTTAAAATGCAACCTAGATTATCCTAATCCCAAAACTCAGCCGTATGTGGTATTCTTATTTCTTTTGAAGATTCATACAATAACTCTAGAACTTTATAGCACTGCACAGGCACATTATTAAAGATACAGTATGACTATGCTGATCTTGTGTCCTTGAAATTACATTCAGGTACAAGATGCTCAGATTTTCATCTTCAGCTCCTGCAGCAGATTCCTGTGTCCAGTTTTCTTTTTCCTTTTTTTTTTTTTTTTTTTTTTGTCTTGGCAGAGCTATGCCAAAAATGTGCCTGTAGTGTTTTTTGTTTTTCGTCCATTCACTTGATGAATGAGGTGGGTTATTTGTGTTTTTTTTTTCTGGATAATTAGTAGTAATAGTAGTAGTAATAGTTCTAAGTTTCTTTAATTTGACAATTCAACAAAAATCCTAAAAAGGCTGTTTTTTGCATTATTAGCCATACCCATTCACATTCTATATGTTTAATGTGCTGCTGCCCTCTTTTGCTTTTTTCCTCCAGTGCTTGGGTGCAGAACAGAAAAAAAAACTAAATGACATCTGATTGGTCTCCCGCTGGGGCTGCACATTGGATAAAGCGTTGTTTTCAGGTGAATGTAATCGATGAATGTATTCAAAGTCAGAACGAAAAAGCACGACTTGCGGATAGTTATAGGGGACTTTAATAAGCTTTTTGAATCGAGAAGTTGCTTGATTGGCTCAACATCGTGGGAATAATGATGGACAACGGTGCAGAAATCGGTGCATTCATAGGCATTTCGTGCTGGGCAGAGCATCACGGACAGTCAAACTGCTCAGTGCAAGTTCAGTTGTAGTCTGTCGGTCACAAAGCGTCGCTCAGGACGGAGCGTCTCTGAGAGCAGCTTTCTCCTCTCTAAAGGACCGATTTATTTGTAAGTGACAATTCAAGTTTTGTAATTTTTTGTTTTCAGCAGTAGCGACCCAGAAGTATTTTCTGCAGAAGATGTCTCAAAATGAGGGGGTTTTGCCCAAATGCATTATACATGTTAAAGGCATGTTATAACATCGCCATTCTGTAAATAAGAAAAATAAACTTAATTATTAATATTAAATGCTTTTCACTTGGTGCATGCACATATGCATATTTTTTTCCTTATGATAGCCACTGTTATTTTTCATCAGTCATCTTTATTGTTGTGTCCATTTGTAACTAAACTGATCGTGATTGTTAAGTGAAATCGGCTGATGACTTAAGATATATTAGAGGAAATTAGAATTGAATTCAAATGAGAGGAAATGCATCATTTGGTATTTTGTGCATTATTGAACGGATGTAATGCCAACAGTATTTGCAGTGCACCTGTTCTGAAGTGGTGAAAGAAGCATGTATCTGCAAAACTTGCGTTCATACATGTGATGTTGCATTCAGTGTTGTGAGATGTGTTTGCTATAGGGGATTTTGTATGTTCAGGTGCACAGAATGCATGCTGGTAAATACTAAATACTTAATACTGTTAATAATAATAACAATAAATACTGTTAAAATAGTAGCTTACAGAAGAATAGAATAGAAACTGTTTCCTTACGGTAAAAAATACAAACATAATCTTGCTATGTGTAAACCACACAAGTAACTAGTTTATAGGGGAGCCACTTTGAAATTGTGTTCCTCACAGCACCATTTGACTGCATTTAGCCCAAATGAGCCTTTAAAGATCTGATGCAGTTTGCAAAACGAGTTGAGAGGCAAATACACCTGTAACTGCTGTTTCAACAAGCCCTGGTTTAAGGACTCACACTTGAAAATCAGAGTCCTGCAGGTTTAAATACTCTCACGACATTGACGGCTTGTTGCTGCTGGTAACCATGCTAAAAAAACATCTGTCCTGATAATACAGCAAAGATGCAGTTCATTTTGTTCACTAGTGATCTTAAACCCACATCACTGTGATAATCCTGAACAACTGAGGATATACCTGACGTGGAGTTTCATAGATGCTGGAGTAAGATTTGGAATATCCCTCATTTGAAGCTTTACGGTGTGAAATGTCAGCCTGGTAAGGAGAAAAGGAGGTTGGAAACACATCTCTAGCTTTAGATAATGGCGTATTCATAGCCACTCATTCCTGCCATCATTTCTAACAGAACGAGGAGACCTCCAGGTGGGGAAGTTGCTGGACCCATAAGAAACTGAGCCTTATGTGGTCTCATTCCTCGAGCTGCCACAGGCGATGACTGTCAAATGCCACCTACCAGGAGGGAAAAATCAAATCAGTGTTTTGGCAGTCTGAGGCTACACAGGCAGAGCCCAGAGTGGGACTCCCCACTGATGGCAGGGACACAGGGCCCTCTGAGCCCGCTTTTCCTGATGAATGCAGTCCCACTATTGGAGGGCCTCAGGTCAACCTTTGGGGTGTGACATGGAACCACAATGGGAACCACAATGCCAACCTAAGATATTTCACAACACGATATCACATTTTTTGACAAATGGGACTAAGCGGTTAATGGGAAAAAAGATTTCACCCAAGTCCTATGGGTAATTTACACTGCCTCATGGTCAGACTGTTTTGACCGACAGACGATGGAACAAGACCGCATTGTACAGATTTTTGAAACTACTATTTATATGATTTTGAGATTTGTTATGTCCTTTTTCCTCAGTTGATCTAACACAGAGTTATACACTGTACAGTGCCATTATCTGCCCCCACCTGACAGTAGCTGTGTGAGGGATAAGTCACAAAGGGACACGCCACAGCAAAACAAGAACCTGCCGAAGCAGTGGTCACTGCTGTAACATATATGCTTCTTGTCATATCTCCCATTTTCAGGAGGAGAGCTTATCTTTTTCTAATTACTGACTCCAGAATGACACATTACTCATAACTTAAAGGGCTGCCAGGATGAAAGGAGCCCCCCAGCAAGACTTTATCCACAGATGCAGAGATACTATATTTGACTGACTGCATCCTGTGCTTTAGGTGGCATGTTCATCCAAGGCAGAGAGCATGAGAGCCTGACAAACAAGTCTGTAGGTGATAATACTGACTATATACCATATACGGTAGAATTCAGAATGAATTTTGGAATGTATTGTAGAATCCTTGAAATTAATCTTTGTTGAAAAATGAGACAGTCATGGTGCGTCCCAGTGACTCTTAGTCTACAGCTAGGTCATAATCCTATACTACATGTTAAGCAGGTTTTGAGTATGTAGTGTTTTATGTTGGAAAAGTGACATCCGGGAGGCCGGCATCAGATGAAAATACCAAAAAAGAGCACATATCAATTGTTTCAAGAGGATATTATATGAGTGGCCTGTTGAGCTTGAGCAGAGTTTGACACCAGGAGGCTGTTTTTACATTCATGCCAAAGGGGAAAGGTTCTGTGTGCTCACTTTACATCTCCACATACAAGATAGTGCCAAGACACCACTAGTTAGGAAATCACTCACGATCCAATATTCAACTTAAGACATCGTGTGATGAAATATCCGGTGCATATGCATAGACCAGTGCATAGACCAGTAATATTCATGGGGGAAAAAAATTCTGACTTTTTTATTTTATAATTTGCTGATGACTACACTGTTGTCCCACAATGATATACAAAGGAAATGAAGGAGCTACTTACTGATGGTTAGGAGCGAGTTAGTCAAAAAATTTGGTCTGTCAGTACATATATCCTATTAATATGAATCAGAAAAGTAAACTGAAAATACACTGATAGCACTGTAAATAGTACATACTCTCTGCAATTAGCACATAATATGGAGCAGATTTTTTTTAAACACATTTTTAAAATGTGCCTTGTGCACAAACCTCATCAGTGATTTGACACCAGGAAATAGGGAAAAAAGGTTAGACTCAATACAGGAGCAAAAGGCTTTTTAAGGGCTCTAGTGACTACATTAAAAATAATTTGATATGTCAAGAAAATGTCAAGATAAAACAGTTCATTTAGTTCACCTTTGTATTGTGGAAACATAATTGAGCGGTTGTTGAAAATGGATGGTGATTCAAATCTTCTGAACATGACTGATATTAAGGCCAGAATTTCTCTCAATTTCTTTCTCTGAGATAAATGTTCATGGTATTTACAATCTGCAACAATTGAAGCTTTTACAGGTCCAGTGACTTGCATGCATTTTGAAATTGTTGGAACAAGCATGTGAGAGGTGAGTGTAAGAAGTATGTGGCCAGGACCTACTGAACTCAACATTACAACTTACTCTTTTGAAATCTTTGTGTTTTCTTTCCTTCTCTCAGTCTTTCCAATAAGGAAGAACAAGTCTGCAGTGATGGACAGAATACAAGACATAATGGCTTTGATCTGCCTGTTATTTCTCAAACTGCCAAAGGTTAGTTTTGATTAAATACAGTATTCAATACATACAATAATACATTTTTTTTTTTTTTTAGGTTTGACAGACCATGATGACTTCTCATGGAACTACAGAACTTTTTGTCTTCAGAAATGTATTTCACAAATACTTCTATTTGAAGGAAAGTGTTCCTTGATTACCTTTTCTGTTTATGTCATTACAGTTTGAGATGACGAGTGGAAACGTCTTAGAGGAGACTTATCAGAAATGGGTTCAGTATAAAGAGGACTGTGTGAAAATGATAGAAAATGATCCACTGCCGCAAGGTATGGAAAAATCATTATGCAAAGGGCAATATGGTGAGAGATGGAAAAGGAAAGGAAAAGGAACTGGGAAAATGTCAAGTTGTGCTATCTTAAATTGCATTAAAAATCATTATCATCTGAGGCTTCTTTGTTGAGGAGCAAATTATCTTTTCAGTTTCTTGTTCTTCTCCTCTAGTGGGCTTGTTCTGTAACAGGACGTTTGACAGATATGCCTGCTGGCCAGATGCTCCTGCTAGCTCAATGGTCAACATTTCATGCCCTTTCTACCTGCCCTGGTATGACAAAGGTAAAACACATTTATTTATTTTTTTTTTTCATATTTACCACACAGACATGAAAGTGGTATCAGTCTTCTCTTGCAGCAAGACAAAATGTCAAACTATTCTTTCAAGCACTTGAGAGTATTTTCTACATCTTTAAACAGTATAGAGGAAGAAATCTGATTAATTTGCACGTCTGTGCATATATGTTTGTTGTGCATCGATAACCTGTCCAGACTTGTTACCTGTCCTCTGCCCTGCGCATGCTGTGACTCTAATTAGTATTACGCAGGTAACAGCTGAGGGATTGACTGTTTCTCCCCCAGTGTCCCAGGGAGTTGTGCGTCGTCGGTGTGGCTCTGATGGCTTCTGGGAGAGGGAGGACAGTGGCCAGGTCTGGAGGGACATGACCCAGTGTGAAGAGGAAAAGGAGGTTGCATCTCAGGAGGTGCGGCATCCAAAATGTCTCCAGCTGGGGGATTAATCTGCTGCAGCTGTGACTGCTTCTCATTGGTCAAACATTTGTATCACATCAAGGAAGGTCATCATGTAAAAGAGGCAAAAATGAATACTTTAATTACAAGTTTTGAAAGATACACACATGAACTAACCTTTTATTGCAGGTGTAAATAAAAAGATGAGAGTCATTAATGGTAGAACTAAAATAGTCTTATGACGGAGACATGAGGTGTATAGGGAAATGGCACATACTGGCATTCAAACAAACACAGACTCACCTTCATAGTACAAAAGTAACAGTGGCAGGAACCTAGCTGCAATTTTCTCAGTTAACTCTGTATGATTACGGTATACCATAATTTCCGGACTATAAGCCACTACTTTTTTCACATGCCTTTGAACCTTGCGGCTTAAACAATGATGCGGCTAATTTCTAGATTTTTACGGGCTAACGAGCTTCATGCCGCAAAAACATTTAGACACCTGTGGCTTATAGACAAGTGCGGCCTGTATATGTACTTTTTTTTTTCTTTTTAAATTTAGTGGGTGCGGCTTATATTCAGGTGCGCTCAATAGTTCGGAAATTATGGTACATAAAAGTTCACACAATATATAATTTACATGCATAAAAATATGTAGTATCTGTATAGTAAAACCAAAAACAAATTTTAAAAAGATAAGTCTTCAAAGCAGTTATCACTATTTTTATACTGACAATAGATTACATGGATGTGAAAGGTGTCACTTAACATGAACCCACCAACTGTTATATCCTCATTGTTTTGGCTTTATGGACTGCAATTTTACTGTGGGCAGAAGTAAACCCTGACTCTACACAAACTATTCTACACCAAATGGCAGACACACAAAGTTAGCAACAAGCTTTAGAAAATAGTGGCGCTATGCGTCTGTTGGATGTGTAAACATGTGTTTGCTAGCTGTTAGCTTACACCTTTGCCATATCCACTTAAAAGGTGATAATATGTCCATGTTGTGCCTTCTACTTGTTTCGGCTGCCCCCACAATGAACACAAATCAGTAATTGCAGGTTTTATAATGACCATTTAAAAAGAGGATGCAGAGGTTTTTCACGTGATATAAATTGTCTAAATCTATATCTATACACTCTACACAGTCAGTGTTTTCACTTGCTGCCTAATTAGATGTTTGGCATATTGGATTGACATTGCCACCTGTAATTGAAATCGGAATAGGTGGAAACACTTAGATGGATGTACAGGACCTTTAGTAAAAGCAGTAAAAAAAAAAAAAACCTCTAAAGGTCAGAAGTAATCAATGCAGGGATGTATGTGCTTTGTAGTTGTGAGGACCTCAGCACACCAGGATATTCAGTCTGTCCAGCACAGTACAAGCCTATTCACGCTGTGGCTTCATCAGCATTTAATATCTCCACCAAGGAGTTTATGTTTTCATCGTGTCTGTTTGTTGGTGGGATTACTCAAAAAGTACTGAACCAATGTCATCTGACTGCTTTCTTTTTCTCTTTATTTTTCGATTATAAGACCTGGACAGATGTGTAGAAGTGTTTGGCCTTGATGGAAGTATGCACTGTACTGAGTGCCATTATTAAGCTTTATGTGGTGAAGAGGTGTGATGGGACTTTCAGTTCCCACCCTCACTTTCTCTTAAGATAAATTTCCCAGATAACTGTCATGTCTTTCATCCAAGCATGAAACTCAAACCAACCTGATGTTACGTGAAAAACGCAAAATTGGTCTAGGAGGTACACTGCTGAGTGAAAACCTTTTATGGTGGATTTACATCCAACAACACTACTTTAATTATTCTTGTTGAGCACTTGTTCTGTCTTCAGTGTCAAGTCTAATTGAGATTATAGACATGAAGTAATTTATGAGATCTGTCTTTCAAAAAATAACCAGTATGGATATGTCTTTACAGCTGTGGTTCAAACAACTGATGGTGGGCTTCAGGATGTTGTACACTGTCGGCTATTCCTTGTCCCTCTTCACACTCATAATGGCTCTTATCATTCTTCTGAGCATCAGGTAAGCTGTTTAACAGATGTGCAGTTATTTCTGTTGTCGTGTTAATGCATTCAAACATTCTCATGGCACTCTGGAAAAGATGATTGTTAGTACTTCTAATGAGTCTGCTTGGCTCATTCCATCCTCTTTGACTAGATGCAGAGAGAGATGCCTTTGAATAAAAATAGATAATTAGAGAATATACTGCAAGTATAACTCTGAATATAAATAATATAACCCAGAACTGTCAAGATCCTCACAGTCATCAATACTTATGTAGGCACGAAAGGATTCTATCATTCAAGCAAACACTGAATGGAACGAACAGAGTTTTACAGTTTATTTCTTTTCATGCTTCTTACTTCACTTAAGGTTGGTCAAACAACAGCATTATATGTCAAAATAGATGTTTCTGCAGCTCAGATGAAAACAGTTCAAGAAACGTTATAAGAAAAGCAACTAAATCAAGATTAAATAGACAAGATAAAAGTACACCTCAAAACCCTTACACACAAAACTCAAAACTTTGGTGATTTTCATGTCCCCTCACAGGAAACTACATTGCACCAGGAACTACATTCATGCCAATCTTTTCCTCTCCTTCATCCTGAGAGCTGTATCTGTCATTCTTAAGGATACCATGCTGGAACGCCACTGGGGACGAGAAATCATGAAACAGGCAGACGTGAGTGAGATGCTCAGTCACCAGGTGGGTGTTATTTGAAATTTACTAAGGTTCTTAGTTGATATATTATATCTGAGGCCAACTCATGATATTTGAATGAGGCAAATTTAAACATTAGACTCTTACAGTATGTGGCTCTTCTTGTCCATTAGGCTGCTATTGGCTGCCGGATAGCACAGGTGATGATGCAGTACTGCGTCCTTGCCAATCACTATTGGTTCTTTGGAGAGGCAATATATTTGTATTCTGTGCTCATAGCCTCAGTGTTCATCGACAACAACAAATACTTGCCTTACATCTGTCTTGGCTGGGGTAAGATCCATCTCTATGTGTTCAAATTCACAAACACCTGAGGGGTTTTTCCAGGACTCTTTACCTCGAATTGTCAGATGCATTGTCCCTCTACCATCCCCCAAAATCTAATTCTATTCAACATAGAAGACCACCTCATCACAGAGACAAAAACCGCTCACATTCTAAAAGCAGGCACGTAGCAACAGTAGAAACCTCCTCATTGTCGCACATCTGTCTCCTGTGCGCCCATTAACAGCTGCACATCCAAGCAGGTTCTGTGACTGCAAAGAATGCCCTGTAACAGCAGCGTAGGTTAAATAAATGACTGATGCTGAAACACTTACACCATTATGTATTTAATCATTTTTGTTCTAGGGCTTGATTTTGAAAGCACCCATAGCACTAAATCTTGCAATCTTTACTCTCTTTATCTTAGGAACGCCACTTCTATTTGTGGTTCCCTGGGTAGTGATGAAGCTACTGAAAGAAAACAAAGAGTAAGCATGTAGTGTCCCTGTATGCCTGATTACTTGTAACCTCCTGCTGCTGCTGATCCACATTAGACTATGGAGAAATATTAACTCTATCTGCTTTTTTCCCCAGATGTTGGGCTCTCAATGAGAACATGAACTACTGGTGGATCATTCGTTTCCCAATTCTTTTTGCTTCACTTGTAAGGATGATCTATGCAAATACTGGACTCCGTGTTTTGTTGCATCCATTGTATGTGTCATCATCTAACATTTGAACAGTATATATTATATATGGCATTTGTTTTTTCTGATCAACAGATCAACTTTCTGATTTTCATGAAGATCCTGAAGGTAGTTCTCTCCAAATTACGAGCCAGCAACCAGAGCGGATACCCTGATTACAAACTTCGGCAAGTTGTGCTGGCATATTTTCAATGTTAAATTTGATTTGTTCAGCTCTATCTGTGTTTTTTCCAAGTCAAGGCCATGACTCTGGCTGTCACAGAAAATCAGTGATGAATTTTTGGCAGGAGGAGGAATGAAAACATAGCCAGAAAAATTATAGAAAGAAAAAAAACAAAGAAAGAAAAAATCCCATTATGGATGATGTGACAGATTGCCTGCTGTTTGATTTATTCTGTTAGGCTTGCCAAGGCAACCCTCACCCTCATTCCTCTGTTTGGGATTCATGAGATCATATTCATCTTTGCCACAGATGAGCAGACAACAGGTGTTCTACGCTACATTAAAGTTTTCTTCACTCTTTTTCTCAATTCATTTCAGGTAGGTTCAGTTGGACCACAGAATGACTGCTTGTTACTGCTGATATGTAACTGTCTAGACATTATCTAATGTGTTCATGTATAGCAAATGTAGTTGGTGGGGCTGAAATCTAACAGGACTTTTTCTTATAATTGGGTCTCTCTGCAGGGCTTTCTGGTGGCTGTGCTCTACTGCTATGCTAATAAAGAGGTTTGTTGTTTCATCTCATATACTCATTTTATTATTTTTACCCTGAACAGAAGGTGCCAATTAGCCATATATACCAGTCACAGTGTGAGAGAAGGCATGAGTGAATCTACATGGGTGTTAAAGTGAGTTAATAATACTGATGATAGGATAACCTATTATCTTCCCACTAAACCCACTTAGGGTTGTCAGGTGGGGACTTACAGCTGGTCAGATCAATTAAGAATGAATTAGAATGGAAACTATTGTTTTAGTCATCCATTTATATCCAAGGGCCTGTTTTTTTTTTAATCTAAAGTTATATCAGGTGTCTAATCTATCTTATCAATACCTCAGAGAACTACTTCTCACTTTTCATTGAATTTTCAAGCTTCAGATTGGGAAATGACACAAAATGTCACAATAATAGCTCATAATTGCACATTATGATTCACCTCTATTCTGGGTGCAGGTGAGGACAGAGCTGAGGAGGAAGTTACGAAGCTGGAGGATAGAGGCAGAGATTGTATGCTGTGGACAGTGACTAGCCGGGATTGACTCTCGAGTAGACACTTTCTCCATTGCCACAGTGCCAGAGCGCAACAGATCCTCTGCCACGCCGATGAGGGCAATGCCTGATGGCTCACCCACTCCTGACAGTTCACTGCTTTTCAGACGTCAAGTGCAGCCACCTTCCCCGCAACCTGATGCTTCCCTGCTCCACTGCCCATCAGTAGTAAAGAGGGATGACAGCCTGCAGCGCAGGGATCAGGATGAGACTGGACATTCATCTGTAGCAATGCAGGTGTCCTTCCTCATTCATCTTCAAGACCCTGTGGAGTTACTCCCACATGTTGTAAATATAGATTCAGATTGAATACATTGTTGCATTTACTGTAAATTAAGATTATATGTGGTTTGTTGTGAATATGTAAAACTGTGAATAAGTAATTGCTATTGTGATATAAGTTTTAAAACTGTAAAATTGTGAATATTAAATATGTGAATAAGTGATTGTTATCAGTTCAGACTTGAGACATCTTTAAGTATAAATTAAAAGGATATTTGTTTACATTGAATCTTGTGTGATGTGTGAACAGTGCATAAGATGCAGGATGAGTCATTCACTCCATATGAGTGAGCAGTAGGCTTTTAAACAAGAAAATATATCAGCAGAAACTCAAGTACCCGAGATAGGCTGTAAATTTCAAGCTGTACAGTTAGTCTACACCAGAAATATGTATTGTCTTCTTAGAAACATACGTCAGATAATAATTCATCTTATTTTGTTTTATTCTATTGATTTTTTGCTGTCATATCCCAAAAAGCAGCAGTTTCTCCTCTGCGCTGATTCTACTCCGTGAACTCCATTACCCAGAATGCCAGGGAACGAAACGCACTGACGTTAAGAGCGTCGTGCTGTCGTTGGCAACGGCGGAGGCTGGAGCGGGAAGAATACAACTACTACTGGAGAACAGTTGATGTCAAATCAAAAGTGATGTTTAATTAGTAGCTGGGTGAACTGGAAGAGCCCTGTCGTCTCATAACGATGTGAAACTGTGTTTTTGAAAAATCTTTTTAATTACTTGCGAAGGAGAGGCAGCGTTCCGTTTCCATTTAACGGTCTGTTTGCTAGCTAACATCTGTGAATTTAACAGTTTGAGCAAGTTGCAGCAAGACTGAGACATAAACTGGTGGATTACCCATTTGAGATATTCGCCACCAATGGCCTCCAAAGGTAAAACGAGCTTTAAAGTTTTTAATTAAAGTCGCCATTCATGGCTACATCAAATACAAGATCAAAGAGAAGTTGTAACCTGAAACGGTAGTTAGTGCTGTTACTGAACCCTGTTTTGACCTCACAGGTTGGCAGCATCCATATGTCAACATATTCAAACATGTCAGAGTTGAAGACTGGAAAAAGGCTGCAAAAGAGGGGGATGTGTCAACATACACGGTAACTTAGTGCTATAATTTCGGTATTTAAAGTTATACTTGAACCCTAAAAGGCTTCAGAGTGGGCTGTTCTTTGTCCATTGGGCAACTGTTTGAATTTCATGTCCAGGATTATGTTTTTACTAAATTAAGAGCTTTTGTATCTGTCCATGCTGACTACAAATGGTGAGAGTTTGTTTCTCAAAAGATAAATTTGGAGTTTGACTTAACTGTGAGTGTTGATGCCAAAATTGGTTTATATATATATATATATATATATATATATATATATATATATACACACTCTCCATAATACCCCCCAGGACAAGACACTGAAGTGCTCAGTGTTTCGGATCAAGGGTCCTGTTCCTGCCAATAGCTACATCCTGGTACCCAAAAACAGCAACCAGTCCCTGGGGTTGATAGGGCGCTACTTCTACCTTCTCTTCAGGCCCACTCCTGGAAAATACTTTGTGGTCCACCTGGATGTCGCTGCTGAGGTATCAGACCTGATTTGTATGATGATTTGTATGAGACAGCTCTGTCTTATTAGCTTTCTTTGTAATTCTTTGAAATTTCAAAGGTTACTTTTTTCCAATGTGTTGGCATTTCAGTCTGATTAAAATTCTGAAGTGGGAGACAGTGTTCTTTGCCTTCTTAGTTTACTGGGAAGATCACTGTCTTTACTCTTTTTGGAATTCTTTGTTCTAATTTATGTCAGTAAATCCAATTGACTTTGCTCAGATTCAAGTATAAAGTATATATAAGTTGATAAGTTCACACAGTGGGAGATGTGTTAGCATTTTACAGCTGTGCAAAAGAAAGTCCCAGAAACTTGCTTAATTGTGAAATATTCAGCTTTTATCTATTATAAATACCACTTTTATGTGGTGTATGTGAAGATCTCAATGATTTAACTGATAAGAAAATGAAGACATTTTCTAGCACTCGATCTCTCTGCTGTGCTGTGTAGGAGGGCCAGGTGATCCGTATCTCCTTTTCCAACATGTTTAAAGAGTTCAAGGGAACAGCTACCTGGCTTCAGTTTCCTTTCCTGTGTGGAGCTGCAAAGGATTCAGTCTATGAAAGCACGGCCAAATCTGCAAGACATGGTAAAATACATGCCCACACTGCAGCAGCAACAACAGCATTTGTTTTTCATTAATCGCTCTACTGACAGCCCACTGTATTTTTTATTGTGTTCCAGGTTTAGTAGGTCCAGCCCCCACTTCAGTGCGTTGGACCTGTCTGATGCTGGATCTGCAGTATGCACTCACTGTCTACCTCAACCGCTGCTACAGTCACCTGAAAAGCATCAAGCTTTGTGCCAACATGGCTGTGAAAAACATGTTTACCAGTGACTTGCTGCTTGATCCAGGTGAGACTCAGTTGAGTGGGTTTAATTTCCCCTCAAAACTAAGGCTGGCTTTTTTGGTTTTTTGATAATGTCATAGATAGACTTTATATTATACTGAACGTACTTCATGTGATTATGTGAATGTCACTAGTAGTTTGAGTAATGTCATGTGAATAATAAGAGAAATACACAAATGTACCAGTGCTCCTCTTCGAAGGGCACTTCAGTTCAATAGAGGGAAAAACAAAAGACAAGTTTTTCAGTGTCGCAACCTTAGAAAAATCTGGTTTAATGAGTGGCGTTTCAAAGAACCATGTCAATCTTAAAACCTTGCTTATTCAAACCATTTATGATCACATGTCTGCCATGGTAAAATATATTTAATATTGATGCATTTTGAAAGCACATACAATGCTTTAGCAGGGAAGCAAATGTTTCCTTCACATTATTAACATTCAATATCGGCTTCAATCAGTGTGCATCCTCAGATTTCTGAATAAAGTACAGTGTGCATCTTTGTGTGTCCATGACATCGCACTTTTTCACATCTCCTCGTCCAATTTTCTCTTTCAATAGGAGTTTCCTTCAGTGAAGCCAAGCTAATGGGTCTGGCCTCTTCACAGGGAACAGGTCCCATGCCCAGAGACATGTCATTCCCTGTGCCGAAAGGAGGCTCCTGGCATGACCTCTATGATTATATCAAGTACAGTTACCTCACCAGAGAACATAGAGTGCATAATTGGCATTGTTTTAAAGGCAAAATCCTCCTCTCCTCTGAACCATATTCTGCACACATAGAGTGATAATGACCTTGAACCATATTTCATGCACACTATCATACAGGGAGACTCCATCTGGGATGTCACTCAGGAAAATGTAATAAATCCTGAGATGTGGCAATGTGTGTGCACCAAAAATGCAAAATACTACATTCATATAATAATGCTACAGTGCTCAGATTGATAATGTGAGAACATGTAGCTATGGAAGAGTATCTTGAGAGTGGATTTTTCCTTTTAATATTACAGACACACTACTGGTGGTTATCTGTATATGACTTATTTATTTGTTCAAAATACCAGTTGTAAAAAATAAAATTAACAGTCTATAGTCCTATTATTGATTTAAGAAAACTGCAGTTTCCTGCTCTATCACATTATACTACCATGGAGTCTCTTATCTCGTCCTACCCCAACAGGTTTCCCTCAGAAGGAACAAAGTTACCCTTTGACTCCATTCAAAAGGGCAATACAAGACCTGAGGCCAGTAAGTAGTGAAATATCACACTAAGGTATTTACAGCATTTCATTGTCAATCATTGTCAAAGAATTATAAAAAGCCTGTTTTTCCCCTAATGCTTTCACAACAAATTTTAATACATTTTTAGCCATCGGAGTCTTTATAAATCACTACTACAAAACAGACACATTATTTATACATTTAGACATTTTCTTTTAGCCTACAATGTTCAAGCAATAGGAATGTATTGTAGATGACTGACTTTCATTACTCCATTTTTCACAGGCTGTGTCTCCAGGCAAAGAAACCCCATAAGGGAGGAATCTCGCTGTGTCAACCTCAGCAAAGCAGTTCAGGACCGTGTGTCCCTCATCCAACAGATTACCACTCCAAAATCTGTAAGACTGATAACCTGTTGTACTTCATATCCCTGTGTATTCACTCCGCTAAATTTTTTTTCTGCAGATATGGCAGATGATTGAGCCTTTGAACTGAAAATATAGTTTCTAGGAGGCTGCTATTTTTTATTTTTTTCTCCTAAGTCTAAAAAAAAAAAAAAAGTTATTCCCTGAGGGAGTCATCCCAAAGGGATCAATAACGTCTGTCTAAGTCTGTCTAAGTCTGTCTAAGTCTAAGTCTGTCTCCTCAGCTCCCAGAGAGTCGAACCCCAGTGGTGACCAACATACCTGAGTTGGGTGTAGTTCCTGCTTGCCAGAGAATTGGCTGGCTTTGCCATGATGATGACCAGCAGCAACAGGAGTCAGCATGCTTCAGTCCACACCATCTCTCATCCAGGTCAGGCTGCGATACTGATGTCAGTGGAGTTCATGTGTTTGTGCATCCTGAGGATGCCCTCAGCACACATGGAGAGGAAAGTGAAGAAGAGGTGAAGCTTCATATTGACTAAACTGTACGTTCAGTCAATATTCCTCTGTCTGTAGTACATATGTTCATTGATCTTTTTATATTCTCAGTTTGTTTACAGTCCCGTTCCACATCCTGTCCACCTGTCATCATCCAAAGAAACCAAACAGCAAGTAAGAGGGGAAGACAGTGGCAAGTGAAATGAAAACAGCTGCTGAGACATCATTTCTTTAAGAGCTCAAAACAGAGTTCAAACAAAACATTTGCATCTGCTTTTTTTCCTCTCCTTATTAGAAGCTGCTTCCAGACCCGATTCTCAGACTCAATCGAATCATTGGCTTTGGAGGAGCCACTACTAAATATGTATGCTCATTTACAGTTAAATCATCGCCAGACTGGGTTCACATACATTTACAGTTGTCAAAGTCATGGATAAAATGAATCAAAGACTAACAGAGGTCTAACGTCTGTACTATATTGCACCGTAGGCGCTGTGGACCAAATCAGGTGATTCAGTGGTGTATCCGTGTCATGCAGTTATTGTCTCTATGAAGATATGCTCTAACCAGCAGAGATTCTTCATTGGCCACACTGATAAGGTAAATGAGCTGTGATGTCTTGTGCTGCTCCTGCAGCAGAATTTCTTCCAATGTGTAGGATGGTTCACTTGAATCTGGCAGATATGTAAATAAGATATTTTGATTCACTTAATTCCTGGCCTTCAAATGCAGTTGTATAAAAAATGCAGTAAAGAGAGAGAGTTTTCCAGTGTGTTTATTATAGATATTAAATTCATGCCATGTGTGTTTTTTCTGTAGGTGTCTGCATTAGCTTTTAATGGCAACACAACACTGCTAGCCTCAGCGCAAACTGGCAATCATAGTGTAGGTTCGAGTATGGAACTACCACAAAGGAAACTGTCTGGCCATGTTCAAGGTTCACGCTCATTCATTGTCCGCTCTTAGGTATGCAACTGCACATGCACTCATGTACACAATTATTCTACAAGGACACCGGAGTCTATGCCTATATACATGTATGCTGCTCACTCACACTCATTTTCCTCTTTTTTTGTTCATCTCAAGTTTCTCATACAGTGGTGGTACTCTCTGTGGAGTGGGTAAAGACAACCACAATAAAACAGTAAGTGCCATGAATGCTAATTTTCCCACATGGACATTCCATGGCTTATTTTCTAATTTATGCATAAAGGCAATCAGCACTAGCTGCACCTTATATCATTACTTTGACTTACTCATCCAGTTATAAATTTAAATGACATGCTATAAATTGCTTCCCTTATTAAAGTCTATGACTCAGCAAAGCTGCAAACTGACAGTCTCTGTTTGCTGTCCTAATTCAACCCTTCATAGATGGTGGTAGTGTGGAACACTCTTAATGTCAGTAAAGGTGGAGAGGTGACCATCTTAGCCAGAGCACACACTGACATGGACATTCACACCATGAAGATTGCCTTCTTTGATGATACTAGGTACCCTCACTTCTGCATTGTATTTTTGGTCATGTATTTTTTAGTCAGTAGTGCATATTTGCATATTTGGGACCATTTTTGTGCATGTCCTTCCATCCATCAGAGATTTTACTACCTAAAGAATTAAGAATGTCATTGTTTATGAAATGAGGTCTTTAGAATGCCACATTAGCATAATATGATTCATGGATGGTACCTATGGCAGTATACGGCGACAGCAAGGCAGCTGTGTTATCTGTTGGCTCCCACAGTGCTCAGTGGTCCCTCAGGGCAGTTCACCTAGATCTCTGGCATTCACAGAATCTATGATCCCTGGAAGCTCTCAGTAGGATACAAAATCTCCAGCATCAAGGTCAAGCAGTATTCAGGCAGAGCTAGAGTATACAGCTTTAAATATAACTATAGCATAAGCCAATGTTAAAATAAATCTGTGATGGCTCTCCTTGAGGAATTAGGAATTCTGCAAAGAGTTATGTTACCTCTGCAGATATGTCTTGCTAGATTTTTGTTCATTCTCCCTTTTATGGCAGCTAATTTTAGTGAAGGAAGGAGTAGAGGGCCTTGCTGAGAGACGGAGAGGTGAGAAGGCTGTGGCTGTAGGAGCAGAAAAGAAATAGTCCTGTGTTCATGTTTGAGTGTGTTGATTTTAGGATGGTGTCATGTGGTCGTGACAATATTCGTCTGTGGCGAGTACGGAATGGGAAGCTGCGCTCCTGTCCAGTAAACCTGGGTGAATACCACTCACTAGACTTCACTGATGTGGCCTTTGAGGAGGGAAACTCCTCCCACCAGCATCTTGATGATCGAACACTGTGAGTGTGCAGACCAGTCACTGAAACCATGAGGGTTTACCTAGCATTAGAAGTATGAATCTAATCTAGATAAACAGAAAATGTTACTGTTAAAAGATATCAACTTTCTCTCTGTGGCTGTTTTCCCATAGATATGCTAGCAGTCGGAGTGGCCATATCTTTGAGATAGAGTACAGCAGAGTTGTCATCAGAAATGTGAGGAGGCTGTTGCCTGCACAACAGCAACATGCAGACCGCAGAGAGAAATGGACTTTTAATACAGGTGGGCCTGAAATCAGCTGAGAGAGAGAGAAAATATGGTTGTTATTAGTAGTTTAAAGCAGAGGTTGGATACAAGCAAAAAACCTTGTAAAGAGCTTGTTAGGGCGTCAAAGTGTGTGTTCGTTCCAGGTCCTGGCATTGCCATCAACAGCATCAGTGTGTCCTCCTCATTCTGTGCCACGGGCTCTGAAGATGGCTTCCTGCGTCTCTGGCCCCTCGATTTTTCTTCTGTCTTCCTGGAGGCTGGTAGGAACAGTGGGGTGTGGCATAACATTTACCTGCAGCAAACTAACAGTAGCTGACACTTTCCACTCCACAGGCAGAGATATAATCTACGTGCATGTATGTTTTGATAGCAGTTTTGTAGTTTGCAGGAGAAGTGTTTGTCAGCTTGTTTTAAAACTGCGGATTAAACATCATCATTTTAGTTGTTTTTCTTCCGAGGACAAGCCTTTAAATAAAACTGTAAACATATTTCAAAAGTAAATATTTAAATATAATGTTTTCTGTGACTGAAAAGCACAGTATCAGAATCAGTCACTTCTTTGGGCTTTGTCAAAGTATGCAACAGCTGAATTATTCTCTGCTGTAGCATGAATTTTGCTACAGCATGTTGTAAAAAACAAGGTACACGGAGTATGAGATGTAATGTACATGTCTAATCTCACATCCTCACACAGACCAAACAGTCTATTTGGAGAATAACTATGATATCTGTCTGCTGTTTTTCAGAGCATGAGGGGCCTGTGAGCCTGGTGTCTGTCTCATCAGACAGCCTTCAGGTCCTGGCAGCCACCTCTACTGGTAACTTGGGTTTTCTTGATGTGAGCAGCCGTGGCTATAACACACTGATGAGGTCGCATACAGACACTGTGCTCGGCTTCAGTGTGGATGGCATTCATCGGCATCTCACCACAGCCTCTTCCGACGGCACAGTGCGCATTTGGAATATGGATTCTTTACACCAGGTCAATCAACATCAGGTTTCAGGGCTCAAGAGAAATCATTTTGAAATTTTCATATTTGAGACACACTGTCTTTCAATTTGTTGAACCAGACAAAAGGTAACAAACTCACATTGGCATCTACATGGCTTTGTGTCAGTTGTTCTTTTTCCCTTTAAGCAAGGTCATGAGTAGCTCTGTTTTGTACACTGTCTGTTTTGTGTATCAGGAAAAGAGAAAAAGTTGTTCACACGTCTGGGTTTGTTGGCGAAACTGATCACCAGTGATGTATAACTGCATGTGATGTGAACTGTCATTGTGGAAACCACCATGTTAATTTGTGGATTAAGTGTTGCAGATTTCTTTATAGTAAATTACCATCAATGCCCCAGGAATTTCTGATATTTTACTCAAATTCAGTGTTTAACAGAGTGTTATGTGGTAACGTAATCCAAAGCCCTTTTGTATAGTAAGCCTTTGTGATTATAGTATCTTAATCAGTCAGTGTTAATCCTAGTGAAATGATGTTCATCATTTTCAGTATCTTATTTTTTTTTATCTTTTGACTAAAGAAAGTCACATTGTCCCTGCTACAATTGCTTTACTGTTGACCTATTTACTGTTGAACTAACTATCTGTCTCGTTGTCTCCTGTGTGTGTTTAGTTGTATGATTTTGTGTCTGAGGACAGCCCCTGTTCAGTGGCCTTCCATCCCAGTGAGCAGGTCTTCTCTTGTGGCTTCAGCTCTGGAATCATCAGAGTCTTTGACATCTCCAGTGCCAAGCTGCTGGCTGAGCACAAGTATGTCTAATTAACTTGTAAGCTTGAACAGTGGAATTGTTGTTTTAATTTTACTGTTTAATTTTTAATTTTTTGCTTTGGATATCAAACATTTCTGTGGGTTCAGTTACTATGTGGTATGGTATGTCAACGTGCATCCAATTACAGGAAAATACAAATTCTTCCCAGCTCAGCTAGTTTCAGCTGGGAGCCACCCACACAAAATGGTGGGTTGATTATGATGATTTGATATGTTGCTACACATACAGTTTACTATGCCCAAAATACACTGTAATTGACTAGAAAAGTAAAGATTCAAATCTGTGTGTATGTGCTAAACCTAAACCTTATGTATCTCGTGTGTGTATCAGGTTTTATTTTGTTCAGACTGACTCATTTTAAGGTGAGTCATTTGAGCAATTATCTGCATAACTGCTTTTAAAAAGCTTTTAGAGTGTATCCTCCAAGAGAGAGAGTAATGACTGCTTTTGTTTTCTTGTTTATCTGTATGTGCATTTCTGTTTACGTATGTATTATAGGGAGCACAGCGGTGAAGTGGTGGGTCTTGCCTTCTCTCCAGATGGCGAGTTCATGTACAGTGCCGACTCCCAGGGTTCTCTTGCACTTTACAACTCTTCTGAGGAAGATCACAATGTGATCAGACTTGCAAGTATGTATACACATGCACAAACTGATGCACAAACAAGTTACTTTACTTCAAGTTACTTTCAGTACACCATGTGTTACGCTTGTCATGAATAATGTGAACTAGAACCACCTAGTCATATAGCTGATAATTCACATCAGGCACAGTATCACATTTTAATTGATGCATACACTTACTTTACTCAGTAGCTTATCGGTTTGAATCACAGACACAAATTATCATATCAGGCAGCCACGCTCAACATCACTGTTGTTAGATTCACTCTGTACCTGATTGGCTAGGTAACGTGGTGGCCCGAGGCACCGAGCGGGCTCCAGACGCTCTCACAGTGAGCAGTGACAGCCGCTGTCTGGCTTTTGTCGGTCCATCTGAGTACATAGTCACCATTGCTGATGCACGATCTCTGGATGAGGTAACTTTCACATTGTCACCTTTCAGCACCAAGACAATTTGTTGCATTGCTCAATTAAATTATAAGATTTCACTTAAGGAGAAGTGAAACAGCATCACCCTTTGGGGGTGGGATTCTCTTTTTATTTTATTTTTTCCCAGAACTATATACAATACAGCTGATACTCATAAGTTGAACCAAAATGATTGTAATATAACAATGCTCTAATTAAGTAAACTTATTTTGTCACTATCACCTGAGCTTTGGAAGTTATTTTGTTCTACACTCTTATATCTTTCTGCATATGTTTATGTGATATATTGACTCATGCCATCTGTGTCCAGTTGCTTCATGTAGATGTGAGTATTTTGGACGTAGAGAGCCCCCGTCTGGATTGTGCACTGAAAGTCTGCTTCTCTCCGGGATCCACTGAACACTTGCTGGTTGCCACATCTGCTAACAAAATCCTCTGGGTCAGCACTAAGACAGGCCGTCTGCTACGACAGGTAACACCACTCATGTTGGGTCTTAAAATATCTGCACTGACAAGTGACAAATAATTTGTTCGGAGTCCCAACATTGTTCATTTACCATTAGAAGCTGAAGCTGAGGTGAGATACATGACAAGAAGCTCACAGGGTAGAACAATGTTGAAAATATATCCATAAATAGAGATGTGGGAGTTTCTTTTTGATTTCCATCCTCCCTACAGATGAAAAAGGTGCACAAACACCAGTGTTCATCTCTGGCTGTGAGTGAGGACAGTCGATTCCTGCTGACCGCAGGACACAATGCTGTGAAAGTGTGGGATTATAACATGCAGCTCGATGTTAACTCACAGGTAGTCAACAATTAACTAATTTATATCTTTTACAATAATCACTACTGACTGAAACATAAGCTACAAATTCTCTACAGATTTATTTTTGATAAAGTAACTGCTGCTGCTTTATATATTTTACTAAAATTGAATCAAATCAAAATATGTAGTTTCTTTATGACTGAACACAAGGCAAAGTGCTCCGACACAGATTTCAGATTGTTTCTCTGCACCAGATGTTCATAGGCCACAGTCAGCCCATCTGCCAGGTGAGCTTCACCCCTGACCAACTGGGAGTAGTCTCAGTGGGAGACGCCATATTCCTTTGGGACTTCTTAGCACATCCTGTTTACCCTTTGACTGACAGCCGGTAATAATCCATGTTGCTTATTTAAATCTTGTTATTAATGTGTGTGTTCTATGGGTAAATGTCCAATTCGCTCTGTCTTCACTCACAGTTCCCCTCTCAGAGTAAGCAACATCTCTGCTCCAAAATCAGGTAAATTCACTTAAGTTCATAGTTAGACTAGAATAATAAGAATGTACCTGATACTAAAATTATGATTAATTACAGGACTGTTTCTTTAATTTGTATTTTCATGTAATGATTCAACTGTGCACTGAAGTGAGCAGAGTTCAGTTGTCCAATGGGATGCCTCGTCAGACAGCGCCACTCCCCTCCTCACCGCCTCCACAACTGGGCATTAGCATGGCTGACCAAGTTGACCAGGGCAGTAAGTTCTCTGACAAAAATGAAACTTTATGCAAACACATTTGTAGCTGATGTCTTGCTTCTTCTTGAGAAAAAATAAATGCTGTCCTGTTGTATGATTTACATCAGAAAAGTCAGAATAAATATATACACTTTAGATCAAGTGTATAGAGTTTGCTGTATAATTAGATGCAGCCTTCTGATGCTCTCTACTAAATTCTTTCACATCTAGCTAAATGTTAATCAAGAGCCTATACAGAGACACAAACATATTTTAATTCTGGGACTGTTTTAAATCTCTGGTGCGAATAACAAGCACAGCTTCAAACAGTTTTTCAGCAGTTGCTTAGCAACACCAAGACGTGCAACACTGTCAAGAATGTATTAGTTGCTAATGACTATAACAGAAGTGGTCATTGTACACAGGGACTAGATGACTCTGTCCTCTCTCCTGCAGCTTTTGGCTCCTTGTCTCTTTGTGATAACACCCCGACCTTCCCAACTGTTCCAAGCCAAGCCATTGGTTCGGGTCCTTCATCTGACCCCAGACCTGCCACCTCCTTCCTCAAAGTCACAGAGCTGCTCAACACGTCTCCCCTCAATACCAGCTGTATTGACACGTGTAAGTGCTCCACTGAATTGTTCAGTACTAACAGTGACCTGGCTTGCTGATGTTTTATGTCTTTATGGCACAATTGAGCTTTCTGTTTTTTTAATTTGCCATTTAGGCGAGAAAGGAAAGAAGCCAGTACGTCCAGATTGTTATAGGCACTTTATCCCACGTTTCAAGACCTCTACTCTCGATCAGGTAAGAAGCACTCTGTATAATAATAAGCTGTAGTCACTGAGTGTAGTAGTGTGCTCACTGTCCAGTCTTACTGTTCCAGGCTACTGTGGCTCCCCAACCAGGAGAAGAGGGCATAAAGCTGAAAGCAGTGATTGGCTACAATGGCAATGGACGTGGCAACATGGTGTGGAGCCCTGACCAAGGTTATTATAATATACTAAAAGTAAAACATAAACTGTAAAACAAAAGAACGGGGAAGTAAAATTCTTTTACGTTTTGAGGAAAAACTTATGCCAGCTTTAGAATGCATTTAACAGTGCAGAGACTGACAGCACAAAAACATTATCATTTCCCACAGCCCATTTGGATGTATAATTACACACTTGTGGAAGCTAAACTAAATAGCCAAATCTAATCTAAAATTGAAACAAAAATAAAATGAAATACACAAAACTATAACTTTTGGAATTGGTGACTGTTTTGTTTTATCGTCCAATTTTTGTTGTAGGTCTATTTGCGTACTCGTGTGGCTGTGTGGTGGTGGTTGAGCACCTTCATACAGGATGTCAGAGACACTTGCAAGGCCACAGCGAGGAGATCTCTTGTCTTGCAGTCACAAATGATGCACAGGTACTTTTCATGGTTAAAGGCTTTATATTGTAGTTAAAACACAGTATGTGTTACATTGATGGGGACAGTGATGACAAAGAGCTCATGTCTACTCAGGGCCTTTAAACAGCGTGGGTGCAGCTGGCAAATTTTTTATAGGTAATAGAATATTAAACTGGCCGGACCAAGGTCAGACAGCTGAGCTGTTGTTGAGGTGATGGACAACCTTCGACCCTCTATCTGGGAAAAACAGCCTGACCCACTACACTCTCAGGCATTCTGAATGTTCTTGTATTTTGGCAAAAAGACTCATCTTTTGAAAATTAAAAGACAACAGTAACATTGTGATTTACCTTGTTTTGAAACTTGTCTTTTTTAATGACTGCTATGATATTATTTACATTGAAGTTTACTGCAAAATATTCTTTTATTCTGTAGTTTGACATTTTTATTACACATTAGTTTCATTAAACATATTGATTTTTTTTACTGTACACACATAACTACGAACTTCTCATAAATGAAAACTCCTAATTTTTAGCCATTGACCATTGATTTAATCTGAAATGACAACAGGTGCCATCGAATGTTATCAACTGAAAATGATTGTTTTCAGACAGGTATACCATTTTCAAACTGTCCACTTATGTAGGAATTCTGTTATTAACATTTCTGATATTCCTGAAGATTTACATACTATGTGGCTCCTCTAAAAAAGGGGAAACTTCAAATCAACACAAAATATGTGTGTTGAAATAGAAAAGAACAGTGTATTGTGTTGTAATACCTATGAGTCACAGTTGCTTGCTGTAGTGGCAGAAAATTCCAGGTGGTCTTGATTGTGCACATATCCAAGGGGCATTATTAGAACTGAAATAGGCTGAACTGCACTCAGCCAGTTAGCTCAGCAGGGGAGGAACTCTGGTAAACTGGCTAGTTGGCTAGTTAGTCACTGCAGGGGATTGTGACCTCAGAAGTGAAATTAACTTGTCCACAGGCTCTTAAATAAAAGTTAAGAGGCTTTGAAACACTAGTAATGTGTCAAAAAAATTCTAAAAATTTATACAAAAGAAATTCACAAAGCTGCTCATCAAAATCAGTTTGTTCTAACTAAATTAATCTTTGTTCTTGGCACCCAAGAACTCCAGCATTATAAAACAGTCAGTTTTATATGTTCAGCATGTGGGCCAAGTTAGATAAAAATCATGTGATTCAAATGGTTGCTGGGGCATGACATTTTTTGTTTGTGTTTTTTACACAGTTTGGATTATTTGCCATGAACTTAAGTCAAGCTGCTACTGCCACAGAGATAACAATTGTCGGAGATCTTAGTCATATGAATCAATTTTGCATTGTGTTTTATGGAATGGTGCTTTGTGTCTGTATTATCTCCTGCTCAGACAGTGGCATCAGCAGCTGGAGGCAATTATGGCAGCAGGAGCCTCATCTGCATATGGGACATCCAGAATGGAACTTGTCGTAATACCATCTCCTACCACAAAGGGGCGGTGCAGAGTCTTGCTTTTTCCAGGGATGATCGCTTCTTTCTCTCTGTCGGTCAGTAAAAATTTTAATCAGACTGTGTCATCAGTTGTGAGCATTTTAATGTTTTGCGTCACTTGACATCACAATTAAAATACAACAAATGTCTCTTTTATGGACAATTAAACGATTCTGCTGCTGTTTCTTTCCAACATCCCGTAGGAGACTTCTCTGACCCAGAGGTGGCTCTGTGGAGTAGCAAGACCTTCCAGCTGCTGTCTAGTGTGAACGTGTCAGGGCCGATCCATGATGCAGCATTCAGCCCCTCAACAGCTAGCCAGATGGCCTGTGTGGGCAGCCAAGGGGTTTACTTTGGCCTCATCCACACCCATGGCCTGGATGTAGACCTCAAGGTAAATTCACCACAGAAAAAACGAATTCTAGTTTACAAAACATTCTGAACTCAAGCTCCAGTTATCCAGTGATCCACTATGCTGGTGTGTGATGCATTCCTCTCAAGTATATTTAGTATGTACTTTTGGGCAAATATTTTATTTGTTATTACTTTGGTACATTAGAATTTACCACTCTTTCTTCCTTGTAGGTCCAGAGAGTGAAAGCACCAGTGGACGTCGGTGATGTGGAGCTGACTGCTCTGTGCTATCACATGGACTCTTTTCTGTTCACAGCCACCAATCAAGGACACATTTGCATCTGGGACATTAACACAGAGCGCTGTTTCATGACCTGGGAAGCTGATGAGGGAGAGATTGGTACAAATTCCCTGTACATTCTGACCATCTGGGTTGAACAACAATACTTTTTTGCTAAATATAAAAAAATACACAATGGCATCATTCTCCTCTAGTTGTTTGTATTGAATTACAGAAATGCATTTTATTTCAAAACAGTCACCATTTTGAAAAAACATTGAGTTATTTGACTCACGTGTTTCAGCTCTGTGTTTCTCTAAATGGTAATTGAATCAATATGGTTTCTTGGTGTAGGAGTGCTGTTCTGTCGAGGGAATCATCTGCTGACAGGCAGCAACACCCGCTGGTTACGACTGTGGGAGGTAGAAGCTGTAAAGGGAGTGAAGCCTCAGGAAAAGGTCTGCAATGTGGAAGACAGGTTTGTAGAATCTTATTATTCCTTCTGTGTCTTATATAGGCAGCAGCCTCTTTTCTCTCCGTGCCTCATGTATCATATAAATATTGTACTCTGGAACACAGTGGGACACCATTGTCACTTCATTTCAGGTTCTCTAAAATTCTGCAAACAGCAAGAATTTACCATAGATATGATGGGCCATTTTGCATCATGATACTATTATACTGTTGTTGTGATTTCTTGTCCTCTGTAACAGTGAGCATTCTGTATATCAAAAAATTGTAGGAAGTGTAGTTCTATACATCCCATGAATATCTCAAACAACAGGGAAGCCAAAACAGAAAAAATAAATAAAAAAGAATGATATTGTATTACATAACTATTTTAATTGATATTTGATGTCAGTCAAATATGCACAACAGCCTTTTGGTGGTAAGAGGGGCCTTTCTGAGTACATCTGAAAAGTGTTTTTTTTCTCCTTGCATTAATAGCAAACATTTTAAAAATCAGTTTTGACAGGAAAAACAACCTGTTGCTACCTAGCTGCAAATATATAGTTATGCCTCTGGGCTAAGTTTGAGATCTAGCTCAGCAGATACCACTGCATTGCCAACTCCTGACTATTGATTTCAATTCTAAGGCCAACTGACTTGCTGTATGTGTTCAGTAAATCTGTGTAGTCTTGTAATTATTAATAACCGTTTCAGAGGTGCTCCCTCCACTTTTGTTTGGCATTTCTGAGTGACATTTGCCATAGGTACTTTTAGTGTCAGGCTAATCGGGTCTTTTAAATGGCATTTTGTTAATTACAGAAGCATTGTGTTCAAAGACACAGGAGGTATAGGTGCAAATTTGAGTGTAATGTGTGTTCAAAAACTTTCTTTCTTTGTGTTTAAAGTTCACCTACTCTTGTACTCTACCTGTACAGCCCTTTTAAAAATGTCTGTAGGTTATGGTTAATATTTATGAATAAATGCTGTCTTCTGCTGGCCCTGACTGACTTTTTTCTTTGCAGAAAGGTCTCTCTGTCATGTATTAAAAAATCAAATTAGTGGGGGAATGAGAGCACATCCTCAAGAATCACATCTCCATCCATTTCAATGGGCTCATTGTTTTTGGTCCCCTGTGTCTGTCCTTCAGTGGGACCTCTGTAGTATTGGAGCAGGAGATAATGCTGGATGGGACGATGGTCAGTGCAGCGTTTGATCACACAATGGACATGGGCGTCGTTGGCACCACAGCAGGAACCCTCTGGTACATCAACTGGTCAGACAACAGCAGCATCAGGCTTGTCAGCGGGCATAAGACCAAGGTATCAGTGTGTGCTCTGGGAAATGAAAAATAACCACATCTAAGTCTTGTGTCTTCAGCAGGGGCTGTGGTATACGGCTTAAAACTTGGACATACATCCCAACAATATATTATTGGAGCTCTGATGAGTTGATGGCACACATCTGCCCATGACATGTTACACGTGTCACGCATGTTACATGTGGCATGTTACATGTGTCTGTGAAAAGCTACAGCTATGGTAGTGAAATGTGTGAACAGATATAGTATCATCACATATTCACAGTTGCTGAGCTCTACACAATGAGAACAAAGAGCTGCTGCATCCTGCACTAAATCTTGTTTACCAAACCCAGTCTGGATGAAATGTTAACTGCATATATTTTCTTACTCATTTTGAAAAAATAAGTGCAAGCAAAATTTCTCATGAAATACAATTTTTTCAGCAGCTGTATTGTTAGGAGACTTCACAGGTTGCCAAGTTATGAGTATAGTTCCTCTACACTGGCACTAATTAACATTTCTATCTCTGATTCAGTGTTGTAAGGCAAGTCTAACTAATAGTAACATTAACAGCTGCACTGCCATCATCTCCTGAGCTGATACTGAACAGATCCCAACCATGGACTGTATATAAACCATAGACTGTATGATCCCAACACATCCTGTCTCATATTCTCATATCTCTTATTCTTATTTATTTTATGTATGCTTCGTTCTCTTTGTGTTTCTCCCATTCTCTTCTATGCAGGTGAATGATGTGGTGTTTAGCTCCGATGAGAGCCATTTCGCCACCTGCAGCGAGGACGGCAGTGTGAGGGTGTGGGCAGCCCCCGGTAATGAACTGGTGGTGCAGTTCCAGGTGCTCAACCAGGTGAGAGATAAAAATACAAAATCATCAGCAATCCCAGTGGAAATTATATATTTCATGACATCAGGGGGATGTCTCCTGTACTCAGACAGGTTTGTCTGGCATGAACACACTAAGTGGGTGTAATCACAGCTGCTGTGCACCGTAACTACATACACAACTGGTTTTCTCTGTTGGTCAGGCCTGCGGCTGTGTGTGCTGGAGCCCTTCCTCTAGTAAGGACAGTGCATGTGTGGCCGCGGGATACAGCGATGGGACCCTGAGGATCTTTCGTCTTGCCTCCTCAGAGATGGAGATGAAGCTGCATCCCCATCATGTGGCTGTGACTGCCATCCAGTACTCTACTGATGGTGAGAGAGGACAGCATTGCCAAAAACCTGAATATGTACATGTTGTAATTATATGTTTTGGGCCACCCCATTCTTTCCTATGTCCAGTCCACTTCTTTTAGTGATTATTGCGTGGCTTTTAGCACCCTCCATAGAAGAATCAAACGCTAATAAAATGATGTATTCATTTTCAAAACAGAGTTGAGTAGTCAAGAGAAGAATTTTCTTTCAAATTCAAAGACCCATGTTCAAATCCATGCACTTGCAGTAAGGTTTCATTTCATATAACAGCTGCTACATTTCATCCAGTTTGGTTGTGCATCTGTTTTTGGCCCCCAACAGGTCATGTGATCCTTTCAGGGGCGAAGAATGGTCTGGTAGCTGTCAGCAGCCCAGTCAATGGAGCAACTATTCGTGTCATCAGGGACCACAAAGGAGCGCCAATTACCACCATTCAGTGTGTGGATGAAGAGGTCAGCTCAGACCAGGGAGTGGAGCTGTAGCCGTTTAACATGACAGCACAATAGAAACAGAGAGACAGTTTCTGCAACAGCAGTCACTTATCATAGAAACATTTTCAACAGTTCCTTGAGTAAATTTCAGTTGCTGTCTTTGCTTTGTATTTGGAGTTGTACTACAGCTCATGTAAACTCTTAAATTGTTACATAGACCCAATACAGCAAATGTAAACTCTTTAATGATCTGGTTACATACTGTATAATCACTATTAATCAGTAATGAAAATGTCATGAATCATTACGTTAACAACTGTAGATTACTGTGACAATTCAGTCTGTTCAGAAACAGTGTGAAGTCTGAAAAAGCCACATGTAATCTATTTCAAATGTTAATTAATAATTTGAATACTCATTAGCCAGAGTAGTAAAACAAAACCAGCCTGAGACGTCTATTTTAGAGGCAATAAATACAAAGGTGGAGTAGGTATACAGCTGTTTTATTTCAAAATGATCTTTTCAAATCCACCTCACTTTCCAAATGCACTTATATTACATATCATATAATGTTAGTTATATGCAGTGAATTTCCCCTTTACAGGTTTTTACTTGCCCCTCACACAAAGATCCAATGTGATGCTATTTAAACGCAAGAAAAAAATTGATCTCTGAAATGTTTTCTTTGTTTCTTGTGACATTTCATGACATTTTTTCATCAGTACGTGTCTGAGGCTGTTTTATCTTCTAATCCCCAGTGCAAGAGTTTTGGACTGGAGGGAAACGAGATGTGGTTGGCTGCCAGTGCTGACAGACGTGTCAGTGTGTGGGCTGTCAATTGGTTGAAGGATAAGTGCGATCTGCTAGACTGGCTGACATTTCCTGCTCCAGCTTATTTTGGGGTACAATCTGTATTTTAAGTAATAGTACATAGTAATGACAAAAATGTCATTCCAAATGTTGAGTGCTGCTGTATCTCCATTTTGCTTGAGGTTTGAGGATACTACTTCTTCCCTTTTGTGAAGTGAAGACACATGGGCTACTTTAAAAAATTAAAAGACTTAACTATGAGCCTGATATTTAAACCCTAACCCTTTAGTTAGACGGTTTCGGTCTGGTTTTTATACACTAGTATACTCTTCACAGTTGTGTTCATACTGAATTTTTCTGGTCTGTTTTTTAGTTTACGCTTTATTTATTGTTTTTGACATTTCCCAGCATATTGTTGTAGCCTGTTTTGGAAATCTTTACAAAAACATTAAGCTTAGTCTGTATATCTATAAAATCTTTGTGTTTTAGAATGACAGCCCACCTCCCAGTCTGGCTGCCTTCTGTCCAGCAGACCCTGGCCTGGTGGTCTACACTGGCTACGGAGTAGAAAAAGAGTTGTCCTTCTACAGCCTGACTAAAAAACAGGTATTGCAGCTTCACTGCTCCAGCACTGTGTTGAGATCTTTGCTATACCTTTACAGGTCAGATATTGCTGACAGAACACCCACACAATAACCCACAGTAATATCATACAGTATTTTTTTTTTTTTTTTTTTTAACTACAGATAATAAAAAAGATTGCCCTGCCCCACTGGGCCACATGCTTTGACCTCTCTTCTAAGAGTCAGCTCGTAGCTGTGGGATCAAAAGGTAAACTCTGATGTTGTTCTTTAATAGCTGTATGGTTCCAGTTGAGAAATTAGTCATGTAAGTTTGGAGGATACATTTAATTAATTTTTCACTATGTGTGCAATCTCTTACCAGAGCGAGTGTTGAAGTTGATCAAGTCGAGCAGTGGCAGATTTCAGGACTTCCCTCAGCACAGTGACTCACTGCAGAGGTGTCACTTCTCTCCCTCTGGGACGCTTCTTTTCACTGTGGCTTATAATGAGATCCTGCTGTGGGAGGTGCAGGGCCTCTGAAGGCCTCAGATCTGTTTTTAGACCTAAAACCCTGTGGGTTTACTTTCTTTCACAAGTGTATTTTTATTGTTACTTAGAGTAATTTTATTCTTGCCAGAAATACTTTTTTTATCAATCAAATATTTTCAGGGAAATAGTTCAGATTTTTAGAGAACCTTTGTGTCAGTTGTCACAATGGAGTTAATGATATTCACTGTTTTCTTTCATGTGTATGGTTTTAAAATACAGTCATTTTTAGTGAACGGATTGTTTTGCATGTCCAGTCACTTCTAATGTTTATTTATTGTCGGTTTTCTTGCTGTGAGTAACAGTGTGTATGTATGACAGATTAATAGTTGCTGTCATTTCTTCTGTCATGGGCGGTAGATAGAATCATGGTTTTTGGGCTGCTCTGTGATGGGAGTTAAATAACAAGCAAGAGGACAAATTGCATTTTGTCCTCTCATAATTCAAGGGTGGTGCACACACACAAAACAAGACTGTGCAGCAAAAGACATTTGTGTGTTCCTTTCTCCTTCCACAAGAAGATGGAGAGTTGCACTGCTCAGAATATTTGCATGAATCAGTTCCATTTTGGTAAAGGACTCTGACATTCTGCTATCAATTTGAATGGCAGCTCCTTATCACTGTACTGGTCAGTCTTCTTTCAGTGGTTTTCATCAATGTGCTCTACAGATTCAGAATGTTGCATTCACCTGTAGATACCACCTCCTTCACTGCACTGTTGAAAGACAATGACACTTTAGGCAGCTAGTCTGTGACATGATTACATTTACATGTTTAATAGTTTATGTATTTCAAAAAGGGCAACATGTGCTGCATGGAGTAAAATCGACAAACTGACCAGTGTCCACAAAAAAACAGGGCAGTTGCTTACATGGAGATCCCTAAATGCAGTATCATCAGTATTAATTACTGGTATTCACACAAGGATGATTTAGCAATTTCATGCAATATTATCATGTCTGAGGAGGACGAGAGCATTTATTTTCATACAAAACAAGCAGGAAGTGGAAAAAAATAAGACTGCCCCACAGGCAGATTAAATCGCTGCAAAGAGAGGATAATAATTGAACATTACAGAGGTGTTGAATAATCACATATAACCACAGCTAGTAAACAAATACTGCTGTACATTACATCTAACACCTTGTGAGGTCTCAGTGGAATGGACCAAAAAAAAAAAACGGTTGTAAATTACCCCAGAAACTTTAGACGGTGATTTCTCAAATGATGCATTCATCATCATAACACTTTGCATCAGGTAATACATTTTTCTTTGGCTAAAAATACCATATGTGGTGTGTGTGTGAGAGAGAGATACTCTTGTTGCATTTTTCTTTGTTTTTCTGCTCATTTACAAAATCCATAAATGTCAGTTTTACTTTCTTGTGTTCAGTTCATGTTTGAAGCTGCCTCAGTCAGTTCAGTGAGGAATATACTGTCAGATTATTATGTCAATTAGATGTTTGTATTTTCTGTTAACTGCAGCTTCAGTCTCATCAGTTGGCTCTGCTCAAAAATTCCCAGTGTCACTCTGACAACATCAATTTGGATACAGCTGCTATATCCCTTTTGAGCCTTTTTTTTTCATGAAATGGCATGTGATGCTGTATGTTTGTGTGGCTGTTGTACGTTTTACACACCAAACATGAGAAGAACTTCTAATATACAATATGAAGTGGAAAATACAACGCAGTGCGGCGTCTGTCCTGCAGAGGGCGTCTTTTCACCGTCTCCTTTGTGAACCGGAAAGATATGGTTTCACCTTGGGTGCATACCGCTCTGGTGGAGAGGCACACATTTGGTTTTAGCTAGAAATTTGACATTCAAATGAAAGATAAATGTCACCGTGACACTGCACCGCGTCTGACTGTTCTTCACACAGAGAGGAAACATGAAGCAAGACGTCAGGATACTTTTACTGGGGGAACGTAAGTAATTTGCACCGACAAGCTAAAAGACTATCAAACATTAGCTGCTGTAGCTAACTCACTAACTTGGAGCTGAATATACCTCGCTTACTCCCGTTTGCATGATGGCAATTACTGTATTAAATTGTAAATTTAGTTATAAATCTACGCTAATTGTGTCCTAAGAAATGTATATATTTTTCACGATGTGACTGCATCTCCGCTAATGCTAACATAGCTTAGAGTAACTTTGCTTTAAAGTTGTGAACGGTTAGTTGATAGTTAACGTTAGCCGTCATAGAGAAGGAAGTTTTTTGTTTGTTTTTCATCGGCTAATTTGTAAGCTATCGTTTACTGAAAGCGACATTACACAGCACATAAATGCATGTTAATTGTTATGTCAATAATTCTCCGTTATAGAGCATCGACACGTTAGCTAACTGTTAATCTAACGTTAGCTGCGGTCAGTTGCATTAAGAACTAACGGCAGAGGAGTTAAGCTAACTACCTAACTAAAATTGTGATAATATGATAATTAATAATAACATATGTCACTGTGCTTTACTGTAAATGAAACATTTCCTATTTAACTGTATATACAGAGCTGAGTGGTGTTGTATAATGACTCAGTAAATGTAGATCTATATATCTTCTATCATCATAACATATTTGACTTAATATCGTCTGTTTGATTCAAGGTAAACACTCCTTTGTAAGGCTGCAAGTCCATACCAGGCCATTTATGTGATATCATACAAAAGAGTGATTAGCTAACTTGCTAGTACGTGCATTTTTTAACAAACCAAATTGGTTTGAGTCTGTCTGTGGCAACTTCTCACACCCTCTTCATATTGTCTCTCCTAACAGCCAAGGTGGGGAAGACTTCACTCATCATGTCTTTGGTTGGAGAGGAGTTCCCAGAAGAGGTAAGTGTGAGCCACTGCTGTGTTTTTGCCTGAATTTTCTTTTTGCTGGGGGATGGTCAAGTGGTTGACCACCTGCATCTCGTAGCCTGTGTTGGCCACAGTTTGCGTGGTAAGGAAAACAAATTGGTTCTTGTTGCTGTTCGCTGTTCATAAAATTCTTCTGCGCCTGTTTAAGTGTGAAACAGGAGGTGTCAACATTGTCCTTTGCAGCACACTTTGCAAATGTACTCACCTTGCTGCTCCACTTGCAAAATTGACTTGTTACAGAATGAGATGAATTAAGGTTTCAGTGTCTCAGTGATGGTCTGTTGTAAAAATATCTGTTGGATGTCATTAAAATGTTTCTTGTAATTTGACTTTGAAGTAAAATTTGTTTCATACTGTCATTGTAAATAGACCGATCAACAGATACTAATTCTGGGTCAAAACATCATAGAGAAGGAAATTCTCACAGTGTGTACAAACCAGTGCTCATTACTGGGTTTTTGCCATTTTTGACCTTTTGCTATGTTTTTAGGCTTTAGGTATGATGAAATCATTCAAGACTGTTATGTGTTCTGTTATGTACTGTGGGGTCAGTACAGATTTTTTGTATAATTTTTAGAAAGTTAGCTAAAAAGTTAAAACTTGTTGACTGCGGCATCTGTTTGAACAGTAAATATGCATGACTAAATGTACACAGTGGTTTGATTATACTTAATCGTTACAGTAGGAGGCTGTGGCCTCACAAACTGATGACTGAGAGTGATCTGCAATCTCTGACAGGTTCCCCCCAGAGCAGAAGAAATCACCATCCCTGCTGACGTGACTCCAGAGAAGGTGCCTACACACATAGTGGACTACTCAGGTAACGTGACCCAAAGGCTAACACGTACCACCGTCATGAAACCAATCCTCTGATTGGTTTCAGTGTTGCACATTAAGACACCAGCAGTAAAACAAGGAGCCATTGTATGTGGGTCTGTATGGCATGACTCTCAGGTTTGTTTGTGTTTGTCCTTAACCATGACAGAAAAAGAACAGAGTGATGACATCCTCAGAGATGAGATTGTCAAGGTAAGCACACCTTACATCACTAATGAACATTCTGTACTTGAACATCATTCTTTTTGACAATAGAGCATCTTTGTTACCTCTAAGAGAGACCCAAACCAGATGTCCCCGGGGCTTAGATTAAGCTCGAACAACCTTGAACAGTTCAACCTTAAATGAAAATATGGAAGTTTGAGCTATAGAAATAAATATAATTACCTGTGATGTTGTCTGCAACTCACCAACAAAATGTTGCTGCACATTTTTCAAGACCAAAAGCATATTTGTGAAGGTTAGTTCAACATTCTCCTCAAGTATAATGTACTCTGAGAAGAAACATCCATTTAAGCTCCTAGTCGTATTACCCAAAGCAACAACATCCTCCTCCTGCTCCAGCATCCTTTCTCTGGCTCCAGAGATTTTTGATTCTTGTACATTGTAACAAGCACCTGAATTAGTACTTTTTAAATGTGATTAGTTTAAATGTTTCTTTTCATTTATTCTTCTTTTTGTGCATATATCATGATATGATAAAAAAGAAAGTTTTTTAACCCATGGGTGTAGCAGGGGTTTAATTAAAATAGGTTCAATGGAGTCTGTTGTCTGTCTTTTGATATTAAGCTCTTGTTACCGCAGGCTAACGTGGTGTGTGTAGTGTATGATGTCACCAACGAGGAAACAATAGACAAGGTATTAACCTTATTAAATCATTCCACATACTGTGTATTATACTAACTTAATGCATTTAAAACACATACTACACTTGCATCATTCGCTGCCTCTTACTTTTCAGATCAAAACTAAATGGATACCTTTAGTAAACGGAGACGCAGAAAAAGGGAACAAGTATGTATAAGCTCTTGATGGGTGTGTGTTACTTGGGCTCTGCTCTGCTGTTGAACTTTGCTCTCCTTCCCACTGTTTGCATTTAATGTTGGCAAACTTGGCCATTGAGGAATTTGAGCTTGTTGTAGTGTTAAGTCACTGAAAATGTTTCAAGAGCATCAGCAAAATACCCAAAATGTGGAGAGTGAGTGCATGTGTTGTATAGTGTTTGAATCCAATCATAGTGTTGCATTGAGAGTTAACTTCTTCATATGTTAAATCAGAGTTCCAATCATCCTTGTTGGAAACAAGTCTGATCTGCGCTGTGGGAGCTCAATGGAAACCATCCTTCCCATCATGAACCAGTTCTCTGAGATTGAGACATGTGTTGAGGTGAGACTGAACTCTAGACTTGTCCAGTCAGCTAATCGCCACGGTCTGTATACACCTGCTGACTTTATCATTGTGATACACACATGGTTGCTGGGTTTCACACAAATATTTACACATGCACACTTTATCTGGCTTTTAGACTGCGTCTGAAATATTTGCTCTCTGCTGTTTTTCTTTTTTCAAGTGTTCTGCAAAGAATCTGAAAAACATTTCAGAGCTGTTCTACTATGCACAGAAGGCAGTTCTACACCCCACTGCTCCTCTTTATGACCCTGAAGACAAGCAGGTCAGCCATTTTGGGAAATAGGATGCCATCTGCTGAGTCAGCCTGTCTGTCCCAGTCCACTTATCTGCATATAAATGATTGGTTGATTAATGATAAGTTCTTTATCCTGCAATATTTTTCCCCAGTTAAAACCTTTGTGTGTCCGAGCTCTCAGCAGAGTATTCTACATTTCCGACCAGGACAATGACCGTATCCTGAGTGACGCTGAACTTAACAGGTTTCAGGTACCAGTTGAAATCACTTAAAATGATTTTATTGGTTTTCTTTTCCCTGCTGTAATTGGACCGAAAACATTGTGTTTGCTGTAAAACAATCCATCTTTTTTTTGTAGAAATCTTGTTTTGGAAATCCTCTGGCACCTCAAGCCTTAGAAGACGTGAAGACAGTAGTTTGGAAGAACACCAGTGATGGGGTGCAGGACAACGGCCTGACTCTAAATGGTAAAAATTAGTGATGAATGAGAGCATGAAACTGTAAACCGTGTTGTTGCAAGGCCACACTCAACTAATGGCTGAGTATTGTGTCTCCTCTCTTTCAGGTTTCTTGTTCCTTAATACATTATTTATCCAGAGGGGCCGACATGAAACCACATGGACCATCCTCAGGAAATTTGGTTATGATGACAACCTTGAGCTGACCGATGATTACCTTTATCCTGAGTATGTTGACTTACTGTGTCCTATTTATCATGTCAGCTATAAAATTTTATATCACTGGTAACTACAGAGAAAAGAGTTATCTATCTCAGACTTGCTATATTTCTTTTAAGTATTTACATGGCCTTGCCTGTGTTACGTTTATTTGTAGACACTAGTCAGTTAAGCTCATGTATTTAAAAACCCATTTGTTGTTTTTGTGTTGTCAGATTACGGGTTCCTGTCGGCTGCACCACAGAACTCAATCATTTAGGCCACCAGTTCCTCCAGCAGCTGTTTGACAAGTATGATGAGGTGAGTAGCGTTCCTAGCTGGCTTTGTTCACAGTGTCCCACTTGGCTGTTAAGAGTAACAGATGAATAAAATCTCCTTGCTCAATAGTGGAGGATGTCCTCATTTTGAAGAATTGGCTTTTTTCCCCTCTTAGGACAAAGACTCTGCCCTCTCACCAGCAGAGCTTAGGAACCTATTCTGTGTATGTCCCTACATGCCATGGGGTGCAGAGGTCTACATGACTGTGTCAACCACAGATGAGGGCTACATCTCTAATCACGGTTATCTTTGTCAGTGGACGTAAGTATCTTGCTTGATTGATGTTTTGTATGATTATAAGCATGCACCAGGTTTACACTTTAATACACTCATAGGGTATTTATATTCTGCACTGCTCAAAGCTCACATGTATGTCCATGCTTTCACATGCAGGCTCTCTGCATACCTTGACATCCACCGCTGCCTGGAGCACCTAGGATACCTAGGCTACCCTATCCTCACTGAGCAGGAGTCACAGACTGCAGCAGTCACAGGTGTGTGTGTTTGTCTGTGAAAGTGACTGACTCTGCTAATTGTAGGTAATTCCAGCAAACAGTATGTAAATTACAAAGGTTCATCTGCCTTCGGAACATCGGAGACATACTGTACATCTTCCTTAAAAACTTAAGCCCCAGTCTCATAGTTCAGCACGATAGGAGGATTATTACTTTTAATCCAGTTCACTTTAGCTGAACAGATTTACATACATGTGCATTTGTCCTTGAGATGTAAATGAATAGTTCACTTTGACCTGGGAGTTTGCAATGCATGTAGCAACACTAACTGTCATGCATGGTTTGAAATATGGTGCACTCTCCACACATGATGAAGACATTTGTGTCTAAAAGACTAATGATAAATGATTAAATTAGTGATTGACTCTTGAGTTAATATGAGATGTATGTGTGTACATGGGAGCAGCGTCACTGCAGACGCACTCAGTGTGAGCAAGTCGTGGTCTGTGGATGGTCTGCCAGGAGAGCTTTGACGAGATTGGAAAGTGTGATGTAATGTGTTAAACTGCTGCTAATCACACACTTTCTGTCTCTGTCTCAGAGGTGAGCACCTCTAGCTGACCTCAATGTAGACATCAGAGAGGCCAGAAAGCAGCGCAAGTCATTTAACAAGGACACTGGTTACTAGCTGTAGCATGTGTTTTACATACGTGAAACAGACTTTTATTAGGTAGTACTGATGGTGATTTTTCATTGTGCATTTAATGTTAGCCATGTTGGCAGTAGCACATGAGGAAAAGCGATGTCAGTTTGTTGCTCAAATTGGCTGTTAGTTGTGGCTAAGTAAAATATCCCAACAGCTGTTTAGATGGATTGATTACCACATAATTCAGTATGCATATTCATTTCCTCTAGAGGCCCAGTCTTAAGACTTTATTCATCTGCTGATCTTTCATCCAGTGCCACAACAGCTGGGACTCACAAAGTGCAGTTTAGAGTGATGAAAAGCTGAGTCAAGTCTTACAGGTTAGAGTGATGCCAGATAAGATGAGTCACAGAATGGCCACTATACAAAGGATAAACCCACTTGATTATGGTAACAACATGCACCTTCCTGTGGCAGTATCCTCAAACCAAACGTAACAGACTGTAAACCTGTGATGTCATGTTACCTAACTCAAACTGGATGGGGATACTCTGCACTTACACAGGTGTAATTTGCACTTGTGTTATATTCTAAACCTACAGTGTGCTATGTTTTGTGTTAGTCCCCTAAATTCCACTAGAGGTCACCTTATCTCAGGCTGAAGTTATTCAGTATGTAAACCAGTTTTACTTTAGAGTGAAATAAATGCTATATATGCTGTGTTTGGTGGCCCAGACAAACCAAACCATAATGAAACAAGAGAGAGTTGCCATTTGCCATGTAGAACACCTGACAATGACAACCCCTGTCTAAGGTCGATCTCTCTCAGCTGGTGCAGGAGTTGCATCCTCTGTTATGGCCTTCTTAATGATGATGTTGGCCTCCCACCTGAAAGCTATTAATTATCTCGCCTGGTGTAAATGTTTAGTCCACTCCATTGCACTGTTTGGAAAACATCGGTGTTTCTTACTTCACTTAACAAGTAGTGAACATTGGAAAATCAGAGACAGAAAACCAAAGACCATTTTTAACTTTACCATTTGGTGAGAAGCGGCAGGTGTTCAGCTGTGTTTTTGTGCTTTGTAGCTAAGCTAATCAGACTCTCACAGACAGTCCTGTGTGTTTGTGAAATTGGTGTATATTTTGCATTTCTGCTTGTTTATATGTGCAGTGACACGGGAAAAAGAGGTGGACCTGGAAAAGCGCCAGACACAGCGGTCAGTGTTTCTCTGCAAGGTGATCGGACCGCGGGGGACGGGCAAGACAGCCTTTCTCCAGGCCTTTGTGGGCCGCAACATCACGGTATGGCACCATCTGCTAGTCTGGAGCTGAAAATGTCAAATGTTGCATTATTAAACTGATACTCTTATACTGGCCGCCATTATCAATAATGATGATGCTGAGGTGTGATTGTTTTCCTGTTTTGTTTTTCTCTCTCTCTCTCATATAGAAAACAGGAAATTCCAACAGTGCCTTCTCTCCCTATGCCATAAACACTGTCCAAGTCAGCAACCAGGAGAAGTATCTTATTGTAAGTAGCTTCCATCCTGATCTTAATGTTGACCCTCAACCTTGACTTGAATCTAGACTTAAGCCTCAGCTCCACTGTCTTGTTTTTTTTCTCCTCCCATGCAGCTCAATGAGGTGGATGTAGAGGCTGAGTTCCTGAAGGCATCAGACGCCTCCTGTGACGTTGCTTGTCTCATGTATGACACCAGTGACCCACATTCCTTCGACTATTGTGCCAGTATATACAAGGTCAGTCACAGGAAAAGTTACAGACACATTTAAAAGGTAATACCAGTGTCCACAGTGAGCTCACATAGGCTGCTCATCGACTTTACACTGTTGGAGCTGTTGTGTGCTGACAGTCAGCCTTGCTTGTAATGCAGCAGAACAGCTCACTTCGCTGCCTTTGGCAGTTTCTACTGCTCATTTTTGTAATTACAAAAAGCAAATTCTGGGGAGTTTAAAATTACTGGGGTTTAGATAATGCAATATATTAAAAATGTGATGGAATGAAGACTTTTTTTTCTGTCTCTGATGCACATTAATTTCATGGTCCTCAGTTTCAGTAACTGTGGTTACATGAATAATCCAAATGACAAACCCACACAAAATAAAATAATCAGGAAATATATCCTATTTACATGCTCTACAGAAAGAGGGGCTCTAACATGTATGATACACAGACTCTGGTAAAGCTGTTCAGTTTATTGATGTTCATTATAGTTAAGCAACCTTTCAATCTGTAAATATTCCTATTCAGTTATTAGTAAACATCACTAAACCAAAGATGTTTCCCTTTGGAAAGATTTGCCACTTGGATAAAGCCAACAAGTCATAAAGACTTAACAATGGAAGAGAGAAGATATGGATTTTACAAAAGAAATACTTCCAGAGTGAAGATCCTCTGAAAATACAGAGTAGTTAGGATTCTCCTGAAAAAATAAAGTGCTGTGTAAACACAGTTACTGATTTTATTTGCTTCCTGTCAGACATTTGATACCCACTGGAAGAAATGGGAGTCTACCAGTAAATAAACTAAAAAAGCAAACATTTCACCTTACAAATTCTTGCAATGATAAAAGTAATGTTGATGTTTCTTGAGTTTATTTACATCTGTTATATATTAGAATAAAGGCTCATCTGAATTTTATTAGGAACCTGTGGAAATCAAAATAAATTCTCTCCTCTCTCAGCTCAAGTTGTTGCTCTTTATCCCGTTTTTTACTCAGCAACATTACATGGAGAGCAACATCCCATGTGTTCTGGTCGCCTCCAAGGTGGACCTTCCTGAAGTTAAGCAGCTCCACGGGATGACCCCAGCAGAGTTCTGTTATAAACACCGACTGCCTCCACCACTGCCCTTCTCCAGCCTGTTCCTCGACTCCACCAGCAAGAACATCTACACCAGGCTTGCCTGGGCAGCAATGTACCCGTAAGTTCTAGTTAGACAAACATCACCATCAGTCATAGGAGAAAATTCTGTTTAAAACATTGAGTAATTAAAAAGTGATAGACAGAAAGGTACAAGAAGACATTTGTAATGTTAATGGTTCTATCTTTAGATTTTTGTCTCACTGTCAGTGATTTTTTTTTTTCTTTCTCTCCCATCTCCAGACACCTGAATGGTTCAGACATGAGCAACACATCTTTCTGGCTGAGAGTGGCGTTGGGCTCGGCCGTGGTTGCAGTTCTTGGCTTTGCTATCTACAGAGCAGTCGCTAGACTTAAATGATGACAACCGACTGAGATTTTATTTTTTTCCAAGATGATGCTCCCTCCATTCATCAAGACCAAAACCTCCAAGACCAGATCAAGAGCCAGATGAAGTCTGCATCATTTTACTTTTCACCCTGAAGGCTTCCAGGAAACTGTTCATATCTCTGCCCCACTTAGTGTCTGACTTTCACTAGATCGCAAAAATCCAAAGGCAGTTGGAATCTAGTGATCATATTATTCTCTGTGCTGCCATGCCCAGCTTTTTCTGCCTTACATTGTCTAAACAGGCTAAGTAGGAGTTAGCCTGTCTGCTGTTGGTACATTGACACAAAGAACTGCTTCTGTTTATGTCCAAAAAGGTGCTTTATCAGAACAGAGGAAATGCACAAAGACATTAGTGTCTGGCTTTCCCCACTGCTTTCCCCTCAATTATCTTGTAAGAGTTGATGGTGAGATTGGTGAGTTTTTTTATATGAATGCAGTGTTTCCTAAGCTTAATAGAGAAATGCCAAATTGACAAGACTCAAGAACCAAAGGGCAGCATGTGAAGCATTTTTAACAGAGAAGACGTCCTGACTGGCTGCCGCTGCAACTCAATGAACAACACTTCTTTTTGACCAAGCTACCACAGATACAAGATGTTCATGTCTGATTTGCCAAACAACTCCAGCAGCATGTTATTTGCATCTTAGGTGTACCATTTTGCCTGAGAATGAAACTTTTTAATTAGCTTGAATCTTATGGTTAAAATGTTTTTAGCAGTAAGCCCTCTGCTGATCTGCTGTGGCAGGGAGAGATTTCTCTTTGTGCATGAGGAAAAAGGCAGTTTGTATATGCATTGGCAAGAAAGCAACAAATACAGTATTTTCCCCCATAAAAGGAGGAAAAGCAAACCTTAAAATGAACATATCACTCCCCGTGTTCTCATTGAAATCAAATTCATTTTAATTGAGATTGAAATAGATTTGTAATCTTTGCTTTTTCTATTCACACACACCTGACACTGTGCATACACTTTGACCGTGATTCATTATCTGCCATTGCATTGTTCTCCAACATTAGTCAGTCATGTTAATGTCTGTTATGTTGATGAATTTAATCTGCGACCTGCTGTTTGTGTAGGACGCACTTCTGCGACTTTTAAAATATGGCTGTTTTTCTTACTGCAAGTGAACTGATTTAGACGCTTAATAAAAGGCCAGACCAGACTGTGCGGGGGGCCCCTACCCAAAAAGACTAACATTGTGGGTGTCGGGATGGAAGATATGTTGTGAATGCTGTGCTGTATGATCATATGATGTGAATGTGATATGAATATCAGACTTAAAGAGACCTTACCGTACACATTTTGTTTTACTCACTTCCTCACCTTTACTTTACTGTGGTAAAATGAGTTTGATTCAGTTTTGTTCTATTGACTTTTTGATTGGAGTATAAGTCATTTTATCCATGCTACATCATATTGAGATAGTATTTAGTCATACTGTTAAAATTTCTGTTATATGTTGAAGCAACAGCCATTTCTGCCCCTTCATAGCATTTCAGTGCAAGAACAGCATGCCAAAGCAAGTCTGGATGCTCCTCTTTGATCCTTCAGCCTGAAGCTGTTTAACGAGGTCAGTTTGATGCTCTTACACTTGTCTATAATGACAATAATAATTAACAGTGTGTAGAAAGTAAATTGTACTTAATCTTGACTTTCATCAGTTTGACTCCAGTCAGTCTGTTGCTGGCATCCCGGTCCCAACGAGTGAGTGCAGTGAAGAGGAGTTGCCTGTTCCTGCAAGTCACCACAAGATGGCAGTGTTGCACGTCAGGTGAGAGGCAGGACAGTAAGAAATGGGTGTGTCTGAAGAGGTACCTCATCACTCCTGAGGAGCCACTCAGCGTGGACGCTGGGATTTTGAGTGTAGTTGAGGAACAACGGGGGTGGAGATAACAATTAAGTTCTTTGTATTCAGGTTAGATTTTTATTGTATATTGTGATGTTTAAACATTTCCGGACGATTTCCCAGCATTGTGTTCACCACTGTCCTATTCCTTTTAGGGACTTTATCTGTGTGCAATTTCCCAGAGGGAATTTCTATGCATTTTTGTTTTATTTGTAGCAGTGAAGGGCGATCCAAAGCCGTGGTTTGCCTCCCAAATTAGTCGTTAAAGCAGTTATAAGGTAATTCGAAGTGCATGATTCTAGTTATTGTTGTTACCTGATGATATTTAGCTCTCACTGCTCAACACGTGGCGGCTGTTATACCCATTTCATAGTAGCTATAACTTAAAAGGCATTTAAATTCTAGATATTATCACTTTATATATTAAAATGCCACTCTGGCTTTTTGTGCTACACAAGTGTTTATCAGATTCTCTGCGACAGAACACTGTATTATGTCTTTGGAGCCTCCATCAGTGGGCTTTGTCTGCAGCATCCTGGCGCACAATAACTGATCCCGTGTAGCGGACTAGAGAGCTTTGTATGTCTCAATAATGCGTATGGAAAACGTAAGAGATCGTGATTATTGCTCTGCAGTGACAGATTATCTTTAGGCGTATTAATCTTTGATATATTCAGTAATCCCTATCGTCCGCTTCACCCATGTGCTACCCCTTCACCAAGCATTGGTTACGCACGCGTAAAATGCGCGCAAAAATAAGTTGACAAAAACATTCAGTAGAAGATGACAAAGGTTTATTGAGTTGCAGTATAAACAGTCTTTAAAAGTGACTGAACACAGTGAGATGTTTTATATTATGAGTCGTTTGAAGATGAGGAAATATACAGGATGGAGCTTGAATGACAACTACAGAGCCTTTAGGAGAATCTTGCTGACGTCCACTGCCTATGGTCTGTACATTGTAAAGGCTCAACAATGCTCACAATTGAAACATTTGTACTTTCAGTCTGACCCCGTGCACTAACAACTAACTCATTAGTTTGACTGTATGAACCTTTTTTTCCCTTTCAGCAAGACCCTTGATTAGCTTATATGTATCCAAGGATCAGACAGAAATTAACATTATTATTATTAATAATATTATTATTAACGCCAAATAAAAATGCTCACAATTGTTTCTACAGCATCTTCTGGCTATAGTGCAATGGAGAGAAAACTACTGGTAAAAACAGCATAAGTTTGCATGATACCTTACAAAAATAATACATATACGAAAACAGTTCCTTCAGTATTTACAGTGACTTTGTCTCTCTGTTATTGTCCTTTTACTTCTTTTTTGCTGTTTTTGCTGCCTTTTTGGGTGTCTTTGCCTTGGGCTTGGCTGCCTTCTTTGCTGGTTTTGCCTTGGGCTTGGCTGCCTTGGTTTTCTTAGCTGGTGCCTTTTTGGCTTTCGTTGGCGTCGCCTTTTTCGCGACCCTTTTCACTTTCTTCACGGCTGCTTTCTTGGGTTTTTCCGGCGTCTTGGACACCTTCTTGGGTTTGGCCGCCTTCTTGGGTTTGGTGGGCTTCGCCGCTTTCTTTGGTTTGGCAGACACCGCCACCTTGGTTGACTTTTTGGAGTCCTCGGGTTTGGTCAGCCTGAAGGATCCGGACGCACCGATGCCTTTGGTGTGGCGCAGCATCCCGGATGCCACCAGCCTCTTCAGGGCCATTTTAATCTGCACATCGGCATTGTCGCCCACCTTGTAGTTCTTCCTCACGTACTTCTGGATGGACTGCCGGGACGCTCCACTCCGGCTGGCATCGTGAACGATGGCCGCTTTAATCATCTCAGAGTACTTGGGATGAGAGGCAGGTTTCTTGGGCTTGGATGCCTTTTTGGCTTTGGCTGGAGCTGCTGACGTCTCTGCCATGGTGACTTTGTTTTAACTAAGTTAACAAAAAAAGTCCTGGAGATGTAATTTCACCCCGGTCAGCTGGTACAGCGGAGCGTCAGAAACAGCAAAATATGCACACGGCCAGAAATAAAACTCTTCCCGATAAAGTCCGAGCTGGCAGACAATGCCTCACTTTATGCTCCGTAAAAAATAAAAATGTTATTATATTTGTCCACACAAAGTGTCGCGTCAGTACACGGGAACACTTAAGTGTCTTATTCCACAGGCGCTTCAGTGAGCCTATGAAGCCTATCTGCGGACGTGATTGAGAACAGCAACTGCCAGCAGCTGATCTAGCGGACTCCATGGAACTGGCGCCGTCCTGTTTGTGTTTCTTCATCCTCCAACTCCCGTCAAATATAAAAACCACGGCGGAGTTCTGATCCACAAAACCTTATGGGCTGATAGCAGAGATATTGGGCTTCACGGGGACACGCCGGTTCTCCTTCGTCCGCGCCGGCGAACAACTTTTATTCCAGGAAAACCCGCTGGAAGTAACGCGTGCCGCGAACAATTTTGCACAATTCGCGTTAAATTGACCCAAACAGACGGAACCTGGGGCCGAATCACCCAATGCATATCGACATTGAATCTATGCTCAAACGGATGCACGCGGTTTGATCAGTGCAGGATTCCGTTTTTGCTTTTAATACATCGATACATTTTCCCAACTAACACAGTCCGGCCATTGACTTTGAGTGACGTGGTCGAGATTATTTGCTGTTAAACCTCCTATAAATTAAATGTCACTGTATCTAACTTACAGGTGACACTTGGGATGATAATATGGGTTTATATGCGTTGTAATACGGAGGGTGGGTTTACTGTGTTTGCTGTTTTTTGGACAGAATTGGTTATAACTGTCACTATGGCAGTCGCCTCTCGAGCTCCATTGTCAGGAAAGTTGCCAACACCTCCAAAGATCAGGGATTCTGATACCGGGTCGTAAAATTGATCCTTATATTTCGGACAGGGGTACAAGTAGCTGCTGTGTGACCAGGTGTGAGTCCAGCTGCGGGGGGGACCGCAGCCGAAACCAAAGTCCTTCAGTATAGGGCGCAGTGATGGCTTTCTTTTGTTCAGTAACTGGCGCATCAGACCACAGTCAATAACAGATTTGACATTTGGTTTTCCTCAGTCATATAGGGGTCTGTGGTGCCGATCCAAAGCAACAAAAACCTCCAAAATAACAAACTTTATAATGATTCTCCTGGATTATTTCTTATTCTAATATCAGGTCTGATGTCCCTCCCTGCAACGCCATTTTGATTCCTATATGAAAGTCACAGCCACTGGAGTAGTGTTTTCCCCCGACTTTTGTGGCTTGGTTATCTGAGTTATATGACACTGTTTTTGGTTATTAATCAGATTTCTATCATCACCTACATCAGACTCAAAGCCAGCGCCGGACAATCAGGCTGTTTGGCAGTGAGTTGGTCCTCTACAGTGAAGACTACAGTAGGATACTGCCCATTTTCAAGCAATGAAGTGCCCACTGTTGTTCAAATAACATTAATCCCACTTATTATACTCTGTCTCACCTGTCTGTTTTCTATATTGTAACCGATTAATAATGCAAATAAGCAAAATGAAGTTAGATTTAGTGAGAAAAATATCAGAGCCTCTGTCCCTCTGTCTCCACCTGTCCTTACAGTGAGTTGATGACTTGAGTGGTTTGGGGTTTTTTTGGCGTGTGTGTGCGTGTGTTTTAACAAGAGGGGTGGGTGAGTTAGTGGGTTAGCGAGCAAGGAGGGATTGAATGAGTGAAAATGAGGAGGGAGAGAGAGAGAGACAGGAGAGGGAGGGAGGGTGACAGAGTGGGTGAATGAGTGATTTTTTTTTTCATGTGGCACAGTTGAGCTGAAGAGGGAGGGAGTAGATGAAAGGGTGAGTTGGTGGATGGGTGAGGAGAGAGGGAGGGAGACAGAGGATTGCTTATATCAAACAGCATTTAGGCTATAGTGTGCAGCACAAGTGCATGAAAGAAGGAGGGGGTGTAGATATATGAAAGGGTGAGGAAGTGAATGGGTGAGGAGGGGAGGTAAGAGGAGCTAGAGTGGCCAAGTGACTATAAATATTTATATGGCGCAACTGAATGAGTGAGTAAAAGAGGGGGAAGATAATTAGGCTTTGCAGTGCGCTGTTTATATGCTCATACACAGTAATGGCTCTATAATAACATGAACAGCATGTCTATTGTTTGCGACTCCTGTTCGGTCCAAGTGTAGCAGGAATAGCTTTCGGATTGTTTTGGTATTTTTTGGGAGTACACAGGGTACGGGTCCGTTGTTTTTGTCACCGATTGCCCGGAGTGATGTGTTTTTGTCTTCGGCCGCTTGTGCCCCATTTAGGAAGCGGTGCTGAAAAGCAGCAGCCAAACACTGACCCCCACCCCCCACCCCCCGGTTAGACCACTCCCTTCATCCGCCGACAGAGGGACGTCCTCCACACTGACTACTGGACCTCCCGAGCCCTGCTCCACTCACAATATCAAAGTAATTATCAGTATAATGAGATGGAACTTGACGACCAGTACATTTCATTATTCCGCCAGCAGTGATCCTGTTTTATAGGCAGATGCTAATTGGGCATAATTTACAGCGATCCAGTGGTTGGGCTTGAATTGTCCCAGCCAGAATTATATAGCATCGCTGTGTTTGTTTTTAAGCTCAGTGTCTTTGTGCTGCGGATAACGCTGAGACTATTAGTCGATTAATCAGTTAGTCAAGAGGCAGAAAATAAATCTGCACGAATTTTGATGATCACTTAATCATTTAAGTAAATTTCCAAGCACAAATACCAAATATTTTATGAAATGTTTACTGCTTTGTTGTTGTCTGTTTTTACAGTAGTTTTAATACTTTGGGGTTTTACGCTGTTGGTTTCACAAAAGAAGCAATTTGATGATGTTACCTTTGCCTCAAATTTCAGTGGCCTTTTTTTTCCTACAATTTTCGTCGGTTTAGATCAAGATATTAATCAAAAAACAATCAGCATTAATGAAAATAAATCAGTAATTGCAGCCTTAGGTGTGGAAATGTGATAGTGACTCTAAACTGAACTTACAGTTTATTTTTTAATTATTTGATTCATTTGTTATTGTTTGTTATTGTTGTACAAAAATGTCTCAATGGAGTAGTATTGGTAGAAGTGGTATCCCTCTTTTTTGGTGTATATGCAGTTGTTTATTTCTGCTGCCAAAACACTGGAATCAGCCCTCTCAGTTTTATCTTAAGTCATGCCAGTGTCTGAGGTGCAAATATATTCAGCTTACATAATGCAAACCTGGAGCCTGGTTTATTTGTTAGAAGATGGAGAGAGTCGAGTGGGAGTTATATTACACATGTATTTACAGAGGACAGCTACACCATGGTGTCAGGAGTGTTTTAGCGTTGCGCCTCTAAATTTATCAGATGCCAGTTTGTAATTTTAGCAGCCTTAAAACCCTCTCAAGTCTTGTCCTGCCTCTGGCCCAGAGTATACTGGGTAACATCACCCACTGCGTTTTCACTGCTGAAGGCCTCAGTGTGCTTGGTATCAGGGCTGTGGATCAGTTGTCAAAGGGTCCAACAGTATCCAGCACATTATCACATTGTGTTGGGTTAAAAGGATTCTTTCTGAGTTGCTTTAATCTGTTGAGTGTGGTCGTTTACTCTGGCTTTAAAAGTCAGATAAAGTTAAATTAAATCACATGTTTTTTATTTACTCAGGTGGCAAGAAAAGAAGGTCTGAAAACCGGTTTGGATTAGATCATTTCTTTTTTTATCTATGAATCCTCAGGTTTTCTTACACTTTTATAATAACATCTCACAAGAGATTTTACTGATTCTTTGCACAAGGTTTTCAAGCAGCAAGTGTCATTTTTCCTATTGCACATTTTACTCAAAAAACATTGGTCAAAAGTCATCATTATTAACATGAATTAGTAACAAACAGAATAAATACTTTAAGTGCTAATCCTCAAATATGTTTGCTCATCAGATGTGTTGCATATATTTTATTTCTACATACACTGTATGTTTTTATAGAGATAGCTCTTTGATGAACTGAGTGTGGATCCAAGACGAGCAAATGACCTTCAATCAATGAAGAATAAGCAAAACAAGGGGAAACACTTTGACTAGAATCACATATACATTTGATTTCAATTTTGAGTTTGAGATTGTAAACAGTGTTATTCTTTTACACTCTTAAATTTATCAGACCCCTTTGGCCTATTGCTGTTTAATTTGACAGTCAAAGATTTAAAAAAAAGCAAAACAAATCTCCGATACAAAGTCACTGCATATGAGGATATACCCTGCAGTGTGCTGCTCCTGACTAGCAAAATGAAACATGACAAATTGAACGCTTTGTCATTTTTTCTGTAATGTTTGTAATGTTTTCTTTGTTTTTAATTTCAGAGGAAATGTGAGTCATTCCAGCTGTAGGCTGAGTGTGTGATGGGAAAATCCCACTTGGATTCATAAAGTAAAATAGCTTCACACAACATGATAAAAAAACAGATAAACATAACTTGAAAATAAAGAGGATGTGGCAAAGATGTGAAATGTCTGCCAGTAATGTAATTTAGCAGAAGGCAAATTGATTTGTGTAGTTCTTAATCACAGTTACAGTCTCAAAGGACTTCACTACAATTACAGTTATGAAAACAAATGACAACAGCACCTCCTAAATTCCTTTAAAAAATTATATAGTTTTAGCCCACATCTCCAAGTTTATTTCCATGTAATACACCAAATGTGGTTTTACTAATCTATACTGACTCACACCATCATGTGCATGTGACGAGGTGTGAAACTGGTTCTACCCTAGTAGATTTGTTCTGGTGAAACTCAGACAGGAAAGAGAGAAACATGTGTAGAGGTATAGTTTATAAATGGCCAAAAATATGGGGGAAAAAAAGGTTTTCCATCTTTCATTTTCAAGATACATCTACTTTGTTTACACTCAGCCTTAAGATATACATGCATTTATCGTCAGTATATCCCAATGCGCAGTTTTAAAATGTCCAGTTGTGGTCTTACCCTGGACATCGTTTAGTTCAGTTGCCCTTTGCTGTGCCACAGATAAAACTGCTCATGTCTCGGTGATTAGACCTGCACTAAACTAACGGAGTGCCATGTTGAGACAACAGAAAGTGAGAATGAGGCTTTGACACACTGGTGGTTTAAATACATTTGCCCTCAGGCCAGCTGTGGTGTGAGTGTGCTCTGTGGAGGTGGTGTGTGTTGTGTGCGCGTTTGGCTTTTGACAGTTGTGACAACACTTGGATGTTGGAGCAGGTGTCAACGGCCAAGTGCTGCGCTGACTGCTGCTGCATCCAAGCCAACAGAGGCCCATCAGTTTGCCCCGCGCTGAGGCACTCTTTGTGAATGTCTTACTGTTCTCACTCCAAAGCAGCCTCCCTCATGTCAGTATGTAGAGCAGGTAACTATTTCCACAATGTCAGCTGTCAAACCACCTCTCTTACATGACAGGCCTCTCGTTGGACACAGTCTGTCAGAGCACCTGTGAGCTGTCAGTCAAACCAGCAGAGATGACTCTATAACAGGAGCTATTGTGAGCTATTGTCTCTCATGCTACAAGATGACACAGCATTTTAGTTGAATGGTGAAAGGTGTGGGTTTTTTTTTTTTTAAACAGAGGTGCTCCGCTGAAAGAAATTCAAGCAACCAATTGTCAGTCTGTATTGTAAATAAACTAGCATTATTACATGTGCTATTACTACTAATAAATCAAGAATGCAGAGTTGTAAAACTACATATCCAGTACATTATTTCCAGGCTATTTGAACCCACTCATGATTACAAGCTATCACATCTGATTTGACACTGATACATTGCTCTTGAAGAATGCTACATTTAGCCCTAATCCTGACCTTAACCCTTGCCCCTTTAATACTCGAAGACTTAGGTACATGAGTAACACAAGCTGTTGCAACAGGCTCCCACTCGACCATTACCATTTAGCAAATTTAGATTTCAGCATAATTGTGTTATTGCTTTTTTTTCTTTTTCTTTTTTTTAAATTGAAGCTGTAAAACTGCCCTTAGTCTTTTGAACCCAACAATCTTTTCATGCACAGGCTTCTCTGTCTTCTACCTTGTGTTCTTTTAATATGTCAAAACCTCCCACAAAAACTGACAGACAATGATTGAAATTGTTTCTATGTGTTGTTCCTTTGCTCCCTGTATACTTTTTTTTAAGCGCAAGTTTTTAAGAGCACTGGCTAAAGTATTTTGCCCAGAGTCCCCTCACATACTGGTGACTACTTCTGGTGTAAGCTGATTTCACCAACAGAGGGCAGTCGCAGCTTAAAGACAAGTAATTAATTCTGTAATTTGCAATCAATATAATCTCAGACTTGGCTGAAATGTAATTAGTGTTGCTATAAAAAGTGAAGGGTATATAATGTGATAAACATTTATGTTAGGTAGTGATAGTGAAAACAGTACAGTAAATGCAGGCAGTAAAGGCATGAGGTTATGTTGTTGATACACAGTTTGTTATATTCTAAACATGGTCTTAATGAAAGTATGGTAATGACGAGCTGTGATTATTTCAGGTTAATTCACGTGGTGTGTTGTGTGTGGTTTGTCAGCACTCCTTGGATACTCTGTGGTTTGTTTACATGGATGTCTGCCAACAGTGCTGCCCTCAGTTTAGGATGCAGCTGCAGGTTTAGACAGCAGAGGTCTCCCCTCGCTTCAGCCAGACTGCTGTGACTCACAAGCCTACCAGAAGAAGCTTCTCAGGAATCCTGAACTCAACCAGATGTGACACTGTGATACTATACTGAGAGAAAGATCTGTCGCTGAATGAGATGTGAATATTGCAGAGAAGGGGCTGGAAGAGTGGCTCCCCTATGAATTCATATCTTGGCAGAGTTTATAGAATTTGTAATTCATCTCTTCTTTATTAATTTTCCCTTTCCCTCCCCCTTTCCCCTTAATTATCACCCCTTTTCAACCTCTTTCCTCTAACTCCCTCCTTTCCCTCCGTTGCTTCTTCCGTTTTACGTCCCTGAGAGACTTTCTAAATGGAGCAGTTTGGACTAAAACTGTGTCACTCATTGACCTGATTCATTTTTCTGCCATTTTTCGTGGTGCGGGTGATTCCCTCTATTGCACAATCACTACTGCTTGTGACATTCAGCGATGAGTGTGAAGCACCGTCTATTTTAATTCACATGATTAGTGGAGGCTAACAGAAATCCCCCTGAACAACTTGTCTTTGTAATTTATAAAAGATTAGGACGGCTAAGAGAACAATAGAGCTGCACTGTAATGCTGTGATCCTGCACATTGACAGTATGCTGAGTGTTAATTGTATTTTATAGACTAGAACCAGTAGGGTGATAGTAGGGTGCTTTCATCCCTCCAGCTCTCAATTTTGTGGCCAGGTCTTGAATAGTTGAAATTTTATTCCTCTATTATTTAGCTTTTAGACTGAATCTCTTCTCCCTGAATTGCTCTTTCAATTCAGTTAACTCTTTTAACTTTCTGTTCCTCTTTTTCAGGGTGGTAGATGGCTGGAATGTTTCCCAGCATACGCCAGACAACTCTCCATCTCACCTGGATATCCACACAGAGACATCCTCAGATGCCTATGTGGCTGTTCCACCTCAACAACCTGACTTCATGAGGTAATTTCTGGTTTTCGCTTTCTGTCACGCAACTTATATTCTTGGTTCTTGCTAGGGTGGTATACACTTCTGAATATAAGGTTTAGCAACATACATGAAAGCTCAGCATGCACACTTTGTAGCATGTCTATGTGTAAGATATTGATTTGTTGCATCAGATGGTACCCAGCTTTCATGAGTTTATAAGACATTCAAAAAGAGAAGATTTCAAAAGATGTTTTACCTCTCCATCTCTCTAATCTGTCTTAGCTGCTATTTTCTATAATTTTTTTCTGGATCTGCCCCTGACTTGTTAAAAAATAAAGGAAAATTTAAATGTGCTTTAGCTGGAGTTTACTGTGAAGCAGACATGCTATCAGCTATATAGATTCTGTGCAGCCTTTTGTCAGATCAGAAATTAACATTGCAGTAACCTTATTTTGTAGTGGTTAACTAAAATTACAGACTGAGAAACAGGACTGAATTTTGTCTAGGTTCAAAGGGGACTAAATAGAGATTTTTCTGTTTCAGTGTGCCAGAAATAAAAGATGAACCATCATTTAATCCTTGCTTAAACTTAATCTTGATTTGTGCAACCCACCCTTGAGCTATAAAGTTGGTTTGAGTAGCTTATTGTGCACATAGACAAATCTCCACACTCTGCCTACACATACAGTATGTGGTATATGTAAGAAGCTTGCTCTAAAATTAGACATGCGTTCTTCCTGCTAAAATCCTAATAAAGCCTGTGTATAATTAAGACACATTGAATCCAGACCTTTAAGGCGTGCATTTATCGCTCCCTCTTACCACCCATTTCACTGACAGAAACTCAGCTATTCTCACCCTGACACAATAAATAAACACCTGCCTTATGGACCTCGAGGTCATTAAGCTGGTGAGGAAGAGTGCGGGCTGTTGGTCTAATTAATGCGCGTTTCTGCCTCCCTGAAAGGCCTTGTTATTCTCTCCCCTCGCTCTCACGCAAGAGGCTAGGCCAGCGTTTTGTCTGCCGCTCTCAGGCCTTGTTGAGGAGGAGCAGGCTGCCTGATGTTTGTCCCACCGCCTGCATCCATCCACTGGGGGGGGTGAATAGAACATGAAGGGTTTAGTCAGGCTCAAGAGAGACCATTCAGCTGGGGACGCTTCAGGCAGCACAGACAGTATTTCACTGGAGGCTTATCTCGCTCCATCAGTCATCTGTGTAATGTCACTGGGTGGCAGTGTAATGGAAACAATAACACTGGCGTGACCCTTGGTGGGGCTGTGAGTCTAGTTGGCATGTTGTTCATATATTTGAGAATGTTGTTTACCTGCTTCTGGTGCTATTTTTGCTCCATCGAGGCCATTTGTGCCTTTTCATTTGATCTGATTGAATACTGCTTCATTGGCTTTCTTATAATAGAGTCAAGGTGTTGTGTTGTTGTTGTTATCCATACAGTCCATGCACTTATTCTACAGTCACAGCTGCAATAACCTCATCCTTTTGTTCAGTTTTCTAACATGGCGCCTTACTATTTTCTAAAGAGAGTTTTCTGCTTCATTTTCTTACTGCCCTTGATTTTTTTTTTTAGTTTATGGTACTTGTCTATCATTGTTTGATGGGAGTCCTTTGAGGTTACCAAGGCAACAGTTGAATCCAGTTTCATTTTGGCTGTTATTTCAATCTGTCTCATTTATTGCAGTTTGCAAATCCTCCAGCAGTGACCTTATAATTAGATTCGTCTTATTCATGCTCACAACTACAGCTTATTGGAGACAAATTAATTCCTAACATTGATTAGTAGTTGAACAAAGAACCCCACAGAGTGACTTCAGTCCTCCCTCACAGAAAGTGAGGACTCAGAACTCAGACTTGGAGGGTCATTATTAAGGTTTTGTTTAAACAGGAGTGTGTCAGATGGGTGTAATGGAAGGTGACAAGGAAAGTCTGGGAGCTCTGCCACGTTCAAGGTGGCTTAGGCCCAATCCATTAGTACAAATATCGGCAGTTATCTGTGGCTTCATATAGTCAGCAGCCTGAGTTTGAGCCAATAAAGCAGAAGACACATTGCTGTGATGAGTAGGTCCAGATATTTAAAAAAATTCTCAGATTGAGGAGGATTTACAAGCCTTCTCTCTTAATAAGACAATGAAAGTCCAAACATCTGGTGCAATCATGGCACTTAAACAGGCAGAGGCAGTGTTTGTCACAGAGCCAGAGGCTGAGTTACACTGTTGGTGGTAAATCTCGCAGGAAACAGTGCAGAGGACTAGAAAACACCCTGCCTCAACCATGATCTGTCAGCTGAAGTCGTCACCAGGTCACAAACCAGGCGACGTCTTCAGCCACGATTAGCTCCTGGGGCATTTAAGGCTGTTTCATATTTTGTTTGATTTTTGATTTTTTCGGGGTTTTTTACGAGTCAAGATTTACGTCCCCTTGCTGCCCCCCCTCACCCGCCTCATCGCCATTGTCCTGAGGAGGAGGGGTCACTGCGGATTTGTGCAGAAAGGAATCACCTTTTAAAGGGGATCTCAATAAAAAAAAACTCAAGCAGCAGACGCTGCCTGCTGCCCACATTAGCAGTAACAAGTTGCTTTTCATCATTCGTATGTTCTGACCTTTGTGCGCTGTTCCCTTGCCATGGCAGTCTCTTTATTATGCACCAGATTAACATAAAAAGAGTCTTTGTTCTGGCATTACTTATAATGAACTATTGTATTGAGGATTCTGGTCTTGTGTTATTGTCGTAGTGGTATTCATTTGAGCTCACTGGAGGATCAGTGAGCCATCCAAATAGTCTAATTCAATTTTATGTTTGGGCTTGTGTGGTGGGGGTGGGAGTATGCTTGATTGTGCAGCAGTGCATGCAATGTGCTAATGTGCCAATGGATATAACTAGCACAGAGATGTAAAGGATGCATAGCAAGTTTCCAGTGGTGTTGATGTCATTAGTCATATTATTTTGTCTTTCATGCCATTCATCCTCTTTGTGTTGTGTAACCCTGAAATTAACACAATCATAACATGGCTAGGATTTTACCATATGCCTGTGTATCAGTCGCTTTTGTCTTGTTTACAGTGTGTGGGTTTGTGTGTGTGTGCCTGTCAGTAACAGACCAGACGTGTGCGTGGGGGGGCCTGTGCCAGTAGTAAGCGCAAAGCCGCAGTGGAGCCCATCCCCTGCTCCCTCCCTGAGACGCCTTACTTGTAGCAAGGAGAGGAGCCGCAGCCCCTGGCCACTCCTTCCCCTCCTGCAATTGGAAGACCGAGGCCACCTCCCTCCCCTTCCTCATTGGTATGCAGGCGGCGCAGTGTGTGTATGAGGAGAGGGAAGAGAGAGAGAGAGGTAGCAGTCAGTGCAATGGGATAGAGGAGAGCGAGGAGGAGGAGGAGGAGGAGAGTGAATGAGAGCTGCTGGATCTGCCTTGCCTGCATGCCTGCCTGTCGTCTTGCTGAAGCTGGGTTTACCACCACGCTGCACTGGCACAGAGCAGAGTCACGGCCCGTTTGCACCACCACCGCCGCTGCCATCCACACTCTCAGCACCGGCTCTTACTCCAGTGACGCCACCAACGAGGAAAAAACCAGGGACCGAGCTCGCCGGGCTTTCTCCATCTTCAAGGGGGGGACGCAGCAGCTACGAAGGGGCCTGACGCTACAATTTAGGCACCAGCTGCTACCTCAACCAAATCCCCCCTCCACCTTATCCCATCCTTACCAACACCACCACCACTCCTCTTTCTTGCTCCTCCCTATGCCCTTGTCCTCGGCGGCTCCTCTCACCTCCCTGGCTAGTATATGGATAGAAGCTCCCTGTTTCAGCTCATACAAGAGCAGGTAAGCAAGCGAGACAGGCAGCGGCAGGGGTTTCTATGGTTACAGGGCTCCTGGCCACCTCGCCGTCTATCTAGGGATAGAGAGAGACGACGTGGAGGCTGGGGTGGGGTGGGGGCTAGGAGCTGATGTTAGGATTGATAGCAAGGGCTGTTTAATGAGAGCATGAGACAACATGACGGACGCGAGCATCATGGAGCCATGTGGGCCCCGAGAATGTGAGGTCAGATCATGAGCCACAGCAGCAGGAGGAGGAGGAGGAGGGGAGGGGGGCCATCATGTCATGGTTTATAGAAGGAATAAGGGGAGGGAGGGCAAATAGATTGATGGATGTATGAATGAATGTGTAGATGGATTTGATTATTGTATTCTCTGTTTGAACAATGAAAGTGAAAATCATGTAATAATGGTCAGTCATCAAAGAGAAGTCCTATAGCTGCTGCATTAGTGTTTGCAGCAGTCATGCTGTACGTGCATGGATGTGTGTATCTGCACCTGTGGGTGCTTTTTCCCTGTGCATACTCAAATCCAGCCTTATCATCTTAGGGTAAAAAAAACAAAGATTGCAACATTATTCAGCTTTTCATTTCTGAGGGTCAAGCTCAGTAGACAGTTCCTGTGAAGCCCCGGTCAGTTTATGTGTATTTTTTTTTTTATTTTTATTTTTCTTTAAAATAGAAACTGTGATTTGGCTTTAAACTTTTCCCTCTTTTTTAGCCCCGTCATTGAAGATGATTGCCAAGAACAAACATAGTGTTGGTGGCCATATTTAGGCTGGTGAAAAATGTTCCTCTTGGCATCTGGTTTCTTAGAGTTGTCTACCCGAGCTGCAGCTCTTGCTGCCAAATCAGATCTGTGTTTGAGTTTAGCTTTGGTCTACCATCTCCAAAATTAACAAACCAAAATGGATTTGTAGGCAGATTCTACCAAGAAAGCACGTGTGTGCTTGGCTAGTGCTTCCTCAAGACATATGTGATTTTATGTGTGTGTGTGTGTTTCCAGCTCTACTCTGTGTCTGGTATTTAACTCTTGGCTTTCCAATGTGTCTCCTGTTTTTGAGCTGGCCTGTTGGGGTTTCGGTTGATTGGCAGATAGATTGGGCAATCATTCTTTCCAAGAGGGAGAAATTGATTATCTGCTGCAGGGTTTAGGGGTCACGAGTGGCCCATCAGCATCGCATTGATCAACAAACCCAAGAGCCTCTGGGAGACGTGTGTGTGATCATGTGCACAGTTGCATTTTTATGAATGTGTGTGTTTTTATAACAAGTGGAGGAAGCCTGTGTGGGTTGAGTGAGAAGATGCTTTGTGGTCACACCGGTGAGTCATTTACTGTATGAGCACTACGGTGGTAACAACTACTTAGTGATATCCCAACAATACATATTCTTCACAGATGCATTTTAAATGCAGTATCAGAGGCTGACTCATCTGTGTCAATATACATTTTCGATGTAGCAGGTTGTTGGGCTTGAGATGAAGCCAATATTTCCACACTGTAAACGCCTGGTTGTTTTATTGATTGTGGGCTTTACTCTGCATGTGCCAGCATGTTCATATAGGCAGTTTGCAAGGCTACAGTTGAGCAGGCCGCAGCCCTATTATGCTCAAGTCTAGACCAAATCGCTCACACTGGCTGACAACAGGATTTTTTCCACCTTTGGGACTCCATGCGGCAGCCTTTGATTTGGAAAAGGTCTCTCTAATTAAACTAGAATGAAGTTAAATCTGCCAACAGCTTTTGGACTGCAAACAGGCAAGCTTGTTTTTAACAAAGCCCCGCACGCCTGCCTAAACACCGGGCACTTTTTTTCTCATCTTTATCCAGGAAAATGTTTTGCATAGCACGCCTCATGTTTTTGCAGCTCTGCCCTCCACATTTACGTCACCACATTCAGTGAAGGCTTCCCACAATGACCATAGGATCACATCAGCCTCCAAGCAAATCCACAAGAACAACTGGAGGTCAAGTGCTTTGCTTAAAGGCATCTTAAGTGTAGTTGTTTGTGAAGTGAAAGGATTACTGTCACTGTCACTGCTTAGTTTTTCATAATCCAGGGTTTTGAACCTGCAGCCTTACACCTTTTTTATAAAAAATTTGATTTAAGCTACCACAGGCTCAGCATTTCCTTCAGCCAAACATACATCAGATGTTAAAACCACTCAACTTTAATGCTTTTGGGGTTGCCTGGAGTTTCCCAAAATCAATATGGGATGTTTTGCACCAAAAGAAAACTGGACGCGTCTAGTTTACTGTATCAGAGCACTGCAGGTCTAAAGCAGAGGGGTATTGCAGCCCTGTCACACTGAACCACATGAAAATGCTGCAGGGGGAGAGAAGAAGAAAGCAACAGTGGCAACATGAGTGAGTTTATTAGTCTTTGTCTGCAGGAGGTTGCAATGCTGAGCTCAGGCTATTTCTGGCCTATGCGGGCTTACACATATGCTCATGATCAGAGTACACACACACACACACTCTGATACAGCTTCTCTGATAGTCTTTCTATTGCAGTGCCACTGATAAGACAACTTGATGGTCAGTAGCACTCAGCTGCTAAAGTACACTGTCATTAGTCACTGAATATCTCCTGCATGTACCATTCATTTCTTATCTGGCTTATTTATATCCCTCCCATAAGGACTTGGGGTTCTGAATACTATTCTGACATATTTATGTCAAGTAGAAAGAATAAGGCTCTTATACTCTGTCCCCTTTCATCATTCTCTGATGCTGATTTGCATTGAGTATTTGAAAATTCCCCTGGCTGTTTGTGCCATGTTTAAACGCCAGGAAATGTAGTTAGATGATTGTTTGCATCAAGGAAAATTCCTTGGATGTCTCTCCTCAGAAGTCTCCACTTGAAGAGAGAGAGTGGTTTGGATCTCAGGGCCATCATACTGCAGGGCCACGGTGGTGAGGTTTGAGCGTAATGATGGCCACGGCAGTGCAGAACATGCGTTGTGATAATTACAGAGTCAGTGGCCCAGTTGTTGGTGAACACCAGTGAGTCCTGAGGGCAGCAGAGACAATTCAAAGGATTTTTATCTGATGCTATGCAAATATCTGGGCCCTGTAAATGCCACTGCCCTCTGCAGATACACAGCCACATTCAGGCTTGACAGTCTTGTTCACAGAGACCAAAGTCGTCTGTAGTCTTGGCTCCGTGTCACTAGGTTAGCACTGTGGGAACTGTAGGAACTATACTGGTGCTGCTGCTGCATTCCCATCTTATGGAAGTTACAATCACCAATTTTCCAATGAGTAAATACTGTTTGTTCAACCTCCAGAATCAACCTATCAAATTCCAACTCCAGTCACATGATCAAATGTGTGATCAAAACAACATTTTGGCAACTAAAATTATATTAGGACTGTTTTTTACTCTTGCTTTTGACACCACAAAGGTATTGTAAAAAGGACTGGTGTTATAAGCTGTAGCTTCAGCTTACACCTTTTCAGTACTTTACTGTACTGGTTTAATGGGAGTAATTGCCTGTCTCATAATTTTCCTATTGTGTATAAATTAATTACAGACAAAATGCTTCTGTTGTGATTTGGGATAAGTGGTGCTTATTGCTGAAGTGTGTACAAACGTGACATATTCAAATTTAATGTGAGTTGTATAGTAGAAGGTAATAAGATTTAGGCCTACTTCTTAGAATTATTTCCATTATCAATTATCTGTGATGGACTGGTGATCTGACCAGGATGTACCCCGCCTTTCACCCAGTGTCAGTTGGGATAGGCTCTAGCCCCCTGTGACCCAAGCAGTATAGATAATGAATGAATTCATTAATCAGTTGTTTTTTTGATCAGATGTTTGTCAGAAAACAGTAAATATTGCCCTTCCTACAACTCAGGGTGATGTCTTCAGATGGACTTTTTTATCCGATCACCAGTTCAAAACCAAATTATGATAAAAAGACAAATAAAACAGACAATATGCACAGTTAAGAAGCTGGAAGTACACGCTGTATTTTTGGCATTTTCTGTCATCATCTAATCGTTTGTTTCTGTGCTCATCAGATTACCTTTATCAACAGAAGATCCTGATAAAACATAAATGAGAATTTTGCCAATTTGAGCTAACAATGAAGGTGAATGTATGCAAGTTGTAACCATGGGGATCTAACTATATCTATTTTCTGCTCCATATGATCTGACTGCAGCACTTGCAACAACTCTATTAGTGCTACTTACAGAGGTCCTTTTCAGTGGTTGTGTCAGTATTCTGCATCTAGGTTGACAGGATTGGCTGTGTTTCAGCCCCACTGGCTGAACTTCTATCATGTCTCACATGTTTTTTTTTGTGGTTTCTCCCCAAGCTGGAGGTTTGGTTCTTGAGCCCCCTGTGGAACAGACTGATAAGTCAGTCGTGGGCTGGGGTCAGTCTGAGTCGTTGCGCTGAAGGTAATAGAGGTTTCGGGGGTTAACACTGAGATCATTCCCCCGCAGTCAGCATTCCACTCCTCTTTGCCCTCGTCCTGCTCCTCATACTCATTTATACATTTTCATCCTGTCTTGTCCACCCTCCCCCAGCCCCCCACTTGCTCTTGAACCAGCCAAGTTTGGTTGCCCTCTCTCTGCCTCAACTCCTCCATGTTCCATCCATAATCCTCCGCCCCGCCTACCTTTACATCTAAACCCTGCCTTTGTCTTATTACCACTTCATTCTTATCTCACTGGTCTCTCTCACTTCTATTTTTTCCTTTCCTTCTCAGGCATCTATATCCTTCCCTCTTTTCATCGTCTCCTTCCCTCTCACCCTCTTTTGTGTCTTGCCTTTGCCTCTCAAACACCAATATGTCGGGGGTGAAAAAAGGGGGTGCGGGGGGGAATGCAAGAAAGGGATGACACGCAGGCGACTTGTAACCATGGCAACGCATGCAGCTTGTCAAAGTGTCGCCCTCACCAGTGTTGGATCGCTTCAATAACTGCTTCCCTCTCTGCCTTTTTCCTTCCTTCTCCCAAACCCTTTCGCCCCCCCCCATTCACGCACATCACCAGTGTGCCCAGGAAAAAAAAGAAGCTCTTCTTGCCAACACTCATTCATCTCAGTGTACCTCATCTCGCTAATTGATAACCCTAATTGGGTACAAGAACCAATCCTCCACCTCCTTGTATCCTCAGCAGACAGTCTCCCCTGTGTGACGTGCTTCCTGAATAAGGTCAGACTACGAGGGAGAGTAGTATCTGCGCAGTGTGACAGCTCAGCGTCAACACTTGGTTTGCCTAAGTGTGCACAGCCTTATACAGTGTGCCACTGTGTCTGAGACTGTGCTTCTGCTGTATATGTAGTGATGTGCTGACATATGGAGGCTGACAGTTATCAGACGTCCCCAGTGTGGCTCTCTGTTCCCCCTGTCAGCCCGGGCTGAGCCAGGAGCACATTAGAATCTGATCTATCTCCCCTCTGTGGCAAGTGGATGCAGAGCACTGGAGTGTGTCACAGCCCTCTTATAGGAGAGAGAAGAAGAGGACTCACTGCCTGCCTGCTGGGCTAGGCATACGCACAGAATAACAGCATTTTTATTCTCTCTGCGTTTTCGTTTCATTTCTGTCTCCTCTTTGGCTGTCTGTGTTCTACTTTCCTCTCTCTTTTCATACCTTCTCCTCCTCCCACCGTTCCTTTAATTTAAACATTTCTCATTTCTTACATTCTGCTGACTGACCGACCACCCACCTCTCTCTCCCATTCTCCACCTCTTGCCTCTCTGCTGCCTGTTTTTTTGTGCTTTCTCGTTCCCCTGTATTCTCTACATGTCATCCTGGCGCCCTACACGTCTCCAGCACTGGCCATATCTGCACCATTTTGCTGAGCTCTCCTCAAGGGAAGAATGGGGCCGTGTTTTAACAAACGTCCGTGGAACGCACAGTTAAAGGGATTATCTAAAAATAGACCAGGGCCTGTTTTCTTTCGCATCTTGGCTCATTTTTATTCGAGATTTCGGTTTTACGTGCAACTCACGTTGTCGTGAGATCGCTGTCTGTCAAGCTTTACCAACTAGGAGCTGAGTGTTGAAGTTACAGTGAGATTTGTGATGGACAAATCTGTGGATTTTGTGTTTCATTTGCAAACAGTCCTCACTCAGACACTGTACATGATGTGAAGAGTGTTATCACACAATCATTGTTTATATTGGATATAGACAATTTTTTTCCTCTGTTGATAGTTGTGTTAGCATAGAGCATTGTAAAAGTATCATAACTAACAAAATCCCTTTGCTTACATCAACCAGCAGTGGGAAAACACTCATTCTGAGTCAAGCATCATCAAAACTAACCCATTAGTTCCTGCCTCCACTGCACTCTCCCAGGTGAATAAATACATAAGTGTTCAGGGGAATGAAAAAGGCAGATTAAATGCAATTAAAGGGTTGCTTGTGTTCAACTAGATGACTGTAAAACCCCTGGAAACAGTGTAGGGGGAAGAAAAGCACATACACTAAACATGTTCAGAAGGAGATTGATCTACTTTGCTTCCTTGCAGAGCAGTGGAGCTTTAACCTCTGAGCCTCCTGCAGTAGAGACTGACACGGCGCAGCGTAGTTTAATGCTGCTTTTCTCATGCAGCTGGTGTAACACCTTTGTCTAACCGTGTCGGAGCAGGCCCGGTCCGGACTAAGGCGGCCTAAACAGGATTCTTCTCGTGGACTCATGACATGGGCAACGATGATCCAGCACAACTGACTCCACACTGACGCAACATCTGAAAGCTCACTCCTCCCTGGGGCAACAAGAGGCTGTTGGTTTACTATCCGAAACCTAATGAGGCTGTGTTAGCATTCAGGAAACAGTAAAATGAGAAGCAGCGAGGGCGCCTTCCATGTGGTCTCTTTGTACTGCTCCAGATTGTCCACAGGCACATTTTCACAAACACAGTCAGATGCACTAAGGAGAGCTGGCATGAGAAATTAACACTCCATAGGAGAGCAATTGAGTTTGCATTTAAGAGGAGAAGGTAGAGGAAGAAAATCAAGTAATAAGTATGTGGAGCTACTTCCCAGAAAACCCACATTACATAAACCAAGCTTAGATACACACCCTATACTTTACAAGCCATTTTTAACCTGGCGCTATTTTAGACAACTACGCTCAGCCATTTTTATGACACTCTCCCGCTTAAATCAATTACGAGGAGCAGCACTGGCATGAGGCATCAGCAGTAATAACCCGTGGGGCTGTGGGTCTCAGTGAGTGAGTGGTGATTATAAAAACCACACAGACTGTGAGCTGCAAATGTGACCGAGGACAGACCGACACAGTCAAATGAAGCATCCACTCAGAAACAAAGACTGAAAAGTCAACCTCATTTAATGCTGGAGAATGTGGATGTGTTTTTTTTTCTGCAGGTCACTGAATATTAGAATGACATGCCCGCCTGTCTTCTCTCGCTGCTCCCAACAACAACAACCATCTTGCTTAGCTTTTGCAGACCTGCTCTTATAATGAGGTTGAATGGGGCATTTTCTCAAGGCAGGTCTAATTCTAGATCACCTAGCATCATAGAGACCACACGGCTTAATTAATACAGGCGTCACTGTCTGAGCTTATGCCATCAGCCCTGTAGCTCCAATTTGTCTTTATGAGAGTCTGTTGTGTCTCTGTGTATAAATATCTCAGCTGTCTGTTACTGATGCATTCTCCCTCAGGGCAAACTGTCACTTCATCTCTGCAGTGTTACTTATTATTAAAAAACTATTAAAGCAGAAACAACATCTTCTCTGCAACTGTTTTTATTCAAATGGTCTGATAGTAGGCTGCTGTTTTTTTTTGTGTGTGTGTGTGTGTTTTTTTTCCAGCTGGACCCAGAGAACACCGGTTTCATTGCAGTGGAGAACTTCACCAGCTTGGTGGAGCACCATGAGCTGCAGCTGGACCCGTCCAAACTGGACATGCTGTTAGCCCTCGTCCAGAGCAATGAAGAGGGACAGGTGTGCTACCAGGAGCTCATCGAGCTGGTGAGTGGAAATCAAATGCATGCGCACACAGAGACAGATAGTGACACGCAGGAAGATACATTCCTGTCCTGCAACACACACACACACACACACACGTTTCCACACATACTCAGACTTTTGTTGGATTTCAGAAAGGTTATAGAATTGATTCAGACAGAGCCAGAAAGCTCCGCAGTGGCAAAAAATTGACTCGACCATTCAGGTCGTTGTCCTGCAAAAGGAGGATCAATCTTTCCAGTTAATGTGTCGGTAAATCCAGACACTTAACCTCGCAAGCCGTGCGCAGCAAGTACAAGAAAACGCCCACACCAAGCTGATAGAGCGACAGTATTAAAGCAACAGATTTTATTTATCATTAGTGATATATTCAAACACAACTCAGCGACCTGCTTTGCACCATCTTGTATGAAAGACTGATACTGTGCATTAAAATGTTTTATATACAAATGTGAGAATAGTCCATACGCTATAATATTCTCTTAACTACAGCTGCAGATGCTTTGCTTTGAATCAGTTTTTGTCCTTCTGCTCTGCTTTGAATTTTAGGTCAGGTTCTTCTTTCTCCTCCTCCTCATTCACCCCCTCTTCACCTATCTGTGTTTACAATGGTGCATCTATTACAAATTGATGTAGAGTTTTATATGTGAAAGGCTGATTCTCTTCAAGCACGTAGATGAGCCTTGATGCCTTTGGCTCCTGGCACCATACGGGTGTAAGCACCGTGATTAATTCAGCGCAGTGCAATACCTGGCATATTTTCACTTCCTTAAGCTCATTTACCCCCTCTCTCTTTCTCATGCTTTCTTTCTCTATTTATCTGCCTATCTGTTTTTTTTTCATCTCTGTCTGTGTTGTGCTACCTATGGTTTGTGATGAAGGCCACATGAGGCCACTCAGTTTGGAGCAGGAGTCAGTTCTGTGGTTGCTACAGTGAAATCATTTTAGAGGTGATGCTCCTACACCAGCCATCCCTCTTGCAAGTACAGCTCTCTTCACCTGCCGTTCTTCAAGTGTTGTTATTTATTAATTTTTTTTGATCATCTCATTTCAGTGCATTCTCATCCTCAACCCTCCCTTTTTCTGAAGCCATGTAATATCATCCCCCTTTATTTTGAACCTGCCTCCTTGAACCTTCAGATCTCATTTCCTTCTCTTTCATTCTACACTCCTTGAGCATATGTTAGGTGGAAAAAAAAGCCCTGCCTCGCCTCTGACGGCATCAGGGAGACACTTTTAAAATTGCCCATCAGCCAAATGCAAATTGCCTTCGATTAGCCCAGCATCAGTAGTAGCAGGCAGTAATCTGAGGTAATTTGAGAACGCCTATGCCTCACACAGATATTGACCCTCAGGTCTGATTGTAAAGATTTTGTCTGCTGCACGCATGTGAACACACATAGACCATACCCGCATATCTGCACATGCATACAATTTGCATATAATTAATTATTAATTAATGCAGCCACCCACTTCCTCTCTGTCTGTCTCATTGGTCCCCTCTCCCTGGTATACGCACACACACGCTGTCTCAAATGCAGACAGACTCTCATTCATACACATGAGCGCTGCCAGTACAGATTTGCTGACTAATTTAGAGGGGTCTCCAAATGTTGATGTGAATCTGGCCTCCCGTCGCACAGCATGTGATGCGTGAGCTCCGCAGGTCTCTGTTCTCTGGGACGAGCTCCAGGCTGCCGCGGGGGGAAAGTGGCGCATGTAGCATGACATTTTCAACCAGGTCATCAGCAAACACCTCCGGCCTTCTCTCTCCCCCCGCCCCATCCTGCTGCTGCTGCTGCTGCTCTTTATAATCTCTCCAGTTGCCTCATTTTCTTTAGTTAAGTAGCACGCCACAGTGTGTGACAGATGACAGTTGCATTTTTCATTTGGAGAGTTCAGTGCTGCCATTATATTACAGACATTGCCAAAAGTCTGGTGTCTGTATTGATTTGTGGTCTGGCCCCGGCAGAGGATGGAACTCCCCTGCACATTATTAAAATGGACATGTCAAGGTGGAGAGAGCTTGTGTGAATGTGTGTGTGCGCTCAGCCCGTGCCTTTTCCATTCTTTCAGCCCACAAGCTGTTGAGATTTCTCTCAGTTGTGTCTCTAACAGGCGTGTTCGACATTTTTCTGATTTGTTGTTCTACTTTCACTCAGTGCAGCCGTGAATCCGCGCTGCTTCTCTCGACCTCAGTGGGTGTAAATGTGTTTGAATCGCACCGTTAGGCAACAGCTCCTCTGGTGTCTGCGTGCGAGCGCGTGTGAGTGGTGTGTGTGTGTGTGTGTGTGTGTGTGTGTGTGTGTGTGTGTGTGTGTGTGTGTGTGTGTGTTTCTGTGTGTAAGTACAAGACCAGTCTCTGACATCGCTCATGTTCAACCCATCTTTCATGCAGGGCGATCTTAGCCAGAGAACTCCATCAGTTCAGCCAGAGGGGTGAATAAGTAACACTCTGCTAAAACCTCTCTTGGGGGGCTGTGAGCACACACACACACACACACACACACACACCACACACACACACACACCACACACACACACACACACACACACGTTCACTCATACATATACACTCACAAAGAGTATAGGTCTGTATCTGACTACTAATCCACATTTGCACAGAGAATCCCACACAGGAAGACAACCAGCACATTTTACACATGGTGACACATTTCCACGCAATTACACACAGCCGTTTTCTCGATGCAGGAGGCCGAGAGACACCCGAGGTGTCAAAGTGCACACATGGTTAGGGCTCTAATGTGGATGATTCTGTGATAGACGAGCATCTGTTTATCAGTTGAGGGTAAAACTGGGCCATCCCTGAAGTCGGATATATTCCTACGTGTGTAATTGTGCACGTATCGATTTCTTTAAAGAGAGTCCTCCGATGCTATCATGTAACAGCTTGTGTAATTGAAGAAGTGTGTCATTGTTTTCCTTCGGGTGGTAATTTGGTTAATGTTCGACGGAGATCCAAAATGGCTGCCATGGTTAATTACACGGGTGGAGGGTGTTTTTTTTTAGAGATTATGGCGGGAGATGCTCTTTGTTCTCATTGGAGGATTTTAAAGCCGTTGCTTTCTGCCTCATTTTTTACCCTTCTGCCCAAATGTTGCACTTACATTTTCTGTTCCCTCAGGACGTATAGTTAGAGAAACACTTATGTAATTTCTATTCAAATTCCCTGCTTTAAATTGAGTGAATCTTTTGTGATGTTTAAAGCAGCATTGCCAGAGAGAGCACTTACAGACAGCAGATCTGAACTTTGGTCACAATCTAGTCAAGAGATACTCTGCAAATAAAAGATAAACACTATTTTAAAGTTTCAAGTAATTTCAAGTTACATTAAGCGCCCGCAGTGCACCTGTCTCCATGGACACAGATGCTACCTATCAACATCACATCCCACACCAAACTCAATTCAAGGCTTTCTGTTTTAGAAGGGTTGCCAGCTAAAAGTGATGCACTTTGCTTAAGTGTCCTGGAGAGAAGGTTGTTGTTTTTTTTTTTCCTCCCCCGACTTTTAGCATCACAATTATTAAACCATAAAGAAAGTAAGGAACTGCTGAGGGAAAAAAATAAGGTGGACTCTCATTTTAAAAGGATTTGGGCAAGAAAGAACCTGAGTATCTGGGTCAGTGTAGAATCAGTGAGGCTGAGATCTGCAGTGATTTAGATTCTGCTGTGAGAGGGCATGTATCTGAGAGAGAGAGAGCGAGAGAGCAAGGGAGGGTTTGGTCTTCTGAATGACTCACAAATTAGAGAGTAAATGGATACAGTGACACTGTTGGCCTGGTGGTGGTGAATCACTATGTAAGCTCAGTTAATTGGCACAATATTCTAATATTCTAATAATGATAAAAGATTTATTGTGCATGTGTGCGTGTCTACAAAAGGTGAGTGAAAGATGGTCACCACTGTAAACTCAGAGAAAAATCAGAATGGTTTATGGATCTTTTTGCATCTGCAGTGCAGACGCCTGAATGGCCTTTAAACCACATTTTTTAAAATTGTTATTACTAATTAGTATTGAGCTGTGCGGTATTGACCATGTGGTGTGGCTAATTAATCCATCAAGGACAATTGACTAAAGCTGAGAGCAGCATGTACAGTAGGCAACACACAGCTACCAAGAGGAGGAGGATGGACCCTTGCTGTTTGACACTCACACACACACACACACTCTCTGCTGTCAGCTTGGCTCATTCAGCCATCCCTAAAGGGGACTACTATCTTTATCTTTGTGCTCTCAGCCTCAGCATCAATTATTCCCTGGCAGACGTTGCCTCGTCAGGGAACTTCCACCTTTACTGATGCACAAGTCAGAGGTACCCCCCACACCCCCCCCACCCCCGCCTTCCTCACCTCCACCTCCCTCCAACGTTTCATGTGATGTCATGTGATTTTTCTGTTGCTCCTCTCAGCACATTAATCTCAAGTTTCAGATGCTCATGTGTGCCCTATTGTCTGTTCGCTGTCGCTCTCCTGTTGTCGCTTCAAAAGGCTGCTAATGCTCACTGTAGAGGCAGCAGTCCTGCATGTCAGAGGAGGCAAAGCAGAATGACAGCTATGCTTAGCTGTGTCTCGGGGGGTGTGGGAGGGGTGGGAGAAATTTTCACAGAGTCAGTATGAATGGGAGAGAATGCAGCAGGAGGTGGAGAGGCAGCAGGTGTTGTCACTGTGCCAAACACCGATTAAATAAATTCAGAAACAAAGATTTCATTTAGAGAAGAAAGCCAACAGAGGAAGAAAACACAATTATATTTAAATCCTTTAACCTCCCCTCTCTATTCCACCCCTGCTCTTCATATAAACACACATCTTCTTTTTCATTGTAATTTCAACAATATGAAGATGTTTAGAGTGAGAGAGGATGTGTCTCGCCTTCACTGTCCACCGGTGGCCTCCAGAATCTGTAAATTGGGCTCACCCAGGCAAGCATCTCATCTTCCCTTCTTAATTTCCCCCTCTCTGCCTTCTAATGTCCCTCTACTCCTCTTCCTCTGCTTTCATTCCCTGCCTCAAGTATAGTATAATTGCATTTTCCAGGCCTGATTTCCATACTAAATATGCATCTCTCCATCTGCGGGAGAGCCAGCAGCCCAGCTCAACGTCGCTCTGGTTGTCACTGTGCAACAGGCCCTCGCACACTCACCGTACAACCACTGGTGTCACAAGTACCCACAGTTAGGGTAGTTACCACGTCCTGCTCTGCTAACTTCCAAAAGGGATCAGTACTTTTTCTCCTGTTTTTCCTTAGTGATTTCTTGAAAAGGAAAAAAAGGGCAGTCACTCCATTTGTGGAGCAATCTGTTCATTACTTCTTCATTATTTGCTCATTTATTTGCAGTCTTTGTCCTCGAGTATGTTTAGCTCATTAGCTTTTATAGATTTTGACCCACAATTTCTTTCATTATGCCCCCTGCTGTGTCTACATATAATGAGTCTACAAGCAGCAGGACCTGCTTAATGAATTACGAATGCGGTGCTTTAATGGTAGGTTGCATTTCCTACAGACCCCTTCCAGAGGTTTCATTCATTTTCACATGAAGCTGCCATATTGTCTGAGGTTACTATTATGAGGAACCTATACACGTGGTCTACTGATGTTGATTTCTGCTGTTAACAGTGGCAGCTGCTGCCCACATGCCCTCTTTCTTCTTCCGTCACTGCTTTTCCTGGAAACTCATTTTCACAAAGTGTCAAATCACATCATAACATCGCAGATAATTGCTTAGTCAGCCAGTTGTCCTCAAAGGAGAGGTATTGTTTTAGCTGCGCTGGAGACATCGGCCATCTGGCTCTGCATTTGAGTATCAGCCGTTAAATAAATCTTACCTGTGAAGCAGCAAGACATGCTTGTTGTCTGTAAGGAAATACAGATATTGACTCTAAAGGATCCCTGCTAGCTGGTCAGACTGTATTTTCAGTGGTAACTCTGGTGGAAAAGAACCCTCTGTGTTGTTATCCCGACAGTTCTCTGCCTCAGCTGTCAAAAATAGTGGCATTAGGATAGTTTTCATCCTAAGCCTCTATTAGAGAACTTATCAAGAGTTAGTCCTGCTGGCCTGCAGGCTGCTGCAGAACTCCTGCTCGCTAAGCAAACCTGGAGTCTGTGATAACATGAACGCACGCATGCATACAGTACACACACACACACACACACACACTCACTCACACTCTCACTCTCTCTCTCTCTCCCGCTCTCTCTTTCCATGGAATAGTTCCTCTTAACAAAGATTTGCTTTTCAAGGGCAAAATCACTTCAACAGCCCATTTGTTGTGGTGTCTGAGCTGCAATCAACCCTGCCAGCATCACACTTACATTTAGTCTAAATCAAAAACCACTTATACATTATTCAAGATTCTTATCTGCTGTGAATATGCAGCTACAGTTGTGTAAAAAAGTGATCAGAAGTTGTTTATACATGTAACATGGTTTTTATATTAATATTTTAATTGCTGCTAACATTTTTAGAAATCTATTTCTAACGCCAGTAATATAGATCTCCTTAGTATCTCCAAATTTTGGCATTAATTAGAACAAAATCCTCATCTGCCACTCATAATAACAGTATTTTTTGCCACAGTGCACAATGCTCTCAGTATTAGTATTTCATCTTTTATGTCGGCATCACACAGATAGGACTGAAGAGACTGTCAAAGTGTTGAACAAAAAGAATTAGAGCTGTTTTAAGATGCTGATTAGTCATTTTTATCTTTGTTTTGTTCTGTATAAGTGATTCTATTTGGTCAACACATTCAAAAAAAGGCAAACAATGAACACTTGAAACCTAAAAATTACGCATAAATGAAAAGTAAAAATAAAGCTAATTAAAAATAGCAAAAGAGAAACAATGTTAGGACAGAAAAAGTCCTAAAAGAAGATTAGTGTCGTCACCCTCTCCCCTGACTAGTTGGTGATAGAAGTAGGACTTATATAAACTGTGATGCCTTCCCTTGTGAAATCAGTACTTTATGAATGTTGGCTCGTCCCCATCTAGGATGATTAGTCACACTGATGAGCTTCCCTCAGATTATATGAAAAGAAGCTATTCTCCTTTACTGATGTTTGAGCCACTTAGCGTGAGGAAAGTTATGGCTTTAATTGCTAAGATGGGAAATTCAGCAGCAGGCGGTGATCATCCTGGTAAGGTATCTGACAGAAACGCTCATACGGTGATTCGAGACGAGTTTATTGCCAAAAAGACATTAAGTCATCAAGTAGCGAAAAAACAAACACAGCAAATGAATGCAAAGCTGTCTGCTCATTCCTTAAAGCCACAATAAACTAGTCTGTCAGCTGAAAAAATAGTTTCTCATCTATTCTTACAGACATGAGAGTGGTATTGATCTTTTCATCCTAACAGCGGGCAGATGTTTTTTCAAGCTCCCATCAGGCTAATTTGGAAAATAATGCTCCTCATTTCTTCAAGCAGTTGTCCTCAAGATATTTTTTCATGCTTTCCTCAGATGAGCAGCAAACGCTCCAGCAGTTTCCGACGAGCCATCGCCAATGGCCGCCGCACGCTGCAGAGGGAGATCCTGCTGGACGAGACGGGGCTGGGTCTGTACAAACGTTTTGTGCGCTATGTGGCCTATGAGATCCTGCCCTGCGAGACGGACCGACGCTGGTACTTCCACCAGAACCGCCTGTGCCCCCCGCCTGTCTTCATCGCCATTGTCACCATTGTCCAGGTTAGGGGATGACATAATCAGCTTGTCTGAGGGTTCAGTAGATCATGACGTAAATCCTCACTGATTGAGTTTTTTTTTTAAACATTTTGACCCGCAATATTTTACCTGAGACTCAGGCAGTATGTGCTACTAACCCACAACACTGACTTTAGCCTGTTCTGGTGGCTCAGTCGTTCTCCTCAGACCCACTGAAAAGATTTTCTGCCTTTGATCACACGCTTTTACTGAGAGCTTGATATGAGCTGGTAACCCATTTGGGAGTCAGGGGCTTAGTGGGTGCATGTAATGCTGTTCCTCCAAGCTGAAACCCTCAGCCAGCCTGCATGCAGGGATTTTTTTTTCTCTTCAGACACCAATTTTGGAACTTGGAAACCAGGTCAATGAACACCCTGGCCACCACAGTGGCATTAATTGACCTATTATGTTCATTTGTAAAAAATAAAACAAAACAAAAAAACACTAACACGGAAGCCCTCCAGGACCACAGCTGAATGGTCTGGGATTAAGCTGCGAAAATAACCCACAGTTTCTCAACAAAACTTCATCATTTCCCCTGAAATCATCATAATTCTCAGGAAAGAAAGCCAAGTGCTCTTTTAATGCCTCCAAATGGCACTGAATGGTCTGTAATGACAATGAGGATGTGATAATAACAGTTCACATTCATTTTAATTCACAGAGACAATGAGTCATTATTCTATGAAAAGAAATTAATGGAATTGAACCAGATGTGCCTTTTTTTTTCCCTGCGGGCAGTAATTGTCTCCACAAGTCTAATAAGCATCAGCCGAGGAATACAAAAAAAAGAAGAAAATGTCATGTGTCTTTCATAAAACACAGAGGGTTTTTGTTTTGCGGGGCAATTTTTCACCTTTTGTTACCTTTTGTAACAGTCTGCAGTGAGAGAACGTAATGGGTATGTCAGCAAGAACTGACAGTTTGGTGTTGTTTCTGTGTCTCTGTTGCAGATTATCGTCTTCATGTGCTATGGCATCATGCTGAACAAGTGGGTACTGCAGACCTATCAGCCTGACTTCATGAAGAGCCCCCTGGTCTACCATCCCGGCCACCGTGCACAAGTGTGGCGCTTCTTCAGCTACATGTTCATGCACGTTGGGTACGAACCGCCGCTCACCACGCGTTGGTTTCTGCATGGACTGATTTGGTTAAAATCCAGTTGGTGGTTCAATCTCGTTTCCTTTCTGTGCTCTCTCCCTCTCTCTCTCCTCAGTTTGGAGCAGCTGGGATTCAACGCTTTACTGCAGCTGATGATCGGCGTTCCTTTAGAGATGGTCCATGGCATCTTACGAATAAGTCTGCTGTACATGGCAGGAGTGCTGGCCGGTGAGTTTCTTTTTAAGAATTGCCCCTTATGTTATTATGTAAACCAGTGGTTCCTAAAGTGGGTGCTGCAGCACTGTGGAGTGCTGTGCAAGATCAAGGAGGCTGCCAGAAGATTGTTAATATACATTCGATCAACAGATATTCATGGTGTCATTTTTAGCTGAAAGGTTTGTATGTGTGTGGTGTGGTTGGGCTCAGGGTGAGGGTGCAATAAATAAAAAAACACTGTGACAGAGAACCACTGATGTAAACTATGCAGTGCTGTTGCATGTATCTAGCAAATGATCAGTTTTAAATAATCGTGGACTATTCTTTCCCTTTTACAAACAATGGCATAAACAGAAAAGGCTGCTTATTCTCTGCTCTGCACTTTTATTTGCCTAATTGTCAGTGTGCGGTATATCTCACTGACCTAGTTTGTTTTCTCCTTTATTACTGTTTGTGTTTGATAGTTCTGATAAACGCGACTTGGCTTTAAACTGACTAAGTAATCATTTAAAAAATGCAGGCCACCAAACCGAATGTAGAGGAGTGACTCATAACGGTCCAGAGGTCGGGCTGCAGCACTCAAGACTTTGTTGACAAGAAACCTCATTAACTTTCATCCTCCTCCAAGCCAGTTTGGAGATTTGGAAATTTTAAATCCTCACTGATTGCCGGATGTGGTTTCTCATTGCAGTTTTTGCTGTTAATGCGTGTTTGCAGAAGTCATATCAACACTACTGCATAAACCTCTTTTCCCTTTCATCTTCACTGGGAACAGTTTCTGTCTTGGATCTTATAAATCTCTTGCTAACCATTATTTGAATACTGTTGAGAGCAATAGCCTATTTCATATTGAGTTATATTCATTCATTTCAGTAACCTGATATCTCTTTTCTATGTGAGTGAAAATCTGAATTCTTTTTTCTTTTCCTGTCCTCTCCCTGCAGTAGTAAAATGGAGTTAAAGCTGCTCCAAACTCCTCGTGCTCTGTGGAAATCAGACCCACACTCTCATGCACACACACTCTTAACACTCATGAATTATTGTAGCTTTGATTTATTTTAGCAACGGCAGAGAAAGAGCGAGCGAGCGAGCAGGGGACTTAGAGGAGGAAAAGTGGGAGAGTAATGCAGGGTCCCTCTCTGGGGAATTAGCCTAAGTGCAGTTTGAGATGTTGTTTGGAGATTTAAGCTGCAGCCTGAATCAAAAAAAGGAGGAGAGAGCAGCGAGGGATCGTACGCACTGACATTTGTACCCTCGGAACCTGGAGTCAAACTGCGATCACAAGGACTCCTGTGCTTGAGTTGTGACATCGTTGTGATCAAAAATTAAATTTCCGTAGTACAAGTTGAATTTGAAGCTGTGTATAACTGTCTGGAATTAAATTAGGATTTTCCTGCTTTCACCACGATATATTCAGTAAAAAAGCAATCATCATCACGACTCTGAGTCAACACACAGTAGACTTTGAGTTCCAGCTCCTCCGTCTGGTGAGAAGAGCTGAGCTGTCCGATGGTCACAAGATGATGAATGACTTTCAGCAGTGCAATAATTTTGCCCCCTGACTCTTGTTGATGGAGTTGAAATTGGAACTGTGCTGGTGCAAATGATCTGCTGGAGAGCAGTCCATTAGAAAGCAGGTTGGAAAATGTGCTGGGATTCTCTGTGTGTTTGGAGTTTTGGAGGAGGCTCGTGTGGGGTCAGAGTTAATGATGAGAGGGAAGCGGGCTCCATCGGGAGTAGAGAGACAGGACCGTCCCCTCCAGGTGAGAGGTCAGGCGAGGCCCACCACATGGGCTTTTGGCACAGCAGGAGGTTTTCAAAAGACACTCGGAGTTCGTTTCCATCTGATTTCCCACTGAAACTTTGACATACCATGTGTTCAATTTGAACTTGTTCCACTGAAAAAACACTGATTTGACCATCACAAAGGACAAACTGTTATTTCCCTGCAGAGGGTTTGAGAAAGAAAGGCTATGAATTAGAAGGACAATGTAGGTTCAATGACTAATAGTGTAATAGCTCAGAACAAATGTAAAATTATCACACAAGGCTGTTTGACAAATTTGAGAATCTGAGGATGAAGATAACCAATTTCTCTTTCTCTCTTTTATAGAATACATTTTAGATCATCCACAATCTCTTGTCGCAAAACGGGAAGACAGAACCTCAAGATCTGTGTGGTTGTCTAATAGGCCAAATTCTTAGATGGATTTTATGGATTTATACTTACACTTGCATGTGTTTGTTTTTGTTTTGATTTATGTAATTTATTTTTTTTTGACAAAATAAGATTTTATGGATAGATAGGCAGATAGATATAGCTATGTAGAATACGAGATCCGTCAGTTTGTTCATGTACCTCCTTACAGCCACCATTCGTCCACTACCTGACACACTAAATATGCACGTGTCTGAGTGTGCACCCAGACTTTGGTTCTGCATGGTGTTTCCCTGCCTCACGCTTTGCATTTTACCACTTTTCCCTCAGTCTTTGTAAAGTCCTGATTGCTTGTGGATGTTAGAAATTGCCCAGTGCTTCCGATTACTCAGTAAAATTCTTGATTTTTCCTCGTTCCCCATTTTGTTGCCCATGGCTGTCTCATGTTTATATTCATGCAGCCTTAGTCTAGCTCATGACTTCAATCATGTCGGCTGTTGCTATCAGCTCTCATACGCATGTTGCTTGTTATTTTTGTAGGGCAGCGGAGCTTTCAGGTTAGAGCTGCACTCAGTGGGTGTGTTTGTGGAGCGACGTGCTGCAGGTATTGTGCCTTTTTGTGTGTTCCTCAGCACACTGCAAGAATTTCTGCACGGCGGGGTTTGCTTTCAAAGCCAAAAGACATATTTTTCTTTCTGAGAATGCCTCAAATACTGTGAAAGCATAAAACTGTTCTCACTGACATATGCACATCTATGCAGTCATTATTTTGAGAATAATACATTTAAAAGAAAAGATAAATTAGTTTCACAAGTACAAGTAATCTGAGTAGGTCAGATGGTGGTATAAACACATCTGTAAATCTTGGATGTTGCCTGATCTGCACTCCATTGCACTGCTCCAATAATGTAATGCTCCATCTGAAAGTAAAGCATGACATTGCACATCTTGTCCTTGGATGTGTGCTGACAAGAGGAACTGTTCTGTAATTATTTTCTAACAGGACTGCTCAGACAGAACGCTGGACCTTGTCCTTTCTCATTTTGCATCCACTCAGTGAACCGTCATGGCTCTGTTGCACTAACAGTGGCTGAGGAGCTCCAGTGGAATTTCTTGTTTCATGATAAGAGCAGCATCAGTCAGAGTTTCAGACCACGTTGATGTGATTAATGTAAAATGTTGAGTCATGTTCAACATTTCAGCTCCACAGCTCCACATTAAACAGGGAACAGCAGGGTTTCTTTTTTCTTCTCTCTTCTGTTTCTCCTTGCCTCGGGCCAACAGCTCCTTCAGCTTCTTCATGTGCTTCAGGACATCAACAGGTGCCAGAACACCATGTTTTTTCCTCATAGCCCTGTGTGAGCCTCGGGGTGTCTGTCTCCTCTAACACCTTACATTTGAGACAATCCAAATCCTTCAGCAGCCTCTTATAACAGCAGGCTTGAGACTGCTGTCTCACTGTCTCCCACTCAACTTAGGTATCAGTGTGTTGATGAGATTTTAGCGTTGACATAAAATACTATGATTTCCAACTTTTTGCTGCCTGACAAAGTTGATTCTGCAGTCTTCCGTGCGGCAAAACAAAACCCTGGGCTAAAACTTCCACTTTGAATCTTCTGATTTTTGCTAAAATATCAACACATTCTAGTGAAAAACGAGAGCTTATGGCCTCACATTTTGTTTATAAAGAAAAAGCTGTGATCAAGCATGAAAGAAACATTTGTTAAAGACCCTTAACAGTAGAGCAGACCATGGTGTGTGGTTGTGTACCTGCCCCCTCTCTATTTTCAATGTGCTGTTGCAGAACAATCTTTGAAGAAAAAAAAAAAAGATCTTAATTGGATTTGTTTTGGTTTATATATTCATTCATTGTTTATTTGAATAAGAACAGACACATACATGTAATCATGGAATATTCATAGTATTTAATTTGTTATGCTTGTTCCCAGATGGGATTTTATAGAAACAGATACATACGTAGTGCAATAAAAAACCCATTAAAAATGCAATAAAACACATGCAAATAAACAAAACAAGTAATAAATAGAAAATAAATGTTATAAGTATATATGTATATACAATAAGTACTGTAAAATAACACGCCGAGCTACTATAAACTGATCATTCTTCAAAAGCAGTTTTAACTTGTATTAAAAATGTTTGCAGTTGTGATTTATTTTGCAGTCGTCTGTCCAAATGAGGTTTTCCAGAGGGGTGCGTCCGTCTCTCTCTCTCGCTCATTACCTCCACTGTGGTGCCTCTGAGCAAGACCTTTAAGTCCCATTGGCTCCAGTGGGGGCTGCGACTGTGGTTGTTCTGGGCGGCTTCCAGGTGTGAATGTGAGAGTAAGTAGGATTTACCTGTAATGGAGTTTTTTTGTTGTGGAGTATTGCTACTTTTACATCAGTAAATTATTTAAATATTTCCTCCCCCACCGTCTCTGGATAAATAAATAAGATTTTAAAATTCCTATAGATGCACCTGAGTAACTGTAGCAGGAACCATGAGAGGTTCCAGTTTGTCACTGAGCACCTTGAGAGCCTGCGGATCGCCTCCTATTGGCTGCTGCAGCGACTACAGTATGAATTATGCAGGAGGATTTTCTCCTCCTTGTGTCCAGGAGCCTTTTAACAGAATATACAATTTACTGTGATAAACTGACCAGCCAGTGTTAGAGAGCACTGTACTTCTCACACTGTTTATTGGTATCTTCAGTCAGGAGGAGGAAGAGACATGTGGCCTCATGTCGGTTGTGGCCTGTTGGGAAATCGTGATGGAAATGTGATAAATGACTGCGTGTCAGTGTAATCTCATTGTTGCAAGCTAGTTGATGCTGTCATTACTTAAAAGCACCACACCAAGCTGCATGTAATGTTTAATCCTTCAGCAGTTGATTAATGTTGGTCTGATATCAGGCAGGATGGCAGCGGTGTCAGCTTCCCATCGCGGCCATGAGACTTGCTTTATTGTCGCCCTTAATATGGCCTGATGATTGTTTCTGCATTCTCACACGCTAATAAAAGCCTATTCAGTTTCTAAATGACTGCAGGTCCTCAGGCTTATTTTTGTCTGTGTTACACTAGAGTTTCCACATTCCTGTTATATAACTGATTGGATGCTTTTTAAAAGCAGGCTGCACATATTTAGGCAGGGTAAATATGATTATATCTGCTGCCAGTGAATAGAGGGCCTTGGTGCCTCGCCAAGAGTGACTTTGTCCATCATCCATTTTGCTGATGTTTGATGTTTGGTGGAGGCACACAAGCTCCTAAGTTACATTGTTTTGCTGAAATCCCTGAAGCCTAGAAATACAGCTTTTGGATTCATTCTGCAAGATTAAAATCAATACATTCATTTTAGTAGTTGAAATAAACAAAAATGAGCGGTGCTGCTTTGATGAAAGATTTCCAGTTTGGTAACAGATTGACTTTATAGGTTTGATTCACTGTTATTTGTTAATTCCTTGTTTTTGTAATTTGTCCTGTGACAAAGGAAGTTTTCTATAATACATTGTTTCATTGAAAATGTACTGTGATTGGAGAGTGGTGAGTTTTTTTCAGCTTTTATCACTTTTCACGGTCTTTTTCAGTTTCTCTTTAGTTGATATGTGGTTGAAAACTCTGTAAAGCTCAGGAAAAGCGTGGAAGTGGATGTCAAGACAATTTCTTTTGTCAGACAACAGTTTATGAAACACGTGACCTAATGCAAAAAATAAAAAATAAAATTTTGATTCACTGTAACTATGAAAAGACAGTAATGGGATATTTTTTTTTTTTTTTAGTAAAATGGGAGTTTTTCTTGAAGCAAAGTTGAGTCGGATAAACTGCCACTGCATCAGCTGCATCAGCATCTAAACTCAGTTAATGAGGGAGAGATGGCGATAAAAAGACAAGAGGGGGCAGAACAGGAGAGAGGAAGTTGTCAAAGAACAGAGCGCAGGATAAATCACTCTGTGTCAGAGGGGTGTGAATCTGTCCTGACTCTCTGACTCTGACTCACTTGAAGCGCTGGTGTAGAGATATTTAGCAACGTGCTGATTTGATTGGCTTGAGGTGGACCTGGTAAGGGTTGTGGGAAGCATGAGGCGTTTTCAGTGGAGTCTTTGTATCACTACTGCCGGCTGAATACCAATTATTTCATGCTCGCTGTTACTTTGAAGGCCTGTTGGTGGAGTGTGTGGCTGTGACGGTGCAGCATTGTCAGTATACAAGGTCATATTTCTGTCTTTTTGGGTAACTTCAGCTGCAGATTGTTTTAAGTGTATGAACCTGGTGCTGAGTATAACACTGAAGTGTCTGGTCCTGTGTTTCTGATGTACTCCCCTGGTGCTGAGCCTGAACTGAGCACCGAGGAGGCAGGGTGACCTTGGTGTGTTGCAGAGCCTGCCAGCATGATTATGGTAATTCCCCCACCACCCCCCATTCTCACCCCACAGTCAACTCTTCCTAGGTGACACCAAGCTCACTTCCTCTACAACCACCCCCTGCAGCCCCGATGATAACAACACCACAGATGATGAATATTTCCACTGTAATGCAGCCTCATTGAAGGCATCCCATTTGTGTGGAGCGAACTCGCTGTGTTTACGGGCATCTATTTGCATGTACTGTGTGAAGCCAATTCAGGACAGCAATATTTGTCAGACGTTTAGTTGGAGTTAGAGAGGAGGCTATTTTTCTGCTCAGTTTATATTCCATTTACTTTGGTGGTTAGTTTCAAGGCTCTCTGATGAAGAAGCACATCACACTCTCTGCAGCCATCACTGCAGCTTTATAACCTTGAGCACAGGAAGTGATTTCTTGCCCTTTTTTCATCAGGGATGTTGGGACAATTTGAGTAATTTCCATCCAAGGTCAGCCATTGTGCTCGTTCGCTGAAAAGCAGTCGTGAGTGATAACCACTCTGGTCGTGACAAGAATTTATTTTTTTGTATTGCAGCTCCTCTTATGACATAAACAATATGCTCTCACTGGATGTACACTCCCACTAATCTCTAAATTTTGTCTCTTTGCTTCCTCCATTATAGGCAGGCTCATATGCTCACACACACACACACCAAGATCAGATATGATTATACTTTTCCCTGATTGCTGGTGCTGCGCTGAGCGGTTTCCTCTCAGCAGCTCCGAGGATGTGACTTGTGGAGATTATTGATTTTTCTTGATGCCCCCTGGGCCCTGGGGTAGCATAAATATTATCATATTTTTCCCCATGTGGCAAATTTGGACAGGGCAGGAAACCGTTAGAATAAACAGAATCAGTCTCTAAGGAAACCAAGGGTGAGGTGTGTTTACAGTGGCCATGCTGGCACACTGTGAAACTGATGAATTGTATCCATTCCTCCAGGCCAGAGCTTGGCTTCAACTGCGCTGGAATCATGTTGTTGTTGTTGTTGTTGTTGTTGTTGTTGTTGTGTTTCCCTTTTTCTTTGTTTTTGTTCTTTTGTATATGTAGACAAGAGAGGTCCTGATTTATGTTGCGTTTCGACTGTAGATCTGTGTTTTCCCTCATTGATGTTGTTCGTCTAATGATGTGCTCTCACTGCAGTGCAGCAGCACAGGTGTGTAGTGTTTTGTCGCTTTGAGGATGCAGACAGTTTGGGATGCTCCTCCGCAGCTTGACACCGCAGATAAGTAAAACTTTGCAGACTCCATCTTTTCCCCTCACATCATCTGAGGGTTTTCATCCCCTCCCGCCCACGCTTCACCAGGGCATGAAGAGATGGATGAAGATGTTAGATTGGATGAGGACTGATTGCAAGTCATGCTGCGCCACTTAAAGGAAAGCATTGGCGGCAAAGGTGATATTTTCCCTTATCTCTTTCTGTCTGGATGACACAGAGGTGTCTATCTCCTTCCCAGGTGGAAAATATCTTTAATAGAGCTCCCCCAGTCTGACAGCACTATTATAGTTGAAATGAGGCTTTGAAATGGACACCACTCTATTAAATGACATTTGAAGCTATGAGCTTTTCAAATAGACTGTAAAGTAGACAAAAACCATGTGACAGATGGTCTGCCTCCAGTTGAGTCACCCTGACATTTATGTTTTTACCTTAGTTATGCGCATTTACCAAAACTGAAGTAAGGTGCTTTCCAAAATCAAACAACATCCATGATGCATGAAGCTGGCACTAAAAGGTTGATTTATAACTATGATTCCACATGAAAATTGCACATATGTGAAAACAAATAATTATTATTATCATTATTGTTGTTATTATAAGGACATACATGTTGCTAGCTCCATCACCACCCAACTGCATCTCAATGTTCCCTCAACTACAAAACACAAACACTGTTTTAACAGACAGTTAGCAGATTTCCAGGAAACCTGGTCGGACAAAATGAAGCACAAACCACAGTCCGGACTGATGTGCATATTCATCTGTTACTGAGAAAATAATTAAAGCAAAAGGTACAAACAGCTCCATCATGATTAGCTCATTCGGGACCAGTGTCCCAGTTCTCTTGTAATTGGGAGGCAGAATATTTAAAGAATAACAAACACACAGAGAGAGAAAAAAAACCCTGTAGTTGTGATTGCATGATTTCAGCTTTACTGTGTCCTCTGTATCACCGTTCCTCATGCACCCACTCACCCACTTTTTCCATCTGTCTCCCTCTCTTCTTATTTGTGCTTAGTAAATAAATCTGATCAGGCATTTCCCCAGTTTATTAGCCAACAGAGGCAGCCCTGTGACTACAGCAGTGCTGACTACAGCACATCTCTGTGCAGGACCACAAGATTTAATGCATACAGGATAGATCTGTCTGAGGCAAGTGTGTACAAATAGAGCAACGCAAACCTAAAAGGCAGCAGTCCCGCAGTATCAGCGGGTACAGGTTTCCCTTACCTGATACTGTCCTCTGAGATCAGGCAGAGAACTGGCTTTTCATTGAACTGTTTTACTTTTATATGAGAACAGACAATTGTAACATTGTAATCCTGATGGACTTTTGTCTCTCACATTCTTTCATCTCTCATAATGAAACATGACAAAATACATTTGGGGGTTTGGGTGGTCTTTCCTCATAGCTTCTACCAATATACTGAAAACAATAAAAGCACTGTGCTGGGCTGCTGGTTTTAAATCACCTGAATACACAAACATTCATTGTCTTTTAATTGTCCTCTCTTGAGTAATTTATTTGCTAACCAACCAAGAAATGCAGTGACAAAAAAATATATATATAAGTGAATATTGGATTTTCATTTGCTAGGTCGCCTGAAACACATCTCCAGAAGAATGCTAATGTTTTTGTGTCAGCTAGATATGTAAATAGTCACCTGCTAAAATGTTCACCCTATCAGCTGCCCCCATCAAACACAGGTTTAACTTTGAAAAAATGCCATAACCTTTCAGCTATAGTATGTATGACTCACGTTTACACCTAGCAGCAAATACACTACATGTTGAACAAGTTATAAATATGAGAAACCTGCACCACAGAACTTGATACATACACATGAATTTCTGTTAGAAAGCACGGCCTAAGATGATCAATATATTCACCCATAAACCTGATGTTGCCTAGCTTAGTTTAGCTAAGACATCTACAGCCATTTAGACATCTTTTAAACATGTATTAAACAAAATTTGATTGTTAAAAACCTACATCAGCCACATCTCTTCAAGGACTCTTGATTGACTGGTCTTAATAATCAGAGCTGATAGTGAACCATCAACCACGTACACAATCTCTAGAAAGCAGACAGTGAAAAATATCATGTTTGTCAGTGTTTGTGCAGAGTCATGATTCGCCATATTTTCAGAGGATTAGAGGATATTTATTTTTTATTGCAGCATTTATTGTGCTCTGGCCCAGCCTCCACTGGAGCAGCTACAGAGCACCGCAGCCTCAGGCACTGTCAAACTCTGGCCTCGGATCAGCTTACCATCCCTTGTCTGCACCTTATCCCAGGGAGACAGAAAAATACAACATTGACCTATAGCTTAAGGGCAGCCTGGAGTAACAGTAGTGGTGTAGCAAGTTTGGTTTGACAGAGACTCTGAGCTGCATTGGGGATTATACTGTGGTAGGTAGAGTATAGCCCTGAGTGTGTAGTTGACCTATACTCATATACAAAGTACATCATTTTTACTGTCTACACTGCAGTGCTCTTGTGGATGTTGCAAGCTCACAAAAAGATTTGAGGACGTTGATGATGACTTCAGGATGGCAACAATAAATAATCTGTGCATGAGATGGAATGTGTCAGCTCGGCACTGAAATAATCGTACACCTCACGTCTCAGCTCCTGCTGAGTGTGAGAATCCTAAATCTTAAATCCCCCCCTAAGCAGGGGAGCCCACATGACAGGCCTGTTTAATATTCATACTGTATTTTGGAGCCTCTCACCAAAAGCAGAGCGAGCAGGAGGAGAGAGCAGTTTGTATCCTCCCTGTGGAGCCCGTCTCTTCCTCTGAGCCGGAGGTCTCAGGTTGTCTTTTCTTCTTCACCCACAGATTGTGGTGTCACATCCCTGACAAGTGTCTCCACTGGAGGGGTGGTCTGGGCTGGTGTCAGCTATCATTTCAGTAACCACAGCCTACTTCACTGCTCTTAAAGCTGCTCTAACCATTATTTTAACAGTAACACTGGCAACTAGTTACTATTTGTAATGTGAAAGGGGTCCATCCATCACCTGACTCTACAGTTCCCCTCAGCTTTAAGGACCTAGTTAGTTTGACTGCTCACAGCATCAATGTGCAAATGCAGCCAAACTTAACAACTGGCTGGTGAACATAGTGGAGCATTTAGCACTTAGCAGGTCTGATAGTTTTCTTTAGAAGTTGTTGGTGAACAAAACAGAGCTACAGGGAGAGTGAATATTATTGTGAATATTGGCAGCCAGAAAGGTGCTTCCACATGAATGTTAATGATGCTCTGTGTCTGCTGTCAACTATATGCTTAAACACTTGTCTTAATATAGCAATAAAATATCAGTGCTGTTTACAGATTTTTGCACTGCCCTCATAAAAATAAAAATCAGTTAGTAGTTGTGATTTGTCACTGACAAAATCAGGTGTAGTTGTGATTTTGTCACTGACTAAAGGAATTTATTAATTATTCATTGGTAGAAGTCTGTCCACTTACTTCAGTTCAAAGTAAGAAAACACAAAATCTGTCTTCTCAGTCAGCTACAACCTATCAGATATAAAATATCTATTTTTAATCAGTGCCTCCACATCAACTACACACTTTACTCTGCAAGTTTAATCCAAACGTAGGGTTAGGGATTTTGTCTCTCAGAGGGAAAAAAAAAGGGTTGTTCATGTTAATATCACACTGCTAAAATAGTAAAGTAAATTCCTAAAATTGTATCACTTAATTGTACTGAATCCTTAAGTCCAGTAAAAAACTAAAACCCCAGATGATATCTCTCATATCATTCTATTAATATTTCATCAATATCTAACTCTAATGCATTGAAGTAATAAATTAACTACAAAAAAAGTTGAAAGACTAAAAGAGAAACTCAGATGTTGATGCTGCCGAAGTTGCTCCAATTCAATTTTTCCTTTACTTTGAAGAGATCAGAGACCACATACTGTATGCTACGCTGTGTAATTGCAATTTTGTAGAACTACTAAAATGGGGCACAGTGAATCTCCTGAAATCTTTAGCTGAAGCACCAACCTTCATATGCCCCATAAATCCACATAAAATAGTCCATAGGTGTCGGAGTGAGGAGAGATGAATGACTCAGGAACACGCTCTGATTACTATCTGTCTTTCCGTGATCATCACTGCCACCACGGGCTGACAAGGCGTTCTTTAAGACTATGTTTACTTTGTGCTGTCCCACAACGCACGCACACACACACACTCACACAGAATGTGAATGTTACAACATGCATTATAGATCTGAGATCACAACTCCAGCAAACCCCAACTGTGATTAAAAAGAGGCTGTTTTGTTTTATCAGCCCTCTCCGCTTCCCTTATCAGCTCATTTGCATAATTAACAGTGGCTGATGCTGTCCTCGCAAGCAACTGCCACTGTGATTTCTCCTGCTTGGAATTCTGTCCTACTTCAGAGTATCAATGCTGTTGGTAGTGCAGCACCAGGTGTACTGCATTCAGGATTACACCTACACCTTTAAATGCTTTAACACTGCTAAAAACAGATGCCTATTTAAAGTCCTTTTCAAGGACTTTTTGTTTGTTTAGTGTATATTTGTTATTCTCTTTAATAACTAGCCAAACATCCCACTGCAATATTCCCTGAACGTCGACAATTGAGTCAGATACCAAAACACTTAGTACACTTAGTAGTCTGACATTTTGTGAAATATGCATATTCACTTTCTTGCTGAGTTAAATGAAAAGACTGATACTGCTCTCATGTCTGTCCAGTAAATATAAGGCTAGTATAGAAACAAAGTAGTGTGGAATACCTGCTGTTTGTTTTTGCACCTCTGTTTTTGTACCAATTAAACAAATGAAATTTAAGGGTTTAATTAGTTATTATTTATTTAAAGATGCTGGTAGACAGATTTTATTGCCAGACTAGCTGTTTCCCTTTGTTTCCAGTCTTTCAGCAATAAAGCAAATAAGATATCAAACTATTCCATATATTTTTATATGTTTTGCATCTAGCTCTGTCACTTTTTATCTTTTACTGAAGTTAGCATGCTAACCAGCTAGTCCAGGCCTGTCTCATCACTTTACGACAGTGACTCACTGTAGTACTGCACTTGTATCGTCTTCACACCTCTTGTATTGTAAATCCAGCAATGGCTGCATGAAGCTCTTGAAATGACCATCACCACCACTGTCTCATGGCAAGAAACCATCTTTGGTGGCAGAGAAAACTATGTTCTATAAATGCAGCAAATCAAGGGTTAAAGAACCCACACACACCACCCACTCAAGTGTTGTTACCTCATTAGACATCTTTTCAAGGCAGTGTGGAGCGTGTACCGACTGTACTTGATTGACTGCACCCTCACTCACCTGGGGCGGGACAGTTTATTATTGTTATCACTTGTCATTAGCATTATTATTACTGTATCAGTTATTATTATGTTAGTTGTTATTGTATTATCTGTTATGAGTTTGGTGACATCACATAATTTTGAACATAGCTCCAAGCTGCTTCAGCTTGACTTGAGTTATTAAAAATACCTGTGTGCAGAGCCTTAAAGTGCTCACACCAGAAAAGTTCATCTCTCAGCACCAAATAACTTCCTGAAGGTAGCTAATTGTTAGTTTGTAGACTATTTACAGGTGGAATTTCCTTTAACAGTACTGTAGGTCATACTATGAGAAATGCTACAGTAATGCATGTCATAATGTTCATCCCATTCTCACCACTATATTCTTCATATTGTAACAGCACATCTGGCTTCTGTCCACATCTATATCCCAGATTAGACTTTGCTCATGAATATAACACGAAGCATTTTTAGAGCACACAAATTGGAAATTATCCTCTTCAGCAAGGTTCGCCGTGTTCTCCTGGCCTTACTTTGATCAAAGATCATTTTTAAATGGACCTCCTTTTTTTAAGTTGTAGCATCCTCAAGGAAAATCCAATTAGGGACATACTCCCTTTTAGTTCTTTCCCATTTTGATATAATTACTCATCTGCAATTAAGCAGACTGCTTACATGGAGGAAAGACTGTGCAGTGCTGTTCATAACACAGAACATGGGTGTGTGTTTGAGTGTGTGTCATGTTTTCTGGGTGTAAACTGAAAGGGCACGTGAAGGTCAGCTGATGTAGCACAGCCTCTGTGATTTTATACACAGAGATTTTTAGAAAAGTGCTCCGGGGAAGGTGACTTGTGGTGCTGTGTGATGAGTAATCTGACTCTCCCTTTGTTTTTCCCCCCCCTGCTCTAAAATGCTGTCCTTTGCTCTCTCTCTCTCTCTCTTCCTAACAACACACACACACACACACACACACACACACACACACACACACACACACACACACACTCTCTCTCTCTCTCTCTCTCTCTTCTCCCTCTTTCTTACGTCTTTGTTCCTAATATGTCTCTCTCTCCTTCTCTCCCTGTGTCTCTGCAGGCTCGCTGACAGTGTCCATCACCGACATGCGTGCTCCAGTGGTGGGGGGCTCCGGGGGGGTCTACGCTCTGTGCTCAGCTCATCTGGCCAACGTCGTCATGGTAACTGCCATTATCATCATCACCATCATCATCATCATCACCATCGCCTCCATTGTTAGGTGTAAAAACGGTTTTCAATAGAGATGAAATGTCAGAGCCGTCCACATGGTGTGAGCAGGACAGGCAGGGACCACCTCGTACTCTCACCACCATCCCGGGCTTCACTGTTGTCTGTTGCTGATGCTAGTTGGAGTAGTTTTTCCTGCTGCAGTAGGACCACATCATTGCGATGAACACTTTTCATTGCCCAGCAACGCCACTGAATATTCTAGACACAATATTCAGTCATCAGCAAAATGAAGAAGCCTTCGCTGAAGGTTGTTGATGAGCAGCAGACCCCAAGGACCCTCCTCCTGCATCTCATGTTGCTAAATCTTTCTTTTTTTTCACTGTTCTCATTATCTGTATCAATGAATCTCATGTGAACTCTTATATTAATTATTAAGGCTATGTTTATTTATGTCCGCTGACGAAAACAAAAAAAAAACAGGCAGTGAGTTCCCTTGATGCTGCGTGAAGGCCTTTTTTTTTCCTCCTGTATTTATTTGTGTCTGTTTCTGTCACAAGGTTTCTATGTGAAATGCCTTCCACATCCTCTTCAACTCTCGAGGCGGTGTTACATCTGACGAATCATTTTAACTAATGTTGCTGCTCACTGTGGGCAGTGGAGATGCCAGCAGGGATAGAAATCAAAGAGTGCTGACGGGCTCAAAGCGAAGACTCCGTCACTGTAAAACTTGTGTGTGCTTGTAGCAGCTAACAGACAGTTTATTTGGTCGGTTACGCTCGTCGTCGGGAAATCCTTTAAGGCACGTCTTTGTTCTGCTCTGATGAGTTTTTGTCTACTTTTTTTTTTAAAGGGAAATCTTGAAACCTTGTCCAGTCTCGACCCTGTAAATTCCTGGCCAGCTGCCATCAACCATCATCATCCTGGTTTGCTCAAAAGACATTTTCAGGTTCAGTGACGTTTCAAGTACTGCTGTGGACGTGACTCTCTAGAAGTCACACAGCTCTGATGACATTGTCAGAATACATCTTGAAACCATGTAGTACACAAACTTAACTTAACTTCTACAATCTTTTACTTTTATCATTCTCGATTCTTTTAAAGCAAAATGACCCGAAGTGTCCCTCCCTTTTCTTCTGAACACTGGAACGCTCCTTCTCTCAGCCCCTCAGTGACCTCCTGCACCTCTCACACACACACGTCAGATTCCTTCAGCATTTCAACGTCAGCAGTGCGATAACAAGATCTGTAACAGACAAAATGGATTGGCTGTCCTCTAGTTAAAGATTGCCCTTCTCCTCCTGCGAGTTTGGAGGCACGTCAGAGCAAATTGCCTCCCATCGCAGAGCAGCAACATCACATCACACACAGCTCAGACCTCCTCCTTTGCTCTGCTGCGCTGATCTCTCCCCTTCCATAATATTAATCATTTATTTGTAGAAATATTGTGACATCAGGAGCACTGCCACTTCTCACTTGCTTTAAACATATGGCCACAGCAGGTTTTATTTATACTGTACATTACTCTTAAATTTTGCATGGCCTTTACCATTTCTTATTCTGCTTTAAGAGGATGGTAAAAACACTGCTGCTGGGTCATATTCCCACAGCCAGGAACTTAAGGAGGGACATGATTGGTGCAATTATTCATCCTGGGGAGTAAATGTGTTATTCTAAGTCAGGATGCCATTGTTCTTTTTTTCCCTGAAGAATCTCAAGGGCTATTTATTGGCCCATTCTCCCCTTCTGTTAAATTATCTTAGCCCTAATTAATGTGCCACTGGGTTGGAACCAGTAAGTGGAGAGCAGCCAGGTGTATAATCGCGTCTCTGTCTTGTGTAAGTGCTGCTTCCTCTCCGCTCCTGTATGGATATGGATTGTCTTCCTCTCTGGTCTAAATATGTCCATAGGATAGAAAGTGAGGTGCCTCCCACCGGGCTGTTGACATACTCCTATATGGGATGGTAGTTTGTGTCGTGATTGTTTGTGCTGATGAGACACTTCTGCTCTGTGTTGCAGAACTGGGCTGGGATGCGCTGTCCGTACAAGCTGCTCCGCATGATCCTGGCGCTAGTTTGCAGTAAGTTCTCCACGTTTACTCTCAGAGCCCACACGCTCCTGTTCCTGCTGTTTTTATTTAGAATAAATTCATAGTTTCATCCTTACAGCATGTTTAATGTCTGCACACCTGTTCACAGTTCAGTATAATAACAGAGTACTTTTCATCTGAGTGGGGTTTAAAAAACCTCTTGAAGCTGAGGAACAGACATGCTACTTAAGTTATCACAGTTAATGGCTCAGAGCAAGAGGCTCCCTGATTGGACACGTTGCTTTGTTTTCGAAGCATCTGAGTCACACCACTTGTCCTTTTTCTCCACACGAGGACCGATACACTGTGACTTTCATTAGTGAGCAATATGTTCCCTCCATCTGTCCCGAGCCTGCCGCCCCCGAACTGAGAGAGCAAGGAGTCTCTGCAGGAGCGTTATATCTCTCCTCAGTGTTTTACAAACAAGGGATGCAGCATTTCAAAATAAAATATGACGCATTGTTTCCTTTGAGCCGCTGTGAAGACTGAATTAACATTTACTCTGGTTTTATGTTATCAGTGTTGACTGTTTATTCAGCTGTAGAGGCTTTGGAAGAGCTGGGGGAAAAAAACAGCTGCATATAATGTTTGAAAGCAATTTTTAGAGTAAATATCCATTTAAATCCTTTTGTGACCTTTCTTTGGCTGCAGACACAGACTGTGATAAAACATTTTACTACAATACACAGTATAGCTCATCTTTATGCACTGACATGAGGTGATCAGTTCTTTTCAAGAAGGAAAGTGAGTTAAACAAATGAATGAATACAAGTGTTGCTTTTATTTCAAAATAAAAGCACAGGGCTATTCAAGATCATTTTATCTCAGATTCACAAATTCTCTAAGTGGGTTTTAAGAACCCTACCTCTAACAAGATCATTTTAGTCTGGATTAGATTAAGCATCGTAGATCAGTTCAAGAAGGAGTTAGACATTTTTGCTTATTTGCTTTCTGGCAAGAGTTTGATGAGGAAGTTGATGCCATTTGAATATCTGTCTGTTATAGTTACAGCCAGTAGATAGTTAGCCTGGCTCTGTCCAAAGGTAATAAAATCTACCTAGCAGCACTGCTAAAGCTTGGATTAAATAAATGAGGTACAGTGTGTTAATTGGCAAGCTTGGAGCTAAAGTAGGTGGGTTTTATGCTAAGCTAAGCCAACTAGCTGCTGGCTGTGGCTTCATAATTATAGTCCAGACATGAGAATATTATCAGTGTCCACATCTAACTCCCCTCCAGAAATTAAATAAGTGTATTTCTCAGAGTCTCAAATTATTCCTTTAAGCTGCTGTGGAGAAACAGGATCCTAGTCTAGCCTGAATTAGCTGAATCTGTTTTGTTTTTTTCTTCTGTCTTCCACAGTGAGTTCAGAGGTGGGTCGAGCAGTCTGGCTCCGCTTCTCACCGCCGCTGCCGTCCTCAGGGCCCCAGCCCAGTTTCATGGCGCACCTGTCGGGGGCCGTGGTCGGCATCAGCATGGGTCTGCTGATCCTGCGCAGCTACGAGGAGAGCCTGCAGAAACAGTGCTCCTGGTGGGTCATCGTCTTCTCCTTTATCACCTTCCTCCTCTTCGCCATCTTCTGGAACATCTTTGCGTACGAGCTCCTAGGGGTGCAGATCCCGCCTCCTCCCTGATGATAACCCCCCACCCTCCCTTTCCTTTTCCTGCCCCGGGCCCTCCTCCATGTACACACTTGACTCCAACTCTGTTCCAAACAAAGGTTCCCCCCCTTTGACCATTGTTAACTTTCCCATTTCCTCTCAAGTTAGACCCAAATGAAATGATAGCAGATCATTCAAACTAAAATCGACCAAGAATCCTTTTTTACAGATACTTTGCAAATCAAAGAAATATGTCTCTTTTATTAAAGAGGGATTACAGTAGCAACAAGTACAGGTGAAAGTTCCTCAGATCCATTTTGAGGAGCAATATATCTTTTTATATACATTGAAATCTCATCCACATTACCAGCGCTAACCTTTCGGTGAGCTTTTAGTCACTGCGCTTTGTTTTTTTGTTGTTCTTTAGAGGCTGTTTCATCAGTCGTTTCTTTGAGCAAATCTTTCATACATGTAAAGACCTCAAGTAAGAAGAACCACAGTTCATGAGATGTGCCTCTGGTGAAAAGGAAAAGCAATTAAAGGGAGCAGAACAGTAGGAATATGTGCTGGCAAAATGCTTAGAGAAATTTTCCATCTCTCGTAAAGGTCAGAGATGAGGATCCACTGCAGCAACGTCCCTTAAACCAACAGGGTTTCAGTGTTTCACTTCAAGGCAGGAGACTTTCGGCTGCGCTGTGAGGGAAGATTTAAAGAAGAATTTCAGGAAGAGCACATTTGTTTCCAGGGGCAGCAATAAACAAAAACACTGAAGCACCAATGAAATCTTATTGTTGATATGAATTTTTGATTTCACATCCCTGCTGTAACTCGTAGGGGTCACTGTGGTTTTGCTGCAGAGTTTGCTGGCGTGCTAACATAAAAGGAAAAAACAACTTACAAAATGTTTTCTCCAAACTGAGCTGCTGAATAGGGTCTCCAGCCAAAAGAAATCAGCTGTAATTCATTGCCTGGAGTGCAAACAGATAAAGAAATTCCTTTGCAGAGCAGGTGTAGGAAGAACGGAGGAAAGATTTTAATGTGGATTCTGTCATCCTTAAGGTTAGAGGCATCACTGTCATTTTCAGCTTCATGGGGTCTTTAAAAGTTAAAGGACATGAGTTTTTCTCTGTTATTTCCATAACATTATACCTACACTGTGGACACAGAAACATAGTTCAAAACGACATAGACAAGATGTGAAGATGGGAAATCGCATGACAGAGGAGGAAAGAGATAAAACAGTTGAAGTTTTCCTGGATGGTCATCACTTCAGCAAGCAAACTCCTCCTGTTGCTGTGTCAAATGTTAACCACCAACTTGCTAGGCGCACCATGTAAAATATGCCATGTCATGCTCTGTGGCTCTCAGCGAGACAAGGACAAACACACACACACGCACACACACACACACACACACTTCTCCTCTTTGTCTTTGAAAGCAGCCACTGTCTGATTTCTGTAGGTCAATGTGGACAAACTGAAGAGAAGAAACACACACACACACATATATATATATTACACACACACATACTGGCCTCTGCCTGTTCTCGCTCTGACAGACTGAACTGGGGAGGGCGCGGATGTGTCATCACCTGACCTCTGACCTTCGTGTCCCAGAGGGCATTGGGGTCTCTCTGTCGGGCCCAGTCTATACCTCAGTTTCTCATTCTTAGGGACTGTATACTTTTGTAAAGGAATGTACCTATAAAAAAAAAAAGAGTGTTATTAAGTTGTCCCCGTTTTTCATTTGATAGTGGATGTGTATATTGTATGTTCATAACCGAGAGTATATTTATTTGTATTTTTTTCCTCTTTGAGGGGAAAAGAGAAAAGTTTCAAATGGTGCAAAATTAATGCTATGATTGTTGTTCTTCTGATAACTCCTGTATGGCTTTGATCCTCTGAAAGAGTAGTCTATGAGGCAAAATCCCCTGGTTTGTTAGGTGACCACCAACGACTCAAGCTCACTTGATTTTATAAATCTTTAGTGCTTTACAAAATAAGCCATAGAAAGAACTAAGTAGAGAGAGAACGGAAGCAGAGGGAAAAGGTATTTGTTGGTTTGAAACTTCCTGATTGGTAGCTTCAGTTGATTTTTATTTATTTAATTTTTTTGTTTGTGCAATCAAACATCATTTTTTCATTGTGACTTTCAACGGGTGAGGCGGGAGAAAACAAACTGTGTGACCCTGAACTGTTTGAGATATTTTCATGTAGCTGAACTCGCTTTTGCAACTCGTTCACCAACTCGTTTGCAGTTGATGCAGCTTCATTTTGCAAGTGCCCACATCTCCAGACTCTCCCCTGCAGCAGCAGCAGCAGCAGCAGCACCAGCAGCAATGTGTGCGGACACATCGCTGCAGTTCTTCTTTTGCAAATAACAAATTATGGACAGGGCTTCTGTCATATATTATCTCCAGAGTGATCCAAGCTTTTGGAAAGCTGAGGCGAGGATAGCAATTACATTTACTCATGCTCTGTTCCATTTTTCAGTCTTTCAATCAATAATTCATTTGAATGTCCACTGGCTGCCTGGTTAAAAAAAAATGCATTTGCCAATTTTGATAGTTGATCATAAATACAGTCCGCAGCATTTGCTTCCACATGAAACTGTCACTAGTAACAGAAGACTCTGTGGTAAATGAGGGGATTGGTGTGAAATAGCCAGAATAAGCCATTTTCAGATACATTAAAAACAGAAAAGATCAGCCAATACATGGTAGTAATGTATCCTTGATGGAAACTCTTGTGTATACTAGGAAATATTATTGCTTGAGATAGCAAATATACATTGATGAATAATGCATACATACCCTGTTAGCCTATAATGAAGATAAAGAGGATGCCTGAGAGGAGGTTAATGTGCCTCTTTAACTTAAGATTCATAGGAACCCAGAAGGGTTGTAAAAAGGGCTAGTAAATGGCTATGCTTTTGTAGAACACATTAACTGTGAATATTACCCCTCCTGGTAGTACACGCAGGACTAAAATCCAAGGCTTGTGAATTCTTGTCACCCTTGAACCACAAAAAATGAAAATGATACTCCACTGGGTTCTCCTCATGCGAAGTGAAATGTCCAGTGTTTCATTTGTTACAAGTCTCTTCCGGAAAAAAAAAGCAGATAAGAGAGAATGAGAAGTATCTAGAATCACCTCTTGGGGTGGAGGGACGTTTTCAGGAGTAGTTTATCACTTTTCTGTGAGCCAAATCTCCTGGCCCTGAGCCTGAGCCGACCACAGCACCAACACACCGTCCAAAAAAAAATAAAAAATCATCATGTCTGAGGAAAACCTCTCCTGTGCTCAGGCAGCAGCTCACCTTAAAGGAGAGGAGTGATAGAGGCCTGACTCTCATCCTCTGGTTGACAGCATGTGGCAGTTTTTGGGGAGGGACGGCAGACACAACAGCCGACAGTGGAGGCACTCTTCATAAAAAACCCTGTATGTGCTTCTCCATCCTATTGGCGCTTGCATCACAACACCCCCAGTGTCAGGATGATGTATGGCTGTTTGCAAGGATACACCAGAGCCCAAAGCTAACAGGATATCTTCCTTTGATAAGTGGATCTGACAGGTTGCATGATGTGTAATTTAATTGCTGTCTTTGAGTGACGTATTTGATTTCCACACTATAAGGAAGGCATGGTGAGGGATGGCATGAGCTGAATAGGAGCAGCCTATCAATAACGTGATCCATCACTTTGGGCAGTCCACATCCTCCCCTCAGCTGGTTTCGATACAGTCATGACCGCGGTACGAGGTGATGTTTAAAGGTTAGTGCCAACTCTAAGCAAAACTCATTGATACATGGACCCTTTGTTGATGTGACTGTAAGTGAAATATTGTTCATTTCTGTGCTTTGTCTCATTCAGAAATGCAGCATAACTTTACAGCAGCATACTTGACATTTCTCTAACTGCTGTTTTTTATTTCTTGTTCCTGCATTTTTGTCATAAGCGGACTTGTTTTGCACTTATTATATATTGTATTTAACTGACATGTTGCCGTGTGCCATATTCTCTACTGCCATAATCATGATTTGATGCTTTTGTACCTCCCTATGCCAATCCATTGTGCTGTTATGCCCAATGCCTTGTTATATATATATACACACATATATATGAGCCCAAGACTGAGCACCGGGCAGAAAGGCTGCTTCGCTGTTAGCTGTACAATATATTCCACATGATCATGCACAGGATCCATAAGAGAAAGAGGCTGCAGTGCAAACAACTGTATATCCAGTAGCTGCTCTGAACTGCTGCTTGTCAACAGGCCAGCCAGGCTGCCTTTTCTTAGTGTTTAGTGCTACTTAGATATGGGTAACTGTCACTGCAGGACTGTGCAGGTAAAGCAGGTGACTGTAGCTCCAGAGATGGAACTGTATTCACAACAAGAGTCATTAGATGCTCACCAGTGCAGAAATATACTCTCTTAGCATTTTAGTAAAGATGTTGAAACCTGCAATGTGCTGGTTCAGGGGTTCTTAAAGTTTTCAGAGTGTACAGACATTTGGCTTCAAATTTATCCTGGATATACTTTACAATGTGTAAAACAGGTTCAGATTTTACATTTGTGCAAACAAAACTGATTTTTACACAAAAACCAAACATGTGTCTTTGAATCCCAACACATGTGGATTGTCAGAAATTTCACAATCTATCCAACTGTCCATTATGCTAAAACAATTTTAAGTCTTCAGTGTCTGTTAATAAGGAATGCCACTGAACGCTCTGGTTTTCATGTGGGTTAGTGAACACTGATTTTTGTCTGCCACAACTAGAAACAAGTGGAAAAAAGGTTTGTCTTTCAGTCTGTAACAGAGCACAGATGTACACCGCCACTGAGACAAACTGCTAAGAGTCAAAGAAGGATTGTACCCCCCCCCCCCTAGATGAGGGTACATTTTCTGGTTTATAACAATACTCCAGTCTTGGTTTCCCAGTTTCTAGCTTTGGTACAGATTCTTTTCATGTTCACAAATACTGCCTGAGCCACTTGAGGTCGCGCAAATATCACAGATGGTTCCTTCAAATGTGAGAATTGTTTCCCTCTGTCGGTTTAGTTAAAAAAAAAAAAAAAAAACAGTCATATCTGTGCTGCTGTGGTAGTTTTTCATGAGCTGCTTACTTGTATTGATAAAATGGTGCCAAGCTTAAAAGGTTCAATCTCTCAGACCAGACAAGAGGTTGGACCAACACAGCGTTTACAAAAAGAAAAAGCAGAAGAACCTATTTTTCTCTTGGTCATGAGGAAACTAAAGGAAAACTAAATTTACATATGGATAATTTATATCAAAGTCCTCATTAATTATTTCACAATCTATTGTACTTTTTAAATGTTCTGAACGGAACCATTTTATATTGTATATATATGAATATATTTTGTTTTATTTTGTACTGTTCATTGTACTTTGCTTTAATTTAGAAACAATATGAATAAAGAACAATACTGTGGCAACATCCTTTTAGTGCTTTTTAGTGTGTTTTAGCACATGATCATCATCATCATCATTAGAGCTGAAACAACAGAAAATGGATCAGCAACAATTGCAAAACTCCCTGGTGTCAGCTTCTCAATTATAAATATTTTCTGGTATTTTTAGTCTCGATAGTACTGAGTATCTTCAAAAGATATTTGAAGATGTGGGCATTTTTCACTGTTTGAAAAACTTTCATAGACCATAACATTAATCACTTCATAGACTTTTATTAAAATACAAAATAAAAATAATATCCTCAATGACAACAACAAAAAAACCTGATCAGTATATTCTCTTTGGTGTAACGTCTTTTATTATTTTAGAAAAATACAAAAACTGACAGACATTAAAGCATGTTTATTGTAAAAATTCTAATTTTCATCTCATTTTTAGCTTCTTTGTTGGTCTCTGGTCAGTATCAGGGTCTGAGCACTTCTCTGCCACCCCACTGCCCTTCACATCTATTTCCTTTACGAGTGGGAGCAGCTGCTGAGTGGCTATGGTCAACGCCCACAGACACAGCTCCAGCCTGTGGGGCGTCCAGTCCTGCTGGGGATCCACTGAGGACAAGAGGGGGAGGCCAGCAAATGATATCAATGCAGAGTGCTAAGTATGTTATGTTTTTTGTTTTTTTTTCATGGATCAATGGGACAAGTGTTTTTTTCTGTTCATCATCATCATGAATCCCCTTTGATTCATTGTCCTGAACACTTAAACAAGAACATTTCCATTTCTAGAGGCAGTATGAGAGTAAAAAGACAAATAAATGGTATTTTTCACCCAAAAAATCCCCAAATCATTTAAAAATAAAAATGAATATTTTTAATCAGATAAAAATAGACTAAATTTAAATAAAACAGATTAAGAAAAAGAAAAGAAATTACAGTTCAATGCAAGATAAGGATGAATAGTTTATTTAAGAAAGTTAAGTTAGTTAATTTAAGAAAAGGCAAAGGCAGAGATCAAAGTTTTAGGCCCTAAATTAAAAAGAGATGAGAGCCGGAGCAAGTCTTTTGGGAATTTGTTTCAGACATGTGGTGCATGAAAACTGAATGCTGCTTCTTCAAGTTTTGTTTTGACTCTGGGGAAAAGCTGGCAGACCAGATGATCAGAGAGGTCTGGCTGGTGCAGCAGATCAGAGTTGTATTTTGAGCTTAAACCACTCTGTACCTCATAAACCAGTGGTGGTATTTTATTCAGTAGTAATGGGAGGAGTGTCATATTTTGTGTGCTAAATCAACAATGCAGAAAACAGATGTACTACACCACTGTTGTACCACAAAATGCAAAGAGGAGAAATGCTGATGTAACTGTAACCACCTCTGCGTCCCTGTCATTACCTCACCTTTGTTCAGTTTTTCAGTCCGCTCAACCATCTTGCCCAGGTACAGAGCGTAATGCTTGGCTGTGTACTGGATGGGCTTTAATCCCGGTACACTCTCCATGGCTTCATCAGACATGAATGCAGTCTGGTCTGGAGCGCCTGCCGCCAACACAGCTGGAACAAAACGGACAGTCAGCCCCAAGCCAAGCTGAATGTAGCCATGAAGTGCATTCAAGCTAGTAAAACAGAGAGCAGGGAGTCCCAGCCACTTCACTAAGAGGGCAGTCGCTTTATGTTTTAAGAGGATCACAGAAACATTAGGGTGAATTCTCAGACTTTTATCATTTCGCTGAAAGCAGGTTCGACACTCTGTCTTCACAAACAGAATATAAAGTAGTCGCTGCACTAACCTGAAGCAGTGGCTGGGCCAACTCCTTTCAGGGAGCTGAGCTCTGCAATCGCTGCCTGCACATCAGGCAGGAGGCTGAAGGCCTTTCTGGAACATTTCTCCACAGTATCCTCACTGTTGGAAGCCACCAGCTGCTGCAGTCTCGGCCTGAACTTCCCCCTCTGCAGAAAAGCGCACAGGGCCACTCAAGGACACAGCTGAGTGCTGTTAGACTAATGGCAGCACTATATGTGTGAGGGAGCATTTACTGGAGCAGTGTGACATTTTGTGTGTGTGTGAGTGTGTTTAAATTTCTTGGGATTATTATGATTTAGTGTCTAGACTTAACTCACAGTGAGCTTCCACTCCATCAGTTTCACCAGCTCTGACAGAGTGACGTGTTTGTCAGGTCGACTTGAAATGAGCGTGGGCAGCTCTTCTTGGTACCTGAACACAGATGCACACAGATTAGAACCAGTTACCTTTAGTCTCATATTTACAGCAAGGCTGACTAAACTCAATTCATATAGGAGATTATATAGATTATTATAGATTAGGGTAAGATAAGGGTGGTCACAATAAATATTGATTTGATTGAGGTTTTTTTTTTCTTTTTCCTGTACTTTGTATAAAGTTAACTGCCAACCAATTAATGGTATTATTTTTGGAAGCAACCTGCCTACAACTTTTGCACAGTATTAAGACTTTTTTTTATAACTACATTCATAAAAAGTACAAAAGATTCCACAGCTACAGGTCAACCATGTATCTTTTTCTGGATGTTTCAACCATGTCATGTCATGAAATCATAAAGCTACTGACCTGTGATGAGCAAACTCTCAATCTGCTGTTTCTAAGGTCGTGCGTACACTGCACTGTATTTTTGTGTATTTCATGGACAAATACTGCTATGATAAAACCAATTCTGTAAGCCTAGAGGACAGACTGAACAGATTTACATTACCACTCAATATAAACTGTTATTGTGAGTCAGTAAAGCTGAGTATGATTGTGTTACTGTAGCTGTGACGGGGGATAAAAAAGGATTACCACTTGTCAAGGTTCAGCAGCTTTCCAGGTTTCTTGCCCTTGGCCTTGGCCTCCACTACATCCCAGTACTTCTCATACACTCTCCTCCATGTAGCTGGCTCCTCACAGGTAAACAGAGCACTCATGGCAGCATGGAGAGCTCACACCATCACCTATAAACACATGCAAACATTACCTGGATGCACTGTTTGTGAAACATCTGTCTTACAGGAATTAAATTAATAGTTAATTATATTTGAACATGGATTATTTTCACACCTTAAACTTCCTCGATTCGCTCCAACAAATCCGGCTTTAGCCTTCGTTTGAAGGACACACAAATCAAAACTATACCACTACTGACCGATCGTCTCCTGTAAACTCCTGAACGAGCGGTAGTATCGTGATGCTTCCGTTATGAGACGCTGAATTCCCGCGAGATTACACCGCAAAATACTACATCCGGTACAAGCAGCGGGCAACAGTTTCAGGTTTGTCCCCTGCAATACTTTGGTTTTTACTTTGCGCACACACTTTTATCTAATAGGATACACTTTGTGATAGTTCTCTGACTGTCTGACATACGTGTAAAACTTAGCTTGCGTCGAGCGCGTTTCGTCTTTGAAAAAGTGCTCGGTATCTAGGTTAGCCAGCTAGCATTAGCATCACATTCCAGTCATGTTTATGGAGCAGCTACACTGAAGTGTGAGTTTAACTAGTGAACACCCCTGACGGTTTATACACAGCTGCAATTTAACTATATTTTGGAGTGAAATGAAGCACAACCAGAGCATGAAACCAAGGGTGTAATGTAGGTGGTGGAGCACCCAGCTCTCTCAATTTGAGTAGTGTTCATGCACAAAGTTAATGGGTGAGTGGGATCTCTCACTGTTTGGGTAGCTCGTGTTCACCTCCACTGTGCTCATGTGAGCACCAAGCAGCTATTAATCAATCACTAGGTCTAGGTAGGGCGGTGGGAGGAGGTGAATAAAGAAAGACGAGACAGAGGTAAACAAACGTTATGGACACGTGACAGTACAGAACTGAAATAATAATCTCTTTTATAAGCCAATAATAGCTTGGCATCTTGTTGCAACCTTACATTTAAAGAGAAAACATGATGATCAGTTGATATAGTTAAATGTGTGAAATTTGCAGCATAATGCCACATTAATCAGCATGTTACTATTATTTATTGTGGTCATATTTCTGTGATAAAAAGTGCAAAACAAGTAGTTTTGGACTGTTTTTTTCTGGCACATATGAAATATCTGTCCTAGCTATAAACCCATATAGTATCACTGTGACGCTCACATGTCATCTCTTACTAGGAAGTTGGCTCTCATGGGAACACATGAGGAGCACTCTGTGCTGCTGCTGATATTGAAGAGGCCAACAGTTCTTCACCAAGTAAGTACAGCAGCCATTTCATTGTCTTAAATGTTAAAGTATGTATAATACTGTTCATTAATTGGTTTGTTACACACTGCCATCCCTCCTGCCCCCAATACCAAAGGCTGTGCAAGTGTAAGGTTTTATCTTGCTACACTGCCACCCTCTGGTGGATTTCTGGACTGTCAGATGTCTTTTACAGCTGGCAGTAGTGCAAAAATAGCCACAGCAAATAACAAGTGAATGTGCTGTTTCTTTGATGGATCTTAGTCACTTTTATCGCACCTGGGCTCAAGAAAAAAAATTACTGTTGTTTGCAACAGGGACATGGAGAAGATGTCACGGGTTACCACAGCTCTCAGCAGCAATGCCATCAGTGGCCGAACTATGTTCTGCCACTTGGACGCTCCTGCCAATGCCATCAGCGTGTGCCGTGACGCCACACAGGTGGTGGTGGCTGGCCGCAACATCTTCAAGATCTACGCACTGGAGGAGGAGCAGTTTGTGGAGAAGCTGAATCTCCGTGTTGGTCGCAAACCCTCGCTCAACTTCAGCTGTGCGGATGTAATGTGGCACCAGATGGAGGAGAACCTGCTGGCCACGGCTGCCACCAATGGGGCGGTGGTCACCTGGAACCTTGGAAAACCGTCTCGTAACAAGCAGGACCAGCTGTTTACTGAGCACAAACGCACAGTCAACAAGGTGTGCTTCCACCCCACAGAGGTTTACATGCTGCTAAGTGGCTCGCAAGATGGCTTCATGAAGTGCTTCGACCTGCGCAAGAAGGAATCTGTCAGCACTTTCTCAGGTAGTGATAAAGCTTTTAATCTAGTCTAATGTAGCATTAAATTCTAATCATTTCTTCTTCTTAAATATAACTTCTGATTTCTTTGAAAAAGAACATTAGCAGAAAATGTTTAAATTTCATTTTAATGTATTTACAGTGTGATTCTATTGTCAAGTTTATAGAAATATTTCAGGTATTCTTTTGAGCATTGTTGAATTTCAACTTTCATAACATACCAGTTTGTTAAATTTTGAGTAGGGGGCATTCTCATATCCCAAGATCCCAGAATCACAACATGTACAACACACAACAGCCTCTGTCTTCAGATATCTGTGGTTCAGTGCGTTACAATGTTTATTTCAGGCAGATGCTATAGTACTGATACTTGTTTTGGACAAAAAGTACAATTTCTCTCCTAACAGAGGTGCAAAAGAAGAGCCAGGCCATTGTCAAATAATTAAACAAAGTAACTAATTACCTTTATAAGAAAGGAATGATTTAATGTATTTCTTTAAGTGAGCAAAGAAATATCTCCAGTTTTAGACTAATGACACAGAACTAATGTCTTAAGTTTTCTCTGATCAGTTAATATACTGTAATATAGCCTCTCTCACTCCACATTCTGACTCGTATTAAAAATGTAGTTCTCAAAATCACTAATGATATTCAATCATCTTCCTCTAATATCCCTGTTATTGATTTTTTTTACGCCTTTTTCCTCCAGGACAGTCAGAAAGTGTAAGGGACGTCCAATTCAGCATGAAGGATTATTTCACATTTGCTGCGTCCTTTGAGAATGGCAACGTCCAGCTGTGGGACATCAGACGGCCAGACCGCTATGAGCGAATGTTCACTGCCCACACTGGCCCTGTGTTCTGCTGTGACTGGCACCCTGATGACAGGTTAGAGAAATGACCAACACAAACCAAGATGCTGTTGGGTTGTTTTGCTGTTTATGGAAGTGAAGCACTTATTTATCCAAACTTGATTTATTATTATTTGTTAATAGCTTCCTACCTTTTTTTATTCCAGGGGATGGCTGGCCACAGGAGGCAGAGACAAGATGGTGAAGGTTTGGGACATGACCACCAACAGGGCCAAGGAGATCTACTGTGTCCAGACGATCGCCTCAGTGGCACGGGTCAAGTGGCGGCCTGAGAGAAAGTTTCATCTGGCCACCTGTTCCATGATGGTGGACCACAACATCTATGTGTGGGACATTCGCAGACCTTTCATTCCCTTCGCCACCTTTGAGGAGCACAAAGATGTGACCACTGGTATTGTGTGGCGCCACCAGCATGACCCTCATTTTCTGCTTTCTGGCTCCAAAGACAGTACACTCTACCAGCATATGTTCAAGGACGCCACTCGTCCCGTGGACAAGGCCAACCCAGAGGGACTGTGCTTTGGACTGTTTGGTGACTTGGCGTTTGCAGCCAAGGAGAGTCTGATCAGCAGTGATGCCAACAGAAAGCCTTACCCTGGAGGTGACCGTCGTTATCCCATCTTTTTCTTCAAGAAGCCCGACCAGACAGAACAGTTTGCCCATGTGTCCAGTGCTCTTAGCGTCTTTGAGACAGACTTGGACAGTAACCGCATGGACTGGTTTGTCAAGACAGCACAACTCTACCTCCTCAGCGGGAAGCCGTTTGCTGAGCTGTGTGATCACAATGCCAAGGTGGCACGGGAGCTCAAAAGACCTCAGGTCAGAGAGATTATTGCATTAACAAATTTTTGCTTTGGTTTTGATATTGTCATTTTAAATGGAAATTTAACAGATTATGACTGATTACTGCAAAACTGATACATTTCACATCGCGTGTTACTTTTTTCATTACTCATCAGACTCTTGGAAGAGTATTTAACTGCACAAGGCTGCAACTAACAATTGTTTTCGTTATTTATTAATGTATGCAATATTTGCAATAATGCATTAACTCAATTTTTTAAGGTTTTAGAATAAAGATATAGTCTAGAGTATTTTAATCCTGCTCTCTGGGTCATATTCAGCATTAATTGGTTTATTTGTAAACATTTCACTCTAAGTTTTGTATTTCCAGCATAATTTAAAGGCAAGACACAACAAACTGAATCATTAGTTCATGGTGAACAAAAAGTAACAACCTGTTAGATCTCCAACTGTAACCATTTTCTACTTTCTACCTTTTTTTTCTTTGATTCAAAGGTTTCCACAACATGGACCATGCTGAGAATCATGTTCTCTGACCCAGCAAACCTCACAACACCCGGTCCAAACCACAACCTCAGTAAACTGGGCACTTTGCCTTTAATGAACAGGTAAACAAGCTTGTTAGCGTGTGCCATTACAATACGGTAGATGCAGGACATTTACAGCCTAATTTTGATATGCATTGTGTTTTCAGTTTCAGCATGAAGGAAATGGGCTCAGGGATGGGCACAGAGAGCAGACTGGAGCGCAGTAAAGGTGAGAGCAGACAGGACAACATCCACCTGGAGCCTGGAAACATGCACATCAGCAATAATAATGAAGGTGAGAGTGATCATTTAAGTCTTAGATTCCAAGCTGAACATTGAGAAGGTCTTGATGTCCTTATGTTGTGTCATTACTTGTATAATTAACCCATTCAATTTCAGAAAATGAGGAGACCGAGGGCAGCGAGGGCCAGGCTGAATATATGTTTGGTGATGCTGAGTTAGATGATGATGACCTCTACTCTATGGAGCACGACAACCAAACAGGTCGGTCACAGTCTCATCTTCAAGGAAACTAAAGAGTTGCCTACGTCAGTACCAGCTATTTATAACTGCCTCTGTGCTCAGCACTCTTTTGTCTAATATTATCTCTGCTCCTTTTGTCATGACAGAGGAGCAGGAGTACACGCTGCCCCAGGAGGCCTTCCAGCTGCGCCACGAGATCATGGATAACCCCTCTGCGCCCGAGCACCTTCAGCAGGACAAGGCCGACTCCCCACATGTCAGCGGCAACGAGGCAGAGGTCACTTGTCTGACACCTATCGAGTCCTTTTCTCTCATTTCCATTTCCCAGCCGCTGTTCAGCCCGCATCTACCCGCCAGCTTCTTCTGCCCCATTGTGCGGGAGATGCTGAGCTACTACGCTGAGCAGGGCGACGTGCAGATGGCCGTGTCTGTGCTTATCGTCTTGGGGGACCGGATCCGTAAAGAGATTGATGACCTCACCCAGGTCAGATAAAACAAAAAAACGCAGGTGTCTTGCTCATTGTTGTAACAACCACAGCCTTGTTTACTGCATTTCAACATATTTTGGACATGAACTTCTGAGTTTTTTATTGGCAGCTGCATTGATCAAAAAGCAGGTTCAAAAGTTTGTACTGTGCTTAAAAGAATGATGAATGATTTTAAATATTTATATATCCTAAGTTGCAGCTGTTTCCTGAACAAATATCAAACATTTCAGGTCTGATATATTTATACTGATTTATAGGATATGATTCATGTGGATAAAAAAGTTAAATATGACTTCTAGTTTTAAATGGCTTACCTGTTCACTACCAAAACATCCAAGTCTTAAAATTAATTTACGACATTGCACTTTGGAAAAAGTAAGCAGACAAAATAGGAAACCCTGAGCGAGTTGTGTTTCCATTTCAGGAGCACTGGTACATGTCCTACATAGACCTGCTGCAGCGATTTGAGCTGTGGAACGTGTCCAATGAGGTCATCAAGCTGAGTACATGCAGCGCCATCACCTGCCTGAACCAGGCATCTACAACACTGCACATCAACTGCAGCAACTGCAAGCGGCCAATGAGCAACAAGGGCTGGATCTGTGACAGGTATGAACACTACATCACAATTTAATTTTAGAGAGCAAAGTGTGTGTATATGTGTGTGTATTACTGTCATACCTTTGTATAATTGCCATAAGGTAGTGTTTTGCAATTAATATGAACCCTGAAATGAATTTACTTTTCTTAAACTCCATCCAGTTTTGTTGAAATTGGTCATTTTTGTCATGAAATATGCAGAAATTTGACCATTAGTTTAATATTTTGGGGAATATGCTTATTCACTCTCATGTCTGTACAATAAATATGAAGTTACCTCCAGAGACCAGCTAGCCCAGCTGTCCAAAGGTAACAAAATCCACCTACTAGCACCTTAAAAGCTCACTCATTAACATGTATCTTTTGTGTTTAATCTGTACAACAATCAATCAAATGACAAATCTTACCAACTGTTGGTGGGATTTGTCATTTTTGCTCCCAGTATATGAGTGTAATTCCTATGTACACTGCTTCTTATGTGGTATTAAATGCAACATCTGCACAGTGCACTGAATATTTATTTAATTCTGACAAGAACCAAGCTCTGACAAGTGCCTTGTGTCTCTCCTCTAGGTGCCACCAGTGTGCCAGTGTATGTGCGGTGTGCCATCACGTGGTGAAGGGACTGTTTGTGTGGTGTCAGGGCTGCAGCCATGGCGGACATCTGGAGCACATAATGAACTGGCTGAAAAGCAGCACACACTGCCCTGCTGGCTGCGGTCACCTGTGTGAGTACACTTGAGACCATCACACCCACTGTTCACACAGCTGGTCCTCTGTGGGAGTGGGAATCGGTCCTCACACAGCCCTGGATCATCACACACACCACAGACAAATAAGATGTCTTCATCTCCCTCTGCGAGGGCCTTCAGTGATTTCTCACTGTGGAAAGAACAACAGTTCTGTGTGTACTTGAAGTGACATCAGTCAGAGCTCTGATCTACAGGGTCTGAGGGAGGATTAGTTTTATATGTGCTCTCCTGGACAGCTATTCACAAGCCAACACAATCGTGTGAATTTACATTTGCACTTGAATTGGTTTTTGAACCATTGTTGAATTTGTACATGAGCAGATAATATGATAGATATTCAAAGAATTTAACAATATATTTCATAAACCTACATTTGCTGCATTTTACATTGTTTTTAAACCCCTCAGTAAAACCTGGAAGGCTGTACAGCAAGACTTTTTTGCTCATCTTAAGTGGATTGTTAATGTTTGTACATAATGCCTAAATCTTATTTTGAAACACTGTAGATAATGTTGAATTAATTTATATGAGAAATAGCTCTCTACTCAAGCAGTACATTAAAGCAATACCTACAGAATTTACACTTGAGTTGTCCTGGAGCAGTAATGTCTGTTTTGTCCTCTACATTTGCCAGAAAAGGCTTCACTTCTTTGCAGCGTTTCATATCATTCACATCTATGTTGGTACGGTACACCTGACAGCTGCCCAGTACATCTAGTCCCAGTGGAACAGTACGGGTAAAACGCTTTTCTCAACAACAGCAAAGTGAGAACACTACTTGTTTTTTTTTCCTCAACCACACTTTTCTCTCATGGGCCCAGAAATCCCAGTTGGCAACCCGCCAACATCTCTAGCCTCTAGTCCACCAGCTAGACACAATGTGTTTGCTTGTCATAGTTTCTTTATCTCACTGCTGGTGAGATACACAACAGATAACCATCGAAGCCAACAGAGACAACTTCTGTCCAGATAAACCTCAACAGAGCTGCTTCATCTTTGGTGAAATTTTGACTGTTACTATATGAATCCCTGTTACATCCAGGGCTGTATAGCCTGAATCACTGGTTAGAGGATTTTACAATCTAGTTGTCAGTTTTGCTGACAGCCTTTCATGAGATGAGTAAATTATCACTGAGAGATGCAGAATAATTTATCCCTCCAGTCTCAACTCTCAGCACTGATTATGTTTGATGATGATTTACATTCTGGAGGCCGCTCAGGATCACAAGTGCTGGTCTTCCACTCCTGTCTGCCGCCAAGTTTGTAAATCAGCAGCAGAGCAGCACTAGAGGTGATTTTGAACAAGGCACAAACTACATATGCACCAGTGGATAGTGCAGCATCAGAAATAAAAGATCAGGACTTCATTAGTAGTCATTAGTTTCTCATCACCCTTTTTATAGCATCTTAACCTAACACTAGTAATTGATATATTCAGTTTCAGTTTTAAAAAAAAATCAGTTGTCCTGTCATTACCAGGGCAGAGCAGTGATGTACGAGCTGGGCGGAGTCTGTGCTCATTTAAAAAACCTGCAGGCCTGAGGCTGCTGTATCTGGATCAAAAGCCAAACTCCAGCAACATCCATATCATGCCATGGTTGTTACAGAGTGTCAACTGTCATCATATCGATTTACCGCCAAGGCCTTGGGCACAATAGAGGGTTTTCACATGTTATCGATAAGAGGACATCCCAACAATCAGAAGGGGAATCCCTGACACCCCCCCCCAACCCAACCCACCCCCCAGCTCAGTCTGCACACATCTGCCCTGCAGTGTTAACAGATTAAATATTGACCTTATCAAGTCAGACTGACCTGAACCACCTGATTAGATCAAACATCTGGACAGGGCAGGGGACAGGACCTGGAGTTTGTGCAACTCCAAGAGTGAAGACAAGCAATATTCAGTGTTGATTTAAGAGAAGAATATTCATAATACATTCTTATATTCCCACATCTGCTGAAGTCTGATGCAGAGCCCGCTGAACACCATGAATATTCCCTTTTAGAAAGAAAAATGAGAGCACAGAGAAATATTTAAAAAGACTTAAGTGTAAAGTATAATTGACACCTGTGCCCACACTTTATCCTAACCTTTACACCGGACAGTTTTAGTTTGTGCATGAATTTGAAATCCAAAGGCATAACAGCATGAATAATTTTGTTTTCTGCTGCTCTTCACCAAGCTCCAAATTAAACTCTTGAGTATAACAGGCTGAAATAGTGTAATCTAGTTTATAATGTCCTAATACATGCTGTACATGGACATGAAAATAAGCAAAGAAACATTTGTACAAAGGTTGTTTATCTCACAAGGATCTGCTTCAACATCTGATCACACTGAAATACATTTAATAGAAAAAAATATCTGTTTCTGTTTTATTTGTATGTAGAGTATGTGTATCTGTCAGTTCAAAACGAGTAGAATAATGACAGTATTGAAACGTCCACCCTGTACATTCAGTTAACTAGGTTTTAATTTTAGTCCAAATAAGACTATCCAGCATTTTAAAGATCTGGGAGGATTTCAGGGTAGAACAGATCCTGTTCTGGGTGATACACAGTAAATTCACAAGGTAATAACTAACCACTTGATAGCACCAATGAGTGGAATCTAAAACTGGACTGTCAATTATACTGTGCTTTGAAAAAGAATGTGAAACTGCTATTTTGCTTGGAAAATGTGTCTGTTCTGAAATGTTATCATTTTATTCATAACTCATGTCCACAGAATGACAATGGATTGAAAAGACCTTCCCTGGTGTAACATGTTGGTTTAAATGATTAACTCACAGGTCTTTGCAGGTTTTTCTTGTCTAGTATCTTCAGCTCATCAAAATGCATTCAGCAGGACATTATTATTAAACAACATACAAATAAGAAGATTACATTCAAATCATACACTATCACTGTAGAGCTTACTTTAACTGAACAGACTACTTCTCTACTCTTAAAAATCTGCACCTCCTCACTTGGTGGCATGAGGATAACTTAAAGCACATTTCATATAGGAAGAGTGTACAGTTTGTACAAATGCTTCACAGTATTACAGCCTCTGATCCATGATCAGTCCCTCCTCCTCTCTGTGCATGTTCACAACCCAGTATTCACCAGCACAAGCATGTCGGGGGGTCAGGTACCCTTCCTGCCTGCTTGTCTTCTCCCTGCAGCAGCTGCTGTTACCCTTGGTCTTGTCCACATCTGGCTGGTCCATCAGCCAATCCCAGAGGGGCAGCAGGTCGGCTGCGTCGAGTCCGAGAGGGCTGGCCTCATCTTTGGCCTTCTCGCATTTCAGTGAGATTGTTCAGGGTGGTTAGATCACCCTCCGTCGATAATTGGCAGAAACCCCTTGGGAAGGTAAGAAAGAAAGTTATTTTCTCCTCTTAAACAGCTGTAGAAATATTCTAGCTTTTGTTGTGTCCATCCAGTGAAGGCTCACCTGGAAAGGTTAAGGCCGCTCCCAGCTATCTGAGACTTTTTCGGGGGCACTCAGTCGCCTTAGACTCTGCAGCACAGTTTGCAGGGTCCCTGCTGTTATGATGAAATACCCAGACAGCAGCATTAGCATTAGACTGGCCTGATGACACAAAACCACTGTAATCACTGATCATTATGCCATCTTACCCAGTTCTTCTTCATAGGAATCCAGCTTCTTCATTAGCGCTACAACACTTGAGCATGTCAGGCCGTCTGCAGCTACAAGGAAACATAAAATCACAGACTCTTTTCCTCTCTTAAAATCACAAACTGTACAAGGTGCTACCCAGCACAGCACAATAACTCACCTTTAACACCACTGTCATCTTTTGTTTTATCTTCCACGCCAGTATAAGAGCTGCTGTTGCCATCAGGAGCGAGGCAGGAGAGCAGTTCGCTGCGGCAGGTCCTGGCCTTTGCTAGTGTGGCACTCATGTCCTGAGCCAGCCGGTGGTTCTCCACCAGCTCAGTGTGGACCCTCCTCCACGCCATCTTGTCCTCCATCAGACATCCCTCCATCACTGTGCGCAGTTCTTTCTCCTGAGAGACCTGGCTCTGCAGGTTCTCCACCTCCTCGCAGCACTTCAGCAGCAGAGAGTTTGTCAGTTAGATGTGGATAAAAGGTCATTATGTTATTAAGTCAAGAAAAGTCAGAAATGTGAAGTATTTTTTGGGTGGTTACAGTGAGTGATTGCTTTATGGTTACCTTGTGTAACTGAATGGCCATCTCCTGCATCTTAGCCTCAAGCTGATCAGCATAAGCCTGTTCAAGGGCATCACTGGGTGGTCGAGCGCTGCTGTGCCACCTTGCAATAGCTGAGGTCATCTTACGCTTGGGTCCAAACAACCTACACAACAAGAAAGGAATGTATTATTCCATGCAAAACACAAACACTGTATGTGCAGGGGTGAATGAGAAAAAGTAGCACCAAAGTCTCTTACGTGATTCCTATTTCTTTGAGATCATTTTCAGTCAGGGTGAGAAATATCCGAAGATCAATATCTTGCTCTTCAAGTAATGGGAGATACTTCGAGAAGCCAATTTGCTCCAAGAACTCTGCCAGATCCTGCAGGAAGATCAGAAGTTCAGAGATTATAGGTCTGCTCAAGAAGCAGACACAGCCTTGAATTAAGTGGCTGTGAACCACAGGTTACACTAATCGATCAAAATGTCAGATCAAAACACAGACATGCCTTTGGACCAGTGTAGGAGGGAGGAGGAACAACATGTGCGCGTATCCCACAGTTCCCTGTACCGCTAGAGTGAGCCGCATCGTTGCTCCCGTGGCGACTCTTGCCTTTTGAGTGATGGCTCTTGTTTACTCTGCGAGAGCTGCTCTTTTCGCACTGGTCCGAGTCCTGATGGACAAAAGTACATCTGTCTGTGACTGCAATTTAAAAAAGAATCTGGAGCTTGCCTCCACAACAGCGGGATTTATGTGCTCTTGTGTTCACCTCATTACTCTCCACAGAGCCTTCCCAGTTGAGGCCAATCACATGAGGCAAGCCTTCGCTACTGCTACTGCTGCTCCTCATGGTGGGCATGTCATTGTCAAAGAATGGACTGTCATCTGCAGCAGTAACAGAGATAATATTTTGATATTTTCAGATGTATTTCAGAGACTTATTACTATTGTCACAAAACAGCGGTAGTGTCACCTCTGCTGCTGTTGCTCTGGCCGTCCAGCTCGTTGATGGGCGAGGTCACATCACGGTAGCAGAGGCCATCACTCTGTTCACCAATATTACGGAACGTCATGTAGCCTGGTGGCACAGCAGGACGCTCTGTGAGGAGAGGAGCATTAACAAACTGCTGTCTCACCCATGACTATAGTAATGAATGTAATAAATATGGTAATAAAGCTGCTTCATTGCAGAATTCAGGGAATATTTATTATGTTACACTACCACACAGTTTGCTGGTGCCTCCTACTCGGAACTGGGCAATGGCCTGAGGTCCATCATGGATGCTAATGCCTTTGACCCGGTTTCGGCTCGGCCTTATCCTTGGGGGTGCGCTGTCCGAGTCCTCAGAGGAGCTCAGGTCATCAAAATGTCCTGGCAGGATGACAAAAAAAAGAAAGAATTACAGATTATTTAGTAAAAAATAAACAATAAGAAGTTGAGCTGTTGAGATAAGCACCTAGTTTGATCCTTGGGGAGCGTGAGTCGATGAGGCTGACAATCTTGGTATAGTCGTACTTCATTGCTAGGGTGCGGGCAGTCTCTCCTTTAGCATTACGATCATCTACTCTAACTTTCTGTTGATGAATAAGACAAAACAGATGTTAGGATCATAAGGCATTAGCTCTGTGTCAGCAGGACAATCAGAATCAGAATAAGAAATACTTAATTTATCCCTTGCAGGAAAGTGTTGAGCTTGTCCTTTGTGTCATGTCATCGCACATCCCCAGTGGCACTGTGCACATTTTCTGCTGCTGTAGCTCAATATTTGACACACAAAACAGCAAAGAGCATATTTTGTAAACAGTGACCTACTCACGTGATCAAGCAGGTACTGAACTATGATTTCATGTCCAGATGCAGCAGCCTCCATCAGGGGAGTGAAACCAGACCCTGGCTCCCTGTGGACGACAGAAAAAGTCATGAAAAAACTCTGGATGGGAGGTTTGCAGTAGCATTGGGATGAATTTAGACACTCACTTGACATTGGCATCTGCGTTGTTATCCAGCAGGAACTTGACCATCTGTTGGTGGCCTGTGCTTGTGCAGTGGAACAGAGCAGTCCAGCCCATTGAGTCCTTCAGCTCCAACTCAGCACCTTGCTTTTAGGATAAGAAAAACAAAAAGCCTTTCACACTCAGAATAACAAAGTGGCAGCATTTGTTTTTCCATTCATTTTACGGTATGAAAATCAACTCGTAGCGATTTGAAAATTGTTGACAGGTGCAACAGTTGTACTAATTTGTGTCAACATTGGCTTCTTTGTACCTGAAGCAGGAAATATGCGATACTTTCATTGCCACAGCTTGCTGCCAGCATCAGCGGGGTTAGACCTTTGGCAGTGGTTGCATTTACATTCACGCCGGCCTCCAGCAGGAGATTTGCAATGTTGTCATGTCCAATGTAGGATGCATACATCAGTGGGGTCCATCCTCCAATGTTCTTACCATCTAGGTTCACCTCACGTCTGAAAAACAAACAAAATCACAGATGTATAGGTTGAAGAGGAAAGGGTAGACACCTGGGAGAGAGTATACTTATTTAGGCACCCACTTTTTGATGCACTCTGCCACCACGTCGTACTGGCCGATGGAGCAGGCAGTGTGGAGGTCCAAGGGAACATCCAGCTCCTCAGGTCGCACCAGGGAGTCACCCAGCCACAGGGAGAGGCTGGCACCCAACTGTTCGGATTCACTGGCCTCGTCGCTTAGCTCAGACATTTTCCACCTCTTCACTCGTCCCTCCTCACACCTGAAAACAGAGAGGTGGCCCTGCGACTGAGCAAATCTACAAAACAAACAGAAGAGTTTTACCTGACTTTCAGTCAGCAAGAGCCGCGAAGTGTCGTGGGGTTCAGTTTGTAATACACATACAAACAATACTGAATAATACTAGCTTTTGGCTTGCGGTGCTTGAGTGAATATGCTGTATATCTTTACTAGTTCTAGCTAACTCCCAACTTTGCTTTTAGCTAGTTCAACGTTAGCTTATCGAGAAAACGTCAACCCCGATGTAAACCTTTGCCCACCATACATCTACACAATGGCCAAACGACAAACTAAACAAACTAAAATTTCACACTGAAAACAAGTAAGTTCAGAACTTACAAGCAACAGGTAGTCTGTTTTCTCAGCGGTTCAAACTTTTTTGTTTTGTGTGTCACACTCAATTGTGCTCGTGTTGAACCACACCCCGCCCTTTCCTGTTTGAGAGATACCGCTGCACTTTTTCAGCTGCACATAGTTTGCATACATCTCCAGTGTTTTGTTGTCTTGTCTAAAACCAACAGCATTTCCCTACAGGAGAGAGATCCGGTTTTGTGAGCTGAAGAATCTGATTGTTTTAGTTTCAGACATTTGCTCCCAACCTGGGGGGTGAGGATCCCTCCAGGGATCCAGAGAAACATCTGAGGAGTCAGCAGAAAAAAATCAGATCTTTTTTCTCTGATTTGAGGGAAAAAAAAACTCTCATATATATTTGTTAGTTAAGGAAATAACACTTCAGGTTTCGCAAACAGTGTCACTCAATCATAGTATTCCCTGACAGTAATGGTTCCCAGTCTTTCTTTTGGCCTTTCAGAATGAAGTCAACTTGTGACCTTTTCTTACAGGTCTTAGTGTGGACAGTTGCAAGTACTCCAGATAAGACATTATTTTTGAAAGTTCCTATATCATTGTAGGTAACATTATCAATACATGACATTTTAGCGTTCAGATTGCTGCAGGTATAATGACTGTAAAGCAGAAATAATTACTCTAGCAACCTTTTCCATCTTTTTTTTAATCCCCACCCAAAAACAAATCTGACTAAACTGATAAATTCAGACTTGTCTCATTACAAAATGTACCTGTTGATTGACCTGACCTCAGTGTGAATAGGAAATTACATAAAGTTCAAAAGGATTGTTAATTGTAAACACATTGTATAAGTAGGGTACAGGTTTGGTTAAACTCACAGATCATGAATGAAAGTGAAAGATATGAACATCATTTATTATATATATAAAAAAAATAATAATAATAATGCAAACATAAATACAAAATGATTTATTTGGAAATATGGTACAAGCTGCAGTGAGTTAAGGGTTTTGAATATTAGAATTGTTTGTAATAGTTTTCCTCACATTATCTCCTTTGTGGCCTTGTTTTGTCTGCTTTTCATTGTTTCTATCACAAAGAATGTCCAGCTCAGACCAGGCTGTCCAGGCACAGTCCAACAGAACCCATGGTGAAAAGTTTGTCTTCAGGGTGAAAAATCAGATAAAATTGAAGCGAAACTCTTCCTTTGATGGAGTAAAGACAAAACCTGATGTCTCCTCCTGACTCTGTGGCGTCAGGTCTGAATTCTGGGCTTCGGCTTGCTGTGGGTCCTCCTCTGTGGCTGGGGTCTGGGTTTTGACTTTGGCTCTCCGGTGGAAAACAGGCGCTTTTGGGGAGTCTGACACAACTTTGACCTGAGCTGATGAAATTTCTGTTGGGAACAGAGAAATCTGTCAATTAACTGCACTACAACTGCAGACTTTTATTGGGTTTCAAGGTAGGTATTTTTAAACGTGTAGTTTTTACTGTTCAAATGGCTCTACTCTACTCACCACTCTGAATGAGTTTGAACTGCTTGTTCTTCTCTTCTTCCATTTTTTTCCTGTAGTCTCCAGTCATGGCTCTCATCACCTGCCTCTTCTTGACCAGGGGAGCTTTTGAGCTACGGAGAGTCTTCAGGGCACGAGAGGCCTCCTCCTCTACAGGGAGAACATATTCAAGAATTCAAGGTGTCACACCTCAGAACAGTTAAGTATGTGTCATATTTAACTTTGTATATGGCCCTATTAAGGAGTAAACCCCTTTTACACCTGTTAATACTAGGTGTAAAGGCCTGAAGAATCATTTGTATCTTGTGTCTAGAAGGTTTATCCTGCTGTACTCATACTAAACACACTTCAAGCCCTATGCTGTGTAAAGTTAACATCACACTAACTCTGTTTCGGTGTGCCCTTCTGAGATCTCATTCCCAGCTCCAGCTGCTCGATGCACCAGTCCAGCTGTCTGTTCAGCTGCTCCTCTGCACTCTGAAACACACAGTTTCATTTGGACATCAAATCCACCAAAACCGGAACCCAACATGGTTGTGCTAAAGGAAAAAAACATCTCACACTGACCAGTTCTGTGTCTTCACCTCCTTGACTCCCCTCAGCTGGCTTCTGTTGTGCCTCAGTGGTATCTGAGGCTTTTTTCTTCCCTGATTTCTTCTTCTTCTTCTTCGCTTTGTCTTGTGCTGACAGTTCAGGTGGAGAGCTAACCTCCTGCAGCTTTTCCTCTGGGACGCATCGTTGGCTCCCCGGGGAAGACGTGTCCGGGGTCTCTGCCGTCTCCATATCTTCTACAGATGAAACACCAGGGATTTGGAAGTTGAAGGCAAAAGCAGAGCCCCCTCCGGTAAAGGATATCTGGCTCTGTGGTGGCTCAGTCCTGTCTGATAGAGATGTTTTCTGCTGAAGAGCTGGAGAGTTGTCAGGGAGGAAGTTGAATCTGAAGGTGTTGTCACTACGAGTCCAGAGGGGTTTCTCAGCTCTGCCTTCAGCAGGAGCGGAGCTGTTTGACTTCGGTTCAATGTCTGTTGAATGAACAGACACACAAACCTGACAATGACTTACTTTTGAGGGAAATTAATTGACTTTGAATTGTATTAACTACCTTTAATTGTAATGTAAACCTAACACGTGTAAGCTAAATTAAACTTGGGACTATCAACCATTTAAATCCACATTTTTTTCAGCTAAAAACAACCCACGCTAGACCGCACACTTACATGGAGCAAGTCTCGTGGGAAGACATGTATACAAATTATAATGTACCTATAAACAGCAGCCTTTGCTCGGCCATGCTGATTCTTCCAGTGCTGCAGGTTTTCAGCTGAAACGCGTTTGTTCGCCTTAACTATTTAACTCGACGCCTCGGGGATAAAGACATACTCAGCGGAGAAGCTAAAAGTTTTAGCCAGCATTTAAAAAAAATACTTGTATTTTCTTAGTCTCCCTTATATCATGTTGTTCATGACAACTTACCTCCGGTGTATCAGCAGAAAAAGTCCGTCTAGTAAGATTTCCCTAACGCTTGTCGTTCCTCTTAGTGTTAGTTCCTGAGACCCAGTTGATAGATTGACACTCACACGACTTCTCTATTTGTGTGTGTGTTGTTGTGTTGTGTTTATAAATGTTTTATAAAATGTCTTTTAAAACACTTTTAGACAAATCAAAGCAAACACATTTAAAAAACAAAAAGTGAATAAGAAATGTACACATGTAAATAAATTTGCAAACATAAAAATAATAAAATCACTGTATGCTAATAAAGATGGATTGAGAGTAACAGGAAAGGGTCATTTTAACGACAAGGAAACAAACTGATTTCGTCACCAGGCTGTTGGTTAGTGGGTGGCTGGGTGGGATGCTCTCTGTATCAGCTTCCCGCTGAAACCTCCTCTTTAAACACAGACACAAAGGATCATATTGTCTGTGTCCTTGGTCTGTTGCCCGATTCCTGACCAGATCCCAGGACTGTCAGGGCTGTTACCTAAACAGATGTTGAGTTGGGAAAGCAGTGAAGACACCAGATTGCAGATTATATTTACTCTACATTTTACACAACCTATTCGCAGGGCGACATTGTTAGCTGTCGTTCAACTTAATAAAAAAAAAAAATACAAATAAAATAAAAAACTAGAGATCATATGTGAAGTCCTAAGGATGCAGAACCAAGAGCTGATGGCAGATTTTTGCCGAATGTGAAGAAGCAGTTTCAGGTTTATGAATGAATGGACATGTCGGTAACTCTGTTAGAAAAAAAATGTACTTCTTGTGGTATTTTACTCTTGGCTGTGTTCTATCTCAAATGCAGAGGCGGCGAGTCTGCTTTTTTTCTTCCACCAATCACATACCGTCAGGGATTTCAGTTCGGACCAATCCTGTCGGCTCAGGGGCGGGATTTTAGGCTCCGCTTCTCTCAGACTATAAATACCACCTCCTGCTCCTCCCCAGAGTTATTACAGTCGACCGACACGCAACGAGGAGACATCACCTTCCCGGAAAATAAACACAAACGGTAACGTGAGAGCGTTTACTATCATTAATGTATTCTTCCACCGTTGTTGCTAATACTCACGAACTATATGGTTTAGTCTGATCTCTCGGCCGCCGATAGACGTTAGAACACAGTTTCTAGCGGTAATCCTAAATCAACTGACAACAACGGAGCGCGCCATAGCATGTTGGCTAACTGTTAGCTCCATTTAAACTGCTATTTACAAACTTTGCTTACCGAGAAACTCGTTCTTATTATAACTAAACCTTGCATTAGAGTTTACTTCGCTTGTATAGTCACATATCATACTGGTTCAGACGGCCGCCGTGTGTTTAAATTGATGTAAGTCTCTGTGGTAATAAGCTGGCGCCATTTTGCAACCGTCTATGCTAGCTTTAAATTTGCTCGCTATCGACAGTAAAGAAACGTGTGTGTTCTCCGAAGCTTAATGGTGGCGGGGCTTTAGAGCTGTTTTTTTTAAATTAACACATCGATTTACACAAGGTTTATCTATTATCTGACTACTGTGAAGCTACCCACATGACAAATGACGAGCTGCTGCTCTTAACGATGTTTAGCTTTTATTAACCATACCAATCGTTTAAACCGAACAGCAAATATTTATATCCTCAAGGCGGTGACTCCGGTGTGTCATTGGTGAGACTGCTTAGCACTGAAGGTACTTTCCAGGAGGCGGTGACTCACTTCAGTTAAAGCGAGCGTGTAGGTTTGAGGGCAACGAGTTGATATTTGTTCGTTGTTGACCCAATCTTTTGTTTTTGTTTCGTTTTTTTTTTCAGACCTACAGGTGAAGTATGGCTCGTACCAAGCAGACCGCTCGTAAATCCACCGGAGGAAAGGCGCCTAGGAAGCAGCTAGCCACCAAAGCTGCTAGGAAAAGCGCGCCCTCAACCGGCGGTGTGAAGAAGCCCCATAGATACAGGTAAAATACACACTATCACAAGTGAAAAGGGTTCTCTGTTGGTGCTAGTTTCTACCTGTTAAAGCTGACTTGGAAAAATACATTCACTGTCTGTCAGGGATTTTCAGCATAGCATATCCAACAGTTGGTTATAAATATTAAGCTCCTACTTTCTGTTTCTTTGCAGGCCTGGTACTGTTGCTCTGCGTGAGATTCGTCGGTACCAGAAATCCACTGAGCTGCTCATCAGGAAGCTGCCCTTCCAGCGCCTTGTCAGGGAAATCGCCCAAGATTTCAAGACAGATCTGCGTTTCCAGAGTGCAGCTATTGGCGCTCTCCAGGTGAGGTGGCACTTAATTACTTGATATGAATGCATAGGCTGTTTTGACTTAACTGTAAAGTGTAATTCTTTCCCTGTTGGTGACTGGTTTGTAATGGTTATTTTTGTTCTCATGTAGGAAGCCAGTGAGGCATACTTGGTTGGACTGTTTGAGGACACCAACCTGTGCGCCATCCATGCAAAGAGGGTTACCATCATGCCCAAGGACATTCAGCTGGCCAGGCGAATTAGAGGAGAGCGTGCATAAATGATTGGATTTTATCTTTTTAGTGGGGGGCTGGGTGGGAGGGACTGAAGGGGGGGGCGGTGTTTTGTAAATCTTGAACTATTACCAGCATGTGTACCACATGATTTGTCATTTGTAGTTTCAGGCATATTTTTTTTTTTTGTACTTAATTTTTCATTTCATCACTTTCTTCTCCAGTTGTCCTATTCACAGTAGAATAGAGCTTCATGTCTGTAAATGCTGAAATACAAACTATTCCACTGCCTTTCTCAGGTTTGCAAATCTATTTTAGAATCTGTACCTTTTTAATCCTGTGTGTGCATGTCATAGGATTCCCTGTGCTGTAAATAAACTTTCCGCTACCTCAAATCTTTGACCTGATTATTACCTCCAACCCCTGATATCTGTGTTTTAAAATTAAAGCAGAAACCTTTTATGTAAAGTTTAAGCTCTAAAACGCAACTTCGTTGGTCCCTTCCTTCCCCTTTAAATGCTCATCTTTCCAGCACTGTAGGATGATCAAAGACTTTTGGCAAGGAGCCAAATTGATTGTAAAATCTGTTCAGCTCCCTTCAGGCAATTTGCAAAAAACTCAGTTGGAGCATATAGTGTATATTTGAGGAAACTGGCAAAATGACACCGGGTTAACAAGAACGTTTCAGTTTTAGAGAAATTTGATCATAGGATGTAATTTAAGTGACAAGAAAAGCAGACTACGCCCAAGTTTAAATCAAGGCATTTTTAATCTCTTCTGATTATTCTGAAACTTGACAAAAGGCAATGTATGGTCTAAAGTAATCCTTAATTTTCACTGATGCAAACAATTCATGAGTTTCCAGAATGCTGGACGGTTTCACAACTACACCTTCAGCACTGTCAGAACAATGAGTTGGTGCCACAGCCTGAAATACTAGACACATTTCACAATAAATAAAACTTGAAATATATACATCTGAAGGTCCTTGTTTGTTAACTTCATTTATTTTGGTCTTGTTCCTCCTCTTCATCTGAAAGCAAGCCAGGTAAATGCTCATGCAGCTGCTTCTCCAGCTGTGCATCAATGTCCGACTCTTGTCTCAGTGAACACCACAGGAGGAAGCCGATGCCCAAAAGGCTGATTGGGAAGACTTTCCACCAGGGTATTTCAAACTGGCTCCCCATGGAGCGGTCCACTTTCCAGGTCCTGTGACTTGCTTTACTGGTGGAGAACTTGATGGGCTCATTGTTCACCCCCTCTTCATCACCTGCAGGCCTCTTGGACCTGGCTGGCCTCTGAGAGCTCAGAGCTAGGGACCGTGCACCATTTAGTCCTCTGTCAGAGAAGACAAGAAAGACAAAGAGAGATTTGAAGACTGAACTAGTGCTGGAAAGTAAGTAGGTACACTTCAAGTACTATACTCAAGTATATGTTTTAGGTACTTCACTTCAGTATCTCTATTTTGGAGATTTTGCTGTTAACACTTGTGTATTTTGACTGTGGAACTGTGTTGTGTCTATATTTGAGCAGGATGTAGACAGGACACAGTGATGATGCCATCTAGAGACAAATCCAGGCCCTGCTCTATTAACTGTGAACTTTAAAACATCTCACCAGACTCTGACAGCACACACACCATGACCTTACATTTTTGAAATTAAAACTGAAACCTCAGTCACTGCGTTAAGATCAGTAGATCAGTGGATCAATGTGTGTCATCTGATAATTTCATCAGGCCCTGAACTACAGTTTGAGGGACACAACTGCTGCTTTTACTGTCCAGGATGTGAGTGAATAACCTCTTACTGAGGAAAAAGCAATTTATCAGAAAAAAACTTCTCTAAATGCTGTAACAGGCTGTTCATTGATACAGTAAATTGAATCTTAGTATAACCAAAGTTTTTCGAAGCGTTGCTAGTCAGAAGTTAAACATTGTCATTGAGTCACAGCCACCATTATAGAGTCAACATGCTTTCTGACAGGGCGCCAGTGATTTCCACTCACCTCACGGTCGAGCTGTGAATTAAAATCCGTCGACTGAAGGATAATCGTGTCAGACCGGTGAAAATTCGTCCTGCTGCTGTAGACATCTCGGACAACTGGTCATCATACTACACACAATCGTTAGGTGAGTGAAGCAGAAGGTTTCCTTACTAAACGCTCCTTGGTTAGGTCATGTAACACCGGGTTGTGCAACCGCGAATTCCTTCCGGGACAGCTGTTAAAGGCTGGTTTGGACCGTTCCACTATAATGCTAAAAATCTGAAACCACGCACAGACTTTGTCATTTCATTTTCAAATATTAATATTATTATTCTCTTATACTATTGTTATAATCATATGAAGAGGAAAAAATCGAATTTCAATAATCTAAAAATAATCCGGAGATTAATCGATTAATAAATTATGAAAATATAGAGGCTGCCCTCGAGTTTTCATTAATAACAACATGAAAATGTAAATGTTGAAAACTTCTATTCTGAGCAGTAAATGGACCTTGGAGTGAGATTGTTGCTAAATATTATTTCAAATGTTGCCTACAAAACGTAATCATTCTGCTTTATTTTTATTATTTTATTTTGTACCAAAACCTTGCAGTACATTTATTTTGTGCTACTGTGTGTTTTCATGCTGTTATATCATTGGCCTCTCACGATTTCACATCCGATAATTTGTTAGCAATATTATTATACATAATATATATAATAATGATTTTAAAAAACTACAATGTTGCAATTAGTTACAGATCATTTGCCTTCGGTCACGTTATCACCGCGGGTCTTTGAATCACTCACACACATCGACCAATCACAAAACAAAGAGAGATTTCCGTCCAATCACACTTCACCCGGGCAACACCACTTCCCGGTTGAGTTCCCATGCTTGTTGTGTGCCTTCCACAGTGCCAGCACGTTTCTCTCGTAATTCAGGTAAGTTTTTAACCACATATGTTTTATCAGAGAGCAGTTTAAAGTAACGTTTGGTCCTAAACAGCTGTTTACATTTTGCTAGTGAAGTCGAGCAAATGTTTTAATTTATTCTTGCCCATCGGAGGAGGTCGTCAGCAGAAGCAGGACAAATGTAGCCTATTTAAATATTCATGTAAGTTGTTCTGGAAGTCAATGTGTTTCCTAGGATTAGTGTCAAGCAAAGTTTTATCATAGAAAATGATGTAGAAGCCCTCGCCCCTCTCAGTCTCTAAGGTTTACTGTCTGCACAGTGTGACTGTCCACCTGTTCTTTAGTGGCATTCACATGTGTTTTTGTTTGTAGCAGTAAATCACCTCATGGCCAAAGAAAAATCTTTGAAACTGGGATCAAACCCTCCTAAAAGGAAAAAGTTGGGTTCAGATGCCGGCGGAGTTCATGCAGAAGAAACAATGGGTGCTGAAGTAAAAAAGAAAAGGAAGAAGATGCAAGTAGAGGTGAGTAGCACAGTCCCTTGTACCTGTTTTAGACAATACTGTGTGAAATACTCACAAAATACTGAACCTGTTTATTTCACCCAGGAGGTTCCAGTGCAGATTCCTCAACAGACAAATACAGCACATGATAAAAAACAGAAAAGGGAGAAGAAACGCAAAAAGAATCAAGTGACAGAGCAAACACAGACCAAACAAAACAAGGTAAGAACATTAACAGCTGAAGATGTCTCCCTATAATTTTGTGATGCTTACAGCAGTTGGTAATAACTTTATCATAAAATGTTGTATTTAAAACAATTTTTAAAACAAGGCGTCAAGGCGCTGGAAACCAGTTTAGAGCAGTGAAAAGTCGTTCAGCCCATAGAACGTTTTATGTATATGTTCGTTTAAATAATAAAAATTGATCTGATGCTACATTCCAGATGGCATCAAAGATCTGAATTTTAATTTGACAAGACACCATGCAAAACAGCTGATCCCAGAGTTCCAATACATGGTGTGCTTAAAGTTTAATTAACTGATTCAACATAAGAGTTTCTACAACAAAATGGAAGTCCTTGTTTTTTCAGTGTCCATGAATGTAAAACATTATGTGTTAATGTGTGTGGCCTACCATATGCGACTGGTTTTTATTTGAAGGAAGTAAGAACAGTTTGTGGGAGGATGTTAGAGCTTAAATGTGTGGACTGGTTTGGTCTGTCGCATGTTGCATGACTGCATGTGTTTGCAGCTGCTACACAGATTGATTTTCCTGAGGCTGACCTGTGCAGTTTGGCCCATCTGGTCCTCTGCTGGAGAAAAAGTCTCATTTTGTCCTGAAAGGTCTCCCCGAGGAAGCTGTAGATGAGCGGGTTGAGGCAGCTGTTAGAGAACGCTGCCAGTCTGACAGCGTGACCTGTCAGGGGGTAGTCCTGCCACAGCGTGCCGCCGTCTGTGTCACCTCTCAGGAGGTGGACGCTTACGAAGGCATTCTCCGGGAGCCAGCAGAGGAAGAAGACAAACACCGCTGCTGAGATCATGCGCAGGGCCTTCTGCCTGCGAGGCCTCCGCTGCAGGCAGACTTGTTCCCTGTGTCTGTGCTGGAGAACCTGTGCTATTCTCCAGTAGCACAGGCCCAGGATGCAGAAAGGCAGCAAGAAACCCAGTGTCACCTCCAGCCACTGAATCTGTGTCACGTTGGCGAAGCAGAAGTCGAGCTCTCCAGCGTGCTGAGTTTGAGCCACGGCGAAAGGCAGCACGGTGAGCAAGGATGAAGACGCCCAGATGAGGCAGCAGCTGAGGCGTGGGTGCGACATGCTGCGGCCAGCGGCACCAGTCAACACAACAAACCTATCAAAGCTCATCCACGTTAAGAAGAAGACGCTGCTGTACATGTTGGCCTGCTGGAACAGGTTCATGAAGGTGCAGAGACCAGCTTTGTCATAGTAACCCTGCTTCAGGTTGAACACCTCGATCAGAGAGTCCGCCACAAGGACGAGGTCAGCCACGGCCAGGTTCACAAAATAGAGATCCGGGGCTTTTAAGCGGCCCCTGTGGTCTAGGTTCACCACTAAGATGAGGATGTTCCCAATGAAGCCAACAGGGAAGAGGAGTATGGTGTAGAGACCAGAGAGGATGAGGCTGATAATGTAACGCTGATGATTCTCAGAGGCCGCCTGCAGAAAATCTGAGACGACTGCCTGTGTGTCATTCAGGTGTACGGTGACGTTATCCTCAGTGATGACTCTGTAGCCCATGTATGTTTTCATGTCCATATTACACTTCTGTGTTGAGCTGGTGTCAGTGGTTGGTAGCCATTAAGTTTTCATAGTTCTTAGCTTTCCAAGGGTTTTTAGCCACTGTGGAGTCTGTGGTGCCATCTGATTCCTCTGAGTAGTCTTGGATGTAGTAGTGGAATTGATGCCCACTCTTTAGTCTAGACACAGAGGAGAAGTGCAGTCAGCAGCTTGTTTTTCAGCATATAATCATAATCAGATATGACACTGTATAGCTTATCATCATCTCTGCTGCAGCTGTTTATGCTGAGAAAGAAACAAAGCTATAAAGTGAAGGCACATTCTTCTTTTGAGTTCTGTAGTGTTGTTTTTAGGATTGCTGTAGTTTTCTCTGTGGATATGAAATTGGTCTAGGTGTTGACCATAAACTGCAGTGCACCTGCTTCAAGTCCCTCTGTGGACCTTTGTTGCATGTCTCTCTCCTTGTTCTCTGTCATCTCTGTTAACTATCTAACACAGGCGTAACATGCCTAAATACTGCAATAGTAACAGCTGTTAGTCAAATGTATGATGCATTTGACAGAAATAACACGTTTAATTTAAAATCTTTAAAGCACTTTAAATCAATTATCTTTGACATAAACTAATTTGTGAGAGAAACTTTAGACATTAATGTAAATGTGGCTCAAACTTACCTATGTTTCCTTGCACTGCCGGCAGTCTTTCCACTCGTCCCTGTCCTTTAGTGGTGGTGACTATGAAAGCAAAGTAAATCCACAGAGGTATTGTGGTGCCACCCACCACGTACAGGAAGAAACACAAAATACACAACACAGACACACGTGCAAGTCATATCTCTATCTCTTTAGCCAAACACCATTGTTTAATAAAAGCTTTACTTAAGTTCTTAGGCAGTGCTGCAAGTAGTCATGTTAAATATCCCCTACGATTTTTATATGTGGGTGTATTTTATTACATAGATAATTATGTCACTTTGGGTCATCTAACACTCTACCATGAAGTGTGAACACGACTTAGATTGTATATTGTTGAAATATATAAATATGGGAGTCAGGGAACAGACTAAAGGGATATTTACACAAAACAAGATGAAGGACAGACAGGGATGGTCCCGTATTATGTTTCTTGCTCCTGAATCTCTAAACACAGACAGTTTATGTGCTTTCTGTTTTAGTTTACGGACACTTATTTGAGAATGTAAATAATTTCCCATGTTAATGTTGTTATGCATTACATTTTGCTATGAGGATTAACTTACTGTACATTAGATCCTTGACTGAAAGTTTCTCAGTGTGAATCAGGTCAGGTCACATGACGTCAACTTATGTAACCCAGCTCCTGTGTTCATTTTCCAACTGGTCTGAGGTTTTGTGCCACCCTATACTGGCACTGATGCAGTACGTGATCCATGTTATTCCTAGAACTTGTGCCCATCAGTTTCTTGAAAAGAACTGGAAAGTTCACAGTGTCACTTGTCGGTTTCTTTGTTCTTTAACAGATTTTTAAAACTTAAATGAAGAATTTTAACACTGCTAGCCTAAACTTAACATCTGACTTTTATTTTCCAAGACGGCATGTTTCCTATGTGACATTCTGGGCATTGCAGAGGTTTTTCCAGGCATTTTGTGTAAATGGGCTTTTGTGCAAATCATGTTTATGCAAACAGAGCCTGTTTTCCAAGAATGGAAAAATGGCCTTATTCATAGGTGTTGATTTATAACAACGATATAAACATATTGTTGTTATTATAGCAACAGGAAAGACTATATGTTGCACAATTCTAAGAATTTATAACATTTGTTTAATTGGAAAATACAAATATACATATACATAAAATGAAATTTGAAAAATAGTTTTACAAACTTTCAGCCACTGGAGAAACTAAAAAGGAGAATGCATGTGTATAAAAATATTTACACAGTCAATTAAGAGAAAAACAGCAAAAGCATGTTAAAACTTAGATTAAGAAAATGTCAATATGTCAGATCTCCAGCATTTTTAATTTAATGCATCTGGGGGAGTTCTTTACTCATATTAGAGAGTTTTTGTTCTCTATGACTCTATGTCCTGCAGGGTGTCTGTGATCTCGATATGTGGAGCAATAATGTTTCTATTGGGCTGTGTGCGCCCCGGGCTTCGACAGCAGTCCCTTAGCTGCCTAAACACTCCTTGGAGACTCTCTCGACATGGCCTGTGCATGAACAGCACGAGCAGCAGGCTGGCACTGCTCCCTGAGAACAGTACAAACTCCGCCACACTCAGAAACGCTTCCTCATATAGGTTCAGCCTCCCCTCCCTCTGTAGCTGTGCTCCCCTCACCAGCGCCACGCTGTAGAACAACAGGCAGAGAAACATGACCACAGTCACTGTCAGGAACATGGGACCCTCCTCAGAGCCAGAGAGGAAACGTCCTTTAGATTTCCACTGTCGGACACAGCCACCTATCAGAAGTCCTACTTGGAGGATGTAAGGAATCAGAAGAACCAGGCACAACTTAGCCACTGCGTATGAAACACCAGCTTTGGCTGGATCCATGAAACAGGTGGACTCCTTCTGCAGATCATCTCTAGGTCCACGAATCCCAGCCAGCAGCAGAGAGATCAGGACTGAAGTCAGGATCACCAAAGCAGCACAGACACCAGGCCTCCGTAGTAGAGCATGGGAGGGTGGATCAAGGGTTAGCACGTAAGCCATGAGCACCAACACAGACAGGCCGCACAGAGAGGCCATGTTGATGACGAAGGAGAGAGCAGCGCAGCCCAGAGCTGTGGTCTGCAGGTAGTGGGGTCTGTAGGTCACAATGTGGAAAGAGAGGAGCAGGAGCAGCAGCTGGAAGCAGCAGAAGGCCCAGAGCAGACAGTCGAGCCAGGCCAGCCGTCTGTGGGCTCTGTAGGTCTGAATGAAGCTGTAGAGCAGGAAGCAGCCTGCAATGAATCCCAGACCTGCAAAGAAACTGTAGACATAGTTTGCCCTGGAGGTTATGTCGTGAGCTGCAATTTCATCTAACACAGAGGGAGAGGAGACGGTTGAGGAAGAGGTGTCAGTGATGGTAAAACTGCTGGAAAGTGGAGGTGAGGTGCTCCACTCAGTGGTTAACACTGAGTCCTCGCTTTGATTAGCCTGAAAAGAAAAGAGAAAACACCCTCTGATGAAATCTTGTCCTCTGCAGCATCACCATGCACTGTTTGTCAAGCATTTCCTCCCATCAGGGGACGACCAGGAACCGACCGAACTAGAGTTCAGATTATTTTGTTATGAATATTTATCACCTAGTTATGTTAATCAGTTGCTCTTTAAATGCACAAAACAAGTGGAGATACACTGTTAACAGCATCCTTGTTTGGGTAACTTAACTCCCTAATTAGCTGTTTTTAATGCAGTTTCAAGAGTGTTCACTGTTGCTCTGCTTATGAATCGTTAAATAAGTTTTCCACAGGAACATACTCTTACAACATATAGTACATTTCCTTCCTAAATTAACTTAACTGTAGGTCATAGTTATAGGTCTCTAAATATACATATATGTAGAAATAATAGTAGCTTTGTTTGTCTTTCCAAATATTTTCTATGGCTGTAAGTCCCTGTTGGCCAGTCTTTGTCTGCTTCTCTTTGAGGAACTGCCTACTCAGTTAAAAACACATGTTTCCACTTACCATTTTTCTCGCTGTCGTCACTCGCTCGTCTCCTGTTTTGTATCCACCAGCCAGACGTTGCCTATTGGCTCCAAAGCTCTGAAAGTGATGCTCACTGCATGGACACAGCCGCTCACTGCGAAGGGCTTCTATATTTCTGTGGGCAATACCCCACTAGCATACTTCCAGAATGACTTCGTGGGCCATGTGATCAAAATCTTTTCCTCCCCTCCCTCTTTCATCACTGTGCTGGCTGAGTCCGTTAAATCGGAGAGCATACTGCGCCCTTTGTTTAACTTCCCCTGAGAGTTAAATGCAGTAGTTAAGTTGTGCAGAGGTTACTGGCTCCAGAAATGATATAGCTTTAATTTAGATGTTTATTTCTCTTGGGAGTAAGTTTTTTTGACACGTTTTTTGCCATGTATCAATTTTTTCTGCAGACAAATGGGGAGATAGATATTCAATTTAATCATGTTACAAAGAGAAAATAGTACATTTTGTTTTTCTCTGTGGTGTTTTCTCTGTGTCAAAGTTTCTCTGCTATGAAACTGAAATCCAATTGTTGTTTTCAATCCAAAATTCACCCACACAACACCTGTTTTCTTCATGACTCCTCTGTATCATTTGGCATGAAACTGACTAAACAGGTGGTTATTTTTAAAACAGTGCAAATGTGTGCTGTGGACAAGAGTGAGCTCTTCAATTGCAGTGCTGAGGGGATGTTACGCACCATTATTGACTTTACCACACAGAATAAATGCGTGTGATGCTGACCTCATATACTGTATGTACAGGAAACGTCCCTCTGAGCTGCAGCGCAACAGGAAGTGATCCAAACCTAAATTCAGCTTTCGCTTGTCTTTGCACCGTAGCACAACAAAATGTTACATTTATTCTACACGCAGTAGAAATCAAACTGAAGTGTAAGAAAATTAGCCCTGCACTGATCCAGAGAATTTTATTATTATACAGAAAATTGGCAGGAAATGGCTGTTAACATACACAAAAAGTGAAGCTGTTGCTTTAACTTTTCTTATCATTCAGGCATGATCAGTGTGAGTTATTTATGGATGTTTGATAATGGCTGTGCACAAACACTGATTGAATAAAGGTCTAAATAGGAAGGTCTGTTAATGTAGATAACTCCCAGGATGCCTTTGTTTTGCTTTGGTGTGACAGATTTCAGATCCACCCAGTCGCCCTGAGGGGACACACGAGGGAGAGGAAGACTTGAGTCCCGAGGAGAAGCGGGTCCTGGAGAGGAAGATGAAGAAGATCCTGAAAAAGGAAGAGAAGAAGAGGCTTAAAGCTGAGGGAGAGACCTTGAAGAAAACAGAAGCATCTGGACCCACCGCACCTCAGCAGGCCTTAGATTACCTCACCTGGTAAGAGCCAGTCTGATTTGAAACAGGAGAGGTGAATCCGCATGTTGGCCTCCTGCCTCTTACATAAGAAACCACAGGTCCAAAGCAACCCCATATCTCCGTCCACTTAAACAGGAAGCAAGGAGTACATGAAAACACTACACACATGCAATATATCTATCAACTTTTCAGGCATTTAAGCCATATGATGCATCCAGAAGACAAAAAAAGGCTCAGAACATCATTAACCCTGTTGTCCACTGCTGATGCTAAATATGGCAAATTTCCTCACTATCATTTCACAGCAGGATTACACAGGGATACGTAGATGAGGTTGTCAAGGTTGTCTTGGCTTGAGGCTAAAAGTCTGTGTTACAGACTTGGGGCACTGAGTTTGAAAGATGTCTGTGTTCAAGAGGTAGGCAGGGTCTAGTGAAATGTTTAAGCTGCATTGTGGGAAGTGTAGGATCCAGTGTTTTGGAGATGTACCTATGTTAGAGGGTACAAGTCAGGATAACTCTGCCTCTGCTGCTTTGATATTAATCATGCATTTACATTATGAAGCAAAAATCAACACATTTCTGATCATTCCTCAGCAGCAGTTGAGCAATATGAGATTCAAAGATGTAGTCTTTGATGTGGGGCTATTCTGGTCCGTTGTGTATGTTTTCATGGTATTGTCTTTCATCCCCCATTCATACAATATCGTCATTTTGCCATGGTTAACTGATGTAAACCAGAAGCTCACACCCACAACATGCACTTGTGTTTGCAGCTGGGCTGAGAACCGTGCAGAGTGGAAGTTCCAGAAGACCAGGCAGACATGGCTACTGCAGCACATGTTCAACTCTGAAAAGGTAAAATTAATAGCAATAGTTGCTCTGTTGCATTTACTTTAAAACACCTGTTAATCAAATTTATGTTGCATTTGACAGCAATAACCTTTATTTTAAAAACTATACAATACTACAAATCAGTTAGCTTTGACATAAACACATTTTTAAGAGGTTAATGGCCTTATTTGTAGTTATTGATTTATAGTAACTATATAAATATATTGCTATTGTTATAGCAACAGGAAAGACTGAAAATATGTTGCACAATTCTAAGGATTTATAGCAACACATTTGTTTAATTGAAAAATACAAATATATAAAAAATGAAATTTGAAAAATAGTTTTACAAACTTTCAGCCACTGGAGAAACTAAAAAGCAATATGTATAAAAACATTTACACAGTCAATTAAGAGAAAAACAAACTGGAGAACCACGTTAAAATGTCCAGTATGTCAGATCTCAAACGTCTTTAATTTAATGCATCTGAGGAGTTTTTGTCCTTTATGAATCTATGTCCTGCTGTGTACGCTCTGGGCTTCGACAGCAGTCCCTTAGCTGCCTAAACACTCCTTGGAGACTCTCTCGACACGGCCTGTGCATGAACAGCACGAGCAGCAGGCTGGCACTGCTCCCTGAGAACAGTACAAACTCCGCCACACTCAGAAACGCTTCCTCATATAGGTTCAGCCTCCCCTCCCTCTGTAGCTGCGCTCCCCTCACCAGCGCCACGCTGTAGAACAACAGGCAGAGAAACATGACCACAGTCACTGTCAGGAACATGGGACCCTCCTCAGAGCCAGAGAGGAAACGTCCTTTAGATTTCCACTGTCGGACACAGCCACCTATCAGAAGTCCTACTTGGAGGATGTAAGGAATCAGAAGAACCAGGCACAACTTAGCCACTGCGTATGAAACACCAGCTTTGGCTGGATCCATGAAACAGGTGGACTCCTTCTGCAGATCATCTCTAGGTCCACGAATCCCAGCCAGCAGCAGAGAGATCAGGACTGAAGTCAGGATTACCAGAGCAGCACAGACCCCAGGCTTCTGCAGCAGGGCATGGGAGGGTGGACCAAGGGTTAGCACGTAAGCCATGAGCACCAACACAGACAGGCCGCACAGAGAGGCCATGTTGATGACGAAGGAGAGAGCAGCGCAGCCCAGAGCTGTGGTCTGCAGGTAGTGGGGTCTGTAGGCCACAATGTGGAAAGAGAGGAGCAGGAGCAGCAGCTGGAAGCAGCAGAAGGCCCAGAGCAGACAGTCGAGCCAGGCCAGCCGTCTGTGGGCTCTGTAGGTCTGAATAAAGCTGTAGAGCAGGAAGCAGCCTGCAATGAATCCCAGACCTGCAAAGAAACTGTAGACATAGTTTGCCCTGGAGGTTATGTCGTGAGCTGCAATTTCATCTAACACAGAGGGAGAGGAGACGGTTGAGGAAGAGGTGTCAGTGATGGTAAAACTGCTGGAAAGTGGAGGTGAGGTGCTCCACTCAGTGGTTAACACTGAGTCCTCGCTTTGATTAGCCTGAAAAGAAAAGAGAAAACACCCTCTGATGAAATCTTGTCCTCTGCAGCATCACCATGCACTGTTTGTCAAGCATTTCCTTCCATCAGGGGACGACCAGGAACCGACCGAACTAGAGTTCAGATTATTTTGTTATGAATATTTATCACCTAGTTATGTTAATCAGTTGCTCTTAAATGCACAAACAAGTGAGATACACTGTTAACAGCATTTAACATTTTCAAGAGTGTTCACTGTTGCTCTGCTTATGAATCGTTAAATAAGTTTTCCACAGGAACATACTCTTACAACATATAGTACATTTCCTTCCTAAATTAACTTAACTGTAGGTCATAGTTATAGGTCTCTAAATATACATATATGTAGAAATAATAGTAGCTTTGTTTGTCTTTCCAAATATTTTCTATGGCTGTAAGTCCCTGTTGGCCAGTCTTTGTCTGCTTCTCTTTGAGGAACTCCCTACTCAGTTAAAAACTACTCAGTTAAAAACACATGTTTCCACTTACCATTTTTCTCGCTGTCGTCACTCGCTCGTCTCCTGTTTTGTATCCACCAGCCAGACGTTGCCTATTGGCTCCAAAGCTCTGAAAGTGATGCTCACTGCATGGACACAGCCGCTCACTGCGAAGGGCTTCTATATTTCTGTGGGCAATACCCCACTAGCATACTCCAGAATGACTTCGTGGGCCATGTGATCAAAATCTTTTCCTCCCCTCCCTCTTTCATCACTGTGCTGGCTGAGTCCTGTTAAATCAGAGAGCATACTGCGCCCTTTGTTTTATTTCCCCTGAGAGTTGCAGTAGTTAAGTTGTGCAGAGGTTACTGGCTCCAGGGATGAAATAGCTTCAGTAGTAGCTTTTATTTGTTTTTTTAGTTTCTCTTTAAAGTAATTTTTTTAAATAATTTTTTGCCAACCATCCATTTTTCTACAAATGTGGAAGTAGATACTCAATTCCATCCTGTTACAAAGAGGAAATATTACATTTAGTTTTCTCACGTTTTTCCACCATGAAACTGAAATCCAGTTTGTCTTTGATTCAAAATTCACCCACACGATGCCTGTTTTCTTCTGGACTCCATTTTGCACAAAACTTTATAAACAGGTGGTTTGATCAAATTAACTTGCTTCATCATTTCATGAAGGGGAATTTTTCTCAGCTGAGGTTTAGAGGGAAGGCACACACCCACCTCTGTTGACCTCAGATTCTTATTGTGTGATTAGGTTGTGAGTTACACTCACTCTTTTTCAGAGCATGCTTTCAACGCTTTGAAAACTTGTCCTCAGATTCCAGATGAGAAGTTCTCCGTGCTGCTCGAGTACCTGGAGGGGCTCCGTGGAAGGGCTAAGGACACTACAGTGCAGAAGGCCTTAGCTCTGGTTGAAGAGTCAGGGAACGCACCAGAGGAAGTGGATGTCCAGCAGAGGGCGCACAGAGCCAGAGAAGTTATCCAGCTGCTTTCCTGACCCACCACTACTACAGGAAGACATCACATCCACCAGGAAAAAGACTGAACTCCGCTGATCTGTGGACTGAATGACTGCCCTGATCTCAGGCTTGGACTAAAACTGTGTGTGTTTTGTATGTAGGATTCTCTAATGGTCCTGTTGGGAAAGGGAAAAGTTTTGATTGAATCACAAGTGTTTCTCACACTTTGTAAAATATGAAATCCTTTAAGTTCATTTTAATGACAGGTTATACTTAGGGCACAACAGTACCCTAAATAAAAGTAATTTTTACTAAGATAAAGTCTAGTTTCACCAGTATGTAAACCCCCCCACAGATGAAGCAGAAAGCAGAGAGACCTCTGGAGTTAAAAGTCTCAGGAATGTAGTCGAGACGTGTTTGTGCTTGTCGAGGCCCATAATCAGTGAAGTCACTGATGAGAATAACTTTTCTTTCACCCTCTAGGTATAATCATGATGAGCAATGTTTTGTTTTGACAAATCCCTTGTGACAGAAAACACAATCTAGACCAGTAGTTCACATTCCACATTATGAGCATGTGAGATTTATACTTATCTGCTCATTTTTAGGATTAATGTCAACCCTTTTCTTAAATCTTACACATCAAGTGTGTGATTATAATCTAATGTCATTTTACATTGTATCAGTATAACCAACCATATAACTCTCATATGCCCAAACCAGATATACAGTAGCTATAGGAGCACCTGCCAGTTCTGGCTGCAGTGTTGGAGAATGTAGGCTTCCTGTGCTGCAGAGGCCCATGTTTGACTCTTAATTCAGGTTGCAAACTTGTCACAGGAAGGAAGCTAAGTCTATATGTCGGTAAAAGGGTGATGACACGACCTTGCTTCCTCAGTTCATAAAAATACACTCAATACAGTACACTAGGCATTTAAATACTTCTGTCACTGTATAAGGCCAAATATATAAATAACATCATTGGTTAAGATTTTTGCTCCACTTTTGCCTTTTGGTTTGGCACACACACACATGAACTACCAGTATACTTGGTACATAAACCCATGTAGATGTCTCATTGTGGATATTTTCTGATTCTGAGTGTACAGAGCATAAGGCATCCAGAGACTTCAGTTTTTCTCAGTGTAACTTGTTCAAATGAACCTTTAGTGCTGCCACCAGTGACAGGAATATTGTCCAGCGAGTGTCTCTGTCACTCACAGTGACCAAGACAGTCCAATCCAGGTGCTTGTAAACGGAGGATGCGACTTGCTCTGACTTGCTCCAGGTGCTTCTCACTGTAAATCGATAAGGCCGTTGTCACCCCTCAGGTGTTGATCCTTAACGGTCACGCTCACTGTACCTTTTGCTTCATCTGTAACATATATGAACATCAAATGATATTGCACACAAGAAAGTACTGTACATGCTGTGTACAAGTTAAATGAGTGAAGACTGCTGAGTTGAGTTGACTTACCTGGCTTTGAATCAAAAGGAATATTGTGTTGAGTGAGGAGAGCACGCAGTCTCTCAATCTCTTCTCTCTGTTTTTGGAAGTCCTGTACAAAATATATTGAGAGAATACATTCTAAACAACTTCTTGTCATGGTGTTGTAATCATATTGCACACTATTCTGTGGGCCATTATTTGGATGAGTATTTAAATCTCTATAAATCCACATACCTCGGTACATTTCTGTAAAGAGTTGTGTGTTTCTGAGTTGTCTGTAGCCTCTGGCTGACTGACCTTCACTTTTTGGCTCTTCAGGAAACCAGCATCTTCAAAAATGTCCCTCAAAAGATTATTGTATCCCTGCAGCAAACATACACACTGTGTTAGTGTACAGGACCATTAGTTATTAAATTACTATTCTTAATACTATTCTTGATTCTAATTTTTGAGCTATGGCCAAAAACATATTTTGTAATGTCGCACTTACCTTGACCTTTGACCACTAATATATAATAAGTTCATTTTCGATTACAAATGAACGTTTGTGCAAAATTAAGGTAATTCTGTCAAGGTGTTGTACTGAGATATATTCATGAGAATAGAATGTATGGATGGACAGACAGACAGACAATTCAAAAACAAAATGCCGCCAGCCATAGTGGTCACTGGTGTGGAGACATAAAAATGGAAAACAAGTACTTTGAGAAAGGGCTGACATTTTTTAAAATATCCAAGCTTGAAAACAATTGTATAATTTTCAATGCAAAATGAACAAGATGTTTGATGGAGGTACACATGTACATTCATTATCATACAAGTGGCATAAACTGTCAAGTGACAAGGATCAAATTGGCCATGCTGTGTCATTTCTTACCTGCTCAGTAATAAGACCCTCATAGCGAGCCTGTTCAGCTTCATCCCATTCCTCCTGCAGTTTCTCAGTCAGTGTTGGGTAAACTTAAAAAGAGCATACAAATGATAAGAAATCACTATTACCACTGACATACCCTGCTGATCTGTGCTTTAAGATGGTTATTTGTCTTACCTAAAAGAGAATGTGGATGGCAAACAAGTGGTGTCTCAAAGGTTAGCGAGTACACACAAGTGCTGGGCTCTGAGACTTGAGAAAGCTTGCTGCTTGTGCTGCAGACAAAAATCACCTACAGAACCATGACAAAGAACAAGTTACACAACAAATCTACTAGTGTTTTTATTGTTGATTTAATCAAGACTGTGACTTTGAGTTGAGTGTTTATCACTACAGACACATAGTTTGTATTTAAGAAGAAACATAGTCACTGAAAGAAGCCAGTGGAAGCTCCTAAATTTTGTTAATTGACTACCAGAATATGTTTACATTTTTAAATCACACTAACCTTTGTTTCTCTGTTTCTAGTCCCACAAGCATCCCCATCTCTCATCCACATTCCTGTGAAAGTGTTGTTTGCTATTTCCCACTCCTGCCAGATCCTGTGAGGAACACAAGACAGACTGCTCTCACAACAAACCCACTGCTTACTGCCAATCATTCACATATTGATATTTACGATAAAGGTATTTTTAAGTAAAGATAAGGTAATGGCATCTTACCCCAATATCCCACTATAAGCATTCCACCTGAATGACTGCTCATGTTGGGTGATGTTGTGAAATGGACAGAATTCATATTTATACCTGCAAAGTCACCCAATCACATGTTTGTTTTTGCAGACAGTCCAGTTTGATGTAACAGTTTGATAATATGTGAAATACTCACGTTGATTCTGTGAGACTGAAGCACTTTCCAGCAAGTCGATGAAGATGCACTGGGCCTTGAGGGAAACATTAATGTTGACATAATAAGTGAAGTCAGTGATTAAAGAAAATGTAAGCTTTAATTCATGTCGATTTTTTTTTTACCGGACACCGGAGATGGGGTCGCTTTAGGCTGTAGTCTGCTTCCTTGAGCCACAAAAGGATTATTCAACCCAAATGTGTTCGGCTCCTCAACTATCTTCATTTTACCGGCGAATCCATAGTTTACTGTATGAAAATAAGTCGATAACAGACTCAACACAGCAGCACAGCACGGTGTGGCACATATGGTTTGGTATTACAGTTATAAAACAAAATACGCACAACAGAGCATAGAGGCACTTACCGAAAAGGGATGCACAGACCATCCACAACTTTAGTAATCTGGATATTCCGGTACACAAGTAGTACATGGCTTATTTCAGAATGAAACAGTCAGAGTCGTTTTCTAGCTACATTTCCTGCTTTGCTGGTCGGTCGTCACATGACACGTCACGTGATCAAAATAAAAAGTGGGCATGCGCAGTTTGTATCTTGGACTACGACATGCTTTCCACGGCATGCATTAGCGAAAGCCACTAAACTGTATTTCAAAAGCTATTTAAAGGAGTGTAGGATAAACGAATACGAAGACTAGTTGTGTAGTGATAATGTCTATGAATTTGTGACGGATTTACGAAAGGATAAGATGCGAAATTTTTGCGAATTAGTTTTTCAGATGTGCTAGTAATGTAGTTAGCTAGCTAACATCAGAGCATGTAAACAGGTGCTGACCAGTTTAAATGCAAGCTGTTATCTTACAGTAATTATCTAGTTGTCCACCTGGTGCAACATGGGACGAAAGAAACAGGGCAAGTTTGTGCGATCTGACAACAAAGGCAAAGACAAACGGCATAAAATGAAGGGGAAATCCTTAGAGGCCTTTACAGAGGAAATGCACACTGCCTTTGAAGGTAATGGTACATTGACTATTTATAATTCAAAAATATGTTTCAGCTATTTTGTGCTTGCCTATTTTTTTCGCTTCAAGACCTTTATCAAGCACAATAATTCTCCTTTTTAAAAAATTAAATAAAGTGTTCTGGGAAGGACAAATTATAGTAATTGTACCCAAGTATTCTAAGGGGAAGTGCAGTGTTTACATGGGATCTCTGTGTTTTAGAGTGGTGACATAAGGCCTTAATCTGTTGAGCTTGTAAAGTTATGATTTAATGTTTGAACAAATCTGGGCTGTTCATGCAGAATACAGTGATGCACTACATCTGTCAACTTCTGCTATGGTGATACACAGTAAATTAATGGCAGAACATCAGTATAATTGAGGGGAAGTTCTGAAAACTTGAAAACTTGATAGTACAAACACCACTACTCGAGCAAGGCTGTTGATATTCACATTATCTATCACTGTCTTTCTCAGCGAGTCTTCACCTAGAGGAAGGAGCGGAGGCCCCTCAGGTGAAACTGCCTTGTCCACTTGCCATGTGGGAGTTGGGTCACTGTGACCCCAAACGTTGCACTGGCAGAAAGTTAGTACGAAAAGGTTTTGTACGCAACCTGCGCCTCAATCAGAGATTCAATGGGCTCATTCTGAGTCCAATGGGCACAAAGTATGTGACGCCAGCAGACAGGTTTGTTGAGTCCTCTACTGCATTCACTGCAATGTTAAAATAACTGCTGTCCTGCTCGCTGCTAACATTTTATTATTACTATAACAACAAATAAATTCAAATTATTGGATCAAGTATGAGATTAACAGCCAATTTATTAGTTTTGTTTTTTTCCGACTATGGTTCATTAATGATCAATGATTTAATCATGCAAGCATTTCTTCAATGTGTTCACTGGCATTTGTAATAAAAATTTGTTCTGGTCCATAACAGATTTATTAAATATTTGATCTTATTTTTGATCTCTATAACTGTGATCAAAGATTAATGTCAGAGTGATTTAAAAAACACTGTCCTTTATGTACAGAGAGATTGTGGCTCAAAATGGGTTAGCAGTGATCGACTGTTCCTGGGCCAAACTGGAGGAAACTCCCTTCAGTAAGATGGTTGGAACTCACCCCAGGTTACTGCCGTACCTCATAGCTGCAAACCCTGTCAACTATGGCAAGCCTTGCAAGTTGTCTTGTGTTGAGGCTTTTGCTGCTACATTCTGTATTGTAGGTGAGGCTTTAGCTTTACTTATTCAGGAATTATTTACTGTATTGTCTTCCTGACTGATTTTTCTATCCTGTTAGAAGGCATGGCAGTGAAACTCACTATGTCTGATTTTTCAGGTTTTGAAGAACTAGCAGTGCTCCTGTTGAAGAAATTCAAGTGGGGGACAGTGTTCCTGGATCTCAATAAAGCTCTGCTGGATCGCTATGCAGAGTGCCAGTCAGAGGAAGAGCTGCTCTCTGTAGAGAAGGAGTTTCTCACAGCCAAACCCGAGGAGGAGGAGTTTGGTAAAATGGGGGAGAAATATATTGAGGTCCCATCCAGTGTTTTCCCTACATCTTTATTTAGCAGTGGTGGCTGGGTGTTGTTTTGGTTTTAGTCCTATATCTGTCCTTATTTTAGTCTTAGTTTGTCTTCATGTTAAAGTTGTAGCCCAAAAGTAGTTCACTGAACTAAAATATAAACTGTTTCTGCATCACTGATGTAGTTTTTCTATGAAGCTTCACCACTGATAAATTATTATTGGGAAAACATTGGTCTCACATTCCTTTTTAGGGATGTAAAAGTCATAAAACATGGTTCTTAAGGCTTTTAAGCTTCATGAATTATTTATTAGTAATATCATTATTATCATCATAAAATAAAGGCCACTGTGAGTTGTAATATCTGACCCATAATTTGATAAACACTAATGTGAACATCCCTTGCAATACTGATCATTAATAATCAGGAATAATTGGTGGTGGGGGTGGGGGGTGGGGGTTAGCTTTGTTCACTTGATTTTCATTAATTTGCTTCTATTTGAGTCAGAGATGTGGGCAGTGATTCAAAAGTCTGAAAAACAGGGTGATTGTTTCCTGCATCTCTGTAACATTGCCCCATAAACAGAGGGGGATGCTGTTGCTGAGTTATGACCTATAATGTTGAAGCAATTTTCCTCTTAATGAAAGCTAATCATCTGTCTTGTTCACAGATCCTTTTGATGTTAATTCAGGAGTAGAATGTAGGAACCTCAACAGACAAATGCGGTAAGGATTTAGTATTTCATTACATTTATAACTTCTATCACTGATGTAATTCCCAAGGCATACTGTTTGTTTGCTGTAGTGAGTGTGATATGTTGATGAATAAATAACTTGTACTGGTCTAACCATTTTACTGCTGACAGTTTTGTAGTAGTATGTCACTTTATACAACTTTTACATTTGCAACAGAAAGTGACCTATCAACTAAAATTCAAACACCAGTAAGCTAATATTGCTGGGAAAATATGAAATATTTTTAAAAACATATCTGTACATCCCTAGTTGGTTTTCCATGGGTGTGGTCACTAAGTTCATTAAAATGTCATCTCTGTATTTAGTACACCTGAGGACGATGATTCGAGTGAGGATACAGACACCTCTGAGGATGACAAAGATGAAGCAGAAGATGAGAAAACGGACAGTGAAGATGAGTCAAGAACAGTCTCACATCATGATGAAGAGGAAGAAGACTGAATCATAGTCATCGCATTAAAGCATATTTCAACCATGGATCAATTTAAAACAGACTGGGAAATCTTGTTTTAACATTCATTTCTCCTAAATCCTGTAAATTGAAAGCTATTTTGAGATATCCAGTTTTGTATAAAAAATGAAAATTATACAATAAGTTGTATGTTTTTAATGTATACACAGACTAAATAAATGAACTGAAATTAAGGTGCATATTGTTACAAAGGGTTGTCACAGTTGGATACACATGGCTGAATGGATCAAGACAGTCGGTAAAAGCAGATTTGTGGCCTGTGTGAATTCACGCTGCTTCCACACAAAAGTTAAGTTAAAACGGTACCTGTAGATAAGACCTGTAGAAAAAATCTAAAAATCTCTCTGCATGGTATTATTGGTAAATCTAAAACACACTGGCGCACAGACCGTTTTTAAGCCATGTCTACTGTCCTATTTGAATTTCAACAACTACTGCCGTTTGACTCCATCCCCATCAGTCGATGAAGTTCAGTCGGTTGTAAATGTGGCGAGGGGGGCGGACACAGCGGGACTCTCCTCTGCTGTCCTGCGCTAACATTGTTGTGGAACGACGTCACAGCTCGAAAATGAAGGCGCAGAGGCAGCCATTACTGGAGCTTCTCTAATTATTTTATTCCAAATAAATACTCGAGGAAAACTCCCATGGCAAGAGCTACAAGTCAGCTGGTAAGTGTTGCAACTTTAACATGAATAACAGTTCGAAGCCGGTGCTTCAAATGTACAGTGCGGCGGCTGTTTGACAACAAATAGTTAGGTCGGGCCTTCATGTGAAGAGCGGTGCTAGCCGCAAAAGATCGTTTAACGTTACGACTCAGTAGCTAGCAGCGTTAGCTTGCTAATGTTGGCTAACACAACACCTAATGTTTGCTATGTTAATCGGGGTTGTCCAGCACTTGGCTTGTTTCGTGTTTAAAGTTTCTTGGAAATATTTGCTTCTTCTTTGGCATTTACCTACGCTTGCTATTTGTTTCATATGACGGAGAGTCATTTCCCGTGGTCAGTATCTGTTGGCTAACGTTAGCTATACGGGTTCGCGCTTTCGAACGATGCTGCTGCTTGCTAACAAGCTAATATTAGCTTTATTGCGTTCCACCTTTGGTTAGAAGATAACATTTAAAGGTTAACGTTGTGTAGTTCGACTGTCAACCCACTAAATTTCAAATTTTGACATTAACATCAGCGCACAAACTTTGAACACGACTAAGTAACATTACATGAAAACAGCATCATGTTTTGAAGTTACTTATCTGTTACCTGGCTTGCTAACGTTAGCTAATTGCCTGGCTGTTAGCGTTAAGTTTACAACTCGCTGTCAGCGATGGCCGGCATTATTTGACAAGGCAGCAGAAGCTAGCGTTAGCCTGCTAGCAGGCGTTAGTTAGCAAAGAAAGTTCGCACAGGCCTGTTGTTACCCGAGTACTCGGGGTTAGGTTAACGTTAGCTGCGGGTTTCCATCGACCATTACATGTTTGACGAATAATAATGGTTCAGTAGATAGTTATGTGGCCAGTTGTCAACCATACAGTCAAGTCCGGATAAGGCAGCTAACTGGCCACACCTTGGTTTTGAATGAGAAGAACCTAGGCCAACTGAACTAACTAACGTTAACTGAGTTGTAAGATGAACAACATCACCACTGTTAACATTGGCTGAGTAAGTTAAAAAATAACTAATGTTAGTAGAAATACCAACCACTTTGTTGGAAAGCACAGCCTGTCGCTGTATGTAATCTTTGAGTCTTCAACAATCATCTGGTGGGTTTCTCTTAAGTGTGTGTTTTCCTTAGCTGTCATGTCAACTTGATCACATACGTACACATTTGATGAATTCACTGCAGTCGTGGTAGTAACTACACCTGTCACATGAGAACAGTAACTTTGACTTGCTTTTTACAGCTTTAACACTGGAGGGTGGGACCATCAGGCTCAGAGGCGGCTTCTTCAATAGTCGTTGCATGTCCCTATCAATTCTAGACTTTGTTCCTCAGGTGGTCTCATTTGAAAATGTCTTTTTAAGTCATGATATCTTACTAAGAGTGTTAGCTGCAGTAAATTTAAATTTTCAAAGCGGATCTTCTTCATGTGACTTCATTCTTGAGTCATGGACACATTTTTCCAAATGGGTCAGTTAATTGCTTGTTTTGTAGTACATTGTATTGTTTACAATTTACAGTCCACTGCCCCTGAAAATACATCAAATTGCATTCATTAATTTCAGCTGTTTAATATATTAGTGCTTACTGTTTATTTCCAATATCTATTGTGTTGTCATAGTTCATTTCTTGTTTCAGATGGTATGAATTATGATACACTATAACCAATAATCAATTACTGAATCCCAATTCAAATGGTTCAAAGTGCCAAACAATATAATATGTCTGTGTCCATTAACAGCTAATTTTTAAACATATTGGCAATGGGAGCTGTTTTCACTGATGTTGTTAATGTTACAGTCCTATACTTATTCCCAGTATTCATATGGTTGCTAGATAAGGTTGGCCTAAACTTGCCAGCACATCAGTTGCCAGTCACAAGAATCATGTATTATCAGCTAGGTTTTGAGTGCATTAAAAGGTGTATTTTGACAGTCTTAGATTAGGGTACACAGCCCCCCATATTTCCCAAGTGAAGATACACTATTTAAACCACATAGGAACTTTTATTTTTTCCACATCACTTGGACTGATATATTCTTAATGCTGTCTCTTTCGTTTCAGTATGATGTTGTGCCCATTCAGCCCAGTGTTGTCATCTGTTCCTGCTCGCATCCATCAATGGTAAGAAACCACCCTGACTCCTGCTCGCCACTTGCTATCCCAGGCGCAAGCAGTAGCCACTGTCCCAGCATGGAGGGCTCAGCCTCAGAGGCCCGTGCTGTAGGAGCGTCTGCCAGCAGCCAGGCCTCAGACCTCCGCACACAGCCGGCTGTCCAGACCCCTCAGCCACGCAAGAAGAAGCCAGACGACTTCAGATTTGGCAAGATATTGGGAGAGGGCTCCTTCTCAACGGTATGTAACTTGGATTTCACATTTGTTTTTGAATTATACTTGGGTAGATGTTGCTACATGCTAGCATTCTTTTGATTAATGTACTTGGATGAGTCATCTTCAGTTCATTTGAGGTGAAATGACAAAACAGGTCCTAAGAGTTACTACATTTTTTTCCTAAGTCCGACAAGATAGAAACATGCCATGTTATGTTTTTTCTGTTTTCCTGTCCTAAGGTTGTCCTGGCAAGAGAGCAGGTAACAGGGAAAGAATATGCAAGTAAGTACTAATACAGCAGCTTTTGACGAATGTCTTGAATTACACTGAGTTATCAAGATGAAAAATTACTGGGTGTTTTTTTACTGTTATATCCTGAGATCTCCTTGTCTCTCTTCCAGTTAAGATTTTAGAGAAGCGCCATATTATGAAGGAGAACAAAGCCCAGTACGTGAAAAGAGAAAGGGATTTGATGTCAAATCTAGATCACCCATTCTTCGTCAAGCTCTACTTCACATTTCAGGATGATGAGAAGTTGTGTATCCTTTAACAAGTACAATAGGTCATGGCATATTGTGTATTTATAATTGAACAGTTGTGTGATATTTTTTGTGTTAAAAAGAAACATCTTACATGATTGCTGTCAACAATTGGTTTCTGGTAATCACAGTGATCCTTAACTAACTGTTCTTAGATTTTGGGCTCAGCTACGCCAAGAATGGAGAGCTCCTGAAATACATTCGCAAAATTGGTTCATTTGATGAGACCTGTACTAGATTCTACTCAGCTGAAATAGTTTGTGCTCTAGAATACTTACACAATAAGGGGATAATACACAGGTAAGATTTTCTGTTTGTTTTTACCTGTACAGGTGTTTCTTGTCCTTTTTGCTGTTGACCATATACAATTCTTAAAACAATGTTGTGTTTGTTTTCCCAATAACTTACGACCTGTTCCTTTCAGAGATCTGAAACCAGAGAATATTCTTCTGAGTGAAGAGATGCACATCCAGATAACAGATTTTGGGACAGCAAAACAGCTGTCATCAGACAGTAAACAAGGTATAACCACCTTCCTGATTTTTATTTGTGTTCTGAATTTGGCAGTAAACTTTATGTAAGGAGTATATACATACTTATGTCTATATATAAATAATATTTTTTTGCATTGTTTGGCAGCAAGAGCAAACTCCTTTGTTGGAACAGCGCAGTATGTGTCTCCGGAGCTGCTAACAGAAAAATCAGCCTGCAAAAGGTAACAAGGTTTGGTCATCCTGCAACTGAAACACTTGCTAATCACTGGTCTGTTTTATTGTTAGTCAGATAAGGATGGTATCACATCTGTAATGTTATTTCTGCCTCTTTTCTCTCTAAGCTCTGACCTCTGGGCTTTGGGATGTATTATCTATCAGCTGGTGGCTGGTTTACCACCGTTCAGAGCTGGGTAAGTACCAAGGGGGTGTTGCTGTGACACCTCAGTTAATTTTCATTAATTCATGTTTCAGTAATGGCTAATGATGTTGCATTTCTATTTTTCCCATTGACATTTACTGTTTAGGATTATTTCTCACACAAGGTGTGAGAATAACCTTATCCTAGTGATATTAATCTAGCGAACAACACTTCCCTACAGATGTTTATGTTAATTTCCTCTTGTGTTTATATTGTAGAAATGAGTACCTAATATTCCAGAAGATAATCAAGCTGGAGTATGAGTTCCCAGAGAAATTCTTCCCCAAAGCCAAGGACCTTGTCAAACAGCTTTTGGTGAGTTGTCAGATACCATAATCCATACATATAAGATATAACAAAATGTTACTGATGTTGGTGGGGAAATTAATTTCGTATACTGGTGATCTGTGCTGGTGTTGGTTACTTACAGAGCAGTGCCTTACTGCTGAATGAAAACATGTTTTCTGTTTTCCCCTCAGTCACTGGATCCTTCCAAGCGGATTGGCTGTGAAGAAATGGGAGGGTATGACCCTTTGAAGCAGCACCCCTTCTTCGATACCATCTCCTGGAGTGACCTGCACCTACAGACACCCCCAAAGCTCACTCCCTATCTCCCAGCCATGTCTGAGGATGATGAGGACTGCTATGGAAATGTATGATAATTTATGACTGTAACAATACAGATCTCTTTTCTGTCCACTCTTTGGTTAATTGTAGGATACCTTGTTAAAAGATACAGAATCCCCAAAACCTTGAACAAACAACAAATCTTTAGTCAAATCTTACTGTACTTTCTTGTGCTTGTCTCATTTCCATAGTATGATGATCTCCTGAGCCAGTTCAGCAACATGCAGGTGGCCCAGTCCAGCTCATCACACTCCCTGTCACCACATGAATCAACGCCCCCACAGAGGTCCAGCAGCAACATTGAGCAGTACATCCATGACCTGGACAACAACTCTTTTGAGCTGGACCTGCAGTTCACTGAGGAGGAGAAGCAGCTATTGCTGGATAAACAGACCACTGGAAACCCATGGTAACATACATGTTTCGCCCATGTCAACATGTTGTGTGTATTGGAATCCTTGTTAATTTTTTTTTTAACCTAAGTCTGAAACATTCTTGGATCAAAGTCTACCTCATGTTGCCGAAATGTGGAACGAAGTTAAATTATGAAGTTCTTTTGTAGATAAGTGTGTGTGTAACTATCAATACATAAATTTGTTGGGGGGGGGGAAACAATGTTTTAGTGAAAGGGAGGGGTTGTCAATAATCTGTTATTGCTTATTTATACAGGCACCAGTTTGTGGAGAATAACCTTATCCTGAAAATGGGCCCAGTGGATAAGCGAAAGGTGTGCATTCAAACCTGTATATTTGAAACATTTATATTACGTCATAGTATTATTAAATAGTTATTATATATTTTACATTTCTGAGAACGTTAAACCTTGCCAAGTTAAACCTCAATTATAGGTGTAGATTCTAGTAATTGGCAACATTAGAGAAGTCACTTTCCATGGCATTGCTCTAGCATATAGGAGGTAAAGGGGAATTCCCTGCTGTGATGTGGAAAGTCTCTTTGGCCTAACAGCCCCCTCTGTTGGTGAACTAATGTCTCGAGCTGTGTGGCATTCCATTGCAGGGTCTGTTTGCTCGACGGAGACAGCTGCTTCTCACTGAAGGACCACACCTGTACTATGTGGATCCTGTCAACAAGGTTCTGAAAGGGGAGATTCCTTGGTCCCTAGAGCTACGCCCTGAGGCTAAGAACTTCAAAACCTTCTTTGTTCACACGGTAAATGACTGTTTATTTCTGATGTCTGTCCAGCACATTTTCCTCCAGCAACATGTTGACACTTGCCCACTGTTTAGATTCTCCTCTTCCTTGTAGTTCACTTTTAAAATATTTTCCTTCCTTTCCTGTGATCTTTGCAGCCTAACCGAACATACTATTTGATGGACCCCAGCGGAAATGCTGACAGATGGTGCAAGAAAATCCAGGAAGTGTGGAGAAAGATCTATCAAAGGCACCAAAACCCTGGCCTATAGGAGTACAGTTCCTCCTGTGGCCGCTCCTCTTTAGCTCTGAGGCCAATCACTGAGCAGAGTAACACCCTCTTTAGTGCCCTTCATCACCGCAGTGTAAACAAACTCTTAGAGACGCTGGCATCTAGACCTTGTTTGTTTTCCTGAGTAGAACCATGGGAAAAATACAACTTTGGATTCAGGGTTGCTTTGCTTGTTCTTTGTGCTCTCTGTGAGGCTTCTATTGCATTTTTCCATGTATGGATAATAAGACTGCCACCATGCACATCTGCTTTTTGTACATTCTGCAGGGGGAATAAGAAGGGCAAGCTTGTCCTGTAGAGTGACACAAGCTTGGGTACTGCTAGGACTATCTCAAATGCAAGGACTGGTTTCCTGCTTCAATGATACCATAACACAAATCTAGCTTTTGTGAACCAGAGCCTATCCTGATATCTTAATTAAACCATATCCTAATCCTACATCATACGTGCAAGCTGTAGTCAGGCCCCACTTCTAGTGCATATACTCCATAGTTGTAACTGATACTGTAAGCTGATTCAGTCTCACACGTTTACCAAACTCAAATCCTATATATATTTTTGTCAGAGCCCAAATGTTCCCATGGTATTTGAGTTGTTTTTTTAGTCTCTTGGTACTTGCTTATTGCAGTCCAGTTAAGATCTCTATGTAACAAAGCAGAGTGCTGGTCTGCAGTGAGACATGGGTCTGAATCAGTCTCTGTATAAGTGTGAGCCTTCCATAGCTGTTACTGAGGATGTATTGCTAACAGGGGGCGGGTAAACATGCCACTAGCTTGTACTTCCTAATCATAACTTGCTTATCTTTCCTGCATGGCCAGTTTTGTAGCTCAGCCTTGTCCGCTTCTCTCTCCTAGGGCACTGGAGTTATAGTTTATTCAAGTTTAAAGGTGGGTATTTTTGACTGCATTGGCAACCATAGCGAATATTATTGGATGATTTGGCTGTTCTGTACCATTCACTGGCTATTTTTTTGTGGTGTTAATTCTTCAGTTTCTTTTTCGGAGGGATAGTCGGCTCATCTTCAGTATGTCCTATTGAAAACAAAATCTTATGTGCTGACCACCCCATGCTGAACAGAAAACTTTGATCAACAGAGATACATACACATACTATCATTCTCGGAAGCAATCACAGTAAAGCTGTTGTCCCTGGACAAGATGGCAGAACTGCCTCATCGGGCTCATTAGCCTGCTTTTTTTTTTTCTTTCTTTTTTTTTCTTTTTTTCTTCATCCTGACGTTTGGCCCAATAGAAATTAAAGCGATTGATTTAACTTGTGCTCTTGTTTTAGCAATATGTATCATCATAATGCTTTTAATTTTTGACATATTACCTTAAGGTCCTTTCCAAAGGTCCTCTTCCTTCAGCTGAGTCTGTGTGTGCAGTGTGTGACTGGAGTATAGGTGAATAGGACCCTCTGGCCCTGGGGCCCGGGGCTCGATGTGGTTGGATGTCAGTTAAAGGATATCTATCTGATCCAAATAACCGATGAAATTGCTGTATCTGTCTATAAAGTCGAGAAAGCACTAGAGAAGTGTTTTCCTCTAGTTAGAAAAATTGTTTGAATCAAGTCGATGGCAGTCGGTTACATTGTGTATGGAATACTCTACCTGGCTTGTAACTGACTAGAACTGTGATGTACAGATGATGTATTATTAAAATCTGAAGCAAGTAATGCAATGATATTAGGATACAGTTTTTGTATTTTTATTCTTGTATAAGGTTATTTGATGGCTATTGTTTAGCCTCTAGTTCATTCTGTGTTATTTAAATTCTAATATATGAATCATATTTGGATTGAAGTCATGTTCAGGGGCCATGTTGTGTATGTATTGAGATGTAAAGCCTTTGAATGTGAATAATTATTGTAAACTATAATATTTTACAGCTTTTTTCTTACTATATCATACATTTTCTATTTGCTCAGTGATTTAATCATATTCTGATAATTTAATGAATCTGTTCATTCTCTCTCTGATTATTTGTGCGCTAGGTCAGTAGATGTTGAATGATGAATTTTCCACTTAATGCTTGGTAGTCCAGTAATTAAAGCATGTAGGGATTTAGGCATATAAATAAAGCCATGTGTCCTGTCTTCTGTTAACAACCACGGTCATGACACAGTGAAAGCAGCAGCATTCAGTTGCAATGGCATCTCACATTTTTTTGCAGCATGTAAATAAAGTACCGGCCCGTTATCAGTGTTTCTGTGTCGTGAAAATTACTTGAATACACATCAAGTGCAAACACCACAGGAGAAAAAAAACACTGGTTGGTCTTCAACAATCATGAAATCATATACTCGAAACACATGAATAAGGTTTTTACCACCCCTAGCTCTTAAGATTTTACTTTCATGATATTTCCAGGCTCCCGACAGCAAGAGATCACTGCTCCGTATCGGAGCGTCAGTAGATCAACCTAGGGAGGACCTTTTTCCTCTGGAATAATTTATGCAAGTGTCTGTCGGTGCTGGTGGAGTGGGTTAGTAGGAGTGGCCGAGGAGCTGGCAGTCTGCTTTGCATGAATCGTGGACTCCAAGTTAGTGGCTGCAGCTTAGATATTTCCTGTCAGCCGCACAGACAGAGCCGAAGCCAGGGCGGAGGAGACGAGGAGAGGGATGGCAGAGAACAGCTCCGAGACGAGCGGCTCCGTTCCCCGGAGATGTTTGGCCCATTCTCCGGCGGAGAGAAACATTTCATCCGGTGTTGGGGCATCGAAGTGGATTCGACTGAACGTCGGGGGCACGTATTTCTTAACAACGAGACAGACGCTGTGTCGAGATCCAAAATCATTTCTGTACAGACTGAGCCAAGCTGACCCCGAGCTCGACTCCGACAAGGTAAATGCTAAGCTAGTCCAGCTAGTTAGCCCTGTAGTTGGGAGCGTACTTAGTTAACTGGGTTGTATTTTCCAGCAAACAGCTTTTAATTGCTTGCTGTATTGTTTAGTAGCTAGGGCAGTTGGTGACTGCGCTTACCATCTTGCTTAGTCACATTAGCAGCTTTGTTAAAATTAGTGTTTATTCAAATACTCAGCGCTAACTCGTTTTTTGTTGCTAGCTAGCATTAGCTCGCTAAGCTAGCTAGATTCCGACAGTCACCACATGACATACGATCTTGCTGCTAGTCTGAGTGTGTGTGTGTGTAGCTCGCTCATTATGTGTCTTATTAATGTAAGATGCCAGGTAACCTAAGTATGCCGTTTAAAGTGTCAGCTCTGAGAAAAACGGGAGTAGTGTTTTTACATTTTGTTTTTTGTTTAAATAACAAGTGGCCACAGTAGTTGGAAACTTTCCCCATCTGAAGTCGATACATTGCGTTGCACTCATCGAGGTGTCAAATGTCAAATAGTAACAGCAAATATTTTTTTCTCTTAATGTGGATAATATTGACAAACTGTAATTACAATTATTTACGTTTTCGAAACGTTTTGAACTGCGATGCAGACAGTGTAACCCAGTTTTGAGTATGAGGGTTGACAATGCAATCTTTAAGATCGACTTCGGGTGGGTGATTTCACTAAGCTGTAAACAGTCAAGAAAATCAGTCAGCTTTAAGTTAGGTTTGGCTGGGGAATAATATTCCAATAACCAAAATCTCACACAGATTTTAATTTTGTACCTCATGCTGTTTGATTCACTGTTCAACCATAGCTTTTTTTTCCTGGCCCCTCCACTGATTGCAGTGTCTACAAGCGTCTGTGCGGTAATTAACCAACCAAATAACCTACACATATAAGACTTTATTGCTTGATCAATTTGTGTTTTTCCCTCTCTCTCTTGAGGTTAGTCCGTTTCTTGGCTCTGTTTGCTCTGCAGTAATCAGCCTCTGTGCTGGCGGTGAGGCTCCCCTAATGAGTACATAAGTCATTGCCAAGTGGGGTGAGGTGCTGCTGACAACCCAGAGCTGGGGATGAAGTCACTCATCTCCCTGAATGGCCTCAATGCTCCAGAAGCAGGCTTCTCTCTGTTTGCCCATCTGCCACATTTAACAGCAGTGTGCATGCTTTAAGGCCCCCAGCACTGTCTGTATGCATAGTGTGTTGTGCTCTGTTTTTCACTGCTCATTTTACTGCCCCATTATTCATTGTTTTCATCTACTTGCACATTATAATCTTCACCCCTGCCCCCTTTATGCTAAGCTGAGACCAAGGCTCATCTCGTATTTTCATGCAAATATCTTAATCTCTAAATAATCAGCTTGCTTTTTTGTCAGTTTATCCTCCCATGAGCAACGGATCAGTCCATCCCAATCCCTTGTCTTAAGTATGTATCAGACTCTCAAGCCATTACTGTACCTTTCTCCTGCAGACAGTCTGGTTTAAGATTGCTTCCAGCAAAGGATGGGTTATTATTAGATATTATATCACTTGCCACTGTGTCTCAAATCATATACGTTAACATGATTTCATCTTATTTGCAACTGAGCCAAGAAAGCCATGTTTTATTTTTTTGTGCATCACACAGCACTGCATGTGAATAAGAAACCCAGCAGAGTGACAGATCAGTGAAGAGCTCTGTTTTTGGGCAAATGCAGTATTGTGTTTCCCAGCCAAGGAAATGAGTGGTTTAGCTCTCAGTCACGCAGGCTGACGTGCTTCAGCAGAACTCTTGAGGAGAACTGCATTATTCATGTTGTTGACTGGAGTGTGTTTTGCACATTGGGGCAGACCAGGGAGAAAGTGGAGGAAGTGCTGTTAACAGCGTCTAAGTCTTTTTAAAAAAAATAGCTTATCCCGGAATTGACAACTGCCGCTTATTGCCGTCATGTTAGCAATATTGTTGTTTGTAGGTTTGTAAGGTTTAAGTGACTAATTCATGCTGAGAGATCATAAGCTGGTATTGTTCTCAAAACTGTCAAATGTCAAGTCAACGAGCTGAGAGATGCACATCAATGGGCGTCTATCTCTTTGGCAGACTCTGCTCTCAAACTACTCAGCTCAGGGCCACTCAAGTAAAGACCCAGCTTTCTAGCTTTGAGAGCTGCATCAATTTTTCAAGCACCCCATCACAAAGGATTCTTGTTTCCTCAACATCTTATTCTTATTCGTATCCATTTGCTGCCCGAACAAGTTCTCTCTGCAGCATGTGTGAGAGAAATATGGCCACATTTAATGCTGGATTCAGGTTGTATGTCATGCCTGAGCACACTGTGGGAGGCAACGTAAATATTTAAATATTTAATGGCGATATTGTTGTCTCCTGCTCCATCTTCTTGTGCTCAACAGGCCACTGCAGAGTGCTATTGGCAAATTAGGTGCAACTCAAGCCTATATCATTGTAAACTTTATTCACAAAAGCCAGGTACCAACAACTGATCATTGCCTTATGTTGCTATAAGTTAAAATGTTGCCAGCTTGAATTTTCTTCTGCACTAATCTAAGTTATGAACAAGACTAATCTTTCAATTCTAGCTTCTTTTTCTCCTACAATTTACATTTCTCCCTCTGCCTAGAGAAAGCTCCAGGTTGCAGTGATTTCCTGGCTTGCCAGCTTAGCTGTGGAGCTACTTAACTGCTTCTCATCATGACAGCAAAGCTTTTAGGGGACTTTTAAAAGGAGCTGTTCATTTAGTGCCTGAAACACTCCACCGTCATAAATTGTTCTGCAAAATGCACTGATGGTGTTGCCTTGCAGAGCTGAAAATTGTAGAAAGGCGAGAAGTTCCTCCCAGCCATGGCGAAAGGTCAAACATGTGTTTAAATGACAGTGTTAAATATGTGGAAATATGAGAGAGTTACACATAATATAGCTCCGATGTGATGTGTGTATTATTTAAAAGATAAAGGCCTGTTTGACTATGCCATTACTGTTTGTACTCCAGAGGGACTCCTGGCTCCCACTCTACAAGGATCAGACTTCCACTTGGATAAGTAGCTTCAGTCATGTGACTCAGAAGATCTACTGCAACATCTTTAAGGGCTGTTTCTGCAGGGGGTTTGTGCTCCAGCTTGGCTGCAGTGAAGGCCGAGTTGCACTTGATAATGCTCTCATTCTTTTTATCCCCAGCCTGAGCAAATTGGAATGCCCTCACGTGACAGTGTTAATTGTTGCTGTATCATGTCTTGTTGCCGCTTGATAATTGCTTTTCATCATCTGTCCTACCATAAGAAAGACTTTATGAAATTTTGCAGTGAATATCTCTGTTAAATTGTGAATGGTTCTATGCAAAGTTCTGGTATACACCCATTGTTGTAACCAGAAGCGAGCATGCAGCAACTTGTCAATTTTGTTGAATTAAGCATTGACTGTCTGCGTTAATGTGTCTGCAGAAAGCCTTATTGGGCATCATGTGCTCGAAGGGTGGGTCACCGTGGTATTTCCTGTGGGAGGATATGTATTGTGTGTAGTAGAAGAACGATAAGGTTAATACACTACATTTCCCTCTGCGCTGAAGGCCACCCTTCTAATTGGCTTTTGTTTGTCTAAATTTTTAGTTGTCCTCGGTTTGAAACCAGTCATCTATGGGGCTGATTTGACTTGGCTCTAGTGACCATGTGTGTGGAGGGCTTTGCAGTTTTAATATTTTTGCAAGGCCAAACCACAAAACACCATGTAGCATGCCTGACCTACACTGAACTGACCTATTTCTGGTGGTTATTGTAGACGGTGTTGACACTTGTCCGTGTAGTGGTTTGGTTTTGTTTCATGTAGATCTTGCATTTTCATTTACTTAATACAAATCTATAAAACAGGAACATTTAGAGTCTGTCAAGATAGTTTGTTAACCTGTTTTATTATTCTTCACAACCTTAATATTCATAGATTATGAACTAGTTTTGTTTGTCATACTCACACACAGAAATGGTGAAGTTTCTCAGGAAGCATTTTCTAATTTTTCAGTTTGCCACCTCTTTTTCTGCCTGTCTACAGTACATCCCTCCTCCTATTCACTGTCCCCACCCCTCTGTTGCCCAGTGCTCCCCAACCCGGGCCCCCAGAGACACAGCCTTTTGTTTTTAATTAAAAACACTGTCCCCTTTGTGTATACAAGTCCACATCAGAGCCCCCATGATCATCTTTCCCTGAACTGGGGCACTGTCACCCCAAGTTCCCCATAGATACATGTGCACCCAGAGGACCAGCAACAGGCATGTCGGCATGACAGGGTCAGGAAACAGAAAGTTTACAGAAGTGTAGAGTACACATACGGTAGCTTTGTGTGTTTGATCAGTGGGAGTCTTTTGAGGTAGTATACAATAGTTTATTTGTGTAGTGCAGTTGACCTTTTCCACAGCCAACATTTTAACTTATTATGATATTCTAGTAGGATGAGCACAGGTGTTCCTAATGACACTAACAATGACTCTGTTATTCAGTTGTCCCAGTGTGACAATGAGTCAATAACCTCACCCAAGTGCAACTGGAATCCAGCTGTAATTGATTTTGTTGACTACTATCAAATGTGAAAATATCATCTGAGAAATGGCATATACATTGTCTCACAGCACTTTTCAAACCTATCCACACTGAATAGATCTGAACACAGAAAACATCCAAAATAAAACATAAACAGCTTTTGCTGGTTGGCTCATAGGTTTTTTTTCATTTATGCCTTTATTGGAAAAAGAAGGTAACTGAGGGCAGAGAGAGAGAGTTTTGTATGACATACAACAAAGGGTTTGAATGGAACCGGGAACGTTGCAGTTACAGTAAACACCTTAATCTTTGCTTCTGGAGCATCTCCAAAATGAAAATTTTACAATTTTTATTCCCTGTTTGTGGTGCCTGTAAAATTGTCAATTTAAAAAGAGTGTAAAAGCATATCAAAATTAGAAACTGAATTATTTTACAATGATTTCCCCTTTTCAAGCAGAAATGGTGATATTTTCTGCCTGAGCCTCAACAACTTTGTGTTATATCAGTGGTTCCTAAACTGTCCTCTCACAGAGCCGTTGCACTGGGGCTGCACATGACCGGGGGGAACTATGTGTGGAGTGAAACTAAAGATGAATAGACCTCTTGTCAAAGTGGACATTTTAAATTGTCAAACACAGGTGCAACCCCTAATATTTTTAATTGCAGGAGCAGAGCTGTTAATGCTGTTACCTATGCTTTTCCTGCGACAAGTCAAAAAAAGGTTTGCATATCTGATTCATTAGGGGACAAAAAAAAAAAAAAATCAATAGTGTGCTTGTGCTGGCAAAGCTATCAAGATTCAGATTTACAGCGTTTATTCAGAAAGCAAAACAATATGTAAAGTACAAGACTGACAGATTTTTGACAGGGAAGTAAATGAAAATCAGCTGATGGTCATTAGGCAAACATGGTCAAATCCATAACAGGAAGAAGTCTCTCATGCACTCAAGTTCACACCAGTTCATGTTTTTATATGATGTTTCTAGCCCCTCTAGTATTTTTACAAGTTGATAACAAGTGGAACTTTTTAGGGTTTCAAAAGGCCAGGAAATGGAAATGATAATGTCTTGAGTTTGATAAACATCTTGATGAGCACATTATGTTTTTAGTTACGCTCAATACACTGCTGTAGCAGCTTTTCATAGAATGTTGATGGAACACTATAGGTGTTGCATGCAAAACCATGTAGCCATTTTTAACAGTATTGGGTAGCAGTTTTTCTAAAAGGATTACTGGTAGTTAGGTGTTGCAGTGTGGTTAGAAGAAATATAAACAATTAGTGCAGGGTGGCTTTTGCTATTCAGAGTAGATAGAGTAGAAGCTCAATGTGAAAATCAACAGTCATGTTCAGTGTGGTTTGAATGTGAAGCTTCGGCCTCGCCTGTTTCCTCCACGCAGGCCCACCTGTACTTGTGCTTAAACTTTAGTGACTATGGAAATGTAAGGAACTGACACAGGGCAATGAGACTAGAATAGAGCTCCACTGGGCTCCAGTGAGATATTTTTGCCTTGGAAAGGAGGTCAGCCAGCCAAGAGAGTTCAGAGATTCATTACAAAAGTAAATGTACTGGGACCTTTTCTCATTATTGGAAAGATTAATGGGTTTTGAGTTGAATCCATCTCTGGACTTGTGAAGAGGAGCTACGTAACTATGAATGTACTCGTGTTTGTCAGTGAGGACTTTTCTATATGTTTGATTGTGGTGGAGGCGTACTGTCTGTGACAATATAGCTGTGCTCTTGGGTAAATAATGTCAGAAGTTGCACTAACCAGCAGTACTGCTAATTTGCCAACATTGCACCTGAAGCCATTTACTCAACTGATGCAAAGTCAAACATCCTGTAGCATTTGGGTATTAGCGTGGAATTTGCTTAAGGCCTTTCTTCTGTACTGACTGTTTTACTAAATGTCATGCACATTTGACTCACTAGATGTCACATCATATTAAACAACTAAATCGGTGTCAGCTGAAGTATGTAGTAGGTAATATGAACTGACTTTCATATTATGTGCAAAGCCAAGTATGTTACAGACAAGACTAGGCTAATCGTCGGTTGTAAGCCAAGGTGCTTTCTCCTGGTCCCCTTGGTGGATTCAGCCTGCTGTTCCAAATCTTTTTTTTTTTCTGTTCTGCTCTAATTGTTTTAGCCTCCTCTTCCCCCGCGAGACAAAGACGGTCTAATCACAGTACTTACAGAAATAGGGGAATACCCAGCGGTTGTGAAGGAATCAGGATCAAACCCAAGGCCTGTGGGAGTAGTGAAGTGATATCCCAGTGCTGCTGCACGTGTGTGGCTTTGTGTGCACATGTCTCCTCAACCCCTGTAGAGATTATCAGCACAGAAGCTGACCTCATAATTCTCATCCCTCGAGATTTATTCACTGATGCACACTGTTGTTTTTTTCCCCGAGATTATATTTCGATTAACTTATGCCCCTTCTCTTCAGTCATCTCCCATTTAATAGTATCGTCTGAAATTTTCAGCAGGAGTCGGATGAGAAGATTGTATGGACACTGAGACAAAAATGATCTACAGAATTAAAATTGATATTAATGTTCTTTACATGTGGGTAATAAATGCTTAACTGTTTCTTTCAAATTGAAAACTGTGACAGTGAATACACTGATATTCTATAAATCCTCCTTCTTTTTGCTTTTCAGGATGAAACTGGTGCCTATCTCATAGACAGAGACCCTACATACTTTGGGCCAGTGCTTAACTACTTGAGGCATGGCAAACTGGTGCTCAACAGGGACTTGGCAGAGGAAGGTAATGTGCCTGCGGAAAGTGAGATGAACATTTTAGAAATGTTTTCCAAGCAAATCATCAAATGCATTGTAAACTCATGACATTATTTAGGCCTTAATACATTTTATCTAGTTGCATTTGCCATTGTTTACAACTAAACCTAATCTGTAGTAGTAGTAGCAGGATGTGCCTGTAAATTTTAACTGTTTCTTTTCCACTGTTGAAGGCGTGTTAGAAGAAGCTGAATTCTACAACATCACATCATTAATAAAGCTCATCAAGGACAAGATCAGGGAACGCGACTGCAAAACATCACAGGTACATGCGGTTCTGTGAACTTTAAATAGATTGGTCTGTGAGTTTAACATTTCTCCTCCATTAATATTTTGTGAACCCTTTTCTCTTATGTTTGTCCCTCCTCTCAGGTTCCGGTGAAACATGTGTACCGGGTGCTGCAGTGCCAGGAGGAGGAGCTGACACAGATGGTGTCCACCATGTCTGACGGCTGGAAGTTCGAACAGGTAAATCTCTTCCTGCGAGGTCACAGCAGCAGTCCTCCTTTCATGTGCTTCACCCACCCCGCTATGCTCACATTGACCCAGAAAGTCCAATCCAATCTCAATTTTGGAAATGGCTAAAAAGCCAAACAGCAAATCACATCTTTCTCAATGTCCGCATACATGATCCGGGCATTCCTTCTGTGCTCTGATTGGTTGTTGCAGCTTGTCAGTATAGGTTACGGGCGGGCCCACCAGTCAGAGTTTCTGCTGATTGTGTCAAGGGAGGTGAAGGGAGAGGAGTCTGCTTTGCCAAACAACAGCGGAGAGGTGTGTCCCACAAATTTCTGTCCACGGGCTGGTCACTGCATGGTCCCCATGTTGTCCATACACACCCCGTTAGCCATTGTTTAGTTGATTCTTTTCAGTGTTCATTTGTACTGCTTGCTCACCAGTGAGGCTAAAAGAACATGACTCCTTTTTTTTCTTGTCTGTGATTTTATTTTATTATTTAGTTTTTTTTAATTTATACTGCATTCACAGTTTGTAAGCTTGTCAACAGCTTTCTGTGTTCTGCTTTGATGTAGCCACTTGGCTGTTTTGGGGGCTGTGCTGTAATATAGTGCTGGTTGTTTAGAGGTGAAACTAAAAAAGTTGTTTATTTTCTAAGCAGGTAATTTACCGTTTTGTAAGTGAGTTAGATTTAAACATTACGAGTGAATAGTACAAGTTTACATGAGAGTTTGTGTTAAGCTGAAAGTGCCAAAGGCTAATTTTTCTAATGAGAAAACACATGTTTGGGTGTTGGGAGTGTGCATTGGATGTGTGAATGAATCTCTGTGAGACGAGGGATCGTTGGATCTCCCATCAGAGCTGAAATCTGACTAATCTCCTGACACAGGTCAGATGGGGAAACTCCAAGAAGCAGTCTTTCTGTGAAGCCTAAAGCACATTCATCAGCTCAGAGAGAGTCTTTTGGGAAGATGAGCTTTAATGACCTACTGCCTTCTTTAAGACTCCATGACAGTTTGTTGTTTGGGACTATTTTATGCTAAAAATGGTAGAATTTGGTGAGTGTTGAGTCTCTAGCAGTGTAAATCCACAGAAGCTAGTTGAGGTTATTTGGTCCTTTTTGCTGCGTTGATGCTTAATGTAAGAGAGATCACTTAACAACAACAAGTCCCTGGCAGCAGGCTAATGAGGCGATGCATGTCTGAACATGCACACCTGGGTACTGAGGGTATACATGTAGCCTGCAGTATGTGCACACTTATCATTGAGCAGTAAAAGCAGTTATTCAGGAACAGGAATTGCTGTTTTTTTCCTTGTTTTTCAAGGTGTGCATGCAGTTTGTTTATAAAGATCTGAAAGGTCTTGTCCCTTTTATTTGTCCTTTTGTGTCCTCTGTGTCTTTTTCCTTAGACTGATGTGACTGGGAACAGGAAGAGTAGAAGTTTATTATTATTTTTCAGATGTATTCAAAGTTGCCATTTGTAGGATTTTCTCATACCGGTCCTTTTCCTATCTGACGTAATCTAGTAGTAGTGGAGGAAAAAAATACCTGCTGTAACAAGCAGTAGCTTCACTGATATTTTCATTTGGTTGAATTTGGGTTGGCCCCCAGTTCCCTGTAAATTCTTAAGTAAACCCTTGTGAGAGACTAGTAACTACAGTAGTACAGTAATAGATACATACAACAAAATGCAATGACAGAAAGCATATTAAAGAATGCAGCTCCATGAATATCAAGCCGATAGTACTGATCGCTATTGATGTGACAATGGAATCATTGGAGAAAATCCTAAAGGTGCTGTCTGCGTCATGGTAAAGTCACAGAGCTAAAAATGGAACTGAAGATGGATGGGAGTGAGCTGCTTCACGGTTTCCCCCTTTATTTGTTTTGTAGGGGATGCTGTAGCTCTCAAAGCTTCAGTTTTACTCATTCATTTTAAACAAGTCTGGTCCTATCAAGTCAAATCCACCAGTTCCCATTGATTTTCAACCAGCATGTTTGCTTCCTGTGGTCCCTGCACTTGTATTCTGTCAGTGATCTCCTGATCATGTTTTTACTTCTATAGTGTCTTTGTGTTCTTTTCTTACATTATGATAACCTTATTTTGGACCACTGATTATTTTCATTTCTGTGTGATTACTTATTACAACTCGTTGAGTTTCCTCAGAGTTTCCTGAATGAGCATTTTTTATTTGGATTTCTACGCTGGCATGTCTGCAGATCCTGAAAATATTGCTTGAATTTTACACTTTACAAATGTACTGACAAATAATAATTTAGACATTAATTTCTTTAAATTTGTATTAGCACATCTCCCCTTAGTATTCTGGTTTATGTAGTTTAAGTGGGGCTGTTGGTCTAGTGGTCTCACTGTGTCATGTAATTGTGCAACCATGACATCCCGGGTTGAAATCTGACCAAGAATCTTTGTCATGTTTCCTTCCAACTCTGACCCACATTTTATGTCACTTGATATTGCTATCTATTTTCTTTTTCCAAAATGCTGCTTGTTAAATATTGAGAAATATAAGTTGCAGGAACCTGTAGACTCTCTTTGCTCCTTGTTTGGTCATCAAACTCTTTTACATTACTGTTTGCATCTCCCTACCTCTGTTTCCCCACCATGATTAGCCCAGTTTTTGTCTCTACTTCATCAGTCTAAGTCTAATTCTTCCCCTGTGCTCTGCTCTCGTGTCTCTCTAGCTGGTCAGCATAGGCTCCTCTTACAACTACGGAAACGAAGACCAAGCCGAGTTCCTGTGTGTAGTCTCCAAGGAGCTGCACAATCAATCATACGGGACAAACAGTGAGCCCAGTGAGAAGGCTAAGGTAAGTGCGTGTGTGTGTGTGTGTGTGTGTGTGTGTGTGTGTGTGTGTGTGTGTGTGTGTGTGTGTGTGTGTGTGTGTGTGTGTGTGTGTGTGTGTGAGCGTGGGGGTGTGTGTGAGTTGAGAGGCCTGTTGCAAATCCATCCATAGCAAACATCTGTGAATGATGGCCTGTGCTGGATGTTTTAAATGCACTGCATTTACGAACATGCCACCAGGGGACTGAGAGCACCTCTAGTTTATTGATGAGAAACCTCTATGAAGGAGAACATTGTGAATATTCAGTGCTTCAGTTAAAAACTAGATTGCCTGTACCACAAGTGATTTTTAAAAATAGAGGGAAAGGGACGATAAGACGTATAAATGAAAGCAAAGAAGGCATTCATTTTGGTATTTTCATAACCAAACAATGCTCTCATGTGGGTGTGAAAAGAACAACTTTCATTTTGATGTCAAAGATGGGATTACATAAAAATGTTTCTAAGTGAATTAACCCAGTGTTTTGACTTATGTTGTGTTAGATTTGACCTCAAATAAAAAAACTCCACGAGCAGCATATAATCCGTGCAAGGGGCATTAAGAGAGCCCAGGTCTGCAGATTAGTGCAGCAAGCTCTTTCATTTTCTCAAGGGCTTCAGCAGCAAAGCAGGAGGCACGCCCTGAGGAATTCCAGCTCCCATCAGCTCATCCCCATGGGGGCCCCCACTCCTTGAAGGAAGCTACACATGAAGAAGCACACCATTAAACCTACAGTCACACTGCTGTTTGTTTTTACTAGGAAGATGAAACCATACCAGTGCATCTTTCAAGCAAATGTAGAGAAAGAATAGAGACGTTGTTGTTATTGTTTCCAGGTGCACCATGTCAAAACTAGGTCTGACTTCTGTACATTATTACACAAGGAATTAAAAACTAAACATCCCAGTCCTTTGCATTTACTTAATGTAAATGGCTGGATTTGCAGACACATGTCAAGTGAATTAAGCTCATTAGGAAGGTGCCCTTGGGTAACATTTGCATGTGTTTTCTTGTGTTTTGCTTCTTTGAGTTTTGCATAGACACTAAATATAGATGTACATGCGTTTGTTTTAGTTTTCTCCATGTTCTCCTCTCCTACTCTTTACTCCTCCATTCATTTTCATTATTTTACAACATGCCTTTCTTGTCTTCTTCTGTGACGTCTGCATGCTGCATGTTGCTCAGAGCGAGGACGAGGAGACGGATTATGAAATGAATGACTCTGATTAGGGTTGAGCACTTATGACTCACTGGTGAGCGCTCAACTGCTCGTAGTGCCTTCACCACACCTCCCAAGTTTGTCCTTCTCTTCCTCTCCCATGCCTCCTTGATGCATTTTACACTACTGAAAAACTTCAAATACTTATACCAGAGACTGGGATCCAGGTTGGAAATCGGCTTTAGCATTGAGTCTACAAGCCAAAACCTGATCAAATGCCAGATGGTTCCTGCAAAGACTGGTCAAAGACTTCTTTGAGCTCATTTTGTTTCAGTAGTGTAAATAAGACCCCTGTAATTATTGTCATGCTCACAGCCTTGTTTAATGGAGGGCATGCTGAATCATCAGCTGCTGCAGTTTGACTCATTGTCCTCCATTCAATAACACTGTAAAGGAAGGGAGGGGTACTCTGCTCCTCTGTCCACTTCATTGTCAAAAGTAGTAGTAGTTGTAGTTTTGCTTGGGCAGCACTGACACTTTGTAACATTTCGCTTTTCTAAGTCATAAACTGACATCATTTGCAGAGTTCAGTTTGAGCTCAGGGTTTATTCCTCCTCCTGAACTACACAAAGAATGTTTAGTACAGTGTGGCTTAGATTGGTTGTGGTTTATCTCTTTGCAGGTGATAACCTCAAAGTCCTGAAAGAGAGAGTAAGTGCATCAGAAGTGTGATGAACAAGCAAGTGGCAGTAGAAGAAAATAAATGTTATGTTCAGCAGTAATGACTGTTTTGGAAAGCTCATATAAAAGGTTTAAAAGATGATCTGCACTGAACCAAAGCTAGTAATATAATTTATCATTGTAATTCCACAGCTGTTGTCTTGTCAATGCTCTCAGCTTGAATTTTGCTCTCCTTCAGTCTCTTTGAGAGAGTCGTTCAGGGTACTGCGGTTAGCTTCGGGAGCAGCATGTCATTCCAGCATCAAGGTTGTTCCCACATGACAAGGTTTCCTGCTTTGTGTGTGAGCTCACTCAGAATTTGCTCAACAGCCACATACCGCGTAGTCTCCAACACCGCTTTTATTTTCTTCACTCATGCAAGCATTTCCCTTTTTCTCTGCTCCCTGTTCAGTGTGTTTGATTGAGCCTGCATGTAAAGTAAATGTACAAGCGCTTTTGGCTGGGAGAGAGTATGTGGTAGGAATAATTGCTTCATTAAAAAAAAGAACCTTATAAAGTGACTTTAAACACAGAGAGTCAGTACTAAATGACTTTGAGAGCATGTTGTACGTTGTGTTTTTGTTCATTATATTGTGGTTTTGTCTCTGCAGATTCTTCAAGAGAGGGGTTCCCGGATGTGAAGAGGACCCAGTATTATGAGCTCCAGGTGTTATGATGCAAACATATCATCTTTGTGGAAGAACGTTTAGCACAATGGAGATTTAGGGGGGGGGTGCATTTATTTTGTGTTTTCCCTCCATTTTTGTTTTTATTTCTTGATGTAAATAAGTCTGTTTACTGACAGTTTGTGCCTGTACATTTAAACTGGACCTTTTTGAATTTGCGGCAATTTTTTTTTTTTCTAATTGAAAGTAAGGAATTGCAATTTACAAATGTTTTATGCTATAAGATATGGCCATCATCATATAAGGCCAATGATTCACTCAGGGTCATCTGTTGAATTAATTATATCATCCAACTCAAGGGTCTGGTAAGGGATCAGTATGGTCTTTATAACTCAAAAGTATCAACTCAAAATCATTGTTTAAATATGTTAAGAAGGGAATTGTGCATTTATTTAGCACGTGTTATAGAGTTAGGCTATTAAATGTGAAATTCACCCCAAAAACAAATCCGTAAAATGTTTTTCCAAAGATTTCAATCTGTTATACTGAGATTTGTGATCATGAGGATCCCGACTACTATCACACATTTTGTCAGGCGTAGTTGAGGTGACATTTTACTTATATTTATAATATTTTTCCAGTAACTACTCATGATGATGAAAAAAAGGATCAAAAATGTCACTGTGATTTGACTGTATAGGTTAAGGGGCATTAGGTAATTTATTACTTACAGGGCTTTTATTGGTGATGAGGAAACAACCTGTAATGAAGAGAAGAAAGTCCCATCTTCACATAGACTAAACTAATGAGAGAGACACTGCAGATATTGTGATGCAAGATACTTCTTTATCATTCACTTTCTTAGCTTGAGAAGTAAATGTGTTGCTACTGCTGCTTGTGGCACCATGTACTCTTTATCTCGCAACCTTAGTAACCCAGTTACTCACTGATATGGTCATTGTGTGCTGTGAGATTTAGTAATTATTAAATGTTCAGCAAGTCCACTTAGCTGTATTATAAGAATCATTTTTTTAGTATTGGAGACACATTTAACTGCAAACATTCATTCACAATGTAAGATTACTGCAGTTTCTACATGGAATTTTATTAGTGTAAGGAACCAAAACTTTGCTCTCTAAATGTTGTGTAAGTTTATATCAAGTTTAATCTGTCAAACATTTTTTCTGAACTTCTAGTTTAGTTTGAGACCTCATGTTCATAAATCTAAAGTTAACTACCAAAAAAAAAAAAAGGAAGGAAGGAAAAAAAACAAAGGTGTTTCAAATATGTTTTACAACATTAATATTTTTTTAAATATCAGTGTCCTCCAATAATGTCCTGTTTCCTGTCAGGAAAAACATCCTCGAGACAATGGCGTCTTTATTAATTTTTTTCCCACTGACTTCTGAGTTTTTCTTAAATGGCTTATTTTGTATGTTTGAGGGAACATCTTGTTTAAGATCTTTTTTTGAGGGGGAAGTATTTGTTGTGTTTGAGGTTTGGGGACTGGAACTGTTTGAAGGCAGTGGTGAAGGACTTTCTGTTCATATCAAGAGGATTTTGTTTTGATGTAAATAATCCAAATTGAATATTAATATTTAACTCTAAAAGAAACTGCACGTTTTGTACACTGTAAAGAAAACACAACTTCGGATGGAAGTTGTTTATACTGGATCTTAAAAGATGAGAAAAATCTTGACAATGTTAACTTCTGTTTCGCATTGTTTGTACAGGACTCCTTAGAGATTTCCGAGTTAGGGTTGAAACAGCTGATGCTGAATACGGTGTCTTTCACTGAGAACATGCCTGGAACATGTTTTGATAACCAATAACAAAGCTATACTTGGCTGGCTATGAAGTTGACTGTTACATTTAAAAACAAATGTATTTTTTCCTGCAGTGTGATAGATTCTTCTAAGCATTTTGAATTGTGTAGATTTCGTACACAGCATTACAAGCACTACAGTGGAAAACAACACTGTGCACATTTGCTTACAGCCTGTAATGTTGTTAATGTAAATACTGCATTTTAGAACACTTTTTTTTATAGAAAGTTGTTTTCAGGTTTGATGTGTGGTTTTTTTGATAGGTTGGATATTTCATTCACAAATAATCATTTAGTGTTGCCTTTTTCCCAATGACCAAAATCCAATGTCTTATGTGTATTGTACACATTGATCTTAGTGTCAGGGATGAGTAAACTTTTCTTAATGCTGGCACACTTTGTACATATAGACTTGTTAACGACACACAAACCTCCATTTACTCACATGTACACGTATACACTTGACTAAAACAATTTTTATATTGTCGGGGAAACAAGTATGGATGCATGTTTTTTTTGATATAGACACACAAACACACACAAGGGCTTTTAAAGTGCATACAATTTGAGATCTGCAAAGAGGTTCAATCAAAGTAGACTGGATTTCCTGCCAGAGCTAGGCTATGTTTACATTTGCTATAGTATTCTGAAGCCTTCCAATAATGTACTGTCTTGCACTCCCTCACACACGTTAACATACGTCTGACTTGTGTGACTGCACCAGGGACATCTAGCACTCCCCACTCCACATGAACTGATACTCACACAGACATTATAAGATACTCCATCCATTTCTGACAGCCTATGCTTGAGCGTTGCAGACAATCTTGCTTTTTGCCCTCTCTGACGGCCAAGCTGCTCACTTTTAACAGGATGAAACTTTACCTGTGTTGGTTCAGAGCTAAGATTTATAGGGGTCTTCTTTTGACTTCTTTTTTTCCTGCAATGAGATTTAACATGTTTTGTGTTTGATTTGCTTGATTCAGTTGTAACCTCATTTGATATACTCTGGTCTGAGGTGTTAAACCCCTCTTCTTTAGCAGCTACATTACCTTTAATGCCCTTCACAAACAGGTTGTCTTGTTGAGCATTTGGCATTGATAATCATTTAATGTGATGGACAAACTTATCAAATCTGTAGCCTAATACTTATAAGTGCCCAGTTTGTTTTGCATTCAAGTAAGCCACAGACCACTGTAATGCATGATTGAAGATGATCACACTTGTAATCAGAGGGAATGAATGTGTCATTTTTCCTCAATCTAACAGTTACATCGATGAATAAGGTTCTCATATCACTACATAGATCACTTCTATATGATCTTATGCAATGTTAAAAATGTACAAACTAAGTATGAGGTTAAGGGGATAGATCTATATGGTCTTGCATAAGGTAAACACAATAAAGATGTTGTCATTTATATCCGTGTGTGTAGATTTATTTTTAAGCAATGAGTTTAGGATTCTTTTTTTCTTTTTTTTTTTACTGTTGTTTGTCTACACAATCGTTAAAATATTTTTTATGATTCTAAGTAATTATATAAGACATGTACATCACACTGAGTTGCACGTACACTTGTAGAGACTAAAGCGGTGCAAAGTCGTGACAACAAATCATATTTTTTTGATAAATCGCGACCTCTTGTGTCATTTTCTCGCAACTCCTTTCTGTGGCATAGTTGCCTGGAAAAATGCCTGTTCAAATGTAGACGATTTTATATTCATTTTTTCTCCTCACGGAGCTATAAAACATTATTGGAGAATATATGTCTTACAGCCAAAAATCTTAAGTCAGGTCAGCCTTAGTTCTTTTGTAATTGCGCACAAAATGTTATTTGATTTGTCAACCGTAGTCGTCTGGGTTAACGTTCTTTAGTCCAAACAAAGATGTTATATTACATAAGATAGAAATCCGCCTGTGCTTGCTCAATGGGATCCCTGATTTATAAAACACGGTGTTGTATTTCACACAGCTGTGGTCGGTTAAAATGAACGGCAGGTAACCCCAATTGGTAAATATCACGTGCCTGTCGTACATTTCTAATATGTGATCTTTGCTTGCCTTATTTTCTTAGCAGGTTAAGTTAGACTGCCTTGGGGCGCATGCGCGAAGAGCATCTACCGCAAAGCCAAGATTCATCAACAGCTTAAAGGTGCCTTAAATGTGCTGAGCGCTATTAGCAGAGGCGACGCCGCACTAATGACATGGAAACTAATAAACAAGTAACCAGATGAAATCTTTTGTTTGAATACAAAGATACGCGAAGAAACCCAAACCTTTATGAGACAAACGCGCAGTCTGCTCTTCCTATGAGTATTTAAGCAAAGACGGAAGTAAACGACCGGTGACTGTTTCGCTTCGCTGTGTCTGTGTCTAGCTTGACTCGGAGCGGGTGGTTGTTCAGGAGGGAAACTTTACAAGGTTTAACGGGATTTGAGCACGAATAATTCATTTCGCTTAATTACCAGAGCCAGTGCAGCCATACTGAAAGGTAGGAATACACTTTGATTACGGAGCATGAACATTTGGTCGTGTATTATGGTATTTTACCCGCTTCAGTTTGCGCCATTTTCGCTAGTTTGGTAATGCACAAATGTGCGCCTTTTAGCTCTGGCGTTCTTTGTCTCTATTCTTTAATGGGTTATGGTATGGTTAATTCTTGTACAATATTTCACATCCCAGTTTGCTGTTTCAGAATACACATTATTAAGCGTTGGAAGAAAAGCAGTTACGACTTTTTTCATCCAAAATTGTGTCCAAATCAAGTGTATTTGCGCATTTTTGTGCTGCATCAGGCCGTGTCAGACGCTAACAGCGCCAGCGCCTGTTGGGATGTAGCACGATTCTGGCGCACATGAGTTAGCTTATCAAGCTAGCCGGCTAGCTTGCTAGCCAAATAGCTTTGATACTCAGTTTGTGGACGTTTCCGTTGACAGCAAGTAAAGCTCAACGAACATGAAACAGACGAAACGTTAATGATGTCGTTTACTGGGCCCTCTTTTTAGTTTTAAAACACCGGGCGCGTAGAGCGTAAAGAAAGCGGCGTTTTAAAATATTACCATCATGTATCACCACCGGCTAACTTGGCTAGCCCTCTTAGCGTTCCAGACATGTCGATTTAAATTATTCTTTTAGTCGTATAACTTGTGAGGTTGATGTACACTGGTCAGCGTTACGTCTTTCGGTGGACATATACTTCAGTATAAAGTGAAAGTATACTTCTGTAAAGTTAGTAAATACTAAGTGGGTAGTAGCTGTTGCTAGTCCCGTTTCGTTGCTTTACCTCGCTGTCATTACCTCCAAAGCATCGTTGCTATAGAGATCATTAGACATTCCAGTGGAGGGTCTAATTAGATCCTCTAATGATTACTGAAGTGCACTGGCACTTCTGTGTCAAGACAAGTCAGTAAAAGTGAGGATAGTCAATCCATCTCTCATGATGCACCATGGGCAGGTTGAGTAATATTTAACTGTAAATTAAGTGATTTCACTGATTGTATCCCTTCATCGACATAGGAGGTAATTTAGTTGTTTAAAGAAGAATGCATCTTGGAAGTTCTTTACCCTCTACACAGGCGACTGTAGCTCATCATTGGAGCTCACTGCATAGTTTTCAGTCTCTAATACTGTATGTCAATCATTTCAGGTCCCTTTACAGCACCTAAAGGCTTGCCTTTCAGTGTTAACATTTTTATTCACATTGCTAGAATAACACAATCCTATAGGAAGACTCCAACCTTTTACACTGAAATTACTGCTTAGACCACTTTAGAGACTGGGGGAGTTTATTATTTTGTGTTTAGGGTCACAGAAACTGCCTGACTGGGTCAAAACAAAAACAAACAGGGCTGCAACAAACAGTTATTTTTGTCACCAATCTGTCTATTTTTTCCTTTTTCATTAATAATTTGTTTTGTATTGTGTTTGAAATTAGGAAAAGTGTTCATTCTAAAGCTCAGTGTGCCATTTTTAGTTACTTGTTTTGTCAGACCAACAGTCCAAAATCCTAAGATGTATAATTTATATTTATAGTAAAGAAGTGCACCAAATCCTTACATTACAGAAGCTGTTCTTGCCATAGAAAAAGACAAATGAGTTCATATAATTAACCTGGTATTCTCTTTGATTACAGGAGTCCACAAATCATGTCAGGCATTGCATTGAGCCGGCTTGCCCAGGAGCGCAAGGCATGGCGGAAGGACCATCCTTTTGTAAGTAGTATCTTAGAAGATCCACCATTTCTTACCTCTTTATAAAAATATTAATTGATTTCATTAAGTGTCCAGTCGACTATTAAACACTGATGACCTAAGTCTTTACACTCGCTTGTTTAATTTTTCAGGGATTTGTTGCTGTACCAACAAAAAATCCAGATGGAACCATGAATCTCATGAATTGGGAATGTGCTATTCCTGGCAAGAAGGGGGTAAAGTGTTTCAGTCTGTTTCAGTCTGCATACAGAGCGTCTTTTCTTTATGTAACAACCACCGTTAAATGGAACATAGTGAGCTTGATAAGACAAGAACACGTATGGTTTAAAACAAGTTCTGTCAGATGATACAAATATAGTGGTATGTCTTACATTTGTTATTGTGTCAGCATAGGTAGTGAATAGCAACAAGAACACTGAGCCAAGTTTTCAAGTTACAGAAGAGGTGTGAAAATTTAGTCAGTCTGCTTTTAAAAATTAAACTGACAATAATGTTTTAAGAATCAGTTTTGGAAGAAACTTGTGTGAATATGATATGACCTTCTTTTAAGAGGCTGATGTAATGACTGTGTCTCCTCAGACTCCATGGGAAGGAGGCCTCTTCAAACTGCGCATGTTGTTCAAGGATGACTATCCTTCTTCACCTCCAAAATGTGAGTTACAGTGTATGACCTGTTAACACCATGACTGTGATTACTATACATTAAAACTTGTGTTTTGCTGTAGCAAATGTAGAAAAAGCAAGTAGTAGAACTCTGGCCAATTTATTCAGTCAGTAGATGGGCTCCTACTTGATATTCATTAATAGTTAAGGGCTATTGTGATTTTATGCATCCATTGCTGTTCATAAGATGATCTTAATGTTAATTGGCAGCTCTGGTGTTTTGCCTGCAGTGATTTGGGTCTTTGAATGATTGGAGCACTGTTAAACTGGTGTAACAATCCAACTGCTCAAGACATTAACATTTTGCCTAGTGTACAACACTGGCCAAAGTGTGAACAAAAGCATTACATTACCACTGTGGGCGCACACAATGCCAGGACACTGTGACGTACAACTTGTCTAGTGTCCAGCCACAGGGGACTCAGGTAGTCATGGTGGTGCCTGAATGTCACATTAAAATAATGGTAAGGCACTGTTTGTGTGAACATGAGAAGCTTCTTTTTGGTGGAACAGTTCAGTCAGTTTACGCTGTGAAAAAGCCCAGTGGCATTTGTGGAGTTTGTTCACCTTGTCTGACATTTGTAATGGATCCAAAACATAAGTGCACTCAACATTTTATTGTGTTTCAGGTAAATTTGAGCCTCCACTCTTCCATCCAAATGTGTATCCATCAGGCACAGTATGCCTATCTATTCTAGAGGAGGACAAGGACTGGAGACCGGCCATCACAATAAAGCAGGTGTGGATTGACGAGCAACACCTCATTTACATCAATGGGTTTTCCTTTTAAATGTTTTTTTTTCTTTGTTTGGTTTCACACTGTATCCCTCAATTTATATTTGTACAAATAAATCTACGCACAGTTTAATTCAAGTTCACTAATATTTCAAAATGTACACATCTCTCAATTCATGATTACTTCAAACATAATATTGTTGGGATTTTCAGTTGTCTTGTCATTTAAAACTTAAAATACTGGGTGAAGGTGGTTAACTGAAGATTTCAGTGTATTTTCTAATATTCAACTTGTTAACAATTAAGCAAAAAAAATATTTTCAGCGTAAATTGTCAATTTTAATCAACCTTGTTGGAAAATAGTGAGTTTTTGAATCCTTTAGTGAGATCTGACCCAAATAAGAAAATCAGAGTATTCATGCAACTGACCTAGAATGAAATTTTATAAGCAGCCTTGTACAGAAGTGCAGAATAGATTAATTGCTTGTTATAAAATCAGTTTGTCTCATTGGTTCATTTATCTTACAGATCTTATTAGGTATCCAGGAACTCCTAAATGAGCCAAATATCCAGGATCCAGCCCAAGCAGAGGCTTACACAATCTACTGGTGAGTGATTATTGGATTTCATCTCTTATCTTTTCAAACACGGCAGTAACATATAAAGTTACTGGAAGATTCACGAAGTGAAGTGGGTCAAAAAGGAATAAGGCTCAATTGCGTACATTTTACGTGCAATACCAAAATATGGTTCTAGGTTGAAACTGATGAGTCATACTTGCAGTACAATACCATCAATACTTTAGACATGTTTAGGTACTATATTAATAAAACAGGAATCACCCCCAAAATAGGGAGCTGATGTCCACATTTCTGAATGGATTGTTGCATGTTATGACTTTGTTGCACTCTGGTTAAAGTAAATCTGTGTGGTCAAAAAAGGGGAAAAAAACAACAAAACAAACCAGACTATTTTAGGCAAACAACCTACATCTTCCTAAACTTGCACACCTCATTTCATCATGAGTTTAGACAAAATGAAAAATAAACAATTTCAGTGACAAATGGAAATAAATCTACTTCTTAGTGGATTTATTTCCATTTGTCACTGAAATTATTTTCCTCTTTGCCATTGCATTGCAAACCAGTCCTGTTAGCTCATCTCCTGCCTGATGAGAACACATTAGTAAAAGTGGTTTTAAACCAGGATGATCAATGGGAGAGGCTTCATAAAAATCATAAAACATGCATTTGAAGAGATGATCCTGATGTATAAATGGTAGTGATCAGCGTAAAAGCATGTCCAGTGACCTAATGACTGAATTTTTCTGTCAGTGTTGTGTGCATACAGAGATCTGTGTTTTATCTGCATCGTGTTTCACGCACATTATTAATATATAATTATTATTATATATTAATCCACTAACAGAAAGTGGCTGACTGCAAAGCATGAGGTTTTCCAGCACAGTCAAAGTTTGCCTCATATTTAAAACCAACAGAAGTTGTGGGTCTAATCAAGATTATTTTGTTTTCAACTTATTCAGGCAAGATAAGCATTTGTGTTCAAGATTAAAATTATCTTTCAGGGCCATCCATTAAAAACCCGGTGTCCAACTTTACTGCCTTAAAAGAAACATGACAAAAGGCAAATCTAAGGACTTCTGGCTTCTTATTGGTCAAAATGCGATTTTATTTTTTATAGTTTGAAAAAAACACTTAGTTTCTGATTTTTAGTGCGGGATCAGAACACTATGATAACTACTATTTTTAACCCCTTTGCAGCCAAAACAGAGTAGAATATGAAAAAAGAGTTCGAGCACAAGCCAAAAAATTCTCCCCCTCGTAAGGGCGAAGACTTTCTCCGCTGTGGCAGAAGGAATGGGTTTAACAAGAATCACCTCCCCGCTCAGTCTCTCAATGAATGTGCTCCTCTCACATCGGGACTTGCTTAAAGACTTCTATTTAAACTCCACACATTCTGTGCCATCCGCTCTCCTCTGACCCATCATTTTTTGTTCTTAATTGCCGGTTGGTGCATAATGCTGGGAGGGGATGGGTGCCTCAGCACCCTGGTTATTTCTTTTTAAACATTAATTGTCTTATGTGGTGCAAGGGACACAGCTCGGTACCAGTTTCATCAACTCGGCAAGCTGGCTGTCATCAATGTTCAAGGAAGAAAATGTCTTTTCGTTTTATTTTTGCTCTTTCACAGGGTCTATTCCTTTTATGTTTCCCCCTTTATTTTCCATAAAATTAATGTAAAATTAGCTTATTTCATTGTCAGTATTTCAACTGCTGTATAATGAATGGCACTTTTATACTGTTGTATCTCACTAGTGTCTCTAGATGGCTCTGTCTAATTCTTTTTTCCCAGGTTTTCTATTCAGCATGCTGTAATATATTATAGAATCTGCTGCCTTGGCTGTCTTTTTGTTATTCAGAGTGTGTGCTATGGAATAAATAAAAATGGCCACAATGACTGAGGCAGGTAGGCTTACTTCTGTATCAGACTTTAAGGTTATATGGTGCTTTGTTCATGTATGTGTTGGCGTAAATAAAACTTTCTACAAAACCTTTGCCTTTTCTTTATTAAATGATTCAACTATACATCAAGGTCATATTCGGTTTCAGAATCAAAGCAAACTTTGCATAGAAAATTGGTCCATTTTTTTTCTCAAGTCTTTCTGAAAACAACTTCTTTCTAGGTTCGTTACATGTGATGCAAGCAAAAGGTGATGCAGTTATATCCTTTATTTTGCATAATGCTGTGGAAACATTATAGAAATATAAGTATCATCTGGTTAATATCATAACGGCTAAATACTGCAGTACTGTGGAAATACAAGTAAAGTATTTACAGTAGTTGTCTGTTGCAGCCAGCGGAGGCTGGAGTGTTATGAGACATTACATTTTCATGTGTTAATGTGTAGTTGAATGCTATTTAAACATTATTTTACTGTCCAGTTACTACACATAAACATAATTTTATTCTTCCCCAATGGCATCCACCCCAATAATCCCTTGTGGGCAAGATGTTATTGACAAGCTCCCATGGTGCGCTGCCGTGACTGGACTACTCTGCTGGAAGGTGCTCAGGGTGCAGTACTCATTACAGTACCACGGAGAGTCCTTCTCCAACGATGTGTCACTGCAGAGCCAACACCCTGAGTCTCCTTCAGCAGGGCTCCCTGACTGAGAGCTGAGGGCCAGACTCTTAAGCGAGCTCTCTGGAGCTGCCAGTGGAGCCATGGTGCTCACAGCGTAAGGGATCCCCAGGAGAGAATTATCACAGACTGGCTCAATGATGTTACTGTATGAACTGCCCTCCATCAGCTGGTGGTGAAAATGGGTATGACGGTCTTCCTCTGGGACATCTGCGCACTTGGTCAGGGTGTCGATTTGAAGCGTTGCCTCTGCTTTCAACATGTCTGTCGTGTTTTCTTTTGTAACCACCCAGCTCTATAATTACAGTCATAGTCAAGGACATTCTTGTGAGATAATTGCTGGTATTTTATGTGCCGAGCTTATCTTACCTTGAAATCTCCTTGGCAGTCAGTGTACAGAGTGTGGAAATAGGGTGCTGGAGTTGGTATAAAGGCATTTTGTCTCCATCTGTAAGTGTGAGGAATGTAAAAACATATGGTGTATATTAGTTTTAGAGAATGTTCACTTTACTGTCGCTTTACTGTTGTTTTGGATTTGATGAGGAGCTGGACGGGGGGCCTTACTTTTTCATAGGAGCATAGCACAAAAGTAAGATGAGTGGCACCATCACACACAAGGAGATGAACACCTTTCCTAGCTCAGAAACAAATGTTTTTGTTGAGCTAGTGGCTGAGTGGAAAAAAATAAGAAGAGGTTGAAAAGCATACAGAGAAATGTTAAAGTTTAGAATACATATTTGGAAACACAAAATTGAAAGAGCTGGTTTATTCCAAAGATTAAGATGCATTTCAGTAAACTTTATAATTCCCCTAAAGTCCCGTAAGGTGATATTTTTTCATGTTGTGAGTACAAGATAAAAAAAAATCACCATACTGGACTTTAGGGGCTCTGTGAAACTTAAATAAGCGGTGTATTTTTTGAGGTTCTCACCAGTCATGGCTGACTCTATCTTCCAGTGAACCTCAGAGGACCAGTCACTCCATTGTCCTTTATAAAAAACCAAATTAGGACTGGACCGTACTCTGGCAGCGTACTCAGTGCCTGGCACAAACATCTGATCATCCACAGAGTAGACTGTTGGAGCTGTGGTAATATCATGTGATACTACCTGGAGGAAAAGATGAATAGAGTAGGATCTAATTAAACTTTGCAAGGGAGCAGAATGTCCTGTATGGTGCTCTATTTGTGCCACCTTACATTACAAATAAATTCATATTATTCACAAATAGTATGAAAGGAGGATGAGTTAAGAACAGTGAATTGATAGGTAAAAGAAGATATGATTGAATCAAGAATTAGATTTTTATAATTGCAGCAAAATCTTGACAAAATGATAAAAAGCTGAAAGAAATAATTTTGACAGTGACAATTTTCTATTTCTCAGTTGCTTTTTTCTATCGTCTCAGCAGGGAGGACCCATAGTGGTGTAACCAATAACAGAGCTTCATGTCACTCAGGTGTGGCAGGTTTAGCACAAGAGCTCAGCTGGGGATCAGTTGATTTTTGGTCATTTGATTAAATGTGTTGTTAATATACAATATCAACTAGGGCCAGTACTGTATTTTGAAGAGAAATCTTGAGTCAGAATCAGCAGGGGCAGGTTCAGTAAGATCCCATCAGTAAATTTGGAACAGAGCAACAGAGCCATCACTATTTATGTTTTCTAAATGTGTCCTTTTCTTGTCGAAATGTATGCGGTGTGCAGCACTTAAAGGTCAAGTAAAGTCACAAGTTTTTCCTCACCCACAGACCCTCGCAATAGCAGGCTAACAGCCACCGAGGCTACTGCTTAAGTTACTGTAGCGGTTCCTAACCTATGAAAAGCTGTCCAGGCAGCTCAGAGCAGCTAGAGAGTGTTAAGAATATAGCTGTGTAGTCATATCTTAGCACTTTGGGTCAAACCTCCTGGCACAGTGAATCATAGATTAAGTTTGGTGACTGAAATTAAAATTTCCACAAACCAACCTCCAGCAGAACAGAACTATCTCCCAAAAACTATTCTCTCATTCCCCCCAATAAATTGTACCTCAGTGTTGTTGTTATGTTTGACTCCTCTTTTGAAGTATTGGAGCTGATACTTGAACTCCTCAGCCAGGCTGGTGAAATATTTTTCATAGGTGTTTTTCCAGGTGAAGTGGTGTTGACTGGAGTTGTGGCTAACTGTGAGGCAGCACGGTGCGTTTGGTCTAACTGATGAGAAGACACATTACAGACAGGGTTTATTTAAAAAAAGGCTGTGAACGCCTTCTGTGAGTGTGGCTATGAGAACAGACTTAAATCATTTTGTGCCTTACTGTTTGTAAAAGGTGTATATTGACTGTCCAGCACCTCGCAGGTTTCAGATCCGTCTTCTTGGTTGTGACATAGTGCGATTTCGTAGGTATCTAAAGTCGTATAGCTGACAGGAAAATAATCAGAATCGTCTGGCATCGGATCAGATGTTTTAACAGAGCAGAAATAATCCCCATTGGTGTTTGTCAGCGCACACACAAATGTATCTCTGCATAGTGAAAAGAGAAGAGGCAGCAATGAGAAACAATGTTATCACATTTAAGGTAATCTATCATTAATCTGTGTGAAAAGTGTCTCACTTTTCAAATGTGTGTGTGACAGTGAGCCAATAGGAGCTGTTGCTGCGTGAGGTGTTTAGTGATGGTGCAATCCTCAGGGTGCAGTTAATAGTGAACAGGTAATCATTCACACAGCTGAAGATCATGGTCACCTGAAAAATATATATATACAAGCAATGTTTTATTAGTGCTGTCAGGAGTCATAACGGATTTTACCGAGTTCACAGTTTTTACAGTCTGGATTAAAACAGTACTTGTGTGCACGTATATGAATCGGAAGTGTTGTTGGTTGCTGTAATTGTTCTGTCTGTCCTTAATGACCACAAATCAAGAGAGCCTCAAATTATTATTATATTATATTTCAGAGTTATTCTAATTGCATGATGGGCTCCACCTATATAACATGTCTCTTGCTCAATACAGTGCTTTACAATTTGAGTCTCATTCAAAGACCAACCCACACACTAATGTAGCAGAGCTGCAACTTGGGGTACGCCCAAGAATTAAAGAGATGTCTCTGTTTATCTCTTTAATTATGAAGAGGGCCTCTTTTCATGGACTTTGCTCTGGAAGATGACTTCATACCATCCAGTCCAACTTTTTTACTGATGACTTACTATTATTATTAGTTAACATTTTAAACTGCAGGTCTGGACGGGATGTTGGTTTATTGTAAAAAGGAAAACAGGTTTTTACGACATTAACTCACCAGACGCTGACGAAATACTGATAAAAAGACATCACTACAAAGTAAAAGTTTCCCCATTATAAGAAGGTATGTCAGCCCTCTCCCGAGGGGCACAAGGTCAAATAGTTCATAAATGAGGTCATTTCTGATCAATTGTAAGTTAGACAGACAAAAATAGACTCTGTGCAATCTAACTTTTAGTCTGTGTGTTGCATTATGTGTAGTTTATGTCTAGATTTAAAAAATAATGGCAGAAACATAACCTGTGATAGAGTTTCCGTGCAGAACAGATGATGTTGGTAGACATGAGCAGAAACGCATTCAGCAGCTTCAGCTTCAGCCTCGGTGTAGAGATCCGATCCATCACACCAGCCAGCCCACGCATAACCTCAGCCCGGAGATGCTTCGATTAAGTCATCACTGCCCTGATGTTCTTATAGAGACTGTCTTTCATGAGGACTGAGAGAGGGAGGTATCAGCAGAGACGTTATAAGGACTAGACTACTTTTTCACACTGATAGCTATCACTCGTGTCACTGGTAGGAAAGGGTGTGCTTTTTTAAGAGAGCACTTGTAAATGGAAAGTATGTGAAGGGGGTAAAGCTGCAAACAAAGTCTTGAGTCTCACAACAACCACACAGTCTCGCATACTGTGCATACTGAGTTTGGTTTGTCTTTTTATAAAATGTGGTTAAGCAACAGTACATATTTTCAGTATTAGACCCATACTTGATTCAAATAGCAAAGTTATATACAATGGGTAAATGTTTCACCCTTCTGACATACTTAACATTATCTAAATGTATTTTTTCAGCATTCCTGGCATTCAGTTATGCTCATCTACCACAAAGCTGGAGGACACTCCATACCAGCACTGCTGTGAGATTCACTTTGATCAAGCACAGGTACACACATGCAACAGTGAAGCAGAAAATTGTTGTGAAACCTCCTCCTCTCAAACTCTACAAACAAAAAATGCCCCTGCACTCTGCTGTGCTTAATAATCACTCACCTCAAACAAATCTGAGGAGTAGGAAGTGTATTTTACTTATGTCTGTTAAACATTGCATTCCTCAAGTCATACACATTTTAAATGCATGAAGAACAATCAAACTCAAATGTCCTGGATATCACCTCACACATTTTGGAAAATAAATGATTTTTGCTTTTAGTTTTAAGATAAAGATTTTACCACAGTGTTTTATATTGAGAAATCACAGCAGTGAAAGTATTTTAGCTTTGTGTGGCTGTTGCTGGAGAGGAATGCACTTTATGTTGGAGGATTGTTTTCAGCCCAGGTTCACTTCATATTTAATGCTTCTTTTTTGACTTTAGTGAATCGATGAATCTGACGAATGATGAATGAATCTGATTTGTCAAAATGTGTAAGACAAAACATATTGGTGATTCTAAGTTGGGTGACGTGAAACCAGAATATATTGAATTATTGTGCAACCTACAAGAGTGTTGTGCAACGCGTAGTGCACTGACAGGAGATCAGCTGAACGTTGTTTGTGTGTTGTAGTGATTCTGTAAAAAGATAAGAGCTGACAGTGAAGTCCATGTCTTCCTCTGAGGTTTGTGATTTTGTTGATTTGGAGTTTGTAAACATATGAACTTGCACACCAGCAGACTGAGTCTCACTGTGTCAGATTGTGTTAGATTGTGCATAGTACAATAAGTAATTGAACATTAGATCAAGAGGAAATCTTTGTCAGAAAGACGACACTGTGGCAGTTCAGTTTTACTCAGGATTTTTCAACTCATGACTTGCAGTTAAAGCTGTTGTGGTGAGATATTGTTGATGTGTCAACTTTCATAACTTGTGAAATGTGTTGCTGCAAGTACAAGCAAAGGTTAAAGGTTAAAAAGGTAATACTCACAAGGTGCCATTTAAAAAAAAACATTATAACTTGATTAGACTTCAAGAGAGTTTGAACAGGAAACATGTTATTCACGCAGAGTCTTGTCTATGCGATAACAAGGGTTTTTCGCAATCAAAAATATCTGTCGGCTTCAGATCTATTTATCCCACTCACCACAGTGCATGTGAAAGGGCTATTTTTATTGGTTGGAACCGAAATGACTGTCTGACCCCCCATGTGAAGCTGTGTGAACGTGAGTTGACAACATGCTTGAGACGAGCAGTGAAGCTCCTGTGAGATGGAGTCTTTATATTGTGCAAGAGCAGAAACCCTGATACAGCTGGCTCTATCTGCAACTTGTTGCAGTTTCTCTGCATCTGATATGGGTGCATTTTTTTTCAGTTTGTTACTGCTTTGATAAAAATGTTTCCTTCTTTGTGATAAGGACTTTAAGATGTACTAGAGATATCACTTTTGGTTCGAAACAACATGAAATCAGATGTATGAAGATCTGAGTGGAGGACTACACCAGTATAAAGCTGTATTTTTCAGAGGTTTGGAAAAGTCTACTGCCACTTAAGATTCTGATTGTATAAAAATAATAAAAGTAAATGTCAAAGAAAATCACGATAATATTAAAAGTTACCAATTAGATACAAAGGAATATACAGCACAGCGCCACCTCTGCTTAAGAGAAATAACAATTCAGAGACATGCAGAACTTTTATTATCATCATTTATTTCATCGGTAGTGTTAACACAGTTGTCCTCAATATTTTAATTGCACAAGTCCTTTACACATCTGGCAAATATAAATAGAAAGATCATTAAATTAAACTGTACTAACTTAAATTACTCTGCTTCCACTCCAATATAAAATCAGTGGTAAAATAATACTATCTATAATATACTATACTATAATCTATAAAAACAAGTCTCCTCTGAAATCTAAGTCTGTGGCATTTTTTCCATATTTATTGTACACAATGTGTACCAGGATACAAAACATGAAAAATTATCCTGTGGAAAATGATGGGTATAGTTTTAACTTAAACTGTAAGTTTCTATCTAGATCAGGGATCTAGTTAAGCACTTGATGCACACCAGCATGGGTCACTCACAGGCCAGTTTGCCATCAAATGACGACAGGGTGATGGCGAAGGCTTGCAGGGCACACATGGGGAAACTGTAATCCATGGAGAAAACGTCCTCAGCTACACGGCCAAACTGCATCACTATGTACTCGTCTGGAAAAGGGGGGGGGGGCAGAAAAGGAGGAGATGGGCAACGGTGAAGTTGGGAGTTATAACAAGGCAGCCATTTATCTCGTGGTCGTTCAGAGAGGAAGAGAGACGATAAGCCGGTCACATCTTACCGTTGTCAGGGTGGATGATCTGGAAGTTCTTGACAGAAGCCTGGGTGACGCGCCCGTGGAAGTTAAGCACATAAGACTGAGTCTGGTCATTCCAGCTAGGGGATTTGTTCACCAGGGTGACCAGTTTGTCTGTGTTGCCGTTTGTGTGGCGCACCAGCAAAGTTTCAAGCTCCTGAAGGAAAATTACATTTCAGTTCATCTAAAATATTTCAGATTAATCCGACATCATCACAGCTTCTATAATCCTAGGATTTGTTTTTTTCATCATACATTTTTGGGACGAATGGACACTCTTTCATCGTTCTCCAGCATGCCGGGGATGATCACCGTCATCTTCCTGGGACCCTTGAAGCCCAGCACGTTTGTCTCCTGGAACATAATAAATGATTGTGTTACAGATTTTATTTGATATTTTTTTATATTATATATTGTGCAATGTATATTTAGACTCACATAACAAATTGCTGCCAGCTCTTGCCGCACTGATTCACACTCTTTGATGAAGGGTTTTTTCTCTGGGTTTTCTCCTCCATCATAGACTGTGAACTTTGTACCCAGAACATTGGACCTGAAACAGATTAATCTCATAAAATACATGCTGCTATTAATACATGTCGAAATAAAAGAGAGTTATACCTGAGTTTTCCTATGTAGCAGTTTGTGTCTCTGGACAGATTTGTCGCATCCGTGGAGATTAGATAGTTGGATGTTTTACACTTCTTCCTTTTTCTACCAGCCATCAGAAACACCTGGTGGTGACACAGTGAAAAACACATGGTAGAAGATGGAGAGGAGCGGTTTGATATAACAGCTGAAGAGAGGAAGATCATATTATTAGAGCTCAAATCTACGCGCACAATGATTTGGTTCAAATTCTAAATTCACTAACCCTCTTCCCATCCTCCATCTCCATGTGGAGATAGTAAGTCGGGAAAATGCCCTTCTCCACGCCTCTCCTGTCCCTGGTGACCCTGCACTGGATCGTTACGTCTCTAGGAGCAGGACGCAAAGCAAACTTCTCTAGATCCTCCAATGGCATGGGAGAAGTTGACTGAAACAAGAAAGAGTAAGTATGATTTCACCATGTCACTAAATAAGGAGCCTAATTAGCTTTTGACAATACTAAACAGTTTTTTTGTCTCACTCTCTCATTAGATTCGCTGCTTGAGGATGAACTCTCCCTGTAGTTGGAGTTAAGCGAAGCAAGACTCGGCGTAGTTTTCTCTGCTTTGTTTGTCTTTTTCCCCTTTTTCTCCTTTTCCTGGACTTCCTCGTCTTTGCTCTCCTCGCTTATTTGGCACCTGGCTGTGGAGATAAAACATGCAGCATCGTTCTTTACCGCAACTTTACAGTGCTGTCGATCGTAAAAATGCATTGAGCCAGATGATCACTCACATGTGTCCAGCTGTTTTTTTTTCTTAGGCGATTCAGGGTCAGGCCTCTGGGACCCATCGTCCTCCTCGTCATCGTCACTTTCATCACGTTTATTCTTCTTTGGACTCGCCACCTCCACCGCTGACTCTGCCTCTGGAGTTGAAGCCTCCTGTGACTTTGTCTCTGCAAAAGAGGAGATACTTAAATGCTGTGAAAGGCAAGTAGGATAATGTTAAATCTGTGATTAAGTGAAAATGTTTTTTGTGCCTGAACACTAGATACTGTACATGATGTTTTAATAGTAACCTCACCAGCACTGATGTTACTTTGACGCTCTTGTTTGGTTGTCTTGTTTGTCTTTTGTGTGTCCTCAGATTCTTTCACTTTGTCCTTCTTCTTTGTTTTTTTCTCCTTTTTCTCCTTGTCTTTGTCCTTTTCTTTCTCCTTCTCCTTGTTCTGTTCCACCTCTGAAAAAGCAGCGAGTTGAATAATTTAGTAAAGTGTCACCTCGTTTTACATAAGCGTGCATGAAAACACAGTCACGTTACGTGTTCATGTCTTACGCTTGGATTTTTCTTTTTTCACGTCTTTTTTCTTTGTCTTTTTTCCCTCCACCTGGGCGTCATTCTCCATGTCACACTTCATCTCAGGCTCTTCGTCAATTTCCAAGCTCATTTTCTTAGGAGTAAACCGCTTCTCTATGGGCATCTCCTCTAACGTCATACTTGCTGTCATATCGCATTCACCCAGTGTGATCTCATCCAGTGGGTTGTCATGGGCATGTTCCACTTGATCTCCAGGAAAAAAACAAACAAAAATATGCTTGTATTTAATATTATTTCTGGAACTGAACATAATAGTATAGTGCAGTGGAAACACAGTTTGCTCTCTTCTACATATAATAATAAATATTCTGATACTAACCACTCAGGGAAGCGCTGCTCAAGGATTGGCTGATCAACAGGGGTGTTTCATCAGAGCAGACAGCTTTGTGTTTTCGGTTCTTTTGGCGTGCATCGCGATTGGCTACCACCATTTGAGAATCAGTCCTCTTCTTTTGCTGCTTTTTCATCAAAAGGGTTCGCTGTGGGAGAATGAATATCAGATTTCATTCAAACTGTCGACTCGGTTTCCACACGAGCAAATAGTGCTTCTTATCTCTTTGTATTCAGTTTTTCTTTCAACAAACGTAAGAAAACACTTTCATAATGTGCAGTTCTTCCACTGTCAGTGTGTGATCTTTTGTTTTCTCATAGTTGTTTAGAGTGTTTTTGTTTGGGCGGTAAGCTACACAAAAGTGCAGCCAGGGCATATCATTGCATTTGGTGCTGCTGCTTTTTTAAATCCATATAATGACAACTAAAATCAACTGACCATAAGCACTATGGGTATTATGAGCCAACTCCATATTCTATATATCATTTAACCAATATTTTTTTTACCAACAAATTGACTAGATGGGGTGTTTGGATGTTATGTGGGGTAATTTAGATAGATATTTGTAATCTAAGTCATATCATTTGTATTAATTAACACAGTACTAAATAGCAAATTCAAACAACTGATAATGGATGCTAAATTTTAAATGCAAGGGCCCATGCATCATTGTTTCTATTAACCACTACTATTATCAATGGTAGTATCAATTTGAGATTTGTAATATTAGGTTCCTACAGCAACTATTGGTATTAGTTCTTCTACCAGTGATTATCTGCCGATCATACTGGTATAAGGTATTTATATAGCACTCTACTGGATATAAGCCAGTAGCTCACATACTGTGAAGTATAAACAAGACTGTGACTTTGAGTTGAGCAGTAGCTCTACACAGCAGGTGGTTTTGACACAGGTAGCCATGATCTCATGCTAAGCTCTATTTCTTTGCCTCAGTTTTGACCACTTGTTAGCTAATCAAACAAATTAAACAGCCTTTGCTCCACTAGCAACATGGACTATGATGATTATATTTATTCTACATTTGTTTTTTTATTTTTAAAAATCTACTCATCAACTTATATGTCTTCTCACTGTAAATTATTTGAAGCACATCATAATCCAGTTTAAAATAAAACATGTCAGGGCTATTTCATTGTAAATGTAAATTTCATCAAATACTAATAATCCTTGTTTCTTTACCTGGTTGTCCAGCTTCTGTTGTCGTATATCAGGGTCCTCCATGTCTGAGTAAAGACTCTCAGCCTATCACAGAGTTTTCTGTAGATGTTTAAGGATATTTTAAAAACAACAGATGAAATCCAGCATCAAAGTTCAGTGTGAGAAAGAGTTCAGTATCTAAAAGATAAAACACATAGAGCAATTAAAAATGGAAGCGGGTGTTTGATTGTGCCACCCTGCTCCATCTGACAGTCTGTCCACCTGCATGTAGCAGAAGGCAAAGTGGATTAAAAGGGGATAATGTTCTTAAACTGCAATGCACAGCTCAGTCAGTGTGGACAAGCAGTCTCCTGGGCAAGGCAAGGCTTCCCATGGCTGCTTTATGGGAGATGCGGAGGCCAAGTGTACATGTTACAAATGAAAACGTGAGACAAGACAACCACGGAAGGTGGTAGCTCTTGACACTCCATTTACCACAAGTCAGCAGACTGCGTTACTCACCCGGGCGTAAACAGGCAAACGCGGAAGCCGCAGCAGCCGCCAAAAAATTGCCCCCAAAGATTTCTAGTCTCATCCAGTGTGTGCCTCGCTGGGCTTTGCCGCCACACAACATCATCACTTAGAGTGCCATTAAAGTGAGCAAAACGTCCATAAACACATAAACAAAAGCAGCGAGACGTTGACGATTTGCGAGACACGGGTTTATCCCGTTGCCATGGTTACAGCAACCATCCGCATCCTTAATCAGAAAATAACTTCTTTCGGTCAACATTATTAATTCACCTGTGACAGAGAGCTTCCGTTTACACGACATTCATACTGCGCATTGATGAGTTTTTATTTTACCTCACATACAACTCAAGTAAAAGTTATAAACAACTATTACCTAATTGGTTGCCTTATTTTTTGTCGTTTTGTTATATTTTTTTGGTAGTGGCGTATGTAAATGTAATTTATTTGATGTCTTATGTGCATTTCAAGACTTTTGTGACGCATTACAAATAAGTTTACTTTAATTACAGTAGGCTTTTAATGTGGCAAGGCCTAATACCCAAAGTAAGGTCAAGTAAGGTTGTAATAGTATACCAGTGGTAGGGGTAGTAGAAGTAGTTAAAGGGTTAGTTAATTATGTTTTCTATGTGTAGTTTCGGTATTTTCTGTGTTTTAGGTTTTTCAACAAGGTCATAATGGAGGAAATACAATATAAGAGATGCTGACATATCATAAATGCTGTACAACTCAAACTTTTTATATACACATTTAATTTCTTTTACATATACATAATGTATGTTTTTCGTATTTTTGTAGTTTTATGTTTATTTTAATCTTTTTAAATGAAATTTCTATTAGTATTTTATTTTAGAAAGGTGCACGCTAAACCGGAAAAAGAAAAAAAAAGGGATAATGTTGCTAGGATACAAGGAGATAGCAAAACAGGAAATGATCCAGCTACACTGAGGCTAGTTTTGGTCAATGCAAGATATCGTATGCAAATACTTTTATATGGAAAAAAATAATTGATAACGTTATCTTTTTTCTTTATTTTTTGAAGAAAATATATTTTTACAAGCCTGTTGTGTGAGTTGTTTTTTTAGAGTCACACCAAGTCGACTTTTTTTTTCCCAGCGGTCAACTTCTGCAGTTCGCTCATTTTATATAATTCGGCTAAAGAAATAAAAATGGACACGAATATCAAGGTAGACTTTTAAACAACTATTTGTCAAAGTATTACCTTGTAATGTATTGCAATTAAAGCAAGCATTGTTCTGTAGGTACCACGGGCCCGCAAAGCTAAAGTGATGCTATGGTGAGAGCTTTACAGACCAGATTATGTTCACTTTCATTACTTGCTGCTTTTATTTACGTGTACCCTGAATCAATTTCCTGGATGTTTCAGGACAGATGTAAGCTACCATGACATGGAGGAGATCGACAACATGCAGTCCGTTCCTGAACTGGAGAGGTTTCTGCCTCTGTTTACAACCAGACACATTAATTTACACGCAGTCACACACCACACACAGCACTAACTTTATTTTTCTGTCACACGTTTTCTCCTCTGTGACAGTGTGTTGTGCAGTGTATTTGGAGTTGACCTTCCTGAACCAAAGAGAGGAGTTCTGCTGGAGTTGTATGTCCAGACTGTGCTTTTTTGCAGAGAGTTCAGCTTCAGAAAGGAACAAACTTCTGCTCTGCTGTCCATCATCAAGTCCATCCATGAGGCAAACATAGGCAAGTAAAGTCAGACCATTATCACTGCTTTTGGAAACTTGTAGTTAGAAGTTTCAGACAGAACTGGCTTTCAACATGGATGATTTGAGAAATGAAAACAGTATGAGCTACCTCTTCAGCTGACTCTTATGTTACAGCTTATTTATGATATATACTTGTATAGTCTGTATTTAAACGATAAGACAAAATACAGTGTGTATTGTATTCTAAGCCAAGTCTCTTTTAAATGAAATTGTTATTGGGGTCAGACTTAAGGTCACCTCTACCTCTGCTGCTGGGCAAATATTACAGATTAATTTACGCACAGATAATTCACTTAAATGTTCTTTAGCTTTATGTGGGGTGTGTTTGAAACTCTTCTCTTGCAGAAACACCACTCGACAACATAGAACAGTGTTTCAAATACTGCAAGGAGCTTCTGCTCTGTCACTCAGTCCGGGTGTGTACAACAATTAGAAGTTTATTCCACTCACAATAACACTTATACATATCCATCGCTGTAAAGGTTCTGCTTTTCATCCTGCTGTCTCTGTCTCTGCCTATTACAGCGACCGCCCTTTAGTATCAACCTTTTCAGCTCTAAAGAAGTGAACTGTGTCTTTCAGTACATCCATGACAGCTATATTAGACACTACAAACTTTACAAATATATCTTCACTCCAATGGTAAGAGTAGTAAGTGTGTTGTTCTAAACACATTGTTTCAAACAAGTTCTGTTATGCTTCTTTGTAAAGTGGAATCGTCTCAATTCTTTAACAGGTTATACTTGATTTGTCCTTGACTTATTCTGGCACCCCAGACAATGAGGATTCTTCTGCTCCAGGTAATGATTACTTTTTGTAAGACAAAAGTTCAAGGATGGCATGGAAAAGGCTTAAAAGGTTTAAAAAACCTTTAAGTGTTAATAAATGTACAACTTTAATTTAATTATAAAAATAGCTTTGACCCTTGACTTAGGTCCTTCCCAGATAACTTGAAGTCCTTTTTTGCATTTAGAAAATGTGATGGAAGAGGCTGTATCAAAGACAGACACTTCTCTTGAAACACAGGAAACATCCATCATAGGCCAAGAGGAAACCACGCTCAGTAAGATCACAAATCAGAGCAGGACTGAGTGTAACTCTGCAGAAGTTATTTTTATAGTAAAATTCACCCTACAATATATTTTTAAACTGCTTTATTCTCTCACTTTCAGGTCCCACATCAGAGCTGAAGACACTGATAGAGAAAGAAGTCAGAGAGCAGATGACGCTTGTGTCTGGACAACTAGATCAGCGAATGAAAGAAATCGCAGATCTACACAAAAGGGCAGTAGATTCACCACAGCCGAATCAGAGGGCCAAAAAATAACAGATGGTAAAAGTTTCCTTTGGCTTTTTCCACTCAAACAGCCAGTGTGTTGATTTCCATTACAGCACTCATACAAAATAAGATCATTCAAACGACTGTTTTATTGACAATAAAACCTTTTTTTTTTCTTCATATACAGTACAATGTATTTCTGCATTTGTACAATGAGTGTACATTTTTCAGGCAGGCGCTCTCAGGAAAAGTGCCACATATTAAACTGACTATGAACTGAGTAGGGAATGGTAGGAAATGCAGTCACAAATGGTCTTCACAGTTAGTGTAAGTGGGTTCCCTGTTGAGGAATGTCTGCATGCAGGATAGGTAAATTATTTTCTACCAAAAACACAACTTAAATATTTCACACAGTGGTAGTTAGTTCTTTGTAACACTGGAATATCTTTCAATCTGAGTTTCAATATAATATGTATATATAATTATTTATTAAATAATTGATCACAGTGCTTTAATGTCCACTTCAGCCACACAGTGTGTATAAAATGCATCCTCTCCTCTGTTGTAACTGTCAATCAACAGGTAAATTCCTAAATATACATAAAGTACCGACAGTATATGTGATGGGTTTTATCCAACGATTGTGCAATGTGTCCTCTACCACAAACTGGCACTGCAAACATGAACATGGGAAGAGTTTCAGACAGCCACAAAACTCAGATCAAAAGGCAGATAAGGAGTATTAAGTTGTGCATGCTTATCTTGAACAGAGCCATGGTGCGCATTAAGGCATACAAATGTCCCGGTCCCTGAATACCTCATCTTTAAAATTAACAACAGTGACTCGACAAGACAAAAACGGATATTACAGCACATGCAAATGGTTACATAAAAATCCAAAGTGGTAAGGAATGAGGTTTGACTTTTATGTTTCAAAGTCCTCCAGGCCCAGCAGCATGATCTTGGCCGTGTTCTGAAAGAGGGCGGCTCGGTTCTGCTGCTCCCCTTTCTTCACCCAGTGGCCATAGATGCGGAAGGCACAGCCATCAATGAGTTTGCGGACGCCGCGGAGGGAGTAAGGGTCTCTGGCCAGCACCTCCCGAGTCAGTGGTCGGGCTTTGCGGTACCGGCTGTACATCCTGATACAGGCCAGCACGCAGACTATGAGCACCTGAGGCAAGAGAGAAAAACGAGAACAGCCGTTGTTTTTTCAAGGCTTAAACTTTTAAATCATCACCTAAATATAAGGCAGGTGAACACTGTGACTCACCCTAAATGTCTTTCTGGGACTGAAGAGACGCACATCCTCCTTCTGGTACTGTCTGAAGAAGGGATGTGTTAAAGCTTGCTCAGTAGTGAGACGGACAGCTGGGTCCACCACCAGAAGTCTGGATATCTGCGCATCACAAGCAAAAAGATTGGGAAAAATAAACAGAAATAATTATAGAGGTACAGACATTGGAATATAATGTGTTCTTAGCACCAAACTACTGCAGATGGTGTATTATATAACCTCAAATATTAAGTTTGTGCTGAGGAGCTTTTATCTGATTTAAGAAGAAATTAGGTAAGAAGATATTAAAGGGGAATTCTAGGAAGATATTAGCATATTAGGAATTAAATTCAAACTTCTGCAGTCGACAGAGTGATCAGCTTACCAGATCTTTCACAGTGTCTGATCTGTCGTCCCACTCTGGGGAGCTGAACTGATAGCGACCCTCCATGATCATCCTCAGCATCAACATCTGCTTGCGATGCCAGAACGGGGGTGAGCCGGCCAGTAAGGTGAAAAGGATCACTCCACACGCCCAGCTTACCAACACACACATCAACACAGGTGAGTGAGAATTAGAAATAAAAGTGAGGTCAACATCCACAATCATGTTTTGTAATTACACTGAGATAAATTTAGCATTATTGACAAAAGAAGAGAGACTTACAGATCGACCTCCTGGCCATAGCCTGGGTGCATTTCATCCATGGAACACTTCAGTATTTCAGGGGCCAAATAACCAGGTGTCCCACAAAGCTCTAATTAGAACAAAAGACAACAAATATGTTTTGACCGTCAGTACAAATGACTATTATATGTTTCACATCTACAGATGGACTCTCTGTTTGTTTTGACACTTATGTACAGTCATACTACAGTACCTCTAAGTTTTTCTCCAGGCTGTAGCTGCACCGAGAAACCAAAGTCGGACAGTTTGATGTGTCCTGTGTCGTCCAGGAGAATGTTCTCAGGTTTCAGATCCCGGTGGACAATGTTGAGAGAGTGGAGGTACTGCACAGCTTCAAGCAGAGCTCGCATCATACTCCTATAGACCAACAGGTACTTGTATTTTACGCTACCACTGGTTTCCATTCATTTTCTTAGAATGTGAAGTGAAATTCTACTTGGAATGTGGCTGAGTTAGGTAATCACAGTAAACACTTGTATTTTAACTTAAACAAAGCTCTAAGTCTTTTGAATCATGCTTGAATCATGTTTCAAGACCCTAAAAGTTGATTTTCATATTACAATAAAGTGACAACAGCTTGAAAAGATGGAAAAACCCACTCATCAAACTGTATTATATTATAGTATATAAATTATAGTATATTTTGTAATTATTAACAGGAATGGAAAGAATACACAATTGGTATATGACAGGCATCATGATGTTACAGAAAAATCATAATCAAAGTATCAGAATGACGATATATATTCAATTAGCTGATGTGAGGTGTTGATACTAGGGCTCACCTGGTTTCCTTCTCACTCAGAGTAACTTTTTCTGTGAGGTAGTCAAACAGCTCTCCTCGCCTCATGCTGAAAAGGAAAACAAGAGAGACCTTATATCTGACAATGATATAATGAATGTTAACATTAATATTCTAGGGAGGAATCAGAAAGAACATGATTCTATTGCTATTTGAGTTCATACTCACAGGTCAAACACCAAAAATATGAAGGTTGTGGATTCATAGGAATCAATAAGAGTAACTAAAAGGAATCAAAAGACATAAAATGGTTTCAATGCTACCAGATATTCAAGAACAGAAAATCTAAGTGCCTTGTGGTCCAAAAGAGCAGAATTCCAACATACTGATGGAGGAGTGTCCCTTCACCATGTTGAGGACTTGGATCTCCTTCAGCGTGGAGGTTTTCACCTCCTCCAGCTGCTGGGCTGTCATCTTCTCCGCTGTGATCTCAATAATCTTCACTGCCAGCTCCTGACCCGTGTGTCTGTGCACACACCTGCGCACCACACTGCTCACACCCCTGAAACACCACAGACATAGAGTAAAGCATTGATTTTCATCACCCTTACAGAAAAATAAGAAGGCTTCCATTTCAGATTACGTTGCTGGACTCACCTGCCAATCACCTCTTTGGGGTCATATTTCTGGTAAAACTCCTTGGCCCCCACCCAGTCTGGTAATTCATCTCCAACAACAATATCTTTGGTCATGGTCACAGCATAAGAATCTACAACAATAACAGTCTGTCAGTCACATGTCTTACTTTCTAACGCATGATTGGAAACAGGAACTACTGAGCTAACTCGTCACAAGGAAGTACTGAATTTGGTTTTAGTTTAATTGTAGTTAGCAGGACATTCCTGTGATTAATTCGCAACATAAACATCTCGGTCCTTTCTACCGTTACTTAGAAATGTGCCCTTGGTCCATCTTGACAGTTAGCTGGCCTTGGCCTTGCTACAGGAGCAAGTTCATTGACCGTACAGGAACCTACTCACCATATATGCAATAAAACGAGAGGAAGAGAAACGGCGAATAAGGAATTAGTATAACACCGCCATATCCACTCAAAAAATCTAACGTTAAGCCATAACTGTGCGATTCACCGGCGACAGCACCAAAGTTAGCTCCCAATGATGTTTACAGCAGTCAGCTAACACACTGTTTACATTCTGGTCACATTCCATGAAACAGCTTGTCATTCCAGAATGCGCCAGTACTGCCCCCTTGAGGTCGGAGTAAAGATTTGCAGTATGGTTAATTTATCTTTTTATTATTATTTTTTTTAATTACAATATATGCAGGGTCATTTTAGAAGTAGCTACATTTTAAGACAAGATACCGCAGTGATGTAGTTAGTATAATGTTTATTTATTTTATTATTTCTTGATTTTAAGACGAACTACGGAAGTACGTTGTCGTCATTTCCTGCAACTTCCTCGTATGCCCTGAGATACATTTTCAATCGCTCCTTGTTAAGGTTTGTATTAGAAAACGGCTTAGACGTTTCTCTGTATGTAGAGTTTCTTTACAGAATACCTTACGTTTTCAGTAATAGTCAGTGAATAACAATGGCGACCACCAGTCAATGAATACGGTGGACAAAGAGCGCCGTTTAACCAAACAGGTTACAGAGAATTAATCGTTAGCATTAGCATAGCTAGCGTTAGCAAGCTTGCTAATATGCGTTAATCGTTGTAGAAATGGCAAACTAAAAAATGTTGGTTGTTTTTCAGTCAGTACCTTATACAATAACAGTCAGTATAACCGTTGAGGAACATCTGCTTTCATATGAACACCAGAATAGCGGTATTTTTTAGTCAAATCAGTGGTTCTGTGCTGTAAGACTAATACCGTTGCTAGCTGTCACCAAATGAATGAGTTTTTCAAACTAATCCGTAGTGTCTGAAAGAGATATCAATATGTCGTATTTCATGTCGTATTTTATCTCTTGCAGGGGAAGGAAAGATGTCAGGTGCTGGGGGAGGAAAGCGTCCCTCAGGAGGGGACAGCCCCCCTGGCCCACCTGAGAAGAAAAGCAAAAAAGAGGAGAAGACCACCACCACTCTTATTGAGCCCATTCGCATAGCTGGAGTCTCTTCTACGGTTAGTCAATTGATGTTTATTTTCTCAAGTCACCATTTGTGGTCTACCTCCATCAAGATTAATTTCATACTGTAGTTCATTTCAGGTTTTTGTTTTTTTTCCAAACTACATTCAGTATCTTTGGTAGTCCTTACCTGGGTGTTTGCATTTTTTCTGTGCAGGAGGAAATGGACATGAAGGTGCTCCAGTTCAAGAATAAGAAGCTATGTGAACGCTTGGAGCAGAGACAGGCGATGGAGGATGAGTTACGAGAGAAAATTGAGAAACTGGAGAAGAGACAAGCCACTGATGACACCACACTGCTGATTGTCAACCGCTACTGGTCTCAGGTAATTTCTGCACTCTTGATTATATGGTTGTAATGATATTAATCCCCTTTTTATTTAATCACATTTTCAGAAATGTTAACAGAATTGGTTGGCATAACCAAGTTGGCCAGATTAATCTGATTCATACAGTACACGTAAATGTGTTCTTTATTCCAGTTATGTACAGTAGCATGTATTTTATTTTGTTTGTTTGCATGTTTAAGTTGCCAATTAGCAGGGTTTTGCGCTGTGCAAAGTCAGTCTGTGGAAGCACCTCTGTAATTGTAATCAGATGATCTTTAAAATGCAGGACTCAGTTTTTGGAATAAATCCCTGATAATGCCTTTTCCAGAGGATTAACACATCTTCCAATCTTTGTGTTACTGATTTGCAGTTGGAAGAGAATGTGCACATTCTACGCAAACGCATTGAGCCCGAAGCTCCGGCGACATCTACCCCTGCCCCACCCTCTGTCCCTCTCTCTGATCCCTCGCCAATGGAGGAAGACAGTGTCAATCTGGCTTCACCAACCTCTGCTGTTCCTCCACCTCCACTTCCAGAGGCCCAGAATGAGGGGGAGCAGGCAGAGCAGCAGCAGCAGGAGGAGTGCCAGGAAGAGCGTCAGGAGGAGCAGCAGCAGCCCCCTCCTCCTTCTGGGTCAGAAGAGTTGATGACACCGACAGAGCCGTCACAGGACTCAACAACAGGTGAGTGAGATTTTTCCTGACTACAGTGTTTACATGAGTATGACTCCACATTTGGTTTCAGTAGTTCCCAGTCCGATATCCAATTAAAACCTCATCTTTATATTATGCTGGTTCTCTTGTTTACACTGATTGTCACATTTGTTCAACATTGGCACGGCTTCAAATCAATCATTTTACCACTCATTAGAGTAGATGCAAATGTAAGAAATGTAAGAACATCTATGTGCCACAAAATGCCAGTAAAACTTCAAGCAGAGTCATCTTGTAAGATGAAAATGAACGCAAAAGCAAAGGGCAAGAACAGTTCAGTTTATGCTTGTCGCACAGTGCAGGCGGGACGTAGAGTTCAGCAGCGTTTCAACATTTTGGAAGAAGCTGTGTCTAACCCTGGTGGTGTGGGCTCAGAGACACCAGAATTGTTTTCCTTTAGTTGTCTTGGTGTTGATGTTGTTATTGGAGCACCAAGACACAAGGTGTTAGACTTCTCTCTGTAGCAGGAGGAAACTTCATGTGATGTTCTCCTCATGAAACTGCACACAGTTGTGGGCAAAGAGGGAGTAGAGGAAGGGACTTAACATGCAGCCCATGCTTAAGGTCAGAAGTGAAGAGGTCAGGATGCCCATCTTGACTTAACTTTGTTCTGCAGGCTGGTGTTAGCTGACAACTCGGATGGAGTAATAGTGTTCAAGTCAGGGCTATAATCTTCAGAAAGCATCCTGATGCATGAGTCCTCATTTTTCATGTGTATCTTTAAAGGCTGCTGTTGGAACTTCCTTGTATTTGTTGACTGACTCCTGGCATAGCAGCTTGTACAATTTCAAATTATTTCAAAGCCGTTCCAATCTCTCTATCTGTATTTACCCAATGTTTAAATGACTTGAGATTTTTGCAAAATTCTCAGTCTGTGCTGAGTTAGTGGCTGTAACAGCTCAAACACATCACGTAAGATTTCAGTTTTTGTGCTTTGCCGCTTGCTGCCATATCCAGATGCATCGCCACCTCCTCCTCCCCTGAGTGAGAATGCCAAGGGTTTCCTGGCTACACTGGAGCAGAGCAGCGAGGAAGAGCTCACCCTTCACCTCCAGGATCGCATGCTGTTCAGCAAGGAAGCCATCGCCTGCTTGGTCTGCGTCTTTGACAGGCTGCACAGCCGCATTGACAGCATGTGCAAGCAGGTCCAGGCTGCAGGTAACTGTGGAGACATGGTTGTTACTGATAGATTTGTTTTTGATAAACCATTGGCACACATACATAAAAATAAGAAAGAGGAATGCCTTCAGTACATTTGACATCTACCTACATTAGACCTTTATTGAGTTGTTGGCGTATGTAAACGTGAGAAGGGTTTTCTTGACACCCATCACCTTCACTCTAATTGGAAACTGCTAACTTGATCCTCATTAACAGCATGTGAGGATGATAGCCAGTCTGACATCATAAGCGTGAACCACACTCTGCTGGAGGAGAACAGTCGACTGCGAGACCTGGCCACTCTCCTGCAGGGCCGACACCACAAAATGTCTATGGAGGTACAGTGTCTTTGGTGTTGTTTGAGGGTGTCAGTGTGTATGGTGAATATTTGTGCATGTACGTGTGCATGAGAGTGTGTGTCAGAGAAAAGGACAGATGAGGGAAATTGTAAGATTGCATGTGCATAGCCACTGATTTTGATGTGTACTTGTCACTTATGTTGTCATGTCTTCCTGCTTTACAGTACAATGAACTGGTGGACAAGGTGACCAGCTCTGAGACCAAGGTGTCTGAGATGGAGACGACAGTGGAGGACCTACAGTGGGACATTGAGAAACTGCGCAATCGGGAACAAAAGCTCAACAAACATCTGGCAGAGGCCATGGAGCAGGTGTGTTTGTATGAAAATGTCTGAGTCTGCAATGTGTGTATCTGTGCCTTTTTCTGCTGTGTGTGTGTGTGTTTGCAAGTTTTTTTTTTCATCTGTGCCATGAGGTGTAGGCTCTGTCTGCTGTTTCTCTCTTATACATGAGCTAACAGTGATAAGGTTGGGAGCATTAAAAGCACATCAAACCAGCTGCTGTTATGATGCACATCCGTTGATGCATGCACTGATGGAGTTATTCTGTTATCTGGACGTGAAGAAATAAAGTTTCAGTGATGTCATTGGATGTGTGTAAGTGTGCTGTGTGTACTTGTGTTGTTTTTCTGTATGTTTTTTTCTCTTTTCCTTTATCTGTGTTCCACTGTTTTGTTTCTGCAGCTGAAGTCTGGATACAGCAGCACCGGCAGCTCAGGTGGGCTACCTGGAGGCCAGATTACACTGAATATTCAGAAGGTGAGCATTCATAGAAATTAATGTTGTTGGACATATGTCTAGTGGTGCTGAGCTAGCAAAACAGTGTTTTTATACTATACACATGTCTCCTATAATGTGTCCTTGTTTTCATCTTAGTTTGAGAGTCTCAATGCAGAGTTGGAGCACAACCAGGAGTTGGCAAATAGTCGCATGGCAGAGTTGGAGAAACTGCAGGTAGGAGCTGCAGGAGGCTGTGAGGGAGAGCGAGAAGCTCAAGGTAAAGATAAAAATATTTTGACAGTAGCACTAACCACACCAGGTGGTCAAGAACTCTATTTCATTTACCTGAGACAGGTATTTGTTTTTTCATTTATGAATGTCACAGTGTAGGTCAGAGTAATGTGCTAACACATTTCCATTGTTCAACCTTTGCTGTCATCTCAATCTACATCCTTATTTTTCAGATGGACTTGCGCAATATTCCAGAAGAGGTTGTGAAGGAGACTCTAGAGTATAAATGTCTGCAGTCTCAGTTCTCCCTGCTGTACAATGAGTCTCTCGGGGTCAAAACCCAGCTGGATGAGGCGCGGGCTCTCCTGCTCACTGCAAAGAACGCCCACCTCCGACAGATTGAGCACATGGAGGTAACTCTCAGAGAACATGTTTGTTTAATTTTGTAAAGTTGTTCCCATGGAGATAATCAAGCTTCATATATCAGAGAAAACATAAGACTCCTAACCTACTTCACTGCACACTGACACGGTGTTGCCGCTCAGTTATTTCATACATTTTTCTTTACTTACATGTTTATTACTATTATTGCTGCTTGACAATATGATCAACAATGTCTTGGCGTTTTCAACCGTTCAGAGTGATGAGCTGTCCCTTCAGAAGAAGCTGCGGACTGAGGTCATCCAGCTGGAGGATACCTTGGCCCAGGTGCGCAAAGAGTATGAGATGCTGCGCATTGAGTTTGAGCAGAACCTGGCAGCAAACGAGCAAGCAGGTACTTTTTCACACACACCTTCACATCAGTCATGTCTTTGAGGAGGGAAGGGGAATTTGTTTTTTGCACAGGCACCCGCCAATGATACAACACTGTGTTTGATTATACATTTGATACACTTCAAGGCTCAGTTATCAGATAAAAACAAAAACCTTTTTTTGACTTACAGTAATTGAGGCTGTTAATATTCAGCAACACACTGACTGGCAGAGGAAGATGTTATTGTCATCTTTTAGCATGGTGTAAACAGTGCATATTATGTCATTTGTATCAGGATCTCATTCATGAGAATCATGCAGTTGAGTTTATCATTTACAGCTCCAGATGATGTTGAATGACTCATTACCAAACTGGAGTTTGACTATGCTCTGTGTATTTCTGGCTTTCACTCTTGGTGTCTGGTCTCTCAGGACCAATCAACAGGGAGATGCGACACTTGATCAGCAGCCTTCAGAACCACAACCTGCAGTTGAAAGGTGACGTGCAGCGTTATAAGAGGAAGTTGCGGGAAACACAGATGGAGATCAATAAGGTAGATGACGTTATTCACGGTCCAGTGGTTACTGTGTTTCAGTGAGATTCAGTGGGATGTTTTAAGCAAAACTGAAACATAAGCAGGGATACATTTCCTCTAACCAGTGTCATTTCTTTTATCAGTGTCAAGAAAATAACTGTAATAGTCATTTTTAATAGTTCTTTTGCTTTACCAACAGTTGCGTTGTCAAAGTGGCGACACAGGGGTGCTGATTCTAGAGGAGACGACAAGCGATAGCATCGACGTGAAGAAAGAGGAGGATGAGGACCAGGAGGAGGAGGAGGAGAGGAGGAAGGAACTGGAGAGACAGCGAGCTAGGGAGAGGGAGAGGGAGGCCGAGCGAGAACGAGAGAGGGAGCGTGAGAGAGAGAGACAGCGCAGCGACGAGCTGAAGAGGAAAGACTCGGACACACTGAAGATGCTCAGAGTAGAACTCAAGTACATACCCCTTTCACTTAACTCCACTTTTTTTCTAGTTAAATATTTTCATATTTACACTTTATACAGTACAGTATATACAGTAATATTGCCTGTTGCTACGTAGCCGACGTTAGCATTAACAGCGTAGGAGTGTAGAAAAAATGTTGTGAGTTCAGTATCAAACTTCATTCCTTTCCTAAAAAACAGTATATAATTAGTAGCTGTTTGCTTTGCTCTGCATGGTTCTGGTGTTCTGTTTTAGCAGCAACAATGTAATTTAGCAAGTACATGATCATGGGCATAGAAGCACCCAGCCAATCACGTTGATATTATTATGTTATTGTAATCTCTTTGTCTTGTCCATCTCATCAGGAAAGCCCAGGAGTCCCAGAAAGAGATGAAGCTCTTGTTGGACATGTACAAGTCAGCTCCAAAGGAGCAGAGGGATAAAGTGCAGCTCATGGCAGCTGAGCGCAAATCTAAAGCTGAGGTTTGTTCTCTGGTGTCTTGCCTTTGTGTCATACCTTTCATTTCTTTTGCATGTATCAAAAAGCTCACTAACAGCTGTTAATAACAAAATAGTTGCTCATAATGCTCCCTAATGCCCATCCCTATCTTGTACCATCCAGGTCGATGAGTTGAGGATGAGAGTGCGAGAGCTGGAGGAGAGGGAGAGGAAGGAAAGCAAGAAGCTGGCTGATGAAGATGCCCTCAGGAAGATCAGAGTTGCAGAGGAGACCATTGAGCATCTGCAAAAGAAACTTGCTGCCACTAAGCAGGTATCTGTGTGTTTTGCTTTGGCATTTTGCCTGTATTTGACAGTCATTGTAGAGAGATACGAAATATGGGCAATAGGTCAAACTTAAAAACCTTCCACTTTCTACACACACTAAACATTTTTCAGACCATCAAAAAATGAGACATGAATCATTAACTCTGTATGGGTTAAAGTCAGCTTTAAACCTTTGGGACTGCACCAGAGATAGAGATATATATATATAAATATAAACAAGCCAGCCGTGTTAAGAATGAGTGTAATGACAGTAATGTCACATTTGCCTAAAAAAGAGGTCCTCCTAATCTTAGACCACTAAAGAGGAACTGAAACCTGGCACTGTGCCCAGTAGTTAAATTCAAAGTGGCTGGTTAATTTCATGCTAAAAAGTATATTTGGTGATTGCTGGCACAGTATAATCTTTTTAACTGTTTTTAAAAGAAATTCTATTGAGATTATAACACGCCTTTTAGTAAACAGGTGAAAATGTTTATAGACGTCTGTATAGCACATGTCAGTAATTCTTAAATGGAATTAGTTTGGTAAATGGTTTTTGTTTTAGTCATTATGAAAAACAACTATGAATGTACACTGCTGTCTTAACCAAGAGAGCACGAGGGAGGAGCTAAGAAATGACAATATTGACATTTAAAGGGGGAAAATACATCAACACAAAAATGAAGAACTGAAAAAGCTTTTCCACTGTGATAAAATTCTGTGTAAAATACTGTCAGATCTGAGCTCACTTAGACTTACTTGCCTGTGTTGTCTTGAGACATTCTTATGGAATTTCATTAGTAAGTCACAAAACTCTCATGAGATGTAAACCATCAAATCACTATCTGACCTGGGTCAAATGCTGGTGAAGTAATGTCATCGTAATTCTAAAACGTAGCTGCGTAGATGGTGGACACACCCACATTAGATAATGTAGTATTCGTTCAGCGGTTGACCTTGGTGCTACATTAAAAACGACCAGTCACAGAGGCTTATTGCTTAATATAAATCATATTATCTTCACGCATGTTACCCATGCAGTCTTGAGCATTTACGTGTTTAGTTTTGGTTCCACTGTGTGCATGAACTCTTCTGCAAAGCAAATAACTGATCACCTAAAAAAAATCTCTGTTCATTAGCACTGAAAATGTAATTGAATCAAAAATAGGAAAGTCAGTGTAAATGTGTTCTTTTATTTTAAGTTGTAAAAGCCTTGTTCCTCACCATTTTATAAACATAAAGGAGACAGATGTTGAGATCTGATAGCCTGCAGCTCCTCACGCTTGGGAGGTCTAGCAGAACATGATTACCAGAAGGCAAAACAAACACAGACTGGACTGATGACGATTTATTCAGCTCTTTACTTTTGCCCTCTTATCTGGTAATGGAGTGAAAGGTACAGCAGCTACACTGTTCTGGACTCAGATGTGTTTGATTTGTTGGAATTTAACTTTGCAGGATTGACCTGTAGCCAAAACTACCCAATAAACAAGCTACTTGTGTCTTGCGACTTTTGTTTATAGACCCTAGTTGGCTTGTAAGTGGGCAGCATGAACCAAAATGAAGCAAATGCAGCAAAGTGAAATTTGTAGGTGTTTGTAGCACAGAAAACAAACCAGGTGTGATTGCATCTCAAGAAGCATGATCATAAACAGGCCAGTGAAGGTGTAATGTAATTAATTGCATCAGGTTATGTGATGACGGCACACTAAATTTTACAGCTTTGTACATCTGTGATACCACATGGATAGAACATTATTTTTGATTCAGATTTTTAAGATGCATATGTTTTTAATTTAGAAATATAGCAGTACGTTGGTGAGCCAAAAGATCGTATTTTCTTTGTTTATACTGATGATATGTGTTGTTTTTTTATTGTTTGTTTGGAAGTAGTTATTGAATGTATTGAAAACATTTTTATTGCGTGCACATGGATTAGTTTTAGTTACTTTCAGTTGTGTCCACAGACCATTATCTATAAAGATGCATAGTTTTGTAGGGGGAATATGACTTAGAACTAATACTATGTGGCATGCCCCCAACACATACAGTACTTTATATGAATGTCTACCAGTGGTGATGAAATCAGGCTCTGTCTGAGTCCAGAAGCAACACAAAATACCACTGTGTTTGATCACTGACACCTGTGCGTCTCTTGAGGAGGAGGAAGCCCTGCTGAGTGAGATGGATGTAACAGGCCAGGCTTTCGAGGACATGCAGGAGCAGAACAGCCGGCTGTTGCAGCAGTTACGGGAGAAGGATGACGCCAATTTCAAGCTGATGAGCGAGCGAATCAAATCAAACCAGATCTACAAGCTGCTGAAAGAGGAGAAGGAGGAACTGGCTGACCAAGTTCTCACATTCAAAACCCAGGTGAAGCGTTAACACCTTAACCTGGAAATGCAGAAAGGATGTTTTGTCATTGTGTCAGGGAACTGAAATATTAACTCGATCTCTTTCAGGTGGATGCCCAGCTGCTGGTTGTGCAGAAGCTAGAGGAAAAAGAGGGTGTCCTGCAGAGCACGCTGGCTGCTCTGGAAAAAGAGCTGGCTGTCCGAACACAAGCACTAGAACTCAACAAGAGGAAGGTGAGAAGAGAGATCCCATCAATCATGCTGTCGGCTCTTACACTTTAGATTTGCTAATCACTGCATGAGTTGATTGCTGCCAGATGTCTGTGGTCCTAAATATAAACACTGACTACCATTATTAGAGGATCTGGATAATATTATGTGCCAAAAGTTGTACTTGAACTTATCGTCATTTTGGTGTGTTAAGGTGCTTGTGAAAAATTCTTCCAAGACTTGTGGGGTTGTTGCCACAAAACACAGCATTAACAAGCAACATTTTTACCAAATTAAACCCAGCGTCTGTCCTAATTCCCACACTTCCAGGATTTGCACAAGGTCAAGTGCCTACTTATGTGACGCATTTCTCATAATTGCCCACGTGGCCCAAGTACTGGGCTAGATTGCACATTTGCAGAGGAGTGCTCTAAGGAACAATTAATACGGTTATTTTGTCGCTTACGTGAATATATTGCTTGAATTCTTTTTTTCTCACATTTAGCCTTCCTTTTAGTAGTATGAACAACCATAAGTAACATCAAAACCACAAAAGTGTCTCTTTACGTTAACTGAAACCAGGGATTGCGTGGCAGCTGTGAAGAGAATCTAAAAATGTATCACATGTGGTTGTCAGTGACGGAAAATATACTCAACCTGTAATAAACATGATTAAAAATGCAAAAGCGTTGGTGCTGTGCAGTTCGTACGCAGCTGGATCTCTAAAGTTGAAGCGCAAAGAATAGACTCAGAATGTCAGGTTTTATCCAAGCTTACTGTACCACCACCACAGCTCAGGAATCTCATCATTAGGTTTTTTTATTGAGTGTGTCCGGTTCCTTCCCCGCTGCAGGCGGTGGAGGCTGCCCAGCTGGCAGAGGACCTGAAGGTGCAGCTGGAGCACACACAGGCCAAGCTTAAGGAGATCCAGGTCTCCGTGGCGGAGAACCGTACGGCCCGGGAGAGGGAGAGCAGCAACCTGAAACGAGCGCAGGTACGTTGTATGTGAGGATCAGGGGGTATCGTTTCACACACAATTTTATAAGAATTCCAGAACATCTGTTGGGAGCGTCACAATAGGCTGCACCTCTGACGACTCCTTCACCTCCTGCCCTTTTTAGGAGGATCTGTCCAGGCTGAGACGGAAGCTGGAGAAACAGAAGAAGGTGGAGGTTTACTCTGACGCTGATGAAATCCTGCAGGAGGAGATCAACCAGTACAAGGTGAAAAAGAGAGTACATTGTTCGTTTGCAGAGAAATTTATGACTTTAATTAACCTCTTTCAGTGACAAGGGAGTTAGAAAAACACCAACAGCTTCCTGGCACAATGTGAAGTAGACTGTTGTTGACAGAAATACAACAGTCTGGTGAAAAAAAATGTTGTAATGCAAATACTACAGCTTTGTAATTTGCTTGATTGGCTGGCAGTAGCAGTCTTTCATTTGCGAGTACAGGCCAGAAAGTGAGCTCAAACCTCTACAAATATTACGGTCACTTTGTGCTTTGGGGATATCAAGACTCTTGTTACGCCCGCAAGTATTCACTGTATTACCATACAATGAGTGAAGGTAATAACAGTGCTGGCAAGACGGTACTTGGCCCATAAACAATGTATTTATCTGTCTCCAGGCCAAGCTGCGTTGCCCCTGCTGCAACACGCGAGACAAGGAGACGGTGCTCACCAAGTGTTTCCACGTCTTCTGCTACGAATGTCTGAAGATGCGTTACGACACCCGACAGAGAAAGTGCCCCAAGTGCAACTGTGCCTTCGGAGCCAACGACTTCCACCGCATCTACATCACCTAATTCACATAGAGGCAGAGGAGCGAAAAGACAAAACAGTAGACAGAACCAAAGGTGGGAAAAGAATAGAGAAAAACAAAGGATCTGCAGATTTATTCAAAGAGGCAGACATTTTGGGGACATCAGACATGTGCGTTTCCCCCATTTTAATCTCTCTTTGGAAAGACTTGTTTTACTGCATCATTGCCAGTCGGTGATATATTTGATGACCAAACGGTGACACATCTGACTGTGAGAGTTGTGCTGTAGCTAATAAAAGCAGTTGTTTGTGCACACCGTGATGTTCTTACATGTTGAGCTGCTCTGCGCTGTTTTCCCGTCTGTGCCGTTCTTGCCATGTCAAACATCCTCTCTTTTAACAAACTGGGCCCACTTTTAAAGATTTCTTTAATGTATTGAAGAACTTGGAACTGCAGTGGTACATGGTTGATCTTCTTGAAGTGTTTCTTTGAGTTGTTTTGTCCTGCTGGTTTTGGAAATCCTGTAAAATCAGTGAAGCTGAACTTCAAAATTAAAAGAAGCCATCCTTTAAAGACTTGAGGATTGCATGTGTAAAGCTAAATATGTTTCTGTTTTATAAAGCACAACAGCCAGATTTGTCTAACGTCTTTGGTTAGGCTATAGTATTAACAATGCCTGAGAGACGTCAGCTAGTTTGGCACCCAGTCAGTACATACAGGAGTGTTTGGATCACCTTGGGCAAGGTCCTCTGTGTGTGTTCATCTTGTTGCCATGGTTCCTATTGGAGAGTTTGACACAACATCTGCAGCTTATAGTGCCTCATTACTGATGAAATCACTCCAGTGGAAAGTCAGCTCATATGGGTGTCCTTAGTGGGCTGTGCTGCTCCAGGTCCTCTTAGACCGCTTTCCTAAAGGTTAGCCGTGACAGTCGAGTACAAAAACATCTGTTCAACAACATGCGTCTAACCTAATTGAGCCAATGAAACTCCTTTTCCTCTGTTCTGATGATGTGAACTATTTACTGGGAGGTTGGTTAGCGTCTGTTTGACGTTAGCTCTTGTGGGAAAGGCAGTTCACACCATGTAGCACACACATAAAAAGTTCCAGCCTGCTGAGAGAGAGAGTGAATATGTGAAAAAAAAGGACTTTATCAGGCATTTGGGAACAGTTAACTAAGAGGTCCCTGCAGGAATTGGCAGTAATGACGGCAAAAATAAGAATCATTTTATTGTTGATAATACATGGGCAGTGGTTGTTTACTCATTTGAATGTGCAGAACCTGTCTTAAATAAATTAGTAGTTTTCACCTTGTGCTAAGTGATCATTTTGTATGCCACAGAGCACAGATGTTGTGGTAGTAACTGATGGTCTCTGTGAATATGTGAGACAATGCTGTGACAGGGGCCAACCTGATAGTGCTCCAGGCAGGCGTCCACTGGCTTTGTTATTGCATATTTGTGCTGCTGCAGCAGGCTACTCCCAGCCCGAGACATTAATAACACCACCCTGCGTCAGGGACACTCACTATTCAAATGTCAGTTTCCAAAAGTAAAGGCTATCATCACAGCTGTTTTTTCTCCTCCTCCTTCTCCTTTTTTTATATCTGCAGAGGGCATTCAAGTGGATAAAGATAAAGCTTATCTGGCTTTAACTTTGAGCAGACTTTCCCAAAAGGCTTAAAAAGCAGATAGTTTTTCCTAGTGAGTGTCATCTGTTTTTGCCTCAGTTGCTGTTCCTCTTTTTCTGTGTATGGGACAAGACTCATGCCAAAGAGTTGTGTTTTTTGGCAGAGAGGAGGGAATGACGTCGACAGGCGTGGTAATAACAATGAGAACACTATTAAGACCAGACTGCACAGACTCTGGTAAAAAATGTGGAGGAGAAAAAAAGGAACCGAAGGGTGTGGCCGTAAAATATGAAATATATGAATTTAAACTCTCATACCTGGTGTGGTTTAATTGAAAATTTCACTTGAACTGAGACAAATGAAACCACATACTATGGTAGTGGAGTTTCCTGTGAGACGGGGAGTGCGCACAGAGAATCCGAGCAGTACAGTACATAGGAAATGACTCATAGGAGTTGAACTGTTAGCGTGGGTGTGTGCGCTATTAAAACAAGGCGCAGACTCCTCCGGGTGACTCACTCTGATGCTCGCTTTTCCATGCTGAAAACCAGCACGGATTGTTAATCAGATGAACTTTCGGGAATTGTGTAGCCGACAGCGAGCAGCTTTTTACCCGCAGACATCATGGCTTCAAACGCTCTCTGCGCGCTCTGCGGACTTATTATAGCGGCCGTGACTAATTTCCATGCTGTGAACGCACAGAAAAGTAAGTAAAATAAGTTTTTTTTTCTTGAACAAGAATTCAAACAGTATTTAAAATCACGACATGATTTTTTTTCCCCCCGTCTTGATGCAGTGATTCGACTCTTTTTCTTAACTTTGGTTTATGTGGAAACGTTGGTGTCCTTGTTTTCTGTGAACTCGGATTAGAGTCTGGTGGTCTGGTCTCCCTATAATGGAGTCAGATAGTGGGTCTGCTTACAGAGCCGCTTCCTTAACCAGCTGCATTTCTCACCGGTTCCGCATTCCGATCGCCTTATTTCACCTCATCCATCCGTGCCCCTGGGTGAGAGGGACAGGCCACATGGAAAGGGTGCACCGCCTGTGTCCATTTTTGCACAAAGATACTCCTTTTTTCACCATCTCATAGAAAGAACATCAACAAAAAGAGCTTTTCACTTAGTTTCCACAGCCCTCTGTAGTTTGGATTTAATCCCAGTGGAGAACAACAGACTCAGATTGCACTGAGAACATAAAATCTTGAATAATTACATGGGTTAGGGACCATTTCCTCAGGCATTAAAGTTACCAAACGCATTTTTAGCAAACTAAACTCAAAACATGTTTGATCTAGACTTTGTCCGTGTGAAACCATCTCTACATCTGGACATCAGCTGTTGGTCCACCCACCCCCTTCCAGTTTATGACAAAATACAGCACCCCCACACCCAAAAAAACACCCTTTGTCAGGCTAGGTGCTGAGATTTGCCAAGGTCCTCTGGCCATGAACGCAAAGCAGATGGCTCCAAACTTCTTCTTGCTTTCCAGATTTTTACATGCTGAGACACAAGGAACCTTCTGTGGTAGTCAGATAATATGATCCCTGCAGCTTTTTAATTTTAAAATGCAATTTTGGCTCATGTATGTGTTTCCTTTCATGAGTGAGTGAAGAAGTATAGTAATCCTTTGGAATAAAACAAGAAAAATCCCACTGAATCACCCCCCCCCCAACAGAATCTTTTTTTGACCTTAAAACATTGCTGAAATATTCCTATCAGTTTAATCAGTAGTTTCAGGTTGTCTGACTGAGCAACAGAAATCTCCACTTGTCAGATGTGGTTTGGGTTTTGAAAGAGGTCAACCAGGAGTCAAGGTTCAGTTCCTTTCTTTGACTTTTTGAACTCTTGAGTGTGAGTCCAGCTGGACTCCTTGGATGATGCATGGCTGAAATCACCACAGCTTACAAGAACTGTGACACATTTTTACTGTGACCACGGCTATAAAATGAGTCAGTCCAGGCTCTGCAGGCGGGTTGGCTGTGGAGGATGGAGAGTCTCTGAGGGCCCGAGCATGTGGCTGCAACATAACCAGAGAGTTAGAGGTCAAAATGCCTTGAACATGACTTCTTGAGCAGGTGCTTTTTGGCTGCAGCTGGTTAATAATGACCTGCACTGTCTGGTCATAAAGAATTATGTGTCTTGTGTGATGTAACTCCTGCAGTATAGCCTCCTGTACATTTGTGATGTAGGTTCTGGATCTTATGCTATGCTGATGGGAAACTGAAATATTATTCTGGGTTTGAGGTTTAAATTTTATTCCAGATGTATTCTGGTTGTGAGTGATGAGACAAACCAAGTGAATCTAAAATATTTGCCAATAGAGGATTTAATCTTCAATTAAAGAGGCACTCCAGCAATTTAGTATTGCACTTCTATGAAGTTAGGAAACACACAAAAAACTTGAAAAATAACTTTTAAAATCGAGGCAGCAGAAGCAGAGATATTTAGACTTTTAGTAGATGAATCCTACATCTCCCATAATGCAACTCAATAGTGTCTTTCCCTGTAGATCATCCCTACCTCCTAAATAGCCATGTGTCAATCTCGAGGTTTCCAGTTTGTAATGTTTGACTTAAACATTTGTTTAAAAACCATTTGTTGAAAGGAAAAAAGTCTCTGAGATAACCCTGATGACGTCATAGTGATGTGATAGTTATTTTTTGCAGACTTTAGAGAGCGCTCCCTCCAGAGCCACAGAAATTATTCTTCTGTTTTCACACTTCTTGTGACAAGTAAACTGAAATTAATGCATAAAATCAGCCAAGTGCCCTTTAATCAATCAGTTGATCGATAAAAACATTAATCTGCAACTATTTTGCAAATCATTTTTTCAAGCAAAAATGTTCATTGCCAAAGTTTCAGCTTCTCAGTTGTGAAAATTGTCTGATTGTCTTAGGTTTTTGGACTGTTCTTTGAACAAAACAAGAACTTGTTATTTATAATTTATAGATCAAATGATTAATAGAGAAAACAACATGATGTCATCAGCGGTGAAAAGTAACTACATTTACACTAATCTGCAGTGTTACTGTACCTCACCTCTGTCCCACTACTAATTGGAGATAAAAATAAAAATAAAAACATCTTGTCCCCTGTCACTTTTCAGATGTTTGTAAGTTGTTAGCAGTAATTTTTCTCCTCTAAACTTCAGGTTTCATTTGAGTAATTGTTTTAGGCTTAAAGAGGCAAAGTATCCAAAAATTAATACAAATTTGTGTAGCAGAATTGTTTCTTCTTCCCTACACCATTAATCATCTCAAGACTCCCACCCCCTCACTCCACTACTGCCACCAGATTTATTTTGTGACCCACCGGGGCTGCCCACCTACAACAGCTAAACGCTGCTCTGAATATTTACACTGAACAAAGAACGATGAGCATCTTTTTTTTTTTTTTTTTTTTTAATCGAGCAAATATCTCTGATTATTTCCTAGTTTAATTTCTCTGTAAGCCACATCATATCTGTATTGTTGACACATCTTATTAGCTTTTAACATGGTTTCAAACAGTTGGCTTTGTCAGCTCCTGAGCTTGATGCAGCAATATTCATGAACTGCTGCTGTTGTCACGGAAGTGGCCACTGTGTCCCGCACATTCATTCATCTACTTTAGGTTTACGTCAAACTTGCCTCTCTGATAGTTTTGGTATTGCTTTCTGTGATGATTAAAGCAGCCAGTTCGAACATGAAAGTTACCACAAATGATGGCTCAGCTGAGGCTCGGGGTGGTTCCTTTTTACAATAGTGGACACAAAAGAAGTTGTTCATGCAAATACATGTGTGACACTGAGAAGGAAGAAAAGACTGTTATCATTTTATCTATCAAATTGCTGTAGTATGTTTCCGTGTTACATTATCTCTAATGTGGTCATGTCTGATATTATTTCAGTCATCCTGTTAGATTGATTCTGTGTCGTAATATTGTTTTGCAGAGGTTGTTTTTCAGCTCGATGTCACAATACTCACTACTTCATCCATGACCTTGGGGTATTAATGCATTCTTACTTCTTAACCAAAGCCAGGATGTTAAACCTGCAGAGAAAACCACTCACTATTAAAATACCGAGCCAGACTCTGCACTGAGTTTGCACCTGGATTTAACTGTGTCTCATCTTCAAGTTTTCCTCATCATGTGAGGAGTGTATAGCTTTAATTGTTCAGCTGTCTGGCTGTCATTTAAAAAAAAGAAAAGAAAAGAAAAGAAGATTTCCTTTGTGTCCACAGAGGTAGATATTTTCTCTCTGAGAGGCTGTAACCACCAAGACACATTTGTTGGTTCATTCTCTGGAAGTCACACGCATACTCAGAAGCAAAACAATTCAGCGGAAGCACTCTGTGAAAACACATCCTGCTCTTCACACACGGCCTGCCTGCTCATGCACCCAAAGTTACTGAGTAATTCTCTCTCATGCAATTAGGTTGCATCAGCAGTCTGACAATAAGGAATTTCCCAGCTTCATTTTATAAGAAGAAGAAAGCCACAAAGTTCCTCATGTGTCGTGCTCAGGTCACACTTGAAGTCACTGACTTCCAGCTGAACTTTTTCCTCCAAGTCAACAGATTCTGATTTATTTTATTTGTATTATATGTCTAGAGTCTAAGAGAATTATCATTGCTTGCATCAGTCTCAAAAGATGTCTCCAAATATTACTTCCAGACCATAATATTTCATTGGCTTAAAACACAAGTCATGAAAAATGTTTTGACCTGGAAGTGTTCTTCGACCCTCCAGGTCTGGGCTTCGACAAATTGCTTTCCTGTGAATTATAAAGTGTCATAATAACTAAAAATTGATCTCTGATGTTTGTCGTTGTGCAGGTCAGTGTGGAAGTTCAGAATTTTGGAATTCCGATTTGGATGTGTGCGTGCCATGCGCATCATGCAAGCAATACCCGAAGACCCCGTCGTGCAACACGTGTAAGACCCCGGCTCAGACACTGAAAATGGAAATCATTCTCTGCCATGATTGATTCACACATTGGTATCATTTCTTTCAGTGTTTCAGTTCAAGTCCTGTCTGTTTCATCAACAGGTAAACCTGTAGAGGACACGCCCGACGTGTGGAAACTGGCAGCCATCACCAGCTTCTCAGTGTTGGCTGTCGTGCTGGTCGGTGCCGCATTGATTATCGGGGTCATGGTGCATCGACGCAAGTCACACAAACGGCCCCTACGTGGTGAGATTCCCAAAATTTGTGTGTGATATTTAGCTTTTGTGACCTTTAAAAGTGCATCAGAATTCATTCTTGGGGGAAGACATGCTATTTGTTCAGGCTAAATCACAAAGAATGGCTGCAATTGACAGGAGTGATCCATGTTCCCAAACTAAGAAGCTGTCATCCATCCCTGTTCAACAAAATATAACTTTATAATCTTTTTTCACAGCAGTAGTAAGTTGCAAATTAGTATCACCCAAAAAATCCAATTTTTGTGTTTGAGAGATTACTATGGCGTTGAGTAATCCTGTAGAAACCATTTATTGTCCCTGGTGTAAAACAAACATGAGCATGCTATGTGCAGTTCCATTTTTTTGGTATGAAGCCTTCGCAGCTGTGTCACAAACCATCAGAAATGACAGAAAATAACTTGTATTGTACATTCACTTATACTTGAGAGAGGAGTTGTACATTTAAATTCACAATAAATGTTGGGATAATGACCTTTTTTTTGTATTACAGAGCCCATTGAAGAAACTGCGGGGCCACTTTATCAAGCTTAAACATTTCAGTGAGTATAATTTTTATTTTGCCATGACAAGCGTTTAATCAATATGTGAATGTGAATGAACATCTGATCAGAGTGGATGTGATGTAATTCAACCAGTCTGTAAAACCAGCACAGATGTAAGAAGTGTATCAATTTTAATGTAAAAATGTTGCAGTTTTTATGGTCTACAGCTGTTTTACTGGCACTGTGGTTGAGCAAAAAATGAATTCATGTAGTTTTTGTGTTGGATTGCATCTGGTATATATAATAATTACTACAAAGACTCTCAGAGAGGTACGTCACTAAGGATATATGGACCAAAAAAATAAAATGTTAATTTTGTGCAGGATTTTTAGTTTTTTTCAGAGCTGATTTGAGATAAAAATACTTAATAAGCCACCAAATCTTAGCACCAAGTCAGACTCTAATCATAATATGCTGTTATAAATCTGTCTCTAACTTTAATTTGGTTAATTTCAATATTACATGAATGCAAGGAAAACTGAATCATTGTTGTGCTCTCCACAGCCTCATCTTCCTCTGGAAACAGATGTGACAGAACCAAGCAGCAACTGGCTCAGAGCCGGACGCAGGAACCTCTGGACCATGAAGTGTATACTCTGACATGCAGGGTATCTCTTGACCAGGATTGGACCATTTTTTTTATTTATTGGACTGTTCAGTGAAGAGATGTTCTCATGCTCAGTGTAGGTCCCACAGTGACCACAGGACTTAACATCGAGCAACTCTCACACCTCTGTAGAAATAGTAACAACATCGTACTAGAGTGGTATCATTTTCAGATTTTGTGTGCCTTTATATTCCACCTAAATGAGACTTTGATCTGGACCACCTTTGTAGGTTTACAGATGTTTGATTCAGAAATATGACTACAATCCACGCTTCTGTTTTGTATTGTGCTGTTTTCCAGTAGGACTCCAATGAATGTAACACAGCTACTGCTGCCTGCTGGGCTGCAGTTTGATCCCCTGCTATTCTGCAGGGTTAGACGGGGTCTCCCTGCTGGTTATTTACCACAACAGCCTCTTAAAGATAAACCACATGTGAGTAAGACATACTGTTAGGCACATTAAGGCCATTTGAATGTAGCTACTTAGGTGAAATGTATTCTAGCCTTTGTCCCTGTCAGTACCTCCATGTACCTGTTCTTTTAGTAGCCTGATACAGTGATAAAGCTGTTGGATTGAGGGAGCAAACTGTACTCATGCACTGTTACTGGGTCCCCTGAGACCAACACAGACCCCTTTGTTGCAGGTCATAACAATATTGTCTTGTCTGATTCAATGTTTTTAGCTGAGCTGTAGGTGATTTTAGCTGAATGTTTTTACAACAACAACCCCAGGATGCACACGTTACCGTCCCAGCGTTCGTAGGATAGGATGTTTGAAACACTAGACACACAATCCCAAACTGCTAACATGTGGGAATGTTGCAAGGAATGTACTGTAGTGAGGAAAATTACACCTACAGGTGGTTTTGAGGTGGAGCTACTCAATCACAATGCTTGCTAACTCCAGACCTGTCAAATGATTTCAGATCTGCAACCAGGCAAAAACAATGCAGCATGTTGAGATGTCTGTTTGTAATTTTGTGACCATTGCAAATAGGGTTAACCCTAACCCTAACCCAGTGAGAAACATCGTGGGCGGGGTTGTTGTTTTTCACTTTTTTTGTAGAACTTTTTAAAAATCTTCAAATCATCTTGCATTATGTTATTGAGAATTCTTGAAATATTTTGTCACTGACAATGTTTCAGGTCTTATTTTGGATCTGTCTGCTTGTGGGTAAACTGCTTGCCCTCTGGCAGCAAAGGTAAGGACTCACTTAAAATACAGATTACTTCCTCATTTCCTTTTTTTTTTTTTTTTTAGATGTTTATATTATTTATTTCTAAGTATCTTGCAGTGTTGTATTGCATCAACTGCAAGGGACAAGCACATTTTTAAAGGGACTCCAGTGAAGATTTTTGTTAAACTTCCACTCGGCCAGCCAACAACGTTATCAAGCAATAACTAACACTTTCTGCTACTTTCTTATGCTTTCTATTTCTAACTGTATATACTGTAAATGCACTGGCTTCTTTTACTTAATGCAATCTTATAAACTTCTTTGTGTACCAAAAGTATTTTCACAATAAAACTGACAACTTTAATTAGTAATCCAAGGTGTATTAGTAACTATCAGTCAGAAGAATGTGGACAAGAAACAAACACATTGTATTTTCCAAGTCTTTTAATTAATTTCAACTAGTTTTATCAATAATTTGCTTATATTCTAAACTAAGTTCTAACAAAGAAGTAAAAATCTACACTTCAGAGTGACAAAATAGTTATATAAATATGACTTAAATACTGAGCAGACATTTTTGAGCACTGAAAATCCAATAAATCAGAACGTGTGGTATATGCATTTTATTACACAATAGCTAATCTATCAGTTTTCTCCTGCCGAACAAAATCTTGTCATAAATGTACAGAGACCCAACCGATATTTTCCTTCTAATATTTACAGAGAGAGCTCTGAGATTAATGCACGCCACAAATATGATTGTGATCGATGACAGGAGTGAACATGTTAAGTGCCACATGGAATAAGAATGGGAACATTGTACAAAAATAAAGTCAGTTTACAGTTTTAACTGAAAATGTCATTTTACATGTAGGCTACCATGGCATACCAAAATATGTTACAGTAATCATCTAAATCATTACAGTTAATATACATCGGCTTTTAAATAATGTAACAAAATGGTAGATGGCAAGTTGTCATGGTTTTTCAAGGCTAGTGTCAGTGTGCTGAATCTGATGAAGACAAATGAGATGTACTCAGTTCGTGCACTGAAACTTTACTTTCAGCATATTGCTTAAATATTACAACCCGCAAAATGAGCTGAGGTGAACCAATGAGCAGCCGACTTGTTACCTGTCGACATCTCGGCTGCATTATCATCAACCTCCTGTCCTCCTTAGGCTACAAGTGTCTCAACTACACATGTGCAAATATAACTCTGAAAATAACAAACTGCAGAGAAACAACCATGTCGTGGTGAAAACAGATTCTGCAAAGTTAAACCTTAAAATTGCTGCTTCATCTATTCCATGTCTTACAATTGGTAACTATCTGAGTCTGCATGATTACAGTGTATTCCCTACAGTTAAGCTGCATGAGGCATTAAGTAGCAGTTGCTAGGTAGGCAGGGCTTTCCATGAGGTATTTCATACTTCTGACCAGTGCCAAACATATTCATACATGAAATGTAATGTATATGGCATAAAGAAAATTAATTTTAGATTGTTAAAAAAAAAAAAAAAAAACAAAGGCCATGAGTTCACTTTTGCTAGATTTCTGATTTTTTTTTTTTTTAAAGAAACCAGAACAACATTCAGCTTTGCAAAAACAAAAAACAATAATTGCACATTTTAACAGAAGATAAGTGGTTCTTTAGCTTTGACAATGAACATGAAACTGGTTTGTCATTGTAAATTCATTAAGCTCTGGTCTATTTGCAGTAATACTTGTGCTTTGCAGGAATGAGGCATTTTGGCCATATATTTGTTTGTTTGAATGTACGTATACAAAGTCATTCAGTTTGATTCACATACAGCATTTGCAAGGGAAAAGATTTTCATGGAGACAGAGGCTAAAGAACCACTTTCACCTCATTGTTGGAATACTTTTGTTATCAACTGCTTTAAGACATTTTAAATGTTTGCAGCTGAGGAGATTTCTAAAACATCAGATAAATTAAAAAATATATATCAGACAAACAAAAGAAACAAGTACAGTGAGAAGAGGTTTGTTTACATCAAACTGCTACAATTGGTTACATTTTAGGCACTGGCACTTCAACATAGCTGATGCTTCTTAAAATGTTCAAGAGGGATTACAGCGTGCACTGCATGTGCAGCTGCAACTCAATGTTGGAGTGACTTTGTCAACGTTACATGAGCTAAAATATGTTGAAATGGCACAAGTGAAAAGAAAATGCTATGTTCAGTTAAGAAACTGATTATCTACAATGTTTTACACATCAGGTATGTTCCTTTTGAAGGTTTACCCTGAGTGCTGCTGATACCACACCATCCTTGGCTCATTCATTCCTGCCAGTTGTAACTGAGAACTAATGAGTTACAAAGCGACTGATGAAGTTCCTTAAAGGCTACATGAGTTTTAGAAGACAGATTTTTTTTACAACATTCATAAAAAGTTTTCCTAATAAAATATGGACATAAAATAACGGGAATAAATTAATAAATACATCCATTTTAGCATACAATGTCACTCAAAGTGAATATTATTAGCAGTACAACTATTTACTTGATAATATGATTTCAGTAAATCACTTTGCCACAGACCTTTGGACACACCCAGAGGTATTTGACTTTATAATAACGGGCTTGCCCTATGTGAAATCCCAAAGGAAAGTGAGCAGTCCTTCGACACTGACGGCAAAGCTAACAAAAGGATTCAAAGATAAATATAGTTTGTATATTTTGTTTCCTAAGGAACTTACAGAGGCACTGAACACAATTATACATAGCAAGAGAGGAGAGATCACCATTAGAACAGTAGTCTTAAAAAAACATGTTATCAGTGTTAATGTTCTTACATGGACCTGGGCTGCACTTTTCTGTTCACTTTGGTTGGTTGGTTTGTCATTGAGGAATGAGCGGTGACTACTGTTTTCATCACCCGCACCCTGTATTCTGGGATCATTGTGTATTCATGGAAAACATTCAGGCCTTATTAAAAGCTGACCGATAAACTCTCTGGAGACTTTTCACTGATCTTGCCATCTGTCGTGGAGGTAAGACTGGAAGTCAGCAATGAAATGTGCATCTTCAAAAGGAGCTTTTGTCAGGACCAAAGGAGCACTTTCTGAAAAAATACTGTTTTACAATTACTGATAGAGAGATAAATAACAGATAAATAAGAGGACCCGTCCTCTTCTCTTGTATGCTGTGGAGTACTACTTTAGAGGAAAGACCCCATGTCCAGGTCCATAAATGTGTCAGCATCCATGCTGAAAGAGGAGTCGTAGGTCTGTGTGTTCTGATGCATCTTCTGATGGTGCCGTAGGTTGGACTTGCTGGAAAAGCTCTTGTTGCACAGTAAGCAGGCGAAGGGCTTCTCTTTGGTGTGGATCCGTCGGTGACATATGAGCTGGGTGGACACGCGGAACGCCTTCCCACACTCCAGGCACTGATAGCGCTTGGGCTCCGTGTGGATGCGGCGGTGGTTCTTGAGTGCCATCAGGTTGGTGAACTCTTTCTGGCAGATGGAGCAGAGGAAGGAGCCCGTCTTGTGGCTGTTCTTGTGGTTGAGGAGGGAGCCGGCGTGGCGGTAAGTGCGGCCACAGTGCTCGCAGACATGGCTCTTCTCGTCTGTGCCAGCAGAGTCGTTACCCTTCTGTGAATTAGTGGTGGTTTCTGGGATATGGGACAGAGGTGGTGGAACCTGCTTGTGCATCCCGTCCATTCCCATGGTGTGATTTATTCCTGAGTCCCAACAGAGGTTGTTATCTATGGGTTCATCCACAGCTTGTTGATAGGGGCCCTGACCCCTGTGGTGCATGTCATGGTGCTGCTGGTAACTTTCTGTGGTGGGAAAGCTCTGCTGGCAGAGGCTGCAGACCACAGTCTGGTCCTTAGAGTGCACCTCCATGTGACTCTGCAGGTGGGCGACCAGACAGAAGGTCTTGCCGCACTCAGGGCAGCAATGACGCCTCATCTGGGAGTGTATCTGTAGAGTGAGAGCATCAGGAAATGTCTGGAGACACAAGGTGCAGTGGTGGAGGTTGTCGGAATGTGTCTTTTTATGGTTGAGGAGGGAGCCAGCGTGGCGGTAGGAGCGCCCACACAGGTCACACCTGCAGCAGGGATATGTTTGTGTTCAGTCTCTAATGAGACACTGCAATCCAAATTATTTATAAAACTGCAAATTATTGATAATAATGTTTTACTATTACTATCATTAAACATTATTATACTGTCAAAATAATAGCTTAACCAATACTGTATTTTTGAGGCCTAAACTGGGTCTAGTAACAATTTATTTTTTAACATTAACACAAAAATATTAATGATAAGGATCCTTTAAATCTGTTTTTTGAAAGTATCGAAACCAGGATATGTATTGAGACATGACATTTTACACTAGAAAAATAACAATACATTAAGTAACTCACATGAAGCACTTGTCTCCTCTCTCTGACTGCTGGACTCCAGCTCTTGTTGCGTTCTCCTGACCTCTGCGGCAGCGGTGCCTCTTCAGACCGGACCTTCCCTGGAAGCTCTTCCCACAGGCAGGACAGCTGAAGTGACTCGCTACACGGTTGTGGACCCTCTGGTGGTTGTGCAGGATGCTAGCAAGGCGGAAGGCCTTTCCACATGTGAGACACACATACTTTTTCTTCTGTGTGTGGATGCGCGTGTGATTGCGTAGAGCCATGGGATTAGTGAAGGGCTTAGAGCAGAAGGTGCAACTGAAGTGTCCCGTCTTGTGGGTGTTTTTGTGGTTCAGGAGTGAGCCTGCGTGGCGGTAGCTGCGATTACATATGTTGCACGTGAAAGGACGCTCCTCTTTGTTTGGAGACATGTTTGTTTGTGCGTCACTGCTGCCTGAAGGTCTATCACAGGTGTGGGCTGCTAGTTGGTCAACAGAGGGAAAGGCCTGCTTACATTCCTTACACTTAAAGGCTCTAGATTTAAGGCCCCTCCTGCTTCCGACCCCATCCTTCCTGAGGTCTGCACAGACGTGAGCTAATAGCTGCTTCTTTCCTCTAAAGCCTTTTCCACAGTTTTGGCAAGAGTGCTTTTTATATGCAAAGTGGGTGCGCAAGTGGTTCTTCATTGCTAGTTGATTAGAGTAAGTGTTGTTACAAACAGAGCAGTAATATTCACCTGTTTTATGGGAGTTTCTGTGGTTGACCAGACTTCCTGCATGGCGATACGTACGCCCACACTGATCACAGGCGAAAGGTCGCTGGTCACCTGTGTCCTCTGATTTGACTGAAGTCTCACACTTTGTTTGAACTGTTTTCCCTTCAGGCAGCTGCTTGCAGCGTCGAGCAGGGGTAAGAGCCTGATTGGAATTTGAAGTCAAGGACTGCATTCCTCCATCTGACCTGGTCCCATTCATCTGCATGAGGGCCTGAATCTGGTTGTTGAGTTCCTGGATTTTGGCTTGGTTCTCTTTGTGCCTTCTCAGGTGGTTCAATAGCTGCTTCTGAATTTTGAAGGCTTTCCCACACTCATGGCAAGTATGCCTGGGGGACGAGAGAAGGCATAATTAGTTAATTCTGTGTTTGCAAAACAGGAAACAGCAAACACAAGGAATAGATCCATGATGACAAAACACATCTGTGAAACAAAAAACAGACTCTATAGCAACCACTAGCTTTTCTTGCCAATTCACCAATGATTAATTATTTATTACGAGCTCATTACAAGGGTGAGTGACAAATGTAAAAATTGTATTAATGTATTAATGATGTGCATTCTTTTTGGGACTAACCTCTTAATATCAAAGTGGGATCTCTGATGGTTTTTTAAGGCCAACAGGTTGTAGAAGCGTTTCTGGCAGACGAGACATCTGAATACACCTGTTTTGTGGGACTTTTTGTGGTTAAGGAGAGAGCCGGCATGTCTATATGACCGCCCACACTGATCACACTTGTACTGACGGGATTCAGTATCACCTGGCTCTCCAATGTGACTTGTGTCTTCGTGCTGGGCAATTTCGTTTACTTTCACTTCCTCTTTACCATTGGTCGACTCATCTTTCCTCTCAGCTGTGCAGCCGTGGTGCTCGAGATGATGGTAGCTGGTGCAGAAAATGCCACAGCTGCCGCAGATGATACTCTGTGCTTCCTCTTTGCCTCCAGATACATCACTGTTGTTTACATGTAACTGACTAACGTTATCAACTTGGTCCCTGTTGTGTAGGAGCTGATGGGTAATCAAGTCCTGCCTATTTGCAAAACTTTCCCCACATGTACTGCAGATCATCATCTCTCCCAGTTCATCATCTTTCACTTCTTCATGGGAGGACATGGACGAGGGCCCTGAGCTTGCAGGAGTACCGTGGGACTGTGTGTGCCCTCGGAGATGGCTCCTGAGAGCCCTCATGCTGGTGTAGCTGTTTCCACATATAGAGCACTGATAAAGATCCCCATCATCATCCTCCTCTTCAGCATTATCATCTTCTATGCCACCATTCAGCTGATGACTGCTCACATTTTCATGGAAATTCTGTTCAAAGTAACTTTGGTCATGGTTACCATTCAGACCACTGAACTCTACATTACTCCCTGGATTTCCGATAGAATAGTGACCATTACTGTTCTGGAAGTTTATATTACTCTCAAACTCACTGCTAGTAGGGTCATGTTGCTGCTGTAGCAGTGGACAGCTGTGAGACTTAATCCCTGCAATATCTGCAAATGTCTCACCACAGTCTGCACACATGTGCCTCTGCATCAGGTGTTCATTGTGAGGTAGATGCACTGTCATATCCTGGGAAAAGTCCTGATTAAACTGCTCGTGGTACAATACTCCATTACTGTGGTCAACTCCATTCTCCTGATCAACACCAAGCACAGGCTGAGTGCCATCCTCTTCCTCTTGTGAGGAGAAGCAGCCCTGCTGGTTATCCAGAGTCAGAGGCTCCGAGGAGAGCCAGTCTCCCTCAGTGCTGAGGCTAAAAGACGATGGTTGAGCTTTGTGGAGACGAAGATGACTTTTGAGGGCAGCCAGGTGAGGATAACTCTTCCTGCACACAGAACACTGGTAAATCCCAACCTGATGTGACCTTTTGTGGTTGATGAGGCTCCCAGAGTGTCGGTAGCTTTTGCCGCAGATTTGACACTTGAAGGGGCGCTCATCGGAATCTACAGTTGAAGTCTCTTCCATTTCAGTTGCATTGTCAGTGTTTTGTGTGTGCGTCAGGACAGGATCGAGAATGCTTGTGTCTATGATTGGGGGTTCTCCCTGAGTGCTGCTGGAGGATGGGGTTTGATTATTGGAGCAGTCTGAGTACATGTGACCATTACTAATAATCGGCTCCTGTGACTGATCAAAGCCTCCATGATTATCTATCGATGATACTGAGGGAATATTATTTATAGGGGATGCATAAAAATTAGACTCAGGTGAAGCAATACTGTTGTCATATGATATATTGTGGTTCTCTGACAAGGTGTCCTGAAGCCCAAATGACACAGATGAAGAGTTATGCATTTGGATGTGTTCCTGGAATTCCTCATCACTTGGAAACAGTACCTGACACAAATGGCAGAAATTTACTGGAGCATCCTGGCTCTGAGGTGAAAACTGGCCTAGTGGTGTGCCTGTGTATGACCCACCCACTGAACTGAGGTCTGTCCCGCTTCTTGTCTTGTGAGTTCTCTGGTGGCTGTAGAGGGCAGCCATGTTATTGAACAGTTTGAAACAGACCGTGCACTCAAACATTCCCACCTGATGAGTCTTTTTATGATTGGTCAGGCTTCGATGGTGTATGTATGATTTGTCACACAAATCACATCTGAAAGGTCTATTTGCTGCATCATCAGAGGTCTCAGCTTGTGCATTATAAATGACCTCTGTCTTGTCCTCAGCTGGGCTATTTTCTATAGAAATCCCGGCACTGGCTGAATGCTCACTGAGATGATGTGGGTGATCGTTTTCAATTTCATGTCTATTTTCATGTGTGGGATATTCCATGTCTACCTTCCTGTATGACTGTTCCTTTGCTCGCTTGGAAAGATGAACCCTCTCATGTGTAGCCAGCTGTGTTGCCAGACGAAAAGCTTTCCCACATTCTGCACAGGAGTACTTTTTCTGTGAAGTGTGGCTCCGGAGATGACTCTTCAGGGCCAAAGCATTAGAGTTTTCTTTGCCACATATGTTACACTGAAAAGAACCCACTTCATGAGTCTTTTTGTGGTTAGCTAGGCTTCCAGCATGCCTATAACCACGTCCACATTCATCACATTTAAATTTGCGTTCTTCCTCTTGTTGAAGGTGAGCATCCATGTGCTCGAGCAGACTGGGCATATTGGGACATACCATACCACACTGCTTGCAAGGAAAACCTGTTGTTCTGCCAGAGTCTTGCACTGCCATTACAAGATAACAACTGAATTGAGTGCACCAAACACAGAAGGTATGAGTATGCAAGAGGGAAATGCATTAGGTGCCTTTCTTGTTTGTATAAAAAGAAGATTTCTTTCTTTACAATAAGGTCCAAGGGGTGTCTTGGGAGGTAACACGGTAGAGGGCGTTGGCAAACAGTTCCACACAATTAGGAGACTGACTTGAGTCTAGGAGAAGCAGGCAAATTGAGCTGTCAAGGACAGAAGACATGCCAGTTAGAGCTGTGGTGAATACATTAACAAAATAGACAAAATAATAAACTGTAACAGAATACAGTTTTATGCAGTGAGTCATGCATACATTATAAGAAGCTACAGATGACTTATTACACATTTCCTAAATATAAACAATCGGATAAATTAACATGCACAATACACCTCTGTCAGGTCAGCAGCAGCAATACATATCTTATATTTTTTTACTCTTCACGGGTGCTGATCCCTGATTTAAGTCCGCCAGAGTCAATAAATAGAAAAAGCAGTAACGGTAAGCCAGTTTATCCATTATCATAAACAGCACCAAAGACGGATTCCTGAAGTTGAATTTGGTTAGCTAGAAACTGTGCACAGCCTGACATGTTTGCAACATCTCTGCACCAACAGGCTAACTGAACTAACGCTAGCTATGTCAATAAACCGGGAGACCAACGCCTCTCTCAACAGATTTACTACCACTGCAAATACCCACATTCTCCGACATTACAAACAAAAACAGAATGGACATACTTGTCCTCACTAGATTATAAGGAGGCGCGATCAAGTTAACTGCGGTTAAATATGTATCACAGAGCAATGAGCTAACGTTAGCGCGCTACCAGCTAGCATCATCATGGCTAGCTAAACAAACATTGCACCAAAAAGCCAAGAAGTCGTTTTAAATGCGAAATCGCAACATTATTAAATGCGTCAAATTAAATACCTGCAGTCGTACTGGTTCAATGCAAGCCTCCGAATATATATTTTCATTCATTATTATAAAAACGTTATTTTTATGTAAAGGGCACCCCCCCTTTTTACCCAATTGTCTTTTTTTCTTCCATCCCCGTTTCCACATTGCTCTTGTTGCTAGGAAACAGGAAATGTGCAGCAGAGAAATGCTTCCCTCTCAAAAGTAACTAGGTAGGTGGGCTAAAAGTTACGTTAGAGCAAACGGCGTTGAACTCAGCGTTAATGCAGACATTAGACGCGAATAAAACCCAAGATGTTAACTGTTCATCTCCCTCTTCTGCCTCTGGTTCTCGCAAAAATACCTCTATACTGTGGCTGCTTCAGATTAGCACTCGTAACTAGCTCTGCCATTGACTTATTATAAGCCCTGTAAATTATCTTCGTTTCAGCTTGGCATGCATGTTTCCATTATGACAAATTACCTGTTCACTTTACTAGGACTGTCGTGATTTTACAGGGGGTTTTAATACATGTATTATTGATCTTATCTTGGTACATTAACCATTAAACGCCTTAAAATGTTGCACACTTGGCTTGCCGATAGCTTTCGTCATCATGGTCCTAGAGCCGTCCCCCATCCAGCAGCCAGTCAACAGCAATCACCGTGTCTCACAGTAAATGCAGTCGTGTACCAGACATTTTCCAGGCATTATCGACCAACTATTAATGCCCGGGTTCAGGTAAGAAAGGTCGTCGCTTTCTGTAATGCATATACGATGCAAAGACAGCTAATGTTAGCGAAATCCACCCCGTGTAATGACAGTCAAGATGATGATGACACTGTCGAGTGAACTGGTGCAGCCGGTCCTAAAGCCAGCCATTTTGAGTTAGTAAAAATGTTTAGCAGGCAAGCTAGCAAAAAGGAATACGTACATATCGTGTCCTGTTAACACCATCATACTGACTTGTGATCTTTGAACCTCGTCTCCGGTCGGCCACATGTCAGTCATTCATACATACCGATCTCTGTCATTGCATCGCCAACTTCCTCTGGCATCAAAGCGGTTAGCTTATTGTCCCTGAGGTCCTAATGCCAGCCATTTTGTGATTGGATGCACACCCACATATTACTGTTATTATATGATTATACAGATTTTTTTTTCTATTCCATCATCAGCCACTGTCATTGACGATCTGTTTAGATAAGTCATACCTGTCACACGATAAAAGGATGATGTCTGTGTATCAATCTTCCAGTCTAACATCCCTATGCTGCAAATTATGTTTATTTACATAATTATTACAAAGTATTTTTATATAATTTCTTTGCAGATATAAAGATGGCCTCTCCTCAGCCTGGCAGCCCACCTATTGCAGAGCAATACACCCCTCCTGCACAGGATAAAGAGAGCCAGCAAGAGGAAGAAGTGTTGAGGGATCAGCCTGCAAAGAAACGTGGCAGAGGCAGGCCTCCAAAAGCCAAACCTTCCTTCAAATGCTCTACGTGCACAGAAGCTTTCAGGAGTCTGTCAGCTCTGCGGAGCCACAAGCTTTCAGCACACGCAAAGGACCGTCAGCAGCAACACTCATGTTCTCAGTGTTCCAAAATGTTCTCCAGTAAGGCTCAGCTCTCAAAACATGAGCGCACTCACTCAGCCCAGCGCCCTTTTCAGTGTCCTGACTGTCACAAGGCTTACAAGACACCCACAGAGCTACGCAACCATAGCCGCTCTCATACCGGGGAGAAACCTTTCATATGCACAGAGTGTGGTAAAGCCTTCATGCAAGCTATATGCCTGAGGATCCATATGACACAGCACAGCGGAGAGCGCCCTTACTCTTGTCGTCAGTGCTCCAAGAGCTACCCCACCCTGTCTAAACTGAAGGTGCACATGCGCTCTCACACAGGAGAAAAGCCATACTTCTGTGCTGAGTGCGGTAAGAGTTTTGCTGACCCTTCAGTGTTCCGAAAACATAGGAGAAACCACCAGGGCCATCGGCCGTATGCCTGTGACAAGTGTGGGAAAACGTACACAGAGCTGAAGGACCTGAAAAACCATGAGCGCTCCCACACTGGAGAAAAACCATTCCTGTGCTCAGACTGTGGCAAAGCCTTTTCCCGCTCCTCCTCTCTGGCCTGCCATCAGCGCATCCACTCACAGAATAAACCCTATCAGTGTGAGCAATGTGGCAAAGGCTTCACCCAGCTGTCCTCCTACCAGTCCCATCTCCGCACTCACTCTGGTGAGAAGCCATTCCTCTGTCCACAGTGTGGCAAGATGTTTTCTGATCCATCCAGTTTCCGTCGCCACCAGCGAGCACACCTGGGTTTCAAGCCCTACCCCTGCGATAAGTGCTCCAAGAGGTTCAGGCAGCCAGCTGATCTGGCTGTGCACGAACGTGTTCACTCTGGAGAGCGGCCTTACAAATGCCAGAGCTGTGACAAGGCCTTTGTAGCATCGTGGGATCTGCGGCGCCACATGCTTGTCCACACAGGACTCAGGCCCTTTTCGTGCACTGAGTGTGACAAGTCATTTGCTGAGCGCTCCAGCCTCAACAAGCACCGGCGTGTGCACTCTGGTGAGAGGCCTTTCAAATGTGAGGAGTGTCTGAAGTCATTTGTTGTATCTTCAAGCCTGCGCAAACATGAGAGAACTCACCTAGCTGAGCAGTCTGAGCAGCAGCAGCAGCAGCAGCAACAGCAACAGCAGCAGCAGCAGCAGCAGCAGCAACAACAACAGCAACAGGAGACAGAGGCAGGGTCAGCTTCAGGTTTTACTGCCCACACAACTCTCCCTCAGTTCTCCTGCACACACTGTGATGCTACATTTGGAACCTGGGATGAAGTTCAGGCACATGAAAATCTCCACTCTATCGACTCTACTCCTCCGACTGTTACCAAAATTGTGCCACTGGGCTCACATGTCTGTGAAACCTGCCAGGCAGAGTTTTCTCAGCTGGCAGACTTACAGGAGCACGAGAAGCAGCATCCCAAGCCGAGGCCTCATGTCTGCAACAGCTGCGGCAAAGGATTCCTCAACAAATCTGGACTACGTAAACACCAGAAGATCCACTCCACCAACAAACCACACAGCTGCCCCCACTGCAGCAAAGCCTTTCTGTTTGCCGCCTACCTTCGCAAGCACTTACGGACTCATGCAGACACCCCCCAGGTCGCCACACAACTCAGTGACCTCAACATTATTCACACAGACCCACTCCCGTCTCCTCCACCCCCCAGTGAGGTTTCCCCCTCCACTGTTGAACCCAGCACCATATCCCTGACGGTTCCAGTCACTGTACCTGTGACTGCTTTTCAGAGTCTGCCAGAGTACTTAGTCAAAGAAGAGGGACTCTAAACTTTTTTTACTGTTTCACAACTATGATTCCACCAATATTTAGCTAGCGGCCTTAAATCTTTTTCAATGATGGGTCTTATTTTGAAAAAAAGATAAAGGGTTATTTTTCAAAATAACTTCCCTCAAAAACTTCCAAATACAGTCTAGTACATGTAAATTGTTACTGCTTTGTCACTGTTTTGTATTGCCATGATATTTGTAAGATGTTATGCATAATGTTCATGTTTTAAAATATATACTATACTATAAGTAGCCTATAAAGCAATTGTCTTATCTGTTGTAATTTTTAACAAGTGGTGTTGCAAACATACAGTATTATGACCACTGTAAAATCTCACATAAAAATGTTGTGATTTCTGGTTTTTTAAAATGCATTTTTAATTGCAGCCTGTCTTAAATTCTATACATCATGTGAATTTACATTTTGTCAACATAATTTGTACTGTTTTATTGTGTAATTATTTGTAATTACTGTCATCTAATATTATGAAAATTGTGAAGTAAAAAAAAGTGAGTGGAATTCCAAAATGTTTTATCAGTGGAATTCAGCTTTTATAACAATAAAATATGTGTAATGTGTAAAAAGAAGAAATGTTTAGTGTTTCCTTGTTTGTTTTAAAATGTTGAGGAAGGAGATGCTTGTGAAAACTAAAGTGAGATTAAGTCAGCACATCCTCTGGTGTCAAACTGTAGCACATGTATTGATGACAATGACATTTCTTGCACCCATAAAACACTGAATGCAAAACGAGTGTGGTCGTATACCATTAGCGGGCTGCAACTCTTAAAGGTAAGTTCCATTATCTGTCACACTTCATTCCCATTAATGACAGTTTTGCCTTGAAGTAAAGCAAGAATCACTTCAGAGCTGTGCAAGTATGGTGCTTAAGCTTTCTGTGTGTGTGCATGCACTGCAACCGACAGGTACAGTACCATTTAAAATAAATCCTTTATCCTACATATCAAAAAGAAAGTCCTTGAGCAAATTATTTAGTTACCTTCCAGTACTGAACATGTAATTACTATTTGAGAAGTAGTGTTTTTCTTTGTTACAGTCTCCCCACTTTCCCAACAAAGGCCAGAGGTGACAATGGCAGCCATAGTAACAGGCCTCATTCCTATCCTGCGGACGGCAGTGGACGCCACCACTACCTACAAGTGCCGCTCCCTGTGGTTCGGCTTCCTGTGCATCCGTGTGGTGATCCTCTTCCTGGCTGAGCTGCCCTTCACCAAACTGGACGGCGACTTCATCTGCAACGGCACCAGGGATGACATGTGCACCAGAGCCTGTTTTAACAAACGTTTTCACAGACCTATGATGGTGGCTTGGAACTTCATCTTTGTCCTGTTCATCCTCTCTGTTCTACTCATGGAGCTGTTTGCCTCTCACCTGCGCTCCCTGTCCCAGAAGAGGAGCTCCCAGTTGAAGGGAGATGTGGAGATGGAAGACCAGGGAAAAGAGGAGGCTCAGGTTGTGTCCATGGATACCAGGGGCAGGGCGGTCATCGACCTCCACAGAGACAGAGGCACCGTTGGCTTCTACCTGCTCAGCATCACTCTGCGTATCCTGGTTGAGTCTTGGTTTGTTTATATTCTGCTTTACTGGAATCTGCCAGCACTGGACGGTGATCCGTACAAATGCCAGACAAACATCTGCTCTGAGTTACTTCTTTGTGTTGTGAGGGCTGCCCCAGAGAAATGCATGTCTATTTATACTTTGGCTACCATTTCAATCATGATTATTGTTTGTTCATTCTTATTTTGTGTGTACTCCATTGTTCACTATCTTTGCAACTTTCGAATATTGACACAGCCTAGCCTTTTTGTGTAATACTCTGATTTAGACTCAGTGGGAATAAACTTAAAGTTGCTGCTTTTGATGCATTTTCCAAATAACAATGAGTGCCTGTAGTACAAAGTATACACAATAATGCTTAGCTGCTCTTGTGCCATTGAATTCTCTATTGCATGCAAACAAATTACATATATGAAAACATAGTTATATAATCCTAACCAGCTCTATACTGACTGTTGTGTTGGAGGTTTACACATGTTGTAATTATTTGTAATCAGTGTCATCTAATATTATGAAAATTGTCAAGTAAAAAAAAAAGTGAGTAGAATTCCAGAATGTAATGTGTAAAAAGAATAAATGTTTAGTGTTTCCCTGTTTGTTTTGACAAGGAAATGCCTTTGAAAACTAAAGTGAGATTAAGTCCGCACATCATCTAGTGTGAAACTAACCAGCTCTATACTGATTGTTGGGGGCTTACCCCCCCCGAACCACGATAAGGTGGCAATCCCACAGGCGGAAAACTAATTCTAATTCTCAAAATGTGAACGGTAAGACCATGGCCAATATTAACGAAACTGAAAGTTAGTCTTATTAAAAATAAATAAATTGCCAAGCCTTTTCTCAACCTTTTCAAAATAATAACACCTCTGTGCTTTTGTGGCCACTCCAGCAGGCATTGAGAGAAGCTGGAGCACGCTCATTAGCTTGGCTATTACAAATGACAAGTGGCTCATGTTTGTCAGAAAACAGTCACAAATAAAGTAGTGTCGTCTTCAGATTTTGTGCACTGATGATGCGTCAGACGCATCGCTGAACGCCAGAATTTATAATATATCTAAGGCGTCTCTCCGTCTTTACGTGAATGAATTTTAAGACCAATCAGAGGCGGTTGCCGGCCAATCAGCGTTTTTCTGCCAATGTTAGTTGACGTATGTCGTCATTCGGCCCGACGTGTCTCGCCATTGGCCATTTACCTTCCGGGAGGAGCGCAGAGAGGCGGAGAAACAAAGTCAGAAAACACATTTAAACCAAGTTTGAAACAATGCTTCTGTTTGCCAGTACTGTGAGAAACGTCAGTACCGGAGAGGTCTGGACGCTAAAACAAACTCTGGAGCTGCTTTTTTGCCGAAGAGTGGATGCTGAACACACCTGCGGTGCGAAGGTAAGGCAAGCATTTAGCGGCTAGTGTTAGCATTAACGTTATTGGAGAGCGTTAGCATTAGCAGCGAGCGTTAGCATTAATAATACCTTGTAATTATATTTTTTAATTCCATTTTCAGTCGTTGGACATGGACATGGTCCATGATTGGAGACATCGTCCAGAGTCACAGAGACATCATCCATGATCGCAGAGAGTTCTTTGAGACCAGACAGAGGCCTCCAGGTAATTCAGAAACAAATTTTAATCTAAGAACTGTTCAAAGTACAGTAAGGCATCGAAAATGTCCAAAAAATGTCATGAGTGTAGCAAGGCGTCAAAAACCATCAAAAAGACAAAAAATGTCATAGTATAGAATGTTGTCAAAAATGGTCAAAAAATGTCACAGTATAGTAAGGCATCAAAGACCATCAAAAAATATCATAGTATGCTAAGGTGTGAAAAACAGTCAAAAAATGTCATAGTATGTTGTCAAAAACCATCAAACAATGTCATAGTATAGTATGGCATCAAAAATTGTCAAAAAATGTCATAGTATAGTATGACAGCCCTCTAATGTTTGTTAAATGTTCTGGTTCAGCTGTAATGTTGAATACAGTATTTATTTGTGTTTTCATAGTTAAACTGTTGATGAGGAATAGGTAATTGTGTATTGATGATTTTCCCTGTATGTTTCTCTTTGATTTCCTCCAGGTGTCACCACTTTGTCCACGACATCGTCCACAATCGCAGAGACATGGTCCATGATCGGAGAGACATTGTTGAGGATGATGGGAGACATTGTCCACGATCAGAGACGTTGTCTACGATCGCAGAGACCTTGTCAAAGATGAGAGAGACGTTGTCCGTGATCAGAGACATTGTCCATGCTTCGTAGAGACCTTGCGATAGAATCGGCGGAGACGGGGGTCACCGATTTGACGGCATTGCCCGCGATCAGGGACATTGTTGATGACCACAGAGACACCGTCTATGATCTCAGAGACATAGTCCACGATCACAAAGACATAGTCCATGATCGCAGAGACATTGTCCATAATCTCAGAGACACTGTCCGCGATCACAGAGACGTAGTCCACGATCACAGAGATGTAGTCCAAGATCACAGAGAGTCTTTGTACAATGAAGAAGTTCTTTCAGACTAAGACAGAGGCCACCAGGTAATTCACAAACGGCTTTACTTCAACTGTCCAACACAGAGCACTGTTTAGTAAGGCATCAAAAATGTTCAAAAAATGTCATAGCATAATAAGGCATCAGAAAATGGCATAGTACAATAAGGCATGAAAAACTCAAAAAATATCATGTTAGTAAGGTGTCAAAAACAGTCAAAAAATGTCATAGTATGTTGTCAAAAAAGATCAAAAAATGTCATAGTATAATATGGAATCAAAAACGGTAAGAAAATGTCATAGTATAGTATGGCGTCAAAAATGGTCAAAAAATGTCATAGTATAGTAAGGCAAAAAATGGTCAAAAAATGTCAAGTATAGTAAAAAAATGGTCATAGTATAGTAAGGCGTCAAAAAATGTCATAGTATAGTAAGGCGTCAAAAATGGTCAAAAAAATAGTATAGTAAGGCGTCAAAAAGGTCAAAAAATGTCATAGTATAGTAAGTCAAAATGGTCAAAAAAATGTCATAGTATAGTAAGTCAAAAATGGTCAAAAAATGTCATAGTATAGTAAGGCGTCAAAAATGGTCAAAAAATGTCATAGTATAGTAAGGCGTCAAAAATGGTCAAAAAATCATAGTATAGAAGTCAAAAATGGTCAAAAATGTCATAGTATAGTGTCAAAAAATGTCGTAAGGCGTCAAAAAATCAAAAAATGTCATAGTATAGTAAGTCGTCCATCAAAAAATGTCATAGTATAGTAAGGCGTCAAAAATGGTCAAAAAATGTCATAGTATAGTAAGGTGTCAAAAATGGTCAAAAAATGTCATAGTATAGTAAGGCGTCAAAAATGGTCAAAAAATGTCATAGTATAGTAAGGCGTCAAAAATGGTCAAAAAATGTCATAGTATAGTAAGCGTCAAAAATGGTCAAAAAATGTCATAGTATAGTAAGGCGTCAAAAAATCAAAAAATGTCATAGTATAGTAAGGCGTCAAAAATGGTCAAAAAAATGTCATAGTATAGTAAGGCGTCAAAAATGGTCAAAAAATGTCATAGTATAGTAAGGCGTCAAAAATGGTCAAAAAATGTCATAGTATAGGTAAGGGTCAAAAATGGTCAAAAAATGTCATAGTATAGTAAGGCGTCAAAAATGGTCAAAAAATGTCATAGTATAGAATGTGTCAAAAATGGTCAAAAAATGTCATAGTATAGTAAGGCCAGGTCAAAAAATGTCATAGTATAGTCAAAATGGTCAAAAATGTCATAGTATAGTAAGGCGTCAAAAATGGTCAAAAAATGTCATAGTATAGGATGTTGTCAAAAATGGTCAAAAAATGTCATAGTATAGTAAGGTCAAAAATGGTCAAAAATGAATGGTCAAAAAATGTCATAGTATAGTAAGGTGTCAAAAATGGTCAAAAAATGTCATAGTATAGTAAGGCGTCAAAAATGGTCAAAAAATGTCATAGTATAGTAAGGTGTCAAAAATGGTCAAAAAATGTCATAGTATAGTAAGGCGTCAAAAATGGTCAAAAAATGTCATAGTATAGTAATGTGTCAAAAATGGTCAAAAATGTCATAGTATAGTAAGGCGTCAAAAAATGTCATAGTATAGTAAGGCGTCAAAAATGGTCAAAAAATGTCATAGTATAGTAAGGCGTCAAAAAATGGTCAAAAATGTCATAGTATAGTAAGGCGTCAAAAATGGTCAAAAAATGTCATAGTATAGGATGTTGTCAAAAATGGTCAAAAAATGTCATAGTATAGTAAGGCATGGTCAAAAAATGTCATAGTATATAAGGTCAAAAATCAAAAAAATGTCATAGTATAGTAAGGTCAAAACATGGTCAAAAAATGTCATAGTATAGTAAGGCGTCAAAAATGGTCAAAAAATGTCATAGTATAGTATGGTTGTCAAAAATGGTCAAAAAATGTCATAGTATAGTAAGGCGTCAAAAATGGTCAAAAAATGTCATAGTATAGGAATGTTGTCAAAAAATGGTCAAAAAATGTCATAGTATAGTAAGGTGTCAAAAATGGTCAAAAAATGTCATAGTATAGTAAGGCGTCAAAAATGGGTCAAAAAATGTCATAGTATAGTAAGGCGTCAAAAATGGTCAAAAAATGTCATAGTATAGTATGGTTGTCAAAAATGGTCAAAAAATGTCATAGTATAGTAAGGCCGTCAAAAAATGGTTCAAAAAATGTCATAGTATAGTAAGGCGTCAAAAATGGTCAAAAAATGTCATAGTATAGTAAGGCGTCAAAAATGGTCAAAAAATGTCATAGTATAGTAAGGCGTCAAAAATGGTCAAAAAATGTCATAGTATAGTAAGGCGTCAAAAATGGTCAAAAAATGTCATAGTATAGGATGTTGTCAAAAATGGTCAAAAAATGTCATAGTATAGATGTGTGTCAAAAATGGTCAAAAAAAGTGTCATAGTATAGTAAGGCGTCAAAAAATGGTCAAAAAATGTCATAGTATAGTAAGGCGTCAAAAATGGTCAAAAAATGTCATAGTATAGTAAGGCATGTCAAAAATGGTCAAAAAATGTCATATAGTATAGTTATAGGCGTCAAAAATGGTCAAAAAATGTCATAATATAGTAAGGCGTCAAAAATGGTCAAAAAATGTCATAGTATAGTAAGGCGTCAAAAACCATCAAAAAATGCATAGTATAGTAGCAAAAATGTCAAAAATAGGTCAAAAAATGTCATAAGTATAGTAAGGCGTCAAAAATGGTCAAAAAATGTCATAGTATAGTAAGGCGTCGCATCAAAAAATGGTCAAAAAATGTCATAGTATATAGTAAGGGCATGTCAAAAATGGTCAAAAATAATGTCATAGTATAGAGGTCAAAAATAAGGGTCAAAAAAATGTCATAGTATAGTAAGGCGTCAAAAAAAAAAAAAAAATGGTCAAAAAAATGTCATAAGTATAGTAAGGCGTCAAAAATGGTCAAAAAATGTCATAGTATAGGTAATAGTGTGTCAAAAATGGTCAAAAAATGTCATAGTATAAGTAAAGGTCAGTCAAAAATGTTGTCAAAAAAATGTCATAGTATAGTAATGTCATAAGGTCAAAAATGTCAATATAGTAATAGGCGTCAAAAATGGTCAAAAAATTGTCATAGTATAGAATAAGGTCGTCAAAATGGTCAAAAACATGTCATAGTATAGTATAAGGCGTCAAAAAATGTCATAGTATAGTAAGGCGTCAAAAATGGTCAAAAAATGTCATAGTATAGTGTCAAAAAATGTCATAGTATAGTAAAAAAATGGTCAAAAAATGTCATAGTATA